>NC_134276.1:86493608-87128153 GCF_949628215.1 Phalacrocorax aristotelis
GTTTCTAAGCTTGTTCAACTGACACTGAAAGGGCTATTTCATAGAACACCTGCAAGTTGAACTGTAGCTGTACGCTTCTACGGGAGAACTTATCTTGGGCCGCATATCTCCGGGACACAGGGCTCTACCCACCCTGGGGACAGTGATGCACAGACATCAATATGATGGATACAAAATGTCCGTTTATTTAGCTGCGTCACACGCTTATATAGCTCTTGCGCTTCCTGTTCCTGCCACTCCTATGGGGAGGAGTCTATCTTTCCGTCACATCCCGTGATCTTCCGGTCGCCGATCCCTGTCTATTCCCCTACATTGAACCAAAGCAAAGCCTTCAGATTACACACAGAAAAAGCAACAGGGTTGATAGAACGCCATTTTTCACAGGTGACAGGTAGAAAAATATTGTTCTCCACTGTTGAGTGAAAGCATGCAAATCTCTGAACGCCAATAAGCATTTCTGCAGGAAGACTTAATGTTCAAAACTGACCCCAGCTAATACCATTACAGCAAAATACACCTCTTGAATCGAACGCATGTGTCACAGGACCTGAGATGTATTGTCACATCATAATATATAGATTTGATGGATTGCATCAGGCTCATTACTGCCATTTAAAAGGATTACGACACTGGTATATTACAGGGTCTTGTTATCAGAATATTTAGTTCAATGGCACAATGCAGAGCTTTGCTGGAGATGCCTGTAGTTGCTCTACATGTGCAGTACCACACAGAGATAAAGGATCAGGTCCCAATAGCTCTGCTATTGTATTAAAGCAGCATAATATCCAACCTATTCCGCCCTAGCCTCTCAGCTACCACCTTCCCATTCTGGAAGTGGTTGTTTCCTTCTCCTCACATTTCTGTTTTCTGTGGTATACACATCTCCTGAGATTTAAAGCAAATACACCCCTAGCCACTGAGCCAGCTGCAAGGTAAAAGAAAGAAAAAATATTAAGTATTCCTCAGAAAAACAGCAAACCCTGCCTGCTGAGGTAAGCATCAGAGAGCTAACCCTTAACCCCTTCCCCACTGTTCACTGTCACACCCGAGGGCAAAGATAAATTGCAGCAGGAAGGTTTGTTGAAGTTTATTTAAGAAGTTATTGCCCTCAGCTGTCATTCTCACCTTCCTGTCAGAAATTACAATGCCCACAGCAGTCAGCAAGACAAGCACGTGCTTCTAGCTCAGCTACGCTAGTTACCATGCCATATATTAGCTTAAATTAGTGACAAATGTTTACTGTATCCTGCATACCAGCCTTTGAGCTGAAGAAGTGGAAGCACCCCTGCCAATTCTGAAGGGAGGACACAGGCCTTCAGAGGGCAAGAGGGCTTCAGGGCAGGCAGCTGGGTACAGGCAATGATGATTCCTTCAGTGGCTGCCAGAGCCTGGAAATTAGGATCCAAAGCACACATTTCCTCCTTCCCCTTTCATGGTGTAACACGAGAAGAGTTTCAGGGACACGAAGTTAGAGTTAAGAGTGGTTCAACTACGGTACAGAGGCAAGGAGGACCCACGTTCAAGTCTCTGTCTGGGCCCCCTCCCAAGTCTAACATTAGCTCTGAGTGAAGATGGGGCTGCAGAGACAGATACCAGACAATGCATTTACCAGACAATGCATTTTGGGTCTGCTTTATCATGCAGGGTGTTGGTTAAAGTTCATATGTAGCAAAACAACAGAAACGGACTTCAAAATATTCTACTATACTTACAAATGATCTAAAATTAGTATTCCTCTATTGTCAGAGGAATACTAATTTTTCTCAGGCAAACTTCTAACTTTATTCCTCAGGACTCCAGTGTCTCTCTCTAACTTATCTTCCTTTCAGTTGACTTTCATCCTGCTGACTTCAGTGACCACAGTCATCTCTAAATGCTGTGGTCAAGTGGTGGAAGGAATATTCCAGGTCTCAGAACAGATTGCTATACATCCCTCATGAGGTAAAAGGATGATCAGCTACAGAAACAGGATTTCACGGAACAAAAATGGGAACATCCAAAAGTCATACAACTGTAGAGACCACTCACTCACTCAACACTGTAGCCAAATACTGTGGCACTTCATGTAATAAGCCTAGATACAGTTTCAGGTAGACAAGTAAAAGCCACACCTCTTTCTATCTAGCATCACCCTTCCATAGGTATAAGTCAGACATTTAACTCTGACATCATTTTTGCTTCCTTAGTGCATCCAGAACAGAAGATCCTTTGCAGCTATGGTAAGAGCACAAAGAGGCTGAATCACTCTACCTGCAACATCACTAACCAAGCCACGCTCACCTTTTCATTATGTCTCTTAAGCCGTTTATGAATGCACTACAGTGCACACATGCAATTCTCCATGGGATAATTCTGAATAATTTTTAAAAAAAACCACTCAGTTAACGCCAAGGCTCACTGTTCCAGTGCAAAATTGCCTTTATTTTGTGCAAAAGCGCTTCATGCTAATGCCTGATATTTGTGGCTTTCAGTCTGAAAATATCGCCTCTTTCATCCCAGAGATACAGTCAATGTATGCAAGCATCCTTGTTGCTTCTCTGTTAGGTAGATACCATGAGCCACTTTATGCATAACAAATTACTTTGTTGACAGCTTGTTTCTAGCACAGACTGAGCAAAGAGACCTCATCTTTCTGTTATCAAGCCCTTATTTCACAATTTGTTGTCAGTTTGCTCTTGCAAGTGCTGTAGTTCCTCTTTAGCAAAGTATCTTAGAAAGTGTAGTGATTTCTTAAGATCAGGGACATTCTGCACTACCTGCCGGTCTGCAATAACTAACTAAAGGCAGAAGTCACGCTTCCATTCACAAGAAGATTTCAAATGACAGGAAGACAGTAATGAGTACACTCAAGGCAAAAAGAGACACCATACTCTTATTATCGAATATAGGTGTTTTTGCAGCACTCTTCTCAGTGGTTTACTCAAAAATCATCTACTAGAAAATCTGCCTGCAAAAAAAAAGAGATTCCTCTTGATCTTTTTCTTTGCACTCTGTCCTTAAAGTTTGCTGGTTTTGTCATCAAAAGTATCAATCCTAAGAATCATATTATGGATTCATAGTAAGTAAGATAGATAAGCTTGCTTGGGTGGGGGGTCTCTTATTACTTTAGATGGCTACAATTTCAGGGAGAGTGGGGAAAAGGGGATAATGGACAGCACTATTAACAAAGACCCCGTCGTTACAATTCACAATGAGATGGACCTCACTGCTCAGCCTTTAAGCATTCATAGATACTGGTTAAGGTTCCAACTAGTAAACCAAGAGACGGCTACGGGCAAGCATCTTCTAGAGAATTCCCACTGTCATAACAGATAAAGAACTTCTTGAGGTTCTACCCACGGTGTACAGAAGGTAAATATACATTATAATAAGTATCCTGAGTATAGGAAACATCTACTTCATATCTTACACAAGCAGCAATAAAACTTCTTTAGAGTTTCTTCTTTTTAAAGTAAACCCACAGTAATTTCCTAATACAGAAATTTCATCATGAGCCATAGGATTGCTCATACTAAAACTCATTCTTAATGTTGTTGTTCATTAAGAACTGAATAACTGCCGACAGTCCCAATCTGAAACATACTCCGGAAAGATAACGTGGCGATGATGAATCTATATTATAAAATATAGAAATTTAAAAGGACTGATTTTTCAAAGATTAAAGAAATTGCCAGGTAGCGGATTAAGACTGTTGCATGTAAATGAACAACTAAAGATTCAGCATTTTTGGACAATAGCTGGATACATATTCAAAAACACAAGGCAGGGAGAACCCACAACAAGAAAACAAGAAGGGCGTAACAAAAGTTCTCAGGAAAAAATGACAAATAATTGTATATAGAATGAGAACTGAAAGAAAAGAGGCGGCACTTTAAAACCCATGGTAATAAAAATCCAATATGAAATTTAGGTCCACTGCTAGATGATACCAGAAAGATAAAAGGAAAAAAAAAGAAAAACAATAAAGTGAAAAGTGTAATGGGTAGTTTTTGTCCTTTTGCAGAATGAAGCAAGAAGATGCAATTACCCCGCATGACACTGTTAAAGGAACCAAAAAATTCCCCATCTCCAGCACATAGGAGGAGGAAATGAAGCAGCAAGTATTAAGATAAAGACACTTCACCTCAATGTCCCAGCATAATAAGTTTAAATTTTAGAAGTTTAAAGGTTCTGACTGCGGATTTCTCTGAACATCAGTTTTAGACGTACCATAGGAACTGGGAAAACTCCAGAGGATGGGGCAAATGTTAGTACAGCTGGACTATTTAAAAAAAAAAAAGATAAAAGGGAACTACAGGGATGTTCAGTTAAAAAAAAGAGACAGTAAGTGCAAGAACAAAAAAGCTATTGAAAATGTTGATGCTAGAAGAGCTACTTATTAAAATACTAAAACAACAGAAAAGCAAAATAAATACCCTATTAAAATGATTGTTTACACTTAACAGCTTGGTTTTTTTTTAATTAAAGATGCTTGCATTTTCAGGGTAAGATTGCAGTTAACAGCAGTTAGCTTGGGACCTGTGACAATTAATTAATGCTGAAATACTACTAATGCATTCAATGTGGTTTTTAAAAAAGCATATATAGACAAGTAAATCTCTGCTTTTTGACAGCTTACTGGTCTGGTTGATAAAGGTGACTCATGCTAATACACTCGAGTTTCTCTTAATACAGGTAACTTACCATTAAAGGATACTTGGACCAAAAAGTTTGCCAGATAAAGGCATACATTACACAGGTTAAAAAGTTGTCCCCCTGGCTGATCTCAAACTGGAAATAAATCCACATAAAGACTATTTTGAACAGTCTCCTTTGGAATAATTCCTGGTACAAGACTATTCACTTAGTTTTTAATGGACACTAAAAATATTAAACTATTTGCTGACTAAACCTGGACATATGAGTGTTGCAGGAATATCCAGTAACACTTCACTGTTACAAAGTGATATTAATCACTGATAAAATTATCTTGGTCCTAATGACTTGAATGCAAAAGTCTGTAAAGGTAGGCCACATTCCCAGACAAGTGGCACTCGCTTCAGAATGCAGCAACCTAAGTAAACATTTTAAATAGCTGTCTCAAGCTCTCAGTACAATGTAGAGCAGATGTTTGCATAATACATTAAATAGGACTGTTAGTAGAAGCAGAGAAATAATTTTGCATTGATTAGCATGCTATTATGCTTACCTTCAGAAGGGCTACAAAAATACTGGAGATATACAAAGAAATTGCTAGTTCATGGTTGTGTACTAAGACACACAAAGAATATAGTTATTACACACACCTATCAACCTTGCTAGCAGAGATATAGCAAAATCCCCTGACCAGGAAGTTAAAAAACAACAACAACAACAAAGGACATGAGGTTCCTCAATATTTGGGTGACTTATCAGGGGATGAAATGGACTCATCATCATATGAGAATTTAAAATAAGACTAAAATTCTAAAAAGTATTCTTTAACACATCTCATGAGCAAAACAAAGTCCTTCTTGTGAAAGACAGACATCAACTTGGACTTAACAGTCCTTTCCCTCTCTGGAGTCTGTGAATCCCCCAGTTTCCTAATGACTGCTCATACGGATATGAGACATGCCTGCAACATGCCCACATACTCACCTTACTTAGTTTTAATGATACCTATTGATTCAGGGGCTTCCCCTGCTTGCTCAAAAAAAGCTCACAATGCTCTGCCATAATGCCCAACCCACCAGGTGTTTTTTGAGTGGAGAGGAAACACCATGTGTCTTTTGAACCATCAGACACCAGCTGGAGCCTGGACAGGGTGGGCAATACTCACAAGTCTTCTGCCTCAGGGTGTGCTTCCACACATCCTTGTTCAGAGCAATGCTGGATCACTCTGTTCCTGGCCACGTGCAAGCCAATTTCACTGTCCGGGTCTGGAGTTACAGTAGAGGACATGAAGCATCTGGCCAAGCCAGATCAGAGGCTGTCTTCATGCTATGCCTCGCTCTAAGACACCAACATGGCTGGGAGCTGGAAGCCAGTTCCTAGCAAAACGCACTAGCAAGAGTTTTGCTGCTCCTTAAGGCTGGGTTAGTAGCCACAGTCCTGCTGGAGCAACGCACCGCGGTGACTGAAAGAGCCGGTGTAAGGGCTTGAATTTTTTCTCACACCTTGCCTACGTGCAGAACGCTCCTGAAGACCGGGCTCCTACTCCCCCTACATGAGGTTCCCCTCGCAGCTGTCCTCCTGTCTCCACACCCCTTCTCAAGACCCCGATCCCTCAGTGTCTCTCATGTACATGTGCCCTATTCCCCCTCATCTCTGGCACATCTTTACCGAGCTTCTCCCAGCCTGGCCGGCCACGACCCCACACAACCCGGGAAGGTGGCACCGGGCAGGAGCGAGTCCGAGCCCCCGCCTCAGCCCGGCCTGCTCACCCGCGTCGTAGAAGGCGTCCAGGACCGCCGTCTCCCCGAAGTCCAGCTCCCCGAAGTTGACCGTGCCGAGCTGGGCTCCCTCGGCCTCACAGGCCCGCAGAAGGCATTGCCGCGCCCCGGCCTCGGGGCTCCGCGCCCCGGCTCCCCCCTTGGGCGGGTCGTTCAGCACGTACACGGCCCGCAGGCAGCGCCGCCGCGGGGCTGCCGCCCCGACCTCCGCCGCCGCCTCCCCACCGCCCGCCGCCGCCTCAGCCCGGCCGGCGGCCCCCGGCTCCGGCTCCGCGCAGGGGTGCGCCGGCTCCGCTGCCGCGCTGCCGCCCGCGGGGCTCTCCATAGCGGCGTCGAGGGCTGAGGGGAGCCGGTGGCTGCCGGCAGGTGCTCAGGCGGTGCCGCGCCCCATGAAGAACTCTCGGGCAAACTCCGGCGGAGCAGGGCGACGCTGCTCCCCTCCCCCCTGCGGCTGGGCGCTGTGGACAGGCGGCACCGCTCCCCGGCGGGCGGGCGAGCACGGCGACGAGGTGGGGCGAGGTGGAGGCGGCGGGCGCGGAGCGGAGCGCGGCACCGCCCTCCCCGGACGGGACGGGGGAGCCCCGCGGCACGGCGCGGAGCCCAGCTCCCCACCTCCGATAGCACAACCGGACACTCCGCCGTGCCGTCCCGGGGCAAACACCCCGTTTCCCTCCGCCGCCGAGGGGGAGGCAGCACCACCGGGGTGATCGCGCCTGGTTTATTACTTCCTTCCCTTCCCCGCCCCTCGCCGCGCAGGCAGCGCCTCTGCGCACTGCCCGCCGCGGCTGGTGCTGCTGCTTCACGTGCTCCGGGTTCCTGAGGGTTACCGGGGCCAGGTGAGGGCAGCGAGGAACCCGCCCGCTGGGCCGTTACCGGCGACCTTCCCCCGGCTGCCGTGAGGGGCCGTTGGCAGCCGTTTACCCGCCGCCAGGAGCCGGCTGGTCCCCGGCCGGCCTTCCCGCCCCCCTCGCGGGCGGTGCGGGCAGGGGCGCCCCTCATAGCCCGGGGGCTGCCCGCCCTCGGCACCTTACATCCGCCCCGTGGCTTGAGAAGCAAAGGCAACTGCAGCTGCTGCTTTTTCTTTCCTCGACTCGCTCTATCGTAGCTTCCCACCTCCTGGCTCTTCTATCCGGGACTGCTTAGACGACCGCAAACTGTGTCAGAAGTTTGTATCACAGTTCATCCTTCAATTTCTTCTCTTTTCTTTACAATCTCCCACAATCATGGTAAAATCAGCTCCTAGAAACTCTGCGGCAACTCCTGGCTTCCTAATAAGAACAAAATTAACACTGAGCATCCCATTTACTGACACATTTTTCTTATTAGCTAAACTGACAACAGCAGCCTCAGCTTTGGCGCTGCTGTGGGGCGAGTTGCTGATCTATGCAGCGAGAGAAAGTGAAAGGCAGGCTGCATGTGGAAAACTTTGTATCTCGGCCACCTACCGCAGCTGTCAAAAGGGCACCAACACACCCTACGAAAACCACGGCCTACCAGTGATAGAAGGAACAGTGAAAAACTGCAGTCCTCAAGCAAATTCGTATTTCAAGTAGTAAACCTGCCTGGAAAGTTTTTTCATCTCATTTTTCACTCACGTGAAGGAAGAGGTTTTAAACAAGCAGCATCTTCACCACCTTCTGCTGCGGCGGCGTAAGCTCCTTGGGGCTATCCAAGGTTAATATTTTTACCACGTGCTGTGATACAACAAAAGCAACAACCAAAGGCTTACAGCACAGTATTTTCCTCTTCAGGTGTCTGGCACCATGGTTGGTGACCGTAATAAGAATTGCAGTAGTCAGTCTTTCTGAGAAGCACTCCAACATGAAGGTAGCATAGGGCTGCGCGGTGTTCATCTTTGCTTAGCGGCTTGTAAAGATTTTAGAAAGAACGTGGAGAAATAATTTAAGAGGCAAACCTGTTTCTCATTTTGGAGAGTTTGGGCAAATAAACTGTTGGATTTGGTCCACAGGTTGGGGTGTGTGTGCTTTTTTGACAAAAGCACTAGTACCTAAGACGCTGGAGGAATGATTTGCCATGGCCATGGCCACCAGAGAGCCTGCTCATTCCTGGCAGCTTTCCTCTCTGGGCAAGAGCAAGCCTTTTTATATGACAACTCTGTTAGCCTTGATCCAGTAATGCACCAGTTAGCTGATGTAACAGAAGTAGTATCTAAATCTGCACTTAGAAGATACTTGATGTGCACATTGAAGCCTTTGACCAACAAAAAGCGCTAGCCACATACATTTATGATCCCCCCCAAATCAAATCCTATTTTGTATTTTTTGCATTATAAGAAAGTGTGGTTGAACGGCTGGTATTAAAACTTAAAAAATACAGTACTGGCAAAGTTAAGGGATTATTTGCACAGGAAAACATTTATCTTACTCAAGATAATTCTTAGGCTTTCAGTAACTAACATGCAAAAACAAGTTGCAGTTTAATGGGTTCAGAGCAACAGATGCCTGGTGTGGTGCTTTCGGTAATCCTGAAGATTGCTGAGGTGTTAAATCAGATCAAATATGTAGGCTGGAATTGCTTAATGGGATGCCACTGGGACATAATAAATAAGGCTTTTCTGCCTTCTAGAGATTATAAAATTCTAGTTTGTTGTAGATCTAAGATGTGTCCTTGGGTTTCATTTTGCAGTTTTTAAACATTTGGTACCGTTTTAAATTGCTTGCTGGCAGGTCTGTCTCTTGGTCTTGAAACAGAGCGACAGTGTCTCTTAGTAGATGCTTTATGTGAATATAATTCAGGAAAGGGTATTTTCCTCTCTTCTTAATTATATCCAAACAGTCTTCCAAACAGTATCCTCACTATTCCCCAGGCATATTTCCTAACAAGCTGCCACATTCTGAATATCCATTTTCAGTAGTTAAACCTGGTGCAATTTTTTCAGAGTTCACAGGCCTTTTTTTTGTTTTTTTAAAGCTAGAAACAAGGAGTGTTTTTAAAGGAAGAAGCTTCATTTTATATACTACAATTGAGTCTTCAGAAACTGTGGTTCAGTGCTGGTATGCCTGACATTTCCACTGAGCAACAGTAGCTTCAGATCTTGCAAGTCACCTGGGTGAGAATAAATGGGAGATTCAGGTTTGGGGCTATTTGAACTGTTTCTGTGCAAACCAAAAAAAGTTAAATCTAGAAGAAAAAAAGGTAAGTCATGCAACACTTTTTCCTCTTTTGGAAACGTGGTCCAGTAACGAGGTTATAAAAAGAGCCACTCTCCCCCCAGAGTTGCCTGTTCAAAGGTCCAGGCCAGAAGTGAACATTCAGCTTTCATCTACCCTTCCAAGACTTTCTGCCTTTGCACAGAACCCAGCCTAAAAAAAACGAGCATAAACCCGGGAAGTCAACAGTTGCTCCTATAGAGTAACATAAAGATGATGCCACATTTTGCTCAGGCAGCACTTTGCACCTATCAAATCCAATTAGTGCAGAATATTAATTACCACTTAGGCACCAGGAGCAACGTTTGTTGCAATTCACTAAAGGCAGCAAGTGCTCCAAGGAAAATAGATGGCCTTGAAACCACCTTCCCACCCCACCCCCTCCATTTTGCAAATCCCTGAGCAGCAGTTGTTTCTCTAGATGTAACTGGGCTAATGGGGAGCGAGTCCTTCATTATTTTCCCAGGGCTACAAACTTACAGTTCAAAAACTGTAAAGCTGAGCTGTAGATTTATATAAAGTTTGGCTCCAGAGGCAGATGTGCCACCTTTTCCCCTGATGCGTATACAGCTACAGCATACCTTAGCTTCCCTTTTTTTAAAGAAAGCACACACTAGTACTGGTGGCATAAACCTCAGGCTGCAATTTCGTTGTACTCTAACACTTCCAGCTATAAAGAGGCCTCCTCCCATTTTACCCAGAGTCAGGGAAAGCCAAGGTCTGTTGGTTCTGGTAAACCATAAGACACCCAGGTCCATGGGGAACCTGCAGATCTGAGCTATTCTTCCAAAGTGCAAATCCACCTGCCTGTGCCCAGCAGTATTTCCTGGAGACCATCCGCCAGTGTCGTGTCCTGGGCACCCATCACACCTGGTGCGGAGGTGCCCAGGAGCCCATTCACAGGCACGCGGCACTGACAAGCCTCACACACGGGTGCACCCTGAGCCACCGCCACATCTGCCTCCTGCCCTCGTGCCCCAGGCAGGGAGCCCACAGCTGGGGCCAGGCTGCAGCATCCCGTACAGGCTCCCCCAAGAAGCACTGTCAGGTCAACAGCTGCCTCACACAGACACGCATCCAGAAAGCCAGAATTCGGTACCCTAGATGTGAGAATTTTTTCTGTATTGCGAAGATTGGGCAATAGGGAAAATATTTTGATATCTGAATTCTTTCCTAGCTAGCCACAGTACCAACCTTCCAGGAGATAATGAAATTTGTGGTGTTTAAACTGTTCCAAGCAAACACTTTTTTAATGGACTTTTTGGTATTACTGTTGCTGGTGTGCTACATCAATTATTTTCATTCACAGTGAGCAGGTCTCCAGGTAACCATGCAGATACTGCTGTCATGTGGCTGAGGAGGAAAATAGTTAATCTCTTTACTGAACAGGAAGATAATTTTTTTTTTTAAAGCATGGATCCAGACAAAAGATGTTTTCTTTTTCAAGGTCATTATGCAGAAGCTTTACTAGGGTTTAAACAACATGCTGTGAATTCTCCCTAAGAAGTCTATTAAACTGCTTGGTTTTGTTCAAAACTCAGATTCAAAATATTAACTCTGTACAATGGAAGCTAAGCAACATGGATAATTCTTGAAGAGGCCTAAAAAATGCTACAAGGTTTAAAACTTGACTTTCAGCAAAGCACACCTGTTCTGCAAGGGGAAACTTGGGTGCCTCAGAGTGATGTGAAGTCAAAACACCTGGGCTACCAAATCAACACTGGAACTGGGTTCAGTAATCTCAGGGGTTCCTCTTGCTTTTCTTTCACTGGAGAGCGTGAGGCCTCACAGCTCATTTGACTCACTGAAAAAGAACAAAGGCAAAGAAAATGACCGCTGGGTCAAAGAGTATAATCCCCAGCACAGCTTTCTGTTCAGAGCCACTGTTCTGCACAGGGAAGCACATTGCACGCAGCATCTGCTCATCACCACCCCTTGCAAAGGAAGGACAGAGTGACATCTTGCATGAAGTGCAAGGTTAGTCAAAGGGTGACCTTTCCCTTCCTTTCCTCTCTGCCTGCCGTGGAGAATGAGAATTTTATACAAGCTCTCTGTGTGCTCACAAGTACACAGGGCAAAATTGAATCAATTTCAAAATTGGCTTTGATTCCAAATTCCTCCCCTCCTTTAGTTTTCAGCACATCAGGCACTCTAATCAAAAGTTCTTGCCTTTGGATCTTGAGTAGTTATAGAGCAAGTCTTTGGGAGCACAAATGATTAAGGAGCCCAGGCGAGCAGTGAAGAAATTATGCAGGTCTTCTCAATAGCTTCCACAAGGCCAGAATTTCATTTACAGACAACTGCGTGCATTTGAAATAAAATAAAAATTAAAAAATTAAAAAATTAAAAAAACAAACAACAACCCACAACCCACCAGTAAATGCAGTAGCAAAGAGAAGGATAAAAATCCCCCCAACCTCTCCTGAATCTCTGTTGATGCCGAGAGCTCACACTTTCTATATGGCTGATAGCTGGCATTATTTACATTATTTCTCTCTGTCAGACAGCTAGATCAAATCAATTATGCAAGACTCAGGCACATGCATTTATAAAGTCTGGTTAAAAACTTTGTTCTGATTTAAGTACCTGTGGCGCTCCAGCCTTCCTCACTCGCTTCAGGAACTGCGAAGCAAACAGCCAGCTTAGAGCCGAAAGTTAACTTCTCCAAAATATAATCTTTAATCAATTAGTCAAACAGAAAATCAATTATCTCCAATTTTCAACACATTTCAAATAACTTCTAGTTTGTTTATACTTCAGACGGGAGAAAACCAAACCAAGCCCCCATCCAGATAGGCCTCCCTTAGACCCTGACATTTCTGCCCCCCCAAGATGACTAATGCTAGAGAAAACCTCAAGAAAACCCAGGGAAAGAGAACACTTCCAACTTCGGAGGATGGAGCCCTCAGCTGACCATCTCTATCATTCTGATTTCCAGTACTACATATTAATACTTCAACAATACCAGCCCTAGATTTCTTCACTCATACAGCATCCTGACACGATTAATATTTTCGCTTTCACAGTCCTAAACCTGACAGGTTGCTCCTCGTGTTGGGTCTCTCTCCAATTCGGCAGGTCCCAGGGGTGAGAAGTACGCATTTCCTTGAGGAATAAGAAGCAACTTCAAGAGGTCTGGTTTAAAGCGCTTGCTCGGGCAGAAGGTTAAATATTCTTACTGGGCCTGATTATTTTCCTGTTTTCAGCTGCATCAAAGTATCTTTGACTTCCTCATGTGTCATGGCTTGGTGCTTTCATTGCAGTTGGTCTTACATACTGTTTTAAGGCAGGATTCTCACTTTTAGCCTTTCTCAAGTTATTTCTCGCTGAAGAAATATTCATGATAAAGGTCACCTGACTATCCACTTTTATTCCAGTTAAACAGGCTTGTTCTGTCTACTGATTAACAGAAGCGCAGCAAAACTGTGACCGTGGCGGGGAACACAGCATGGTTATGCACACAAACTGTACAAACAATGGAGACGATTAGAATACGTGGTTCATTTTTGTTCACATTTGGGTGACTTTTATATCGCTGTAGATGCCAGATACATGAGGATACACGGGGCTTAGAAGCTTAGCAAAAGCAAAGCTGTCAATGCTGCTTAAAAGCGTTTTAAATATCTGTAATCACAACGGTTTTGGTATTACTAGTAGGGACTGTGAAAAATAAAGGAATCCTGAAGAGGCAAGAGTTGCTTTGAAGTGACAAATAAAAAAACCTCTCATCTGTTGTGTTGATACTCGCTTTTATAATAGGTATAATGAAAATTTCATATATTTAAGCAAATATGAACATTTATTGCATCTTCAGTAAGAATCCTTAAATCGCACCCATGTTTTCTTCTTGTTAAGGCAGTCAAGATATTGCAACATTTATTAAATATGAGCTTGAAAAGTGAAGAAAGAATTCTACCAATGGCCAGAATAGGGGCTTTTTAAGAAAAAAAGAAAATCAATAAGTAATTCACATTCATGAACTAGCAGTATGGAAAGTCATGGCAGAAGCAGGCAGTAATTGGCAGGAGCACAGCTAGGGCGCCTAGCGAGACAGAGAGCAACATCCGCCTTTCTCAAATCCACTGGCAACCATTTTCTCTGTTTGCATGATGCCCTTGCTTTGTGAGTGTGAGCTTATTAGCGCTGGGTCTCATTTTAATATCTGGGTTTGACCAGGTGCAGTTCTCAATACTCTGAATGATGGGAGCTGAATGTCGTAATACTTAACCACGCTCCAGTCTGCAACTGGTCCTGAAGCTCTCCTGGTCACGTAGTGAGGCAAGGTGCGATGCCAGACACTTCGTCTTCTCTGCTTTGTCAACTTGTATCACATTTATTCTTTGCTAGGGCAGTGTCACATGCTCGAGGCTATTAAAGCCGCTGCCAAATAACACGCCACTCTTGTACAGTTAGAAAATTTTATGGCCAGATACATTGTCACTCAAACGCAATCCCTTTTCAGACATCTGTCTGTCAGTATGATAGGAATCATTTCAGGAAAGTTCTACAGTGCTGCAAGGTGAGACCTTCAGCCCGTCATTGTGTCAAATCACATTTCTGTCAAAGTACTGGAGAATTTCTTCCTGCGCTTTGCAGTGAAAAACAAGTTAAATAATAACTCACTTCCTGTTCAAATCCAAGACACCTAGAAAGCGCAGAGCATTCCTGACCTTTTCATAGGAAATAATACCTGCTTTGCTAATAGCCTTGTAACAGAAACATCTACCTCTTCTTTTGATTTGGGAAATTCCACATAACAGCTATTTGAAGAAAAGAGTTGAGCCAATGATAGCAGTAAGACTTCCAGAAGCAGTAGCAAAAGGTATTCCTTTTCGCTACCTGACAGCCTTGTTTTCTCTACAAGTTTAAATTCAGTTGGAAAGCTGTGAATGATTTCAGTATTGGTCTGGAGTGTTCTTAGCTATTCACACAGCCACAAAGAAGTAAAATATAAAGTTATTACTCTGGCACACACATGCACATAGGACACACCTCAGATACTCTTTCTTACATCCCCAAATGAGAAGATCAACAAGCTGCAAATTTCTGTATGGCATGCACATACCACTGCAGCATGAAACCAATTTGTGGAGCATCCCATTTACTTTCTGTTTAACAAAGGCTCAGCAACATCTCAGTCCAGCCTGCAAAGAGCAGCCAGAGCCTGCAGGCGGCAACCAGCTTACCTGTGCTGCAGCATCAGCACCTTCACAGGGGCAGAGGTGGTAGGCAGCTCCCCGCCGCTGTGTGTCCCAGGTGTGCTAGGACATACATTCCTAGAGCAGGAAGGTGTCAGATTCAAGGCAAGAGGAGGTTTAGAGTCTGAGATTGCTGCCATTTATAATTATGCAGGAGAAGGCTGAGGAAGAATGAGTCCTGAGTCAGGGGACCTGGAAGGTGAGTGAAAGTGTGAGTGGGAGAACTTGGGCTTACCCCAGACTTCCCCCCAGCTGGAGAGAAAGGTGCTGCTCCAGCTAGCACATTGGTGACAGGTACCTGCTGCACTGGTGACATTTGGGAGCTCTGAATCAGCACTTTGACTGAATCAGCCTCATTGACTTCAACATATCTCAGTTAGCCCAAGTCTGACTCGGCTACTGAAGCTCATAGCCATTGCAGCAACATGGCATCCTTCTTGCATTAGAGGCCCCCAAGCACAGGTTACTGAGCTGTGTTTCTGAGATGAACAGGTGCTTCAGTTCAGAGCACCAGAAATTTTCTGTTCCCCTGAAATCAGTGACACAAGCCAGACATGATGTCATAATCACAGCACGAACATCCTGAGCCGCCAGTGAGAGACTTGCCATCTATTAATGAATTAGCTTTCTCCAACCAACACTACTTTTGCTGGGGTCTCAAAATTTATGTCATGTTTCCCCCTGCCTTGTGCTTTTATTTGCTAAATGGCTGCATCTGTGCTTCCAGTGGGGCTCAGTAAATTTGGCTCTTTGAATCCAGAGTAGCCAAATTATCTAGCAGCAGCAATTTCCATGCGGGTGCACCTGCTTTCCTACTTACCCTTCCTTAGCTGTTGTTCTGCTTTTTGGTGCTTTCTGCTAGCAGAAAGAGCATGGTACATAGATTGTATGGATTGTGCTATCTCTGCGCTTGTTGTGCCCTTCACAATGAAAACCAACTCCAGAAGGGGGTAAACCCAGCTGCCCAGCTTAATTTTCACTACCTGTAAGAAGAGCCCAAAAAGTGCTCTCACAAAACCCCAACTCTTCGTTGCTATTATCCAAGGAGGTGAAGAGCAGCCTGATGGGCCCCTTTGCGGAAGCACGTTTGCCTTTCACTGGCTGGGATGAAGCATGCAGGGAAGAGGTTGTCATACCGAGGAAAATGATCTCCCACAGCAAATGAAAATGCCAGTTCTGAGTGCAGGGAACAGAAGGGGTTTTACCAGAGAAAGTTTTGAAAACAGGTACTACTTTAAGGTTCTGATACTTAAAATTGCTTGTGAAGTCTGGTCATTCTTATCTAATTTGCTTTATTGTTCTAATTTTCAAGTTTTCTCCTCTAAGAGAAACAGCCTGTTACAACTATTAAAAGGAGTGTGGCCAGCAGATCAAGAGAGGCTATCCTCCCCCTCTACTCTGCCCTAGTGAGACCACATTTGGAGTACTGTGTCCAGTTTTAGCCCCCCCCCAGTTCAAGAAAGATAGGGAACTACGGGAGAGAGCGGAGAGCTACCAAGATGAACATGGGGCTGGAGCATCTCCCTTATGAGGAAAGGCTGAGTGACCTGGGTTTGTTCAGCCTGGAGAAGAGAAGACTGAGGGGGGATTTCATAAATACCTATAAATATCTAAAGGGTGGGTGTCAGGATGATGGGACTAGGCTCTTTTCAATAGTGCCCAACGACAGGACAAGGGGCGATGGGCACAAACTGAAACACAGGAAGTTCCACCGCAATATGAGGAAAATCTCCTTTCCTGTGAGGGTGCCAGAGCAGGGGCACAGGCTGCCCAGGGAGGCTGTGGAGTCTCCTTCCCTGGAGACATTCAAAACCCGCCTGGACGCGTTCCTGTGCCCCCTGCTCTGGGTGTGCCTGCTCAAGCAAGGGGGTTGGACAAGATGATCTCCGGAGGTCCCTTCCAACCCCTGCCATTCTGTGATTCTGTGATTCTGTAATACTTGAATTTAACTTAAAGAATCATTATGAACAGTACAGTGGTGTTTAAATGGTAATAAAATGGCAACTTTTAAGATATTACTGGTAAAAGCCAATTATGTTTTCCTGTGACTATTACCATCTACATTCTCCAGTTGCTTTTCCTACATATAAAATATAAGAGAGTTCAAAACCTACTTATCTGAGGGGCTGAGGGAGATTGGTAGGCCCTGCCTTCCTATTGTAACCTTTGCAATGTGTCAGAAAAATTATTCTCATGGTTCTAGAGATTTGTCTAGAATTATAGTTAATTACCTTGCTAAAATACACTAAGATAGCACTCCAGTCTGTAGGGTGCCAAATTCAACAAAATTAATTTACATTTTAAATTTTTCATCCTACAATACTAACACTTTTAAAAATAGGATTACATTTCTAATACACTTCTTAAAGAAAAATGGACAAGAGCATTAAGCCATTTTGTTAGTTTAGCTGTTTGCACTCCAGCCCCCCGCACTGTCTAATAGTGGAACTGTGAGCACTGAAAGGGGAAACTCAGCTGCGTTGCTGGTTCAAGAAGAGCCTGACTGTGGCAGCACAAAGAAAGTCTCTCAAGCATCTGTTCCTGAGGCTGCCAGTGGTTTACACTAGCCACCTGTAAAAATTTGTGCCTGAACAGGACTGGAAATCATCTCAATTAAAAGAGCTAACACCAAACAATAGTGTGTTGTGTGTCCAATCACCTTCATGACCTGAGTAGAAAGTGGAGAGGATGGAGGCCCAGAGCTCTGGCCTGCGCGGCACCAGGCTGGTGGGCGCCGAGGCCGCTCATCCCCCGGCAGCACACACACACAGCTCCACAGCTTCCTGCGGACATTGAAAAAGTGTCTTGCTTCCTCAGCTGCTCTATTCCAGGCTGGGAGGTGCTGGCATCCCCTCCCCTTCAGGGCTGACGACCTAACGAGGTTGGTTATTTTCCAAAGGCAGGGAATGGCAAGAGCGGAGGGGCCGTGGCAGGAGGAGGGAAGCAGCTGCCGGAAGCGGGGGTGAATGGGCCGGGGCACATGCAACCAGCTGCTAATTCCTAGGCCAGCTCAAGAGTCAGCTGAGGCCAAAGGTGCCAAGCAAAATGTAATTTCTGGCCGAAGGGTATTAATAACCATGGATACAAATACCCGATGTTTAGTGTGGGGAGTTCAGCTCCACCCTCCTCTGGCTCTTTTTAACCTACAGATTGCCGTGAACAGAAGTCAATGCTTGGAGGACCCTCTCCTCACCAAAGCCTAAGGGAGCCTCAGTTGCCCGGCAGCACTGCCACCCCCACGTGGTCAAAAAGCCTCCTCAGTGCAGAAGTTGCAGAGTGGTTGGTTGTTTCTACTTTTAAGCAGTATTCCTGCCTGCCTTTTAAACCACAGCCTGCCTGTGTGAAAGGTATCTTCTCTCTAACCAGCCTTCACGCTTTCTTCATCAATGTGCCTCTGCCCAGTTTCCAGCCCCAGGGTCCTTTCTTCAGAGGAGCAGCAGACACCAGACACCTTACACCTCTTCCTGGCCTTGCATTGCGGCAGCGAGTTCCTGCAGGCCGGAGTGCTGCACATCACCCCCACCCCAGCCGTACTCTCTCCTTGGCATCTGGTGCTTGGGTTATTTGCGGGACCCATGAACTGTAGCACCTCTGACCACAGCCTCCCCCTCAACTCCCAAGGCAGGCTTGCAGGACTAGAAAAGCCCCAAACCAAAGCTAAAAGCGTGAGAGCTGTCAGCACAGTTATGACTGCAGCAAGGCATGGCCATGGAATTCACAGGAACACCAGACATCTTCACGCCATGCAGCAGCAAATGTATTTTTGTGCCAGCAGACTCCATGCACAGGGCGCTGCACAGAGCAGCTGGTAATGCTGTGGCCCCCGGGCAGCCGCCCCTGCAGCAGGGCAGCCTGGTGCAGAGGGCGAGCTGGGGGAGAGTGGGGCCGGCTCATATGCGAGTCAACTCCACAAGAAGATGAGTGAATTGATTCCATAACTTCAGCAGAACATGAGTTTCTGACGGTGTTTTACGGCACTGTGACCTTGCTTGCACAGGTGCAAATTTTGGTCCTGGCTGTCACAGAGTACGGCACTCCTATGGATATTTCATACACAAAGTAGCTCACAAAATTTACTGGGCAGCTGGCCAGCATACGCCTAGAAACAAAAATTTACTGCATAGAGCTTTGTTCAATCCTTTGACCTGTTAGCGTAACAACAGATTTGTCTAACCCTTTTGGTCATTTACAAATGGATTGCTAATAAGAAAAATACAGAAGATTAAATTAAAGTAACAGAGCTTAATAAACACTTTGACTATTTCCATCTTATTTCCATGTAGAACTTTTTTGTGCTAAAAGTGCTATGATCTCACATTAAGAAATACTTGCTCCTTTTAGAGTTGAAAAAACAACAGACAACATAAAAGTGTTTTCTTAATAACCTAAAAAATTTCCAAACCAAGAATTTGAATATTATCCTCCAAAGGCCTGAGCCTGATGTTTCACACTTGACTTCTACACGTAAACAGAAGTCTGCCACAAGACCGATGTGTGCATATTAATGAAAAGTCATTTTACACAACTTTTCAGACAACAATATTTAATAATTTCGCATCAAAATCACCCTGTGGCTCACCAGCATTTTCTGTTTTTCTTTAAATATAAATCCAAACATTTTTAAAAGCAGTGGTTTATATCCACAGGTTTAATGCATAATTGATCTCTCTAAAAAGGGAAAATCCATGTGTTATGTGAAATACTTTCTATTATTATAACGAAATACAGGAAGAAGAGCTTGTATTTCCACAAACTCTCTCCTCCCAGAATAATCAACTTTCAGACCAGAGCATTTTCACAAAATCTCATTTAGCCTTCTTTTACAAAGCGTGATATGTCGGACTTCTAACTTGGATTGGTAAAATGACAAGTTATCATCTCAACAGGAGAAAAAAAGAGAATGTAATCTCATATAAGGAAATTCTGTGCCAAATTCAGGCTTTCATTTGCAAAAAATGGAACATTTCTGAGATGTCTCTCATATTTCTGAGGTACAACTCAGGAGTCAATACTTTATGTACCACAGATACAACAGTTCATCTCTTTCCAGGGATGCAATTAAGAAGCCAGAGCTGTTCCCTTTGGATACGTGTTGCAAATATATGACTACAAACCGAAACAGAATCCATATTCCTTATCCCTCATTTCCTCCTGTTCTCCTAACTTTACTGCTAACTTCACAAAAAACAGGGAAGTAATCTAGAAATCTTTATTGCTGCAAAGCCATGGTGGGACTATAATTCTTTGTACAAAAATATTTTAATGCAGTTATTTAGAATTATTAAATAAGAGCATTTCAGTGATAAAATATTTTATTAGTGCTTCTGTTTGAGTACATTGAACAATGAATTGGGACTTTTAAAAACAGTCTCAGGTTTCGCTATCCGATCTTTCAATCTCAGACACCACTGTTAAAAGAGAAGCAGATGCTATGGTAGAGGAAATCATCCCAACAGTGAGGTTCTGTATTGCCAGTAGAGACCCATAAAGAAAGATTCGGGAATGGTGGTGTGTGTATTTTATATATCTATGCTTATCAAAAAGATTATGGGAACTCTGCCAACCATGTGTGAACGTGACCAGCCAACTGAATGCTATGTCTCATCCAGCTCCTGGCAGGCAGGGTGGTGAGCTGGGAAACAGGATGTGCTGGCTGGAGCCAGCTCTAGCATTTCATGAGATGACAAATAGATCCTTTGTGTGGGTTTTTTTGTCACTCAGAAGCATCACCAATACCACTCACCCACTCACCCCACGCTATGCAAAAATATCCATTATTTGAATGCGTTGTATAAACTCAACAGAGATTGCTGACAAGGTATGAGATACTCCGCAGCTGGTAAAGAACACACAGAACCACAAACAGGAAATTGAGAGACCTTGTTTTGAAAGGATGAAAGCAAACAGAGAAATTAGAAGAAACAAAGTAAGGATGAGGTTCAATAAAACGATGAAGAGAAAGTCCTGCTGCAAAAACAGGACTATAAAGTGTATCAGCCTATAAGTGTACAACACAGTGCAGCAAACGATACCACATAAAGAGCAAATGAAAGTTTCACACGATAGAGAACCTTGTGCATGAAATAATACAACTTTTTATTCATGTTTTATAGATTACTTTTATTTATTTTTGCTTTAATAATGCATATTCTGTTCACTCTGTGCAAAACTGGGGACAGAGGCGGGCGTTTAAATCATCTAATGAAAATCAAGCAGAGATGAACATTCAAGTTGAGGGAGAGGCCTATCAAAACCAGGAAAGCTAAAAAGCCACAGCTGCTCAAGACAAAGCCACTCTCAGCTGCGCCCTGTTGTTCTGCCACCTCGCACAAACCTGGCTCTACTGACTGAGCAGCTGTACACTGAGAAGGTGACCTCCACCAGACACCGGGGACAGGAGTCGGCACGGTAGCTACATTAGGGAGACCTGGCTTGCAACCGGTTCCAGTCAGTGTGTGGCAAAGAAAGGCACAAATCATTGCAAAGACCAGATTTCTGTTGGTTTGTTTCTTTCTTGTAAATACGTTACTGTACACGACGCAAGTGTAGGCGATTTGGGAAAATAAAATGGCATATTTAACAGAACTTAAAACCATAACAAAAAATAGGCTGTTCTATCTCAAAGCAAAAATAATCCCTCCAGCCCCAACATTAACATTCATTCCTGGCTATATGCAGTACAAACATTTTAAAATCTGTGACAAAAGACAATTAAAAACCAAAAGTCAAAATCATAAAGCTTGTAAACAGATAATCTGAAATACACTTTATTTATGGAAAAATATCATCAAAATAGTACCACTATGGACTAAACTGCCTGAGTTTTCATTTCATCTAGCATCTTGAAGTAGAGAGCCTTTAGCACAAGTAGATCAATTTCAGTCACAACTAGTGCCACACAGCACTGCTTCAGGTGGAAATTTTGTCCTCGTTGTTGGTATTTTTGTTGTGCTATCAAAAACTGTTGTGCTAATCCTCCAAATAAAGGGATGTTGAGGCAATTCTTAAATCATTTGGCACAAAGTTATTTTGGCTGGGGCATAAATTTGAGTCTCAGTCATGAAGAATAATGCAACATTCCACCTATCAAGTATTCACTTTGATTGAAGAGCTTTCTTTATGTCATTAACTTCCATCTGAAAACAAACAAAAATATTTGTGATGAAATTAGATGCTTTAACAAACTGAGACACGGTGCTGCTTGAAAAGCACATGTTCCATCTTGCCCACACATGTCAAGTACGGATTTCATACTACTCTTATTTCCACAGATTTCTCAAATTGAAGTGACCTTCTCTGCTGCATAAGATGACCACTCACAGCTTCCTCCCCTCAGAGCTTGACAAGCATAGGCATCGAATGTACCACAAGACCTTTCAGACCCTTTAAATTACAACTTTTACAAGCCACACAGCTCGCTGCCAGGAATTACTTGCAGAATGAGCACTATGTCCATGCACCAGCTGCTGCACTTACACCCGGCACAAGTAAACTGCTGACAATGAGCACTGGTAGCTGAGGGGTAAAACCTATCATCTCTCTCCTGTAGGGATGGTTCCTGCTGTAGGGACAGCGGTTGCTTCCTACACCCATCAAGCTTGTTCCAGGCACCTTAAGGGCTCTCATGGATGTAGAGCCACATGGTGAAAGGATGTGGCTGAAACCATTATCAGCCCTAGCTGTACACTTGGCCCCTCTGCCAGACACTGGAAACCCTGAGGCAAGCGTATTAGATGTATTCAACCACGCCTGCAGCACCCAACTGCGCCATACAATCAAGGCAATCTTTTTTAATACATGGACTGAGAGGTGTGCTACTTTATGACTATCAGAGCACTCTTAAACTAATGCACTGTTTATTTTTTGGACTCTCATCTTCATGTAAGCTAATAATGTCACCTTGGCTAGCATCTGAATATTTACCAGTATAGGCAACATTTGAACTGGAGTAAAAGTGTTCAGCTCTAAGACTGTAATTTTAAAATCATCAATGCAGGTCTCTGTGTAAAGACGCAAAGCCATCCTTCAAGGTAGAACCCAGCCTGTTAGACTAAATCAATAATCATTATTAAAAATGTTCATTGATTGTATCTGAAAAAAATTTCTATTTTAGCTGAACATGAATTGTGTGTTACTAGAAGCCATACTGCTATGTGGTTGCATGCATAAAGTTCTTTAGGCGGCCCTGGAGCACAGACATTGATGTTCCCCAGTTCTGCCACCCTTTGCCATGTTCCCAAGCATTTTACTGAGCAGGAACAGCCCAGTACAGCTGACGTTTGCCATAAAAACATAAAATATAATCGATACTAAACCACTTATCAAGTACGTAAGTCCTGGCTTGTATCAGGAATAGTGTGGCCAGCAGGAGCAGGGAGGTGATCGTGCCCCTGTACTGGGCACTGGTGAGGCCACACCTCAAATACTGTGTTCAGGTTTGGGCCCCTCACTGCAAGAGAGACACTGAGGTGCTGGAGCATGTCCAGAGAAGGGCAACAAAACTGGTGAAGGGTCTGGAGAGCAGGTCTTATGAGGAGCGGCTGAGGGAGCTGGGGTTGTTTATCCTGGAGAAGAGGAGGCGGCGGGGAGACCTTATCGCTCTCTACAGCTACCTGAAAGGAGGTTGTAGCAAGGCAGGTGTTGGTCTCTTCTCCCAAGTAACTAGCGATAGGACGAGAGGAAATGGCCTCAACTTGTGTTAGGGGAGGTTTAGATTGGATATTAGGAAAAATTTCTTTACTGAAGGAGTGGTCAGGCATTGGAACAGGCTGCCCAGAGAGGTGGTGGAGTCACCATCCCTGGAGGTGTTCAAAACCATGTAGCCATGGCACTTCAGGGCATGGTTTAGGAGGCATGGTGGTGTTCGGTTGACAGTTGGACTTGATGATTTACAGGTCTTTTCCAGCCTTAATGATTCAGTGATTCTACATCACTCTCCAAAACACAGAAAAGCAGTTTCAGCATCATGCCATATCAAAGCAGCATAGTCAATGATCCTAGCAAAGGCCCAGCTCCATTACTCTCACACAAGTAGGGTAGCGTGCTACCTGGCAGATGACTAAGCCAGCACGACAACATCTAGAGCTAAGGTGCTACACCAACTACGGTAGTAGTAACTGGGCTCTTAATCAGAGCACCTTCTTTCGTATTGTTTAGGATGCTTTAGTACAGACAACTTGAGTATAGTTTGCAAAGCAGACATAAAAATCTTGCTCTATGAAATGATATTCCAAGCATACCAACACTAAGACAAGCCTGACACAAAATATAAAGCTTTGGGAGAGAGCAAATAATTTAAAAAGACATTATTTCATTTGTGACAAAATCAAGCCATTAAAACTGAGCCAAAAAAAATATCTTGGTTTGAATCCTATATTATGTTTAATTTTTCTTTTTTTTAAATGTGTCTACTTGTACTGATAAATTTTTAGGTAATTATCAGGCTTTTCAGTCAAAACCCAGTATTGCAATATATATGACAAAAACTGGCAACACTATGAAGGGAACAGGTATATCCCTTTCAGTAATGTTAGTAGTTTTTGATTCAGTGGAATCAAAGTATTTTAGTAGAGTTTTATGTTCCACACCTGAGGCTAAGTCAAACCTGCCAATACTTCCATAACATTAAAAATAATTTAAGTACCTGCAATCGTAGACGGATCTTCTTTTCTTCATCCAACTCAGACAGCAACTGTTTAATCTCTTTTCTGTTAAAAGAATGCAAAAAAATCTTGGAATGGGAACGATTAAATTAGTAAAATACAAAAGATCACCTCTTGGAGACATATTTTCCCTGCTTTTCTAGTTGCCTTTTTGCCTCTGAACAGCTAATTACAGTCAGTATACTCTTGTATACTACATGCTACACCACAGAGAAGTAAGACTCTGTAAAAGGACATTACCCTCCCCACCCCATATGGCTAATGAATAATACATTTCCTCCTAACAGCCCCGCATCCACAGGCTTTGCTCTGGCCTAGCTGTATCAACACTGTATCAGCACTCAGTTGCCTTTTTTCCACATAAAATGTAGATGGATCGGCTGTTGTTGGGTTACAGAAACAGGCTGTACACAAATCTTGCCCATGCTGCCACATACCTAAGCCACTTAAAAGCCATTTATGCCAGCAATACAATGTAAACTTCAATTTCATTTATAAGGCTTAATGATCCCAAATATGGATTTGCTGTGATCCTTCTTTGTTGGGAAGGGGAACATAGCTATAAGGAGCAGACACCTTCTCATGTTCCCACTGGGTGATCTCACCTTAAGAGAGAAACCAGTAGGTGGAAGCAGCCCTTGCACGAAGGGCCAGGGAGACCAGAGGAGCTGGGGTCAGCCAAAGGGGTGAAGCTGTAGGCTCGCTGGCTAAATCCAGCCTGAACCATGCCCTCCCACATCTCCTCCCAAACTACCCCACACCTCTGTTCTACCACAGTCTCTGCACTCTGCTTTCCCTTTTGTTTTTTCTGCTTGGGCTACACACAACTGACAATGTAAGTGAATGTTTAACTTACAAAATGTTAAATATTCTCAGGAATAGCGAAAGCTAGGCACCAGCCCCAGTATCTCCTAAGAAATGAGCAGCGTAAAAAACAAGATGCCCAACACTAAAATAGTAAGATTCAGGGTCATAAACACAAAGATCTTCAAGTGTCCTATCAAAATTCAGTTACTACTTCTGTAATAAGAGCTTCCTGGGAAAATGTGCTAACAGTCAAACAACAAATTGATTCAATAATTTTAGGAACTTGTAGGAATTTGTACGACAACTAGAACAAATACTATTTGATGCTTATTAAGATCAATGCACATGAGTTCCCAAATAGTTATTGGCAAATTAAACAACAAAAGAACCTTATTCACTGCTTATAGCTTGTAACTTAACTTCTTCAACACCCGATAAATACCTGCTTATGCCATAACACAGGAAAAAAAGTTGTTACAGGTTAATAGTGTCCTTTTTTCCTGAGCTTCTCACCCCTGAACGTGTTCTGTCAGGAAATGAAATACGAAGGCAAACTGTGCAGAATAACATACATGAAGGCAAGCTCAGGAAGAAACTGCCACCACCATGCATGAATGGATGCATCCCACCTACAGCTGTGATTTGCAGGACTTACTTTTGCTGGTCTTTCATGGTTTCAATGATGGTTTTTAGCTCCTTAATTTGTGTTCTCAGCTCCTCCAGGGCAGTCTGACCTTGGCTCAAGTGCTCAGTCTTTGGCTTTCCTTCAGTACCGAACAGGGATGGGGAATTTGACCTGTGACCTGTTGTTCCCATAGCAATTGAGTGAAATCCAGGTGATGGTGAAGGGGATAGAGATGGTTGTACATTACTGCCACTAGCCAAACCTCCTGGTTTTGGAGGCAAGGAAGTTTTGTTATCAGACACCTGCAACAAAAAGAATAGCATTAATGTCTGGAGGAAGCTTTATGAAAAGCAGACCTCTAACAAATATTAAGTATTTTGCTGCTCTTCAGTAATGTTGAAAGTCCATAGTCAAACACGGACAGCTTTGGCCAAATCAAGGTAAATGCAACATATAGATGTTATCTTTGTACATGTACATGAGAGAGGCTCTAGTTGGGACGCAGAAGTTCAGGCAGCTTCAGTAAAACTTTCCACAGTGGCTACAACCAGTCAGCAACAAGTGTTTCCAAGATCTCAGACCTAGCAGTGAAACGAATCAGGGAAAGACGCTCAGTGCTTCTGTCAGAAGTCTGTGAGAACATACCTACATACATGGACATCTCCTGCAGAGCACAAAACTGCACAGCCAAGAATCTAAGTTGTATTTTTTTGCATTTGATTAAATTTATAATCATCAACTAACCATTGAAGGAATCTTCAACACCCAATGTTTTTTAAAAATTAAAAAATGTGTTACATGTTTCCCTTAGCATTACGAAAACAGCAAAATATTCCTTGTTTGTTGATATGATATAAAAACAAAACTCCATGACTTGAAAACAATAATACATTAATAAGAAATGAATGTACTCCATAACTACTCCAGGAACTTAAGAGAAAAACACAGCATTATCCTTGTTACCCTGGAACCATGTGGCTAGCTCAGAGGGATCCCATGTTTCCTGAACTGCAATCCAGTACTCTACTTATTAGACAAAGTATAGAAAAACTGAAGTCCACCTACCATACATGACCAGCTACTTCACTGCATAACACAGAACAGTGTACAAGTACAGTTATCACAATGGCAACTAGAGTGAGTCTTAATTATTTACCATATTGTTATTTGGCAGTGCTAATTGTGTGCATTGTATGACAGCTACCAGGAGTACCTGAAAATCTGATTTGGCCAAGAGTAAGAAAAAGTACTAGGCAACCCTCCAACTCTGGCTTTGGAAAAGAGATGCTGAAGTTGAATGGCAAATAGGGTAAGATATTGAGAAAAAATGGTATGGAAACAAAAAGAGGCATTGTAAGTGAGGACTTGGGGGCTGGGGCGGTGGCATTAGCTGGACAAAGTAACTGAGAGAAAAGCTAGTCAGATGAAAATTAGGCGAAAGTGTGATGGGGAGGGAAGAGCAGGATCCAGTGAGTTCTGCGGAGAACAGTCTTCCCCGCCAAATGAGCGTGACTGAGCACAGAACCTGTCTTGGCCAAGCGTTGCATAAAAAAAGTGTTCTGCTGAAAAAACAGTGTGACCAAAGAAATAAAAATGGCATTATAATCACAAGAAAGCTGAATCACTCCAGTGGCTTGAATGCTTGACTTGATGACCTTAACAAAATTCTTTTAAGATTTTTTATATATATATATCTCTTGTGTGCATGTGTGTGTAATGTGTACCTATAAATGGCTCTTTCATGGATAATAAACCTTATATCAGTTGATATCTTTCCTTTGTCTTTCCTTTGGACCAACAAGAGACGTCAGGCTGAGTCCAAACCTGGAGCAAGTGAACAAGGCGCAGCTGGAGTCATCCACACTGAATACCTTATTCCAGCGCTTAACTGGCTATCAACATTAAAGTCTCAAGCAGCTACTTTCTGGGAGCAGTCATCTCGTTCTACAAGAACACCTACATCCTTGGTGTACCCGCATATAATTTACGAATGTTGGCCCAAGAGCATTCCTTAATGCAAGTGTTCCCAGAAGAGGGAGCTATATAGCAAAACATTATAACTTGATCACAAAAGTGTGTGACTTCACCTTTCAAATGCTTTTATTATACTATTAGAAGGTAATATATGTATTATTAAATGCATCCTCTGTACTAAAAAATAGCTCCAACCTCTAAAGCCTGATCTACATACTCCTTCTGTAATATTCTATTATCCTATAGTTTTTTCTACCGATTTACAATAAGAATGGCACAAGCTTATAAAATGAATACGATTATACCAGTATAAAAAGTGATTATACTTGCAAATTTAAATTCACATACTATTGGAGTGGGTGAAAGAGTTGTATTTTCTCTGCTGACAGACTCTTCTAACATAAACTTAATTTACAGCTGCAAGAAAGGGCCTTTGTTTCTAAAATTTATTTCCCTTCTGTGAAATGTATTTACGCTAGGAAGGATTTTTTCACAGTCTGGTTAGACTTGCATTTCAAACACAGAATGACCTTTAGTAAGCCTTACTGTTTTAAGCTTCTTTAAAGGACCAGTTATCAGGTGTTGAATTAAATTTTAAAAATAAATATTTGAATACTGTTTTAAAAAATGAAGATGCATGAGATGACGTTAAGCAGCGATATTGCAAATAACTTACTTGTGATATTGTAACAGTTCTTGATTTCCTTGACACTTCAATAGTTTTGTGTGTAATGGAAACATGCTCTTCCTTCTCTTCTTCAGGACTTGGTGAGTCAAAGAAGTCGGGGCTTGAAAGGGATGACTATGTAGACAAACACACACACCCCAAGAGAGGAAAAAAAAAAAGCAGGTATTTTCATTGTACAATATTTTAGCAAAGGAAGAAGAAAAGCATTTATGTGATGACTTTTTTATTTTAGTTATAATTTTCAAAGTAACAATACTTAAAATCAGAGCTCTTCCTCACCACCATTCCCTCCCCCCCCCTTTTTTTACATCTTGTTTTCAAGGCTATAATGCTTTTAAAGCATTTCTGAAATTAGATATACTTAAGAGCTGAATTAAACATTAATTGACATCTTTGCATTACATGATGTCATAAGATGAAAGCACCTTCCTGTTCGCAAGAAGAGCTGTACCTTTCTTGGCTAGGACGCTGAGCACTGTGTTGTGGGGGTGTCAGCCCTAGCACCTGGGCAGCTCTGCCACAGCTTTGCTCAGTGCAGGTCTCGCTTTGCTGCTCTTCACAGGACCCATGCATCCATGCTGCTGCCTGTGCACCCTGCTGGCACTGCAGGGCTGCCTCATGCATGGCCTCTTTGTAAAGGTACAAACAGGGAAGGTTCTTTCCAACCCTGCTCCTGTCCCCACAGATTTGACAGGGGAAGAAATACCTTGAACTTGCCTTTTAGGTTTCCATATTTATGTACATGGTCAATTTTGAAAGCTCTTTTTTTTTTTTTTTTTGTATTTTATTAGTGTCACAATAATCCTTTTATTTTCCCTCCACTTTGTTTTTCTTCAGCAACACAAACGCGTGTAACCATCAGTAGTTGCTCTCATTCTGATATTCCAGAATGAAAAAGCACAGAAATAAACAAACCTGAAACCCCAAAGAAAAGGACACTGAAAAACTAAGCAGTGGTTTCCAAAGGATGGTTTATGAGACCAACTTGTCTGAAGACAAATGTTAGAGAGTGAAATTTAAATTGCCCTTATATTTACAGTTGTGAACTTAATAAGAAGAGGCATACGGTGGCTTAAGGAGAGCTGTTGAAGGCTGAAAGTGTCTGTCCTCAAAATCTGATAAATGTCCTAGAGAAACCGAGGGAAATGCTTCTTTTGGGAAACACTTTCAAAATCCTTCATACTTTGCACAAACTAGTTTATTCCAAAGATTTTTATAAAGGATTTTTCTGGTCTCAGTCATAGTTGGCAAGGAATACTTGGCAGCACCCAAATAAGGGGGTACTAATCTTGTAAGGGAGGGAATATTTTAAACATCAGTATTCAAAACACTGGCAGCCTTTTGACACTAATTTTCCTGAGCTGCATCTCTCTGCCTCACTGTACGTGTGAAGGAATGGCTGTGTAAGCGTAGTAAAAACACCAGGGAACACAAATAGGAGGAGGGAAAAAATCAGAAAAAAGAAATTGAAAAGAAAAGGAAAATTGACTTACAGATGTGAGAGACTGGGAGGGTGGTCGCCTGCCAGTAGCTTTTGGTCTGGTTGTAGTTGGATGATTAAGCTTCTCAGCAATTGGTATTACAGAGTCAAAACCTTCCAAGTCTTAAAAATAAAAGAAAATTGATTTGGTTTTCTTGAAATTGTCCTCCAAGGGAAAGAAGCAACATTTTTTCAAATTTCAAAGAATGAAATCCCATTTTCCCCATTGTCTCACAGGGCTCTGCACATGTTTAGGCACCATGACAGCCCTAAAAATACCTGGAAGTCAAAGGCAGCTGTAATCTAGTCATCCTTGCCAAGCACAATTACACTTCCATCTCAAACACAATAAACCAGAGGGAGAACATGTAGAGGAGACTTTGACTTTGTTTCTGGCATAATGAAAGCTAAATGGCAACATGGGTCCTATGGCATGGAACAAACAGTTTCAAAATTTCCATCTTGCTATTAAAGGATTTAGCATTTTTTGCTCCTGAATAATTGGAGATATAAGACAGTGCACGTGTTTTTTCAAGACCTGTACTGCCAGCGCTGCACCTGCAGCAATTGCTTAGGGGAGCACAGAGCCAGAATGATCAAGCTGGAAGTGATCTGCAGGTTCCCGGACACCTGAAGCTGGAGGCAGCATAGCTTTCAGTAGCTACAGGTGAGAGGAATATCTCCAGCAGTTCAGAGGTCATGGTAAGGAAAAACTCCGACAGGCACCTGAAGCCATACAGAGCCCAGGAAAAACAGATCTGCTTGACTGCAATCTCAACTGTCTTCATGGTTAGTGAAATGCACTGGGGAAGTGTTTACTGAATCCTGCCACGTGCTAGCATGTTTACGTGAAAGAACGATGTGAAGGCTGAAGGAATACTGCAGCTCGTGATTACATGCCTGAATCAAATGGCTTAACACCATTCATCTATTTTTATGGGTTATATCAGTTTCACTCACCTCCATTTCAAAATGCCCTAATGCATATGTTAAGCACAAATGAGTCAGAAAACATACAAGAGGTACTTTAGACAAGATAAATCAAAATTCTGTAAAATGACTTTCAGACATGAATCAAAGACTGGACTGATATTCATTATTCAGAGACTATTTTTCATTGCACACATGTAGGAGGGAATAGCTTTTAAGTTAATGGTTACCTACACTGGGCACTTAATTTTCAGGACTGTTACAGAACAATGAATCTCTGAAGATCCAGCTTTGTTGCCGTATTACACCCATCGTACAAAATGACACAATGGAAAAACAGATTAATTAATGGGCCTGTGCAATAAACACTGAAGGACGCTTAAACTGATTCCAAGTACTCAAGATTTGTCAGCTAGGAAGTAAATGGGATCAGACATTCCGTATTCAGCAACATTCTTCCATCTCTGGGAGATAAAAAAAAAGAAGAAAAACAGCAGGAGACCTCTTTCAATAGCCCTGAAATAGGCTGAGGTTATTCACCTCCAAATACTACTCTATTTTTGGAGCAACTTTTCCTATACATAACCAGTGACCCCGCTGTCCTCTAGCAGGTATTTCTCTCATTGCTTTTTTATTGACTGCTGCAACCTACATCCAAAGGTAGGTCACCCAGTCTGTCAATGGGAATTTGGCAACCTGATGCCGCAACTGTACCCAACATATCAGGTGAGGCTACAGTACTTTTCAAGTAAAAATGAGCTAACATTAGCAGGCTGCCCAAAACCTATCTGGAGTCCTACAGAACTTCAGGGTTTTAGGAGAGGAGAAAAGGAAGTGAAACTTTATTTTCTGGGGGCGGGGAAATGCAAATGTAAGAGCTGGTTTCCAGTAATACCCAGTTTGAAGCTGACGCATGAGATAATTAAATGACTTGCTTAAGACCACACAGCAAATCAGTGACGTATTCTAATACATTGTCTTCGTTTTCACCACTGTGTTCCTTTGTTAATTTGTACAGCAAGAATGTATTGCCATCAAAAATATACACCCGTCTATAAACGTGAAGCTCACATACATGAGTACAAATGGAGGCTGAAGCAATCCTTCCATTTGTCCCAACCACTCTTTCCCACTTAACTGTTTTTACTATTTTTTTTCCTGAGCTGGTTTTAATCCAACTCATTTTCCAACAGCATGTCCCCAACCAGACAAATAGCTATGCTGAAGGAAAGATCAGTGGCAGTACCAGAGGACTGATACAAGCTGCTAGAACTGAGAGGAAGAGCAGACTACTGCTTTGAGGGGCAGCAAATTGGCTGAAGTTATCCTGCAGCCTAGGAAGGCTCCTGTGCATGACTTCTCTCTCTCCGTGTTGCCACTTCCATGGCAAGCGCCCCTGTCCCTTCCTCTGTTCTTACAAATGATAAGTATCTACACTAATGTAGAAAACAATCAAGGAAAAACACAGTGAAGGCATTAATCCAATGTGTTTTGTTGGCTTAAATAAACTAATAATTACTTAGAGTTCTATGTTTTATCAGAATAATCAAATATTTATGTTTAAATTGTAAAATGTATCGATAAACAGTGTGAATTTGTGTCCTTGAGATCCATGAGCACTTGAAGGTAAAATCTGCTCCGTGCATTTTATGAACACCATGAGAGATGAACATTTCTGTGCCAAGCTTGTATTATCAAGATATACTGGGAATCCTCTCTTTTTTTCCACTTCTGAATGCATTTCTGACATAAAATTTCTGACATAAAAATAAAGTAAAACAGCCCATACCTGCACTGAATTTAAAAAAAAGAGCAGAGCATTCCAACACCCGTTGGAATGGCTCCACGGGTAAAATCTCTGCCAAACTAGTGAAATCACAGCCATTCAGCTGACACTATAAATGAAATTCTATTTAAATGTAAAGGACAACACTTGGTACAATTCTAAAATAGTAAATCCATTTCTAGTATTTCCGTATGCCCTTTATCCCCACCCTGTTTGTTCTCCTTATTTAGATGTGGTTGTTGCTCCCAAATCTGCTCTGCATCTAAGGTTATCACCACATTCCATCGTCATCACCTATGAAGTATTCAATCAGGAAAATTCCCATACAGTAAAGAAACTAAGGAACACAGCCACTCAGGAGACCTCTGCCTTGCTGTCATCTGTACTGTAGATTCAGTAACGAATTAACTTATACTGGTTATTTGATTACTTTTTGCTAATGGAAAGCAAAGTTATATGGGTGTGACTTATATTCATTGAGATCATTAAATGCAGAGATTTTATTTTAGTTAGCTATCAGAAATTGGGAGCTTAAATTTGCTCAATAAGCAAAATGTAAAACCTTCCTGAACTGGACCAAATGGGATGTCATTAAAAATGAAGTCCAGTCTACTGTATTCACAGCATCATCATCCAACTGATGTGAACTCTGCACTGATCCAGCTTTCTCTATGTCTGTTAGTAATAAAGAGTAAGGAAGGTTCTGTTGAACACACAGAACATTGAGGGCATCCTTCAATTAACAGTGGCACTCCCTAATTAAAAAAAGAGTTGATACTTGTTCTACAAATAAACAGATGCATTCATCATTATTAGTCTTGCTGATGAAGCTGGTAATTCATGAAGTAATTCATGAAGTAATTCATGAGACGGGGAAAAAGACATCAGAGTAATTTAATACACTAGTATAGAGCACATGATAAAATGTCTGGCTTACTGAGCAAACATATTTAATAAATATGAAAAATGTTAGCTGTGCAAGAATTATTCCCTGGAATCCTTCCAAGCCAGCTAAGAGGAGGATATTTTTCCCCATTGCTGTGTTCACTGGGAGACACGGTTATTGATTTAAAGCATGATGATGGTGTTTTAAAAAAAATGCTGAGATCCAGGAAAAAAATTATTTAAGGAAAAAACTCTCAGCTCATTAGACTTGCACCTTCCTGTAAAACAACCTTCAATCCCTCAAAAAAAAAAACCCAAGAAAGAAAAAGTTAAATGGCTATGCTTCCTTCCTTCCCCCCTTTCCCCCTTGCATTTACTATTCTGGCATAAAATGTGTCTTGGCCTCAACTTTATCTTATGGTTAGGTTTTTTGGTCTTTGGGCAAAGTAATTTATACATAATGAAGACAGAAAGCTCCTTGAATTAGCAGCGAGATTTCACCTTGAGAAAACAGAAATGGAAAGTGATGGATAATAGCAGTATCAACACATTCAGAATGGTAACGGCGAGGTTTCATAGAACAAAAATAGAGCAGGGCTGGAAGAAATGAGGCAAAGGTGGTGTTCAGTTAATTTGAAGAAGATAATGCCATAAAAGCCACAGAGGTAGATTTCGTTTCATAATCATCTTCAATACATTTAGAAGATTGACAATATGCTTGTGAAATGGTATGTATACTGTCTTTAAATACAATAGTCCTGAAAGTTATCAAATGAGACTGAGACACTACAGACAAAATCGTCTGCATTAATGTCCATTCAATACATAGTACTACGTAAAAACAACTCAAACAAAAATCCAAGTATTACTGGCAGTTTTCAGAAGACCATGATTATTTTACTACTCCAAGCACCCAGATTCTGCTACTCTCTCCATGCTGAACAGCATTGTACCCTCCAAGGAATGCAGCCATGCTCCCAGCCAGGGTCAGGGCAGCAGAATCTCACCCATCATGAACTGCAGACTCCTTTTTAAGATTTGGGTAATGCACTTTCAGCAGAAGGGCTCCCTGGCTGCAGGGCTACTGTGTTCAGGAGTGTAACAGCGATGTGTTGGGGAGGCCTGCCTGCATGGTTCTTTGCTCTGGAGGGAAACAGCTCAGCCCATCTGGCTTCCCAGGACAGCCACCTTTCTTAAAGTGTACAATTATCTTTTCCCATTTCAACCCTGACTTTTATCGCTTTAATAGCTGAACGTAGAAAGCTGCCATAATGAGCTTTGCTAACCACTTGCCAGTGCCCTCATAAGGATTTTATTTTTAACGATTCAGAAGATGCCAAGAATGAACTGAAAGGTCAAGAAAACTGAGCTAGAAGAAAAGGATAGGCTGTTTTCAGGCACCTCAACTTGACACACATGGAGAATGATTAAAATTTCTGGATTACTGCCTTTTTCTGGACCCTCCAGGGCAAGAGACCCAATTAATTTATATAATGGACCATTAACATATCCCTGATTACAATATTTACAATTCACAACTATGTTTATGAGTGATTTTGATTCACTGACATAAATATTACAACTAAACCCAGTTGGGTAATTCTGCTCCTTTGCTTCACTCTATTAAAAGGAACATGAACAGCAGCATAAAAAGAAATAACTGGTTGAAGCAGATTTTGGTCTTCATTATATGAGTCACATTTTGTCCTCCAACCCTTATTTTCTTTTTTCCAACTTTTACTCTGTGCCTTCAGGCAAAATAATTATAATGCCTCACAGTATAACAGCCTGTGATTTAAAGACAAAGCCACTCCGTTCTACAACCTTTTACTGGAAAGATTCGTTGTCTTTTTCCCTAGCGTGGGCCAAATCTTATTAGATCTCTTTTTCTTCCAGTGAGAGGCACAGTGATCACCTCTTCTAACAAATATGGGCACGTAACAGCTCTAGAACAACTGCAAATAGAGCTCAAGGAAACATGATATACTGAAGATTTTTTTGTTTGTTTGTTTGTTAGATATTTTCAAGCAGGGTATTTTTAACTGCCCTTCTAGGCAAGTTAGCACCCGGCTTGGGGGAAGGGACAGAAAAAGAGTATGGTTAATAACATGGGTTTGGCCAGTACTCCATGATCTACCAAAAAATGCTCTGAAGAATGAAGTCTGAGGAAACACCGAAAAATGGACTCACGTTAACCAGCTTTCAGAAAATCTCCTAAGAACATTCATACCAACATTATATGTTTCAGCAGGAATCAGTGAAGGCATATGTGCATTACATTAGCACTGATGAAGATTATTAAATGCTTTCATAAACACTATGCAAAATGTGTAAAGAGCCAGGAAAAATATTGGAAAGATGTGTCTGCTTGGCTCTGTGTGGGAAGCGCCTGTGCAGCTCAGTCTGTTTGCAAAGCACAGAAACTGCTTCTTGTGTGGATTAACTGAGCTTTTCCACAATAGATATATATTTCTATTTCTTTGTGGCTTATTCTTTAAATCACTTAGCTTAAATCCGTAAGATTTTAAGTGTTAGATGATTTCAAAGCAAGCCTGTTTTGGATAAACAGGACTTGTTTCAGGATTGCAGGGTTCCAAAGTGTGTGTGCGTGTGTATATAGTTAAAAGACTTAGTATTAATTCTGACTTGCAGAAATAACTCAGTACCAATAATTAATTGGAATAATTCAGTAATTTTCCTGAAGCATTAGTTTTCAGTCCAGCAAGCTATTATATGCGCTAGATGTTTCTGTTGTTGCACTGGCCCTCAGATATAACAATTCTTTGTGAAATTAAAAAGAAATACTCAACCTAAAAAAAAAGTCAAGTTATGCAATAAGGCATGAATTCAGGCTGTTGAAATCAATGTAATTCAACAGAAGGACTACCTACTTTTCTGTTGGGAGAACAGGGCTTACTTCCAGTCTAGTTTCTGCTGCTTTGGAAGCATTTTCAACTAGGCTCAAAAAGCCACTGTCAATCCAGGAACAGTTGTTGGTACACAAGACTTTACAACAGATATAACTACTGTGATTTAACCACAGCAATACTGGAGACCAAGCCTTGGTTGACATGACTGTACACATTCCACTGAGAGCCAACAAGTGCTCCTCAGATTTCTATGTTTTGTTTTGTTGTTTCTTTTTTCCTCTTTCAGGCTAGAGAACCATCCTAGCATGTTGCTAAATATTTTTGGTTTGTAACATGTACGGACATCACAATGAGATACATGCATGGAACTTTGTGATTACACCATCTGTCTGTAAGAACAGGTTAACGAAACCACAGCATTGACAAACAGTGTGTGCAAACTATATGTGTCACTTATATCACTAAAATGTCTTTATGGTAAAATAAAATAAACTATAATGATCTCTTGTTTCAATGTTATGGTGCAAAATTTTCTGTCAGAGTACGCTCAATTTGAAGTTTTAATTAAAAAAATAAATCTGTAATAGCCATGTACCCATTAGGTGTTATACAAGATACATCTTTTTGTATTCGTTACATATTGTCAACTAAAGCAAAGACAGGACAGAAAAGAAATGGTAAAAATAAGCCTTACCCTCATGAAATGAAGAAGAGATACCCATGGCAAAGAGATGTAAATAGGAAAGGCTGGATGAAAGATGTGTGGAAAGGAAAGTAAAGGCATCACTGAAAATGGGGAAAAAGAAAACAAAAGAAGTGAGGAGAAATGGGGAATGGTTCCTTTTAAATAATATATTCTGAGGGCTAGCTTTCCAATGGTTTTTGTAAGGATTGTGGAAAGAAGCAAAGGCATGAACAACAGTGGTAATAGCTGCCATTATATCTACAATCAGCAGTGATGTTGCTGAACAGGACTTGCAGTTCTCAGTACAGATTGCAAAATTGTAATCAGTGCTGTATTATCATCACAAAATTTAAATGTCAAGTCACAACTCTGCCGAACATGCTAGAGAAATCAAGCCATGCACTAACATTGACATAAAAATAACATTTTATATATGCAACTGACAGAATGTTATGCACAGTACTACACATCATGTCAGCCTTGCTCAAGCATTTGTGGCTTTCCTGATCAATAAAGTTGGGTAAGAATGTTTTTAAGGGTGGTGTTTTCTGATTAGACAACACTGTTCCACTGATGGAATATTACTTAGAGCATAAATAGAAAAATGCCTTTTCTGAAAAAAACCCCAATGTTTAACATATTGATGTAGTAGAATAGGGGACCCAGAGAGAATACAAGTTTTGAACCTGCGTTCTCCAATTCCCCTCTGCGTACTGCTTCTCAATTGTTGATGGAATTACTGATTTTGTTGCTGCTGATCACTTGTTTGGTTTTTGGGAGAGGGCTTATGGAAGGATCCCATATCTTCTCCTCCCTCACTGTAAAGATTTGGGTCTCATCATGACAAAAAAAAAGGAATCAACTCAGAAATCCTTAAAAAGGTTTCATGGAATGGAAAACTGCTCTCCATCCAGGTTTAGTATGGTTTGCTTTTATAACCAAAACTGTCTCTCCAGTGTTTTTGTACATCTCCCTGCTTTGAATGAAAGGACAAGACTTTTAGACTGGCTGTAGGATGTAAACACTGAGAACGCGACAGTCATTGTCCAGCTTAACATCACTACTGCAAACAAGCCAGGAGTGTGCTGTAGTATTCATTTAGTATCCATGATTTACCATCAGTACTTAGCATAAGCATGAAAAAGGGTGAGGCAACTTGCAGTTGACTGCTGCTTTTTCCTCTGTCCTCCCTGAGAGGTCTAACTGCCTGAGAATTGTGTTGGGGCTAATGGAGGAATAGAGAAGCCCAGTAACCAGAATGGTCATACACCCAGCTGCTGCAAAGGCCATTTAACTCCCATTTCCTTCAAAGGTGACTGCTAATCCTCATCTTGTCACATAGCTCGACTCTAATTTGTGGTGTGAATTTGGATTACTGAAAAGACATCAAATTACTAGATTTAATCAGATCCATTTTGACTGGAAGGATGAACCCCAGAGAAGCTGAGGCTGTCCTCCCCACAGAGCACATGAGACTGGGGCAACACCAGTAACACATACCACAGTTAAATATTATCCGGACTCACACTGCCCGATCCATCAGCGTTTTGGAATACACTGGGACAACTCCACTCACTCATCCATCATTTTTACTAACAGCTCATGCAGTCACAAGATTTCTCCAACCGATTGTTCTCTTTGTAAATAAATAAAAAACCTAACACATTTATCATAAGTCTTTCCAATTGCACTGCCCCATAAACTGTCCTGAACTCCAAACTTCTCGCGGTAAAAGACATTAATCCACTGTGAGTAGTTTTGGCTTACTAAGTTTTAATTTATTGCTCTACCCTCTCTTTAAAGGCTATTTATTTTTTTAACAATATTTTATACAAGCTATCAAAAGCTTCCTGAAAATTAAAATCAGTTATGATCTTTGGGTCCACTTTCATTCCAAAATCATAATTTATTTCTTTTAAAGAGCATCTAACAGGCTAGAAAGACATGATTTGCCCTTGTAAACGCCATTCTGGTTTGACCTCACCAAGTTATACTTATCTAAGTATTCATGCTGCTTTATCCTTGTGCTCAATCGGTTCCACTTGTTAGTGGTAACAGGACGTCATCAGCAAAATCCTTTGCAAAATGTTGTGTATGTGGTTTGGTTTATGGATTCTTATTGGCTCCTATTCTCCATTAAAAACAAACACCACAAAAAACCCCCACCTAAGTTCTGGCAACAAACAAAAATGACTACAAATCAAATTTCCTACCTAGCCATTTATAGGTTGTGAAAAAACACCCAGAAATATACAAAACATTCTAAGCTTTTATACTGATAATGATTCCAAGGAAACTAGCACAAGGATTAAAAAAGTTTACTTCCATCAGACCACTAAATGCTATTTACAGTCATAGCTTTCTCTTTCAAGTAAGCAAAAGCTTACATGCTTTGAAGCAAATTTGTAAACATGAGTAACAGACACTAAATGGTAGAATTTGACTGCATTTCAATCCCATTCCTTTATATTAATCTCTACAATAAAAATGTTGATGCAAGTTATCACAAGCTTCTAACGTTCTACGTTTATCCCCAGTGAAAATCTGGAAAAAACATACTACTTGCTTCTCCAGAAGAACGTTACTATCATAAACTATAGCAACAGCAGCAGGTTAAAAAAAAAGCAGACATATGGATGCTGAAAAGCTCATAAACCTATGTGAAATCAGTTTAGCATTTTATTGTTAAATTGCAATTAAAATCCATCTATAACTTAGAGCTCTGCTTTCAACTCTGAAGAAAAGGCAGGTTTGGCTGTTGAACGTATACTATTTTACAGAAATGTTATATTAATAAAGCAGCCTGGGCAGAAACCACCACATTGAAATAACATTTAATGCCACCAGCGAAAGGTAGTAATGCTTACACGTTCAGGGTACCCTGATTCTGCCTTTTACAAAAAGAGGTCTCTCGTGGCACAGCTGCGACTGCGGAGAGCGACGGCAGCAGCTGTCGCCGGCGTATTTCTAAGTAGAGGTGGAAGATGGCTGTCGCGGCTTTTGCTTACAGCCCTGGGACAGGAGTCAGAGCACCTTGCTTTCCAAGTGACACTTACTGCAGCACCCACCCCAGCAAACATCTCTCCTGCACTGCCAACTTAGAAGGAAGGAGGGTGAAGAGAAGAGAGAAAAATAACCTAGTGTGACTCCTTTCCAGGTGACTTCCCGATTAAACTGTTTGCGTTACAGGAACAGAAATTATTACATTCACGAGAAATTTAGACTGCTTTTAATAGGTGTTTGCAGTAATATTTATTCAAATTGGCCTGAACTCGGTCTCTATTCCTTTGTATTGGAATGTGTAAAGATTACTAACTGCCCCAAAACCACAATATTTTGCAGCATTGAAAATGTGGCAGCACTAATATGACATCTGTCAAACTATTATGACTTATTGTTGTTGGCCTTCTCACTTGTTTCAGACTTTTAAACAGAAATAACAAAAGCTGTCCTAGCCAAAATAGCTCACCATTCCATATTTCCTTTAAAAATTTTTTTACAACAGAAAAGCCCAACAAAACTTTTTTAAGTAAAGTAGAAATGATCCTTTAATCCCGCAATTAATGTTTAATATAAATGCACTCACATTCATTGCCAAACCCTCAATCTGCCTTTTGGATCATAAAAAAGTCACTAAAAAGCAGAAAAGCTGAACTTCTGAGGCAAACTATAAAAAGCACTATAACTTACCGATGTCATTGCTTCTTTCAGAGGAGTCTTTCTCTAGAGTGCTGGATACTGTACTGCCCACTAATTCCACTTTTGGACTATCACTCCTGCATTTGGATCAAGAGAAGAGATATTTTATTGGATTTTCTGTGTGGATTACAGGAAATTGATAGCTAACTTGCAATTAATAATGAGAGAGTGAAATATTCTTCCTTTGTAGCACCAGAGTAATAGCAATGTGTCAGAGAGAGCAATCTCCAGTGAGTAGACATGCTGTGTGGATTAACCTTATCTCATTTCTCCTTAACACCTGTCAAAAAAGCCTATTTTAGACACTGTGGTGTCCTGAATAATTCTTCAGATGTTCACAGCATCTCTTCATGAATGAAACCTAAGGGCAAAGGGACATTCTTCAACATCTTATTTATAATTTTTTCTAATTAATTGGCTTGCATAAACTATAGCGATGGACTAGCTAGAATACTGCAAAAAAGGGAGAGAATGCCAAGCTAGCATTGTGCGTTTCAGTGGTTCCTAGTATTTACTCATAAATGCAGCTCTTCCACCAAAAGATCATCTTCATTTATTTCTGCATGTTACTTATGAGATTAGACTATGAATATTTTTTCCACAGGTCCAAAGAACCAAGATCACCTAGTCTGTCTGAAAATGCCTTTGGAATAGGCAAGCGTCAAGAGGAAATATTTTAAAACCAAATGAGATCAAACATAAGCAACATGATTATTCTTTTTTTGTAGAACTTGATATCCCACAACTACTTAAGTTTACTAAAATAAATTAATTTTAAAAGGGCCTGTGGTAGGTGAGTAACTCAGCGCTGCACAGGTCACATAGACAAATCCCTGTGACATTTACTGTGATAACAGCTGTTCAATTAATGCAATAACTTGTACTTATCATCATTATCAGGTCACCTAACAAATATCATAGTTTTCCACAATGACTATTCAGCATAGCACTGTAACAATTACGAGGTAAGATACCCAAATTGTGGGTAAAAATATAGATCTGTCCCTCAAACAACCCAGGCAGATGTGCATTTCTATGAACAGCAATAATTAGTCATTGCCAGTGAAATACATAGCGAGCTCCTGAATTTGATTCTTTCATTTGTCTCTGCTTTTGATGCCATAAGCTGATGACAGATGGCTTGAACCTCAACTCATGGCAGCAGTTTATGAGCAAAACACAACGTGGCTGGAAACCCTATTTCAGACTTCAGGAAGGCGGTGATAAAGAGCCTGAAAATTTGTGTTAAAAGCCAGAGGAAATCACAGATTAAGAGAACATATATCCAGTTAAAAACTGTGGTAGGGTGACAAGTATTCTATGAACTAATAAAGACAGGCAAACAGTTTATGACCTGAAGAACAAACTAGTCCTAAAGAGCTATCAATGGCTGGTGCAGGCAGCCCGCACCAGGAAGGAAACAGAAGAAATTTAACACATTCCTAGAAAAATTTATTAATTGGAAAGATGATAAATAAGGGTATTGGCCAAGTGATTTACCTGTTCAATTAGTGTTCTTATCTTTTGGTCTTTAAATTTGGTGGTTTGTTGGTTGTTTTTTTTTTTAATTGCTTATATATTCGTAAATCTATAGGAAGAAGCATAGTTTCTTGGCTGACAGGGCAAGGAGCATCTGACTGCATACTCTGTTTTGCACACATATATTTCCCAGCAAACTGAGAGCACCATTTGAGTTGGAAGCACTCTAGGAAATGTGTGAGTATGGTTTTGGAGGAGATTCTTAGGATGGTGCCATATAGGGCTGAAGTCACAACATTTACCATTTGACTACAGAAAATACCAAGGTATATGACATCAACCCCACAAAAAACTCCAACTTTGTCATCAAAAGAATCAACAGGCTTATTATGCCAACCTACAGCCACACTGTTGTGAAAGGAGTGGAGCAATCCCTTCTTGGTGACAGCATCTCCCTCCCTCTGCTCATGCCCATGCAGATAGGCTGTCAGCTTGATCAGACAGATGATCAGCCTGAAAATAACCCACACTAATAGAAATCCCACTGCAAACTGATTAATTGCCATCTGGAGCAACTCCCTGACCCATATGGCTGAACGGCTGCACAAATGCTGGTGCTAACATAAGGGAGGCTGCAGGAATGGGCTGCCAGGAGAGGGAACCTGCCCCTGTTAGCAGCAGCATGGACACAGATTGCTTTAGACTGACTGTAAAAATTTACTTTCTGTAGGTCTTCATGGCTTGCCGACTCCAGAGAATTGACTCATCGGTAAATTGTACAATCACAGGTGTGTCTAAATAAGCTGTGAAGCCTTTGGAGCAAATTGACAGCTATGCTGTCCCACATGGTTTTTGTCTCTCCTATTGCCCTTGAAGCCCTAGCCTGCCTCCAAGGAAGGAGGTTCATATTTAAATGGAAAAACAATTGTCACCACAAAAATCAGTGAGATGCATAAGATGCAAGCCACTTATTCAAAACAGAAAAAAGCCCTCTTCTGCTAGCCAGCAGCCATGGAAATCTCATGGAACTCACTTTATAAATACAGCATTTTTCCCCCCAGGGATCATGTACTGGTTTTGGCTGGGATAGAGTTAATTTTCTTTTTGCAGCTCGCATGGTGCTGTGTTTTCGATTTGTGACCAAAACAGTGTTAGTACCACCCAGGTATTTTAGCTATTGCTGAGCAGTGCTTACACAGAGCCAAGGCCTTTTCTGCTCCTCGCCCCACCCCACCAGCGAGTGGGCTGGGGGTGCACAAGGGGCTGGGAGGGGACACAGCCAGGACAGCTGACCCCAACTGACCAAAGGGATATCCCACCCCATATGGCGTCATGTGAATGAGCGGCTGGGTGGGGCTGAGCTGCCCACTGGAGTTAAACCATGACAGGTCAGCGAAAATTCTGCTGGTTCAATTTTTATGCTAATTACCATAGGTTTTTCAGATTCTGTAAATGGATACTAGCAGGCCTTAAAAATACTATGTTATTAAACTGAACTGATTTAAAACAAAACACCTTTATTCAAGTGACTGCTTCCACTTGAAGTTTCACATTTTGTAATTATTCAAGTAATTCAAAGTCTATTCCATGGATTATTTCATGATGTGAACGTTCTGCCCTCTTCCTATAAGACACCCTTACAAGTTAGAGCCTACCAGGCAGAACAGCTATGTGAGAGAAATACATTAATTCAAATTAGCAGATAAAGTAATTCATAAGGAAACTGCTAGCACTGTGATCATCAACATGCATCACAATCACCTTATAAAAATCACCTTTCCATCCAAGCTTTAATCTAACTACTGTTACAGGTAAAATTCTTTCAAAAATCATGCTACTAGATAAAAAGAAAGAAGCATTTTTTTCTGTGCTAGACATAGCAGAGTTTGGACAATTAAGAACATAACAGGGTTACTGTTTAGATCTGCTTTTTCACTTTGTTAACATGAAAACTGATACATCTTTGAAAATGCATGGTTTATTCATACAAATTTGTACTTAGACAAAAGGAGAACACAAGAGCAATAAAACCCCCCTCCACAACTCTCAATGTTTAAAATGTTTGTAATATGTTTAAAATATTCCATAGAACAAAAGAATAGCTACTCTGTTGCATGCCTAGCCAGTGATCTGAACACTAGGTATGTATTGGTCTTGCCAAGAAGGCACCACTTAGCTAAATCTAAAGGTCGTAGCAAATACTTGCTTTTCCAAGCATGCCCAAGTGACCAACAGGTGTGGACTATATTTTGGAACAACTGGGCAAGTGTGTTCAAAGCCAAGGAGTCCAAAAGAGGCTGTGGCTGTAGCACCTGGACAGAAGGGTAAGTTCTCAGAGACGCACAGTGAAGGCACTTCAGTAAGATGAAACTGGCAGCACAAGGCAGGCACCGTTTTTAATTTTGTGTCTCAGATTGCACATTGAGAGCATTTGTTTAATGAATCATATGTGGAGGAATGAGGGGAATCAATGCCTAGGTTTTTACCTATTTCTATCCACTACGCATAAAGGAAGTCTACAGTGCACAACCCAGATGCTGGCGACTAATGCAGCCATCTAGACTTGATTAGGAGGACTACAGGTGAGGCCTTTAATTTCTGCACCTCTGCTCTTCCAAGCTCTAGCAGAGATTAAATGGAGTTGTGTTGGCAAGTCCAATTTCTCAGTGCTCCTCAAAGGCTGTAACCAGCTCTGACAAAAAGCATCATGTAACTATAAAATAGCAACCAACATTAGAGCATAAATACTTGACAGCAGATCTAAAATGATCAAAGAAACCAGACTGAAACCAAGCTGACAGTGTTTGAGATGTGCATTGTCTAATGCTGTTCCTCAGTACAATCCAAGCTTTTGAACTGACTTAGTGCTCCAGCTAAGATGGAATAATTTGAGGTAAACTAAGAAAGTTGACATCAGCACAACATAGCGATGCAGATATTTCCCACATATTCTGCAGTGGAAACTATAACGTTTCAGTAGCAGTGTGTTCATCAGTAGAAATGAACTAATAATGAACAGTCTAAGACGTTTATTCTTGAGAAGATATTTATGATCCAGCTAGATGTCTAGAAGGCTTTTCTTTTTTTTCCTTTCTTTTTTCTTTAAATACAATTTACTGTGAAATAAGTTGTGACATTAACTGTAAAATCTAATGTCATGGTTTTAGCTGGGGTAGAGTTAATTTTCTTCCCTGCAGCTGGCACAGTGCTGTGTTTTGGACTTAGCATGAAAACAATGCTGATAACACACCAATGTTTTAGTTGTTGCTGGGTAGTGCTTGTGCTAGTCAAGGACTTTTCCAGCTTCCCATGCTCTGCCGGGTGCACAAGAAGCCGGGAGGGGAGTGGGCACAGCTAAGAGAGCAGATTCAAACTGGCCAAAGGGATATTCCACATCATGTAACATCATGCCCAGTATGTTAACTGGGAGGAGCTGGCCGGGGGAGGGAGGCAGCAATCGCGGCTTGGGGATCGGCAGCATCAGTCAGCAGGTGGTGAGCGGTTGTACTGTTTGTGTTTCTGTTTTTTTCTCCCTTTTTCCATTTTCCTTTTTATTATATTATCATTATTGTTATTATTAAAATAATAAATATTATCATTATTATTTTATTCTAATTATTAAACTGTTCTTATCTCAACCCACAAGTTTTCTGGTTTTTTTTTTCTTTTGCTGTTCTGATTCTCTCCCCCATCCCACAGGGGTGGGAAGAGTAAGTGAGTGGCTGCGTGGTGTTTAGTTGCTGACTGGGGCTGAACCACATCATCTAAATTCTTTAAAAATGTGATCTTCCACTAATCACAAAAGCACTGGACAGAGGAAAAACAATACCTTGTATGAGTCACAGGCACAACTGGTCTTTCTGGTCGTCTCGGGGGCAAGGTACCAGGTCTATTCACAGAGTTTGCTTTGGGTGGCCGAGGTTTCTTCGGAGGTATAGCAGGAACTGAAGGCTTCTGCAAGTCTAACTGTTTTTGCTCTCTCTCTGATCTTTCTTTAAATCAATTATTTCCAGAAAAAAAGAACACGGATATTATTAAGTGGAATTCATTTGCAGTCACAAGTCTACAACTAAACAAGAAACCTTCAACTGAGATACACTTTATACAAAGAAAAAACTTATCTCCTTATCTGCTTTCCAATTCTGTCCTAAATAATTCTTTATTTGAAATAACATGTTTACCACAAATCAGTTGCTTGCCCTCCCTGCCTGTTCTGCCTGTAATTCCTGTAATGGCTGAAACGTGTGTGCAGCGTGTGAATGGGAATGCTATTTTTTATTTTAGTAACTTATTGATTTCTGAGTGTAAAAAATAAGAATGGCAAAAAAATACACCATAGGAAACCTGATTCTTCATAAAGAAAGGACAGAACTCTCAAAGGGACCAAAGTTTCACTCTCTATCCTACTATGTCAACACCCCGCTTCCCTTGACAACACCGTCCATAATATGTCATCAACATGACACCTCTGTATACGTGTAAGAGGTATTGGGAATGTTACACGGTGTTGTTTAATGGGTTCTAGGTTTCAGTCTGAGGGGATCATGGAAACACAATTCACATTAGATTTGGAATAGTCCAGTACGTGACTGTTGTTGACAGGCAAATACCCTTTTTCAGTGCACTTTCAGTTGATGCAATCATCAGGTCCTCTGTAACACTGAAGCTTTTCCGGTGTATAGTGTAATTTTTACACACTTACTCCTATGACAATTTATACTGCATCAGCGTACAAGAATCTAAACTATGCATGAGGGATGGGATAGGCAGCATACCACATAGATGAAAGAATGTTCCTGTGCCACCCCTGCTGCCACACCACGCTGAACAACGCCTGCCGCTCCCTGGTACTCCAGAAATGTAGGCATGACTCCTACAGCCTCATTTCAACATTTAAAAAAGTTACAGATATTTATACCCTGGGACAGTAGCATATTTTTTGATAGTTGCCTTTGTAAATCCAAAAATGGAAAGCAAAGGGGTTTATTGCTAAGATAAGCATGAGAAGCAGTGCACGTAGCCAAAAGTAATCATACGTAGACGAAAGTGCTAAAACACCTGTCAGATTGCGAAGACATATATCCAGAAACAGGTCTTGGTACAAAGTCTGAATGTTCTGGCACTAAATTTTAACTACGTATTATGTATTTAGTCATGTGCATATACGTGCCTTTTAAAAGACTGCAAGTTTGAATGCTTAGAAGTTAAGAAATCCCATAAACAAACTTGTCTGTACAATCTAATAGTCCACTTAAATGTATGAAACTTGACACCATCCTCAACTGAAGAATCAATGTAACTATCTTCCCCACACTATTCAGAATGCACAATGAACCAATGAAACCATTACAGGTTTAATTTGCTTGTTGCTGCTCTGTGTAGTACTGTGCCCCACTTCTTGCAATGTTCAAACCTGGCTTTGAAGACAGAATTTTTTCATTTCTTCACAGGCTTGCCTATGACTTTCGTGACTGTGATAATGGGGTGATTCATAAGCATTAATGACTGTATCTCTTCACAAAACCCCTCTGTAATGCAGGAAACCTACCAAGCCTGCTTTTCACTAGGGAACCAAGGCACATAGAAGTTAAGAAAAAAGTACACACTAATCTGGGGAATCTTACTTGATCAGGGACGTGGGTTTTACTGAGGACAGAGCTTTAGATGGCATTTTATGTACTGAGAGCATATCTCCCCTTGACTTCAGTTGAGGCTGCAAGTACTTAACAGCTCTGGATTAGCACAACTGAATGCCCTAAATTTAGCCCAAAAGCAACAATGAGATCTTTCTCATAGATCTATCAGAGTAGGAGAAAAACATCCAAACAATACACTTCATGAAAACAGGGACTGGGTGATGAGGATGTGCATCGGTTCCATTTCCCCTGTCTCTCTACAGAGAGCAGGCAGGAAAGCACATTTCATACCTTTTTCTTCTGTTCGATTAGGAAGACATTCTGGTCTTTCAGGAGGTACCTTTTTGATTTCATGCTTTCGATCTGTGGTACCTGTCAAAGAAATGAAAATTTAGAATTCTGAACAAGCCAACAAACCAGCATATACAGCCACAGAAGATTTAATTTTGCAATTTCTTAGGCTTTTTACAGTCTCCAATTTGAAAATGTCTTGTTAAAATGGAACATAAATCTAATTTCAAGTATTTGCTTACATCATAATGACAAAAAAGCAATTTGTTTTCACAGTCAACTTCACAGTTTCTAAAGTGTGCACCTCAAAAGAATAGGCACTTTCAGACCATTCTGTGCCAAAAAAAAAAAATAAAAATCAGTAGCTACAGATTTTTAAATGTGGGCAGATCCTTTACCACTGTAGACATACTTCACCTCTAGTACGAGCTGCTCACTTCCACCTATTAGACAGATGAGAATAGCAGTACTGACAGTATTCTGCATGACTAATTTAATTGACAGCTTTTGGCAGGGAGGTGTAAGCCTCTGCCTTCTTCTGCCTCCGTACTAGGGACCCTGACATACTGACTTGCTATAAGGAATATGGGACCTTGTGGCACCAACAACGGGAAGATTTTGCAAAAATTTCCTGGCACATGCAAGATGCAATCTTCTAGTCCCTGTGTTATAAGAAATGCTTTACTTGATATTGGCTTCGCTGCATTGGCTAACTACTAGGTGTTAATGCCATTTCAACGTAGCAGCGCTGAAAACAGCTTTAGGTAACACTATTAGTATTCCAATAAAAATTACAGTAGATGACATCCAAGAAAAGCAGGGGAGGCAGGACAGGGAATACAGGGCAATTTTTTTGCTTCAGTCTATTCTATTTTATGCAATTCTCAAGTACATTTACATTTTCTGATTGTGCTGTCGCAACTCTCTTCTGCAGCTGGTTCCTAGAAATCAGTACTCATCAGTGCAAACTGCTCATCAGTGGTGATCACCAGCCATTGTTTCTTTACATAACTGTGCTGCTGGACAGGCAATACTGTATCACTTACATGTCAATACGTAATACTGAATTGCCATTTTACAGTTGGAGTCGATGATCTTAAGGGTCCTTTTCAACCTAAATGATTCTATGATTCTATGAAAAACACTTCACTCCAGAGAGGAGAAACTATTGCTAGAAACCAATTAAAGCCTTTCTAAACATGAGTTATGCAAAGCACAAGTCATCCTATTGATACTTTTGCACATACTAGTGTGTTCAAGAAAAAAAGACACAAGTCTATATACCTAATTATAGTAAGATTAACAGTCATCTTTAACATGCAGAGGGACACTCTCAGGCCATGTCTAAAACAATGAGCCTACAAACACGAGCTCCCAGGCTCAGGTGTACTCCCTACGTGCGTTGTGAGCCCCAAAAGAATCAGTAACCAGGCAGGCACCATGATCCTGCCCTAGCTGCCAGGAGAAGGCGACCTGCAAGGAAGCTCTAGTGAACTCAGTACCAGCTCCCAGAGGGACTCAACAGAGTATTCCCACCCTCTAGTCTGATGCAGCAGAATTGCTTATCCCAGCTACCCAGCGAAATGCCTACTGCTTTTCAATGACTATGTAAGGGACTCGTGCTCCTAACTTCGGTTGTCCAGTTTTCACTTACTTTGTAAAGTAGCCCAGCACAGACAGCCCTGGCAGCCTCCTGCTGTGCAGAATTTGGAAATACAGCAAAAAATCCAGCTATGCTATAATACAAACCAGACAACTCCTTTACATATGTACCACTTCTGCTACAAATATCAATTCTAATTCTCTGCCCTGACTTTTTGCTCTGCATCAGAAGATACTCATATTTAATTATTTAGGCTGCAACTGACAGTTCTCAATTTATTCATCACACTATGACTGGTTAAATGTGCAGAAACATTACTGGAAATTTTTACCTACTATCAACAGTAAAGCCTGACATGAGGACGTGGTAAAATGTAGTGTTATCTCAGTAAAGTGATAATTTAACAAAGCAGGATGGCAATAAACATAGGCTGATTTTCACCTCGAAACACATATCAGAAGAAACTCTCGTGCATAATCAGCCAGGACTTGTCAAAGACTAAGTATGAAAACAAAGAATAGCAATATGGCTTTGCCATAGACTTAGATGGCCTTAATCAAATTGTCTTCAACCTTTATGCACCCATTTTTCCTTCTGAAAATGGGCACATTCTCCTGCTATGGTGATGCAGCTAATGTGTTGGATGCAAACAGGCACAAACATATTAAAAGTATTATTCTCTAATTATACGAGTATAAATTGAAAGAAACATAACATGTTATATAGCTTTTCCAAAACGCGTCAGGCTGTAGCATCAGTTGTCACTAAGGCAGCTTTAGTATGCAACCACCACTAGATGGCCCAGTTATACTGCTCTCTCTGGACACCGTTACTGATCTTAAAATCAAATCTATGTTTTTAGGAGTCTCAAGACAGAGTGAAGAACAAACCATGGCTGTCAATAAGCAAACCAAATATTTACAGTCATGATCCTGTAGTCAAAAAACTGCTTGACAAATTCAAACTAGTTAAATTATAGCCTATTGCTTCACAGTGAATTGTACACTGGTGTAACTTGTTCCTCTGTTAATATATCAAGACTCTAGGAGAGGAACATTTACTTTTTAAAGCACTGAAAGCTGGAACAGACCACAGTGACAAGAAAAATAATCTGGCTAGATTGGAGGTGTTCGTGTTTGTTTTTTAATGTGCGCCAACAGTGCGGGAAGTGGTAGTGCTGCTGCAGAATTTTAACAAACCAACTAGAGTTAAGGGATTAAAGAATTCCATCCATAGTTATGTTTCCACCACAACTGCAATACAAATAAAAACTCTGAGAGCATCCCATGCCTTGTGATCTGTGTTTTTACATGAATGGAACAGGAATTTGGTTTCTCAGGTCAAGTGTGTAGGTACTTTAACTGTTTCTAAGTTTCACGGAAAAAATAAATCATGCAGGCACTTTTGAAAATCTGTATTGAGAGTTCATTTTAAAACTACAGACAAAAGTGGTTTCAGCCTTCAGTATTTATACACAATTCAGTCTAATATATTCCAAAAACAGCTTTACTAGCACTCATCCATTTGGAAAACATAATCAGCCCCTTAATACATTTGTAACACCATTATCTACATAGCCAGATTCAGGATAACTCCTTTAAGTTTTATACTTATGGCTATAAAGTATTGAAAACCAAGAATCTAACTAAGGCATAGAACCTAGAGACAGACAGCTGGCTCCAGCATTCATGCAGATCTGTAAGATTCAGATCGCAACTCAGATGGGGCCACTGTATTACAGCCAAGTTCTCTGACACTATCTTATAGATATGCAAAGAAGCTCTTTACCTCTAGAATGAATAGGATCTGTAAGTGTAAAGTGAATGCAGTTTCTTCCTGCAGGTATTATTAGACTCCAAAATATTGGGTCTATACTGCAAAGACATGCTTACAATCAACTTCAGTCAAGGAATGGAACGGAAGAACTTCTGAAAACTGAAGTATCACGCTCGCTCCAAATTAACATGTTTAAGGGGCAAAATAAATTATTTTAAAATTGTGCAAATGATTGCCTGCAATACATTTAAAAAGCACACCATGGTCTTTCAGGGTTATCATCTTTTTGCAATTTGATTCTGATTTATTAGTTGTTGTCTAGACAACTCCTGCTTATCAATTTTGATACAGAAGAACTCTACATAAATTTGAATATACTTAATTTAGACTGAGATGTGCTCACTGACATGTGCTGTACAAAATCAGCTGCACCTTACCTGATCCTTGTTTGATGACAGGGGCTGATGGAGGTGGTGGTTTCTTGGGTCTCTAAAATTTAATAACAGAAGAAAACAGATTGCTTCAAAAGGCCTGTAAATCTGATTCATACAAAGGTTGGAGTTAATCATACATTGCTTAACATTAATAATTACAAGACTTGAGACTACAAACCTGTCCCATACTTCCCCTGAAATAACTTCATTAAAAAGAATTTGAAGGGAGAAAATAGCATTGACAAATAAAATGACATTCTTCTACTTTTGCAATGGAAATGTCCTGCTGGGGGAAAAAAAGGTCCAGCTTATGTGACTTAAGATTAGAGAAATATATGACCTTTGGTTTACTGAAGAAACTTATTAATTTAAAATTTAATCTTGTAAATATTCCAACCCATTTTGGAAAAAAAAAACAAACACAAAAACCAGCTCGACCTGGCAAAACCTGAAGTGTGTTTTTTCAGACTCAATAATGGCGCAAAAATGCAGAATAGAGGAAATGCTACAAAGGTTATATTTTGTTCACTCACAGTGATAAATTTACAGCTCCTATTGTGAGAGTTATCAATTTTAGATGTTTGGCGAAATGAAATAAATTATTCCAACCAATCTGTACTTTTTCCTTTTCCCTCTCTGTTATGACTGTTTTCCTAACAGATTTGTAATGGTATGGCTGATAAAAAAGAGCACGAAATCAGTGCCAGAACCATTTCTCTTCACCTCACTCTTAAAAAAAAATCTTGGGAATAAAGCCTAAGTAAAAATTAATAATTGTTTTTATCAAATGACCATCCTTTTTTTCTGAGAAGGACCTTATTTTCTTTGCTACAGATTGATCACAATCACTGTCACTAGGTTGCTGGCTATGCAACACTGTATATTGTCTTGTGGAACTATCTATAAGATGATGCTTCCAGACATGCATAGCTTTCCCAAACTTCAACCAACCATTTAGGTCAATATTTTCTATCAAACTCACACTGATCCCGTCCCCCCCATTTTTCTAAATATCTGCCAAATGGCTCACCTACTTTCAAGAAAGATCAATTGTTTTGCTCACTTGCAGTAATTAGCTCAGCCTCTACCCTAGAACTCTCGAGTGTTAGTCTGAATGTTGACAGGGAGCAGGTTTTCTGTGAAGGCTGAGCCCTTGCTGGGGGAATCTCTGTCAAATCTAGCAAATATATTCCTCTCTGGAGAAAAAAAAAAATACCAGTTTTGCACAGACTGTGTAAGCGTAACAGCTTAAATCTCTGAAGTTGCCATCCTGCAAGTCTCAGGTTTCTCCTACCATTTTATTCTAACCACACATCATCTCCTGTCATCAACCCGAGAAAGCCGTGGCCAAGAACTTGGGAGCTCAGAATGATCTTCTGTAGCCTGGGTGCTGTGGGCCATCGTGCATGAACAGTGAGTCCCTCATACTCTCAGAGACATTTCTGCAAGAACTTGGGCAACACGGTTCAAGGTTTAAATGCAGAAAAGCGCAGGAAAATGTGGAAAGGGAAGAAGACAGGGACAATGAATGTCTTGTTATAGCAGTTGGGGGTTTGGCTGATAATGGCTGCAGAGTGAAACAGTTGGTGCTGAGGATCCAACAACACAATACACATTTGGGGTTAATTCTGGAGTGGTGCGAGCCCAATCCAATTGACTGTCCATATGTCAGCTGTTGGAATATATGAGGCGAACTCCTTTAGCACATCTTTTGGCTTAGTTCTCATCTGAAATGAGTCTAGTTCATGTTCCCTGAGACCTGTCTTCGAGGCAAACCAAAGCATAGCGAGACAAGTGAGAGATGAGCTACAAATCCCACTTCCAATCAAAACTAAAACACTAATGTAGATAAACACAAAGAGAAAGGATCCTACAGCTCATTAGACAAAGTGGCTTTAACTGGAAGCTGATGAGGGAAATATATTGTTTCAAAAAGGCAGACAAGGATCAGAAAAAAAGGTAGTGTGAAGGAGCCTTAAGACTGCTGAGGGAAACATGGAGAAGCAAGGAGGAATTACAAGGGTCTGTGGCTGGATGAGATAACTGAGAAGGTGTTGGAGACAGACTGGAAATGAAGCCATCAGAAAGGAAACCAGGATAGATTGGACAAGAAGAGAACACAACTACAAAGCAGGGACAGAGAGTGAGAGCGGAGAGGAAAACAAGCTGGATAAAGAAATTTGGTGTAGGGTTAGACAGTAAATTCAGATGGTGATTTAGACTCAGGTAGTGAGCTCAGGGGAAAATCCTGTAACAGACCACCTGAGAGGTAGAGACTGGGAGTAGGCAGTGAATAGAAAAGGCATGGGACAAATAGCCCTGTGTGGAAAAGAATTAGGATTGGAAAACTGGGGACTGAACAAGGAGATGGGAAAAGATCCCAAGCTTTGTTCAACAAGCAGAAGAACTACTGCAACAAATACTTTCAGACCACAGGATGGAATCCAAGGTTTCTGGACCCCATCAGAAAATACCTGACAAAACCACTGGAAAAGTATCCATTCCCTTCCTTTTTAGCACTGATCCAAGCAAAGGCAAACTGTCTATAGTCTGACAAGTTACTTATGTGGCTAGATCTGTGCCATTTTAAAAATTAATAAAACTTTATTCTCCACATTTACAGCAAACCTAGCTGCAATTTCAAAGTGTCTGAATACGTAATTTATTCTACAAGTTATAGTCATCATACTCTAAAGAAAAAAAACACTTAAAGATATATAATTTATAAGTTCAAAAAGACTGAATAAATTTCACCACAAAAAAATAAAAGGATAAGAATAAAGTTTTTTTTAAATTCTATAATAGGCTCCCTATGTCTTAAAGTTTATGATTTCTGCCTCTTCTGGAAACCACCTTCTTTTATTACTAGGTCTAAAGCCAGGATATCCACTCTGCTACGGAACTGCATTTTCATCTCCCTTAGTTTTTGCTGCTCTTCTATCTTCATTTTCAATAATTATCATGTTAGCTTTTGTGAGTTTTTTAATAGTTGCTTTATTAAGCTTTCCAAGTTATTTAATTTTGCCTCCGGCATCCAATTTTATTGCCAAAGATTGATGCTGAGTGTCAGTAAGTCTCGGTTTTTTCACAGGCGGTTTACACTGTCGTTGTGAAGTACTCATCAAAAGCCTGATTGCAAGCTCATAATATCACACTGATGACTGAAAAGGTTCCTAAAAATGGAATGGACTTTTGGGGGAAGTAATCCATTACTTTCTTCCAGGAAGCTGCACAATTTCTAAATATTGTTTGGCAAATAACAATGTCATCTCTTTCAAATAAATAGAAGCTGAAAAAGCTTCTGCATAGACTCTATACCTTCTTTTTTAATAATTCTGAAAGGTAAAGAAACATGCCTCTGAGATACCAAAAGCTCACTGCTGTCTTTCAAATCTCAGTTAAAATTTCACCTTTTTGATTCTGGAAGAGTGCTTGACTGCTGTCAGTCAGTATGCAGGTGGTACGCTAACTTTCTATATTCCACCACAAAAACAATGGAGAAGAGTTAACAATTCTGGTCATTGTTGCATCACCTGACTCAGACAAGTACCCTGGGACCTCCAGTTCCTCTCTCTCCCAAACTTAGGATACAGGACAGAGGGCTTTCAGAGCAACATAGTGTAGGCGGATTGACTGGATGGGCCAATCAACCCCTTGAAAGAAACTCCATAATATGCCTTTGAGTGCCACACATTCTCTTCATGGATGCTTTGTAACCCAGAAATAAGTTTTCTTTAATTTTTTTATTATTAAGTTAGAAGTAAAACTTTGTCAAAATCACATATCCGAAAGAGAATTCCTTTCAACTTTACTTTCATTCTGTATTCTAAAGCAAAAACAAAAGAATACATTACTTACCTCTTTTTCAAAATCAGAAGGAAGCAGCTTGACAAAGTTATCTGGAAACACACCTCGTCTGCCATTGAGTTCTCCTTCCCACCAACCCACATCAATGCAATCCTACGAAATAGTAAAATAAAATGAGAACCACAATGTGCTTGTGTGCTGAACAGATTTGTGTGCTGAAGTGCTCTTTCGCATAATGTCCTGCCTTTTTGCTAGAACATGACAATTTAATGGAGTGCCAGGTTAACAGGGTAATCTGCCAGATAAAAACTTCAGTAATCACCCCACATTACATTACCACATGGAGCAGCTAGGAAAGAACAATAAACATGCTGTAAGGGCTCAAGAGCATGTCTGTGTCTAAAGCAAAACACAGTTCTGCCATTTGATCTATTAAACCAGTAAGCATTTTGAACACATCTGATATTACTTCTCTCTGACATTATCTTCCAGAAAGACAATGACTTAATGAAACATCATATATACCTGTAGATAAAAAAGCTCCTTTATTTCCCATACTTTTAAGAAAAGCTTGACACATTGGAATTACTTCTGAGGTTATTAAGTTTTATCACAGTCCAATTAAGAAGGCATTATACACCTGATCAATATCAAGCATCACCTTTTTCTGCAGCATTTTTGAGCAGCACGATGAAGTGTGTGTAGCAAAACAACGTACAGCTAAATGCTTGCAGTAAGTTAGCTACTGTATCAGTGAGTGTAAATGATAAAGTAGTACAGCTATTTCGGTTATGACTAATAATAGCAACAGAAGCCAAAACCATTTTAGAGAAGGTTACAATTATTCCTTAAGTCCTGGATGGTAACCTCCATGTTTACTTATTTTTGTGTTTGCTAAAGAGAACACTTCCACTTGAGATTTTCCACATTATTCTACTCTGAAAGCTGTAGCTGAACCAATTCAGCTGTTTTCCAAAACACAATTATGGGAAAGTCATGCATCATATGCTCAGTCTTAAAGTAATTTCAGCCAATTTTAGCAGTTGGCTCAGCACCAGGCTGGCCAGCCTTTCTATCCCTCGAGCAGTAGCCCTAGATCTTCTTGCGGCTCAGAGCGATGCAATAAATATTACACACCTGAGGCATGAAGGAAGTGGAAATCCCACAATCAGTGCCTGGGTTGGACATGACAAAAACTCACCAGAGATCCCCCCGTTCTACGACAGCCAGGGCTAAACAGGCAACATCAGCCTTAAGCGATTGCTGCAGCATCACTGCTTCCATAGCCACAGATCTGGACTGACCAAACCGTTTGCACCTGCCAGGTATACCCAGCTGTCCTGATAGAGCCACACTGGAACTGCTCAAGAATTCAACATGTTGGATGTTCCTATTCTAATGTTTCTCATCCAACCCTGTGGAAACTCTCCCAGATTTAATGATGTACTTTTGCTTTTCAAAAAATCACATTTCACCAGTGTTCAGAAGAGATCAGCAGAAATTTAGCAGCTGTGTCCTCTGAATACTCAGTGGTACTGATGTAGGTTTAACAGTTCTAGCTTGGGGCATGGTCACTCTTCCAGGTCATCCTGCAGTGAGGATTGTCTATCACTCACTGCTGCAGAAACTGAGTGGTTCTTTCCCTGCAAAGACTTTACCTGGGCTGTGGAAAAAAGCATGTTAATGTACAGAGCTGACTCATTACAATCACCTGTCTCTTCTTGCTTTTCAGTAAAGTGAGACGCAGTGAAAAAGCTGTGCATCTGGAACACCAGCATATAGGGACAAGCAGGAACAGAGGGGCATGGATATAATAAAAGTAGGCAAGAGCAGGCAGGTAGTTTAGGAAAAAGCGAGAGGCAATAACATGCAATGAATAATTATTTAGGTTTTCATAGAGAAGAAAGCTAAAAAAATTGGACAGAAGCAAATGAAACAGGGCAAATTCTACAAGCCTCATGCATGCTATGAGGCAACATCCCTCCAGAAATGGCACTCATTCAAAGGGTCCAGAATATTAACATTCTTAACATTCTTGTGGTGTGAGAAAATAGCTTGAAAAACACCAAGTGGAAGTGCATGTCTTAACACTATTTATCTACACAATTTGGCTGTGAAGCCATACCTGTTGTGCAGTACATGTAAAAGCTCTGGTGTTAAAAACGTCACATGCTCACAGCAGTGACTGTTGTTGCCATGCGCAGAGGGGAAGAGATTGTTACATAGTGATTAAAAGACAGCTCTTTCTTTTTTCAAAGTGAGTATCCAAAATGACCTAAAACTTTAAAATACTCTAATCTTCATTTAATCATCTACCTAGGAAGACTCATAGCATGCCCTCACAATTTACCAAAGTTTTGAAGATAAATGTTTACAAAGCACACACACGTACACACTGCAAAAATACAGAGGGGAAAAATAACAGGAAATGAGTATTTTTTTGTCTAGAAGAAGTAAGCAGTGGTCTAAACAGGGGAGAGGATCCACTGAAAGAATCTGAATGTGAATGGGTAATAAAAGATTGCATGATAATACATGCATGGAAAATGGGCTGTTTTACATTTCCATGAAATAATTTGTTTCAAGTGCTACAGGGATGACAGAAAAATGCAAGTTACCTTAATAAGGTGTACTTAGAGAAGTCTTAAAAATATTGTTCACAATGACTGTGCTTGTTGGTATTTTTCTGTAAGTTATCATGCAAAAACATTGGATGATATTTGAGAGAAAACACTAGCATTAAAGAACATCATTGCTTTTATTTTTTTTTTTTTGGGGGGTGAGGGTGGGGGTGGGGCGGGTTAGTTGTTTTTCTGTGCTAGGCTTTTTACTTAGCTTACTTAGTCCACCTCATTTTCTGAGATAGAGTATGTGCCAACTAAATACACAAGCTAAATAGCCTGGTTTCTTCCACCATGTCTGTTTTGGGTATGTATTTCTTTTTTTCCTTCATATCTCAATACTCTTATGCAATGTACTCCTGAGCTACAAATGCAGGCACTGAACAATCCTTTCATTCTTTTTCTGGTTGTTTTCTTCCCTACTCAATCCATGTTTTTCTCCCCCATTCTCCCTTCTCTTTAGCAGGGTGGCCTTCATCAAGGACATTTACCTCTTCTAGACATTCCTGGGAGTTACTTAGGAGATATTTTCCAGTTCTGTTAGACTGTCAAGCCTTTGTTAGTGAACAGGACTGATCCTCGACTAGCTGATGGTTTCAAAATATCTGCTGAAGGAATACAGGGCTTCACGAAGGAACGAGATAATCAGCTAGCCGTGCGTGGCACGGGCAGGTACTGTGCAGGATTTTAGTCTTACTGCAGAGCCAGCACCCCTCACTCCTGATGTGAAGGCACCCTCCCACTTGGCTCTATCTACTTACGCAGCCTAGTAATCAGTGCACTCAACTGTTCTATCACATGGTGTGTTTTATAATGCCCTCCACCCCCTACGCTGCTAATCTGAAATTGCCAAAACATTTATGACCCAATTTAGACCTTGAAAAATATTAAGAATAATTCAAGCTGCCAGAGGTGAAAAGCTTGTGCTTCAACTGATAGCACAGCTTAGTGCTAGCTAATAATCCTGACTAAACAACATACAATATCACATATATACTTTTTAGGTAAATGCTTTTTTATGCCCTTAGGAAACACAAATCTTACTCCTGCTTCTTCATTTTATTAACATACGTGAATTTTGTAGTAAATGTTTTTTTTAAAGCTCATTTGTTTTCATGAAGATGCTGTTGAGTTACACATTCATTAATCCCAAACAGCTGCAGGTTTCTTTTTTTCTACTCCTCCTCCTGAACTTGCTGCCCAGGCTTATGCAGCCAATCACAATGCAGGATTTTCATACAGTATATAAATCTTTAGGCAGCTTCTCTTTATTTTTCTCACTTACTTTATTTGCCAGAGGAGGCTTCTGTGTCACTGAGCAAAAGAATAGAAAGAGACCTCAAAAATCAAAAGTTATAGATGAGATCTGGTAAAGAATCTCAGTGGTGGTGCCCTCCTGTTACCCACAACTGCAGGCTCGCTGCGCCTCTGCCACCTCTGCAAGGCCATGTACGATGCTGGCAGCAGGTACCTCTTATCACAAGACAGACCACCATACAAGGACACCTGAGTTACAGCCGCACAAGCTGCCTCAAGTACTAACAAATGACATAACTATGAAGTGCAATCAAAGCAATATGATTAAAACCTTGTGGCTGCCTGTGAACACTGAGCAAAAGCTACTCCAATACCCCATGATCCCTCAGACCCTGAAATATCCCAAAAGTTCTATGAAAAAAATTTATTCGAATTACTAAAAATGCATCTTAGTTTAATTTAAGAAAAAAAGAGGAAACGTAAGATTTATACAACTGAAAAGTAAGACACAGCAAAGAAGTAGAAGTTGTGTTTGACAGATAGTAGAGTTCATGCAAGTTAGGTGGTAGCTGGGCCAACATTTAGCTACTGTAAAAATCAGCTCCTACCAAAGCTTGACTCAGAGACTATACTCATGTAGTCATTGCAGTGACAGTGCAATCAAATACCTTAGAGAAATCCACTGCTGGTTCACACTGCAAAGCCTCTTTTCATTGCTTAGGCAGAGGCGGATTCACGAAACAGAAAACAAAAATCTAGAGGGAAATTTTAGCATTTTCTCACTGAAACACAAAGCTTGGTTTTATCCTTACTTCCGGTGAAGTAGTTTTGTTTCAAAATCTTGTTTCTGATTAATTTAATTCAAACTACTTTTTAGAGAACAAAGTAAAAGGAGGGAGGAGAGGCAAAATGAAAGGAGGATTGAAAAGCTCTTCTATGCAGAATCAACATCCATTCTAATTCCAAGCTCTGCAGATCCCAAGTAAGTGATAATAAACATTGGATTTATTAGCAACATTAATTTTGTGGTAAGTATTGGGGTAAAGAATTGGACAAAACATAATGTTAAGAAAGACAGAACTGTTGAGGAATTTTTGAGGAAGAATTTTTAAACTTTATAAGAAATAAATATTACACAAAATATAAGATACTAAGATATCAACCTGACCTGGAATTCTTACGTAAGTCAGAAAAATATTGTAAGAGGAAAGGATAAATGTGGGAGAAACAGCAACTACCAGAAAACCAGAATACAACTAGCATTTGTCAACATGTTGCCAACAATTTTAAGGGTATACACAGGTGAACTAAAAAACATCAGTCCTCTTCTTGATGTGAAGAATAACGGGAAAATATCCTTCATGTAATTAGAAGTGAGACATGCAAGCTGTGAAGAAAATTTTAGGAATGAATCATCTGGAGAAAACAGACTTTTTTTTTTTCAGAAGGGAACAGAAAAGAAGAAAACAAAATACAAACCCAAAACCAATTATAAGATAAGAAAGATAAGAACACAGCTCCACTCTGAAACTTATGTCTGTGGTGACTAAAAGAGTAGGGGCAGAGTGGGGGGAAGAGAGAGAGATACCGGAGTAGAGAGACCAGACAAAAGCTGTGCAAAGATATTTTAACATACAGGCAAAGAAAGTTTCCATTTGGAGCACCATATTTTTTATACTGGTACTAAATATAAGTGAAATATAGTGAAATAAACATCACTAGAGTTGACAGTATATGATCATAAGTTAGTCTCCTTTTGGCAACTGCAGTGATCCTGTAGCCACTCTCATACTGGCTAAGAAAAGTCATAGAACACTGGAGTCGGGCTTCCTCCTGGGTGCAAGAATCACAACCTTACTTAGTCTCTTATGCACACAGCATCCTATATTAACAGTTTTGCTTAGCAGTAAAACTGCTGCTCTTATATTAGAACAAGCACCGTACTGTTCCTTCCCTCAGTGCTCTCAATCCAACTGTAAAAAAAGCAGAAGCCGGTGGAGACTGAACAAAAAACCCCAGCATAAGGCGCCTTATATTACATAGTCTTACAAATACTTCACTCACTGCAGAGAAGCAGCTGTACCTAGACAGACACTACTCACAAGAAGCTAGCCCTAGTCATCTGCCCAACCAAGGAGTACAGCCAGTTGCAAGACAAGAACACAAACTTCCGTTCAGTTTTAACCATCATTGGTTTTCTTTGGTGGTAAAAGAGATGTCAATGGAGGTTGATAAGGCAGAGCTGTCAGTCCCCCACTAACTTGATCTTTGCTCTACTAGCTGATACCACACTCAAGACCACAAAATTAAAAGTTCACATCCGGAAGGTTATCCAGCATCTCTCTCATGCTGAACTGTGTCCCAGCTACAAGACTGATGGTGACAGACTGTCCTGTCATACAAACATGACTGAACTCTACCTCTTGGAAATGCTCACAGCTTCATAGCCTCTCCCTCTGCTCCAAGTGGGCAGGAGTTTCATACATCCCAAAGACAGAGTTGTTTTTATTTTATGTAAAGCCCTCTTTCTTAAAAACCAGGCTTGGTGTATTAAGGTTTCGTGGTAAGGTTTAGGTAGGCAGGGGTGGCGGGCTACAGGGGTGGCTTCTGTGAGAAGCTCCTAGAAGCTTCCCCCATGTCCAATAGAGCCTGTGCCAGCTGGCTTCTATACAGACCCTCCACTAGACAAGGCTGAGCAACAGTGGTAGCACCTCTGGGATAAAGTATTTAAGAAGAGGAAAAAGCCCTGTGCAACTGCACCCAGAGGAGTGAGCATATGTGAAAAAACTCTGCAGACACCAAGGTCAGTGAAGAAGGAGGGGGAGGAGGTGCTCCAGGTGGCAGAGCAGAGATTCCCCTGCAGCCCATAGTGAAGACCATGGTGAGGCAGTGTCATGGTTTTAGCTGGGGTAGAGTTAATTTTCTTCACTGCAGCTGGTTAGTGCTGTGTTTTGGACTTAGTATGAAAATAATGTTGATAACACACTGATGTTTTAGTTGTTGCTGGGTAGTGCTAGGTAGCCAAGGACTTTTCCAGCTTCCCATGCTCTGCCAGGTGCACAAGGAACCGGGAGGGGAGGGGGCACAGCTAAGACAGCAGATTCAAACTGGCCAAAGGGATATTCCATATCATGTAACATCATGCCCAGTGTGTTACCTGGGGGAAGCTGGCTGGGGCGAGGCAGCGATTGTCGCTCAGGCACTGGCAGAATCAGTTGGCGGGTGGTGAGCAGTTGCATTGCTTGTGTTTTTTTTTTTTTCTTTTTTCCAAGCTTAATTTCTCTCTCTCGTTATTTTCCTTTGTATTATATTATCATTATTATTACAATCGTTATTATCATAATAATTATTATCATTACTATTTTATTTTAATTATTAAACTGTTCTTATCTCAACCCACAAGTTTTCTCTTTTTTTTTCTTTCGCTCTTCCAACTCTCTCCCCCATCCCACAGTGGTGGGGGGAGTGAGCAAGCGGCTGTGTGGTGGTTAGTTGCTGACTGGGGCTAAACCACGACACGCAGGCTGTCCCCCTGCAGCCCATGGAGGTTAGCGGTGGAGCAGATACCCACCTGCAGCCCACAGAGGACCCACACTGGAGCAGGTGGATGCCCAAAGGAGGCTGTGACCCCATGGGAAACCCGTGCTGGAACAGGGTCCCGGCAGGAGCTGTGGCCCCATGGAGAGAGGAGCCCAGGCTGGAGCAGGTTTCCTGGCAGGTCTTGTGACCCCGCAGGGGACCCACACTGGAGCAGTCTGTTCCTGAAGGGCTGCGCCCTGTGGGAAGGGACCTACGCTGGAGCAGTTTGTGAAGAACCGCAGCCTGTGGGAAGGACCCACAATAGACAAGTTCATGGAGTACTGTCTCTGTGGGAAGGAACCCACGCTAGAGCAGGGGAAGAGTGTGAGGAGTCCTCCCCCTGAGGAAGAAGGAGAGGCAGAGACAGTGTGTGATGAACTGACCACAACCCCCATTCCCTGTCCCCCTGCGCCACTTGGCGGGAGGAAGTAGAGAATTTGGGAGTAAAGCTGAGCCTTGGAAGAAGGCAGGGGTGGAGGGAAGGCATTTTAAGATTTGGTTTTTCTCATTATCCTACTCTGATTTGATTGTTAATAAATGAAATTATTTCCCCCAGTCGAGTCTGTTTTGCTTGTGATGGTAATTGCTAGGTGATCTCTCCCTGTCCTGATCTTGACCCATGAGCCTTTCATTATATTTTCTCTCCCCTGTCCAGCTAAGGAGGGAAGTGATAGAGCAGCTTTGGTGGGCACCTGGCATCCAGCCAGGGTCAACCCACCACACTCTGTTATTATAGACAGGTTTACTTCTAGCCCATGCTGCTACCATACTTATACTCTAGGCCTAAGCCAGGTGAAAAGATCATGAAGGCAACCAACACTTTCTCTGAAAATGGGAAGCAGGACTTCTGGTTGTGAACATGTTTATAATAAAACCTCATGATGCGGATTTTTTTCATTATTTTGCAGAGGTCAGTAAAGCATACAAGATTACTATAATTTAAATGTCATACATGCACCAAACTATGCTTTCTTCCAACTACTATGCTTTATTTTACTTCTTTTTTCTTTTTTTTTTTTTGTCTTCAAGCCACTTACAGGAGAGCTAGTGTGTGCTGAGAGACTTCTTTTAATCACTTAAACAAAAAACAGTAGCTACTTGGCTCTCATTTGGTTGTAATTATAACTTGCTCTTGCCTCTGTTCAGAAGCCCACTGGACTTGTATCCAGATCATTGCTGAAGCCAGCTGCAAATGCTTGGAGATTGCTCTCTCCAGCATCAGCAGCCATCTGATACTGGGAACCTACCAACGGCTGAGCAACTTCTGCAGATTCACCAAAATACATGGAAACCTGACAGAGTCTGAGCAAGGCTGAGAGGGGCTGCCTAAATAACCTATTCAGCCTCTTCAGAAGAACAGCACTGCTACCACTAGCAGTGCATGAGAGGCATAGTTAAGGGTTGCAAGAGGTGCAGAAACAGTTTTGTCTGCCAGGCAGGTATCCACTGCTTCAGCCACGTTTTCCATTTATTTTAGCAGCAAGGATGCTTCCTGCCTTTTCCTCCAAAGCAACCAGGCCTTCAAGACAGCACCCGCTGCCTTATCTCTTGCTACCTTTGGAAGGACTGACCATTTCAGGGAGTGCCATGGCCCCATGTTCATCCCTCCCCTCCTGAACTTATCTTCCGAGCCACTCCTAGCAAAGGGGAAAGCTTTTGTTGGTAAAAGCAAATGAGAGGTCTTTCCTATTCCCCAGGGTCCCAAAACAAAGCTATGTATTCATTTTCTCTCCAATGCATGACTATAACTGCAGCTGTGTAAACCCTTGAAGAAACAAATCTAAAAAAGGACGATCTTTTCATCTGTAAATAGGACTTCTGTTTTTCTGAGGGAGCAGAACACTGTGCAGGCTGGGCTTCTGAACGTGCTGCTACTTTGTAGTACTACTAAAATATGAAGCCATGGCTTAGACATCAATACATAACTGTTCAATTTTCAGCTTTACAGATTGAAGTTTTTGATACAGAATCATTCCATCATACAGATTTCATCATTATAGCTAGGATAGAAGGCAATGCCAAGAACAAGAACAAGCAGGTCCTTAGAAAAGGTAGCTGCAAAGCAAGTACTGTGGGATGCAATCTCTTGAAGTGCTCAAATAAGTTTTCTGCTCATGCAAGTAGATGTACTTGCACACATAGTGATCACTTATGACGGTCTAAAAAAAACTGGCCTATGCAAATTATCCTTTAAATTTAGTATTTATAGATTACTACGCTTAAAATATACAATTGGCAAGCTAACATTACGAAGTAAAAATTTGGACTATTCAGAGTATTGAGAGACACTAAAACAGTGCAGGGTTTGAAAAAGTGAAATTTTCATGGCAGGATACTACAGTTTCACAGAAATCTCCCCTGGAATTCATAGTTCCTTGCATAATTAAAAAAAAATCCCAGCAGTTGGCAGTTGTATTCATCAAATGTCTGTTTTCCTTCTGCCCTTGTAAAGCTGGTTCTCCTCAAGAATGTTGAGCCGGTAAAATCGCATTATTCAGTAAGCCATGAATGTCTTGCACTTGCACTGACAGCTTTCATGTGTCAGCTCTGCTATGCTGGGAGCCACACATTACGTTATTACTACCCTCATTGTAAGTATCTCTCTAGCAGTCTTTCCACAACTGATAGCCAACCACATGATTTAAAGAAACACATACCACCTTTAATGTGAGCAAATGTGTCTATCACAATTTCCAAGACATCATCCATACATGCAGAGATATATGTAACATATCAAGGCTTCTGAATTTGAGCATTAAAGGCCTCATAGAAAGACAAATCTCAAGGACAAGCACTCTGCCATTCAGCCCACCCACGCAGAGCACCTGCGGGGCAGCACTGCTGCCTGCCTCCAGGCTCAGCTGCAGCGCTGGGGCCAAGAGGTCCCAACTCTCACAAATGCTGGAGAAGGCCACAGGATGCGCTCTGTGATTTTTAAAGTTGCTGTGTGACATCACTGGGCAAAACCAATAATGTGTGGGGAAATGTCTACTTTTTTTTTACCCTGTTAATGAATATATATAATATACAGATATATGTGGAAAATTTTCAGTGAAAACATGTGTCAAAGACCAGCATTATTTTGATAACTTTGAAATGAACTAAACAAAACCCAACCTCACGCCACATCAGATCTTCATTAATACAACATTGCTATTGGGGGGGAACAACAAAATCATGTTAATGCTAGGAGAAAAAAACAGCTTAATAATATTCAAGAATGTTTCTTTCAGATTTCTTACTACATTCAGTATCATGATGCTAAACCAAGACATATCATTCTCAAAATCCTATTTTATTTTTAAAGTCAGAAAATAATTGATTTTAGGGTCTTCATAAATTCTCATAAAACTTTGTAAAATACCTGTGAATAAAGGAAAGCTTCTCTCCAGAGGCTTACGTTACACCCACCTTGTGCTTCTTAAGACTGTATTCAAAACAATCAAGCTTTGTTACTTATTAAGCTCAGTTACTGGGGTTGAGACCTTACAGTATAGTGCAAAATTTGTTAAATACTTTTGAAGAAAATGGCTAGGATTTAAAACATCTGGTTAGTAATCAAGTAATCACTTTCCTCAGCAGAAACATCATTTTAAATACTGGGAATAAGGCAGAATCTCTCAACAACTATCTAATCCAAGATCATTTAGATAAAAGAGACAGTCCGACAGATGATAATTTAGTCTTCTGAGGCAATCCTGGAGAGCACACGTTTTCCCTTTACATACACTTCCTTGAAAATACTCACAGATTATGAAATACTGAAAGAAAAGTATGAGAGGAAACATCCTAGTCTGGCTCTGTTTGGCCCCTAACTCAGGGATTTACCCTGCTCAGGTCCTCAGGCTATGTCCCAAAAGCCCCAAATCCTGCATGGATCCTTCCCAGCTCCTGTCAGCAATCATGCCCAAGCCGTAGGGAAGCTTACATAGGATAATGCCAGTTGCATCTTTTAAAGCTTAAGAAGTCCAACAGGTAATTTTTCCTTTTTCCATAAGCTCCAAGGCTCTACTGAGAATTTACCATGTCAACATTACACAGAAGGAAATGGGAGAGACCATCACAAATTAGACATTATTTCAGCTGTGGTTACACTACTCTTTCCAGAGTTTTTTTTTTTTTACTGGAAGGCACAACAAGAAGATACCTCTCCAGAAGACACAGTCTGTTCAAGAATTGGCCCAAGTTATTGGGCCCTGCAAAAAAGAAACTGCTGAGAATAATGAATGACCTGCAATACCCAGGACATTAAAGTAGAGGATCTAGCAGACCAGATATATTTTGTCCGTTAAATCTGTTTCAAGCTAGATCTAACCTTTTGACTTTAAACTCTGTGAGTAAATAGTTTAATCAGTAATGAAGCTGAAATGCTTTGATGAAATATTTGTACAAACAGAAAAAATTACATTGCTCATTGAACAAAACAATCTCTGCTGTGGATTCACTTCACTTGCAATGTTCAGTCAGCAGAATATCACGCAGAAATAAATATGTTCCACGTCATAAACCCCTAGCACTCCCATAACCAAATTAAAACTAAATTAGCCAATACAAACATGAAAGGTGGTGCTAGTAACAGACATAATTTATGCCTCTGATGAGCCAAGATATAATATTAATAATTACATTTTTGTATTTAGAAAGATTATTAAAAAAAAATAGAACAACACATGTGAAGGATTATTTAATGTTATTACTATTTACATCACAGACATCTTAGGACCAGGGCCCTAATTACAAGTACTAATTACTTGGCACTATAAGTGCATTTTTACTTTCCCTTTGAATAGCTCTCCCTACTCTGAAAAGGTTGGACTTCAGATAATACCATCAAACCAGCAGGTGAACCCAACATTCAGGATAAAAGAAAGGATGAAGCTAAGCAGTGAGTCTAAAGCCCACATTGTGAGCAATAATCTCAGTCTTCCAGATTCCTCAGCATTTCAGTGGTATCTTTTGTACGCACAGGGCAGAAAAAAAACTTTCCTTTTTTATCTTAAAATATGTCACCTTTTTAGATTAGCTTGGCTGTACTAAACACTTACAGAAAAACCTAACTCTTTTCAAATGATGCAAATCTTGAAGCATTGCCCTTATGGGGGATCCTGCCACTTCACCTACATAGCTTGGCATGAACTTCCATTTGTCAAAATTCAAATTCGGGACTTCCGAGGAACAACAGAGTCCCTTCCTCTAAAGGCACTGCTGTAGCACTGCAATCAGCGATAACAAGAACAGGAAAAGAGAACTTCAGCACATACTTAAAAAAAATAAAATATTATAAATATACTAGCAAGATCTCTCAAGGGCTGGCTGCTCCCCTCTCCCCTCTACTAACCTCAGGCATCACAAGTTATTTCAGTGCTTAGCTCAAACATTAGGGTTTCAGTAATGTTTCTAAAGGTAACAGTGAAATGTAAGCTGCACGTGGTACCTTATTAAACATATTGTCAGGCTTTAACTCTACACAGACCTTAACACCCCATTTCTAATCACAGCAGACAAGAAATGCTGCAAGACATGAATTTAAAAATTTATTTATAAACATTTAAAAGTCTTGGCCAAGGACAAGGTTCAGGCAAGAAGAAAAAATGGGAGGACAATTACTCACAGTCTGTTTTCCCTATAATTCCTGAGTATATAAAACCATTTTTTAAAATGAACATATTTATTTGATCATCAGTGTCCCCACAAGTTTTATATAACTGCTTTATATCACCCATGTGAGGAAACACTCATGCTTCTATGCAATGACACAAGCTGTACCCCACGCACTTGCCACACACATTAGCAGCCTGTCAAAAGGGTCTCATTCTGCAGGACCTCCTCCAGTTTCCATCCTGCACAGCACCGTAGCTTGAAACCCAGCAAAAATCCAAACCTTCTTGTTCCCATTAGGTCAAAAGTTTCAGGGGAAAGTTTCATTCAGGTCAGGGAAAAGAGACCCTACCACTAAGCCAGTCTCTCTGCAGGCTGCTGACTGCAGGGGCAACCCCACTCCTCCTGTCACCCTCTCCTACTCACACACCCCTGCCTGTCCTGTGGCTAAGGTTGCCAGATGCAACTCAAGAGGGAAGGAGCAGAACCATCCCTTTCAGCAGCCACCTACCGTCAATCATGTAAAAGTGCACCCTCAGCATGCACGCTTCACAAAAGAATTTCTTGTATGAAATCAGGAGCTTCGGTATGAGCAGGTTTCTCAATCAGCTGAGGGGGCAGGATGCCTTGGGGGGAAAACACTGGTGCTGGGCACAGCACCGGGAGCAAGGAACACAGAAAGCAGATTAGGTATGGCTATTAGGTGTGGCCAAAGTTGTGCTGAATAATTCATGGTTATCTCAGGAGAGAAAAGGGCATGCACCAAGACCCTTTATGGTGTTGCTCTCTCTGAGGGAAACACCTGTTTATTTCCAAAGGCGAAAGGTTAGTGCCTTTATTTCTCACGTGCTATTCTTTAAAGACAAAACATCATAAAAGCTTTCTTAAAGTTGGACATTATTTGATGTTTACTTACTATATTCCTTTCAGTTCCTGTATGCAGAAGTTAAACATGCTCAAAATACCTTGTATTAAAACCCCAAACAGGGGCACCTATTTACCTATTGATCAAATATTTAGTGTCAACACAAATCCACTGTGTTGCTCTGACAGAAAGCCATTTTAAAGTTTTATTAAATCACATCATGTATTTTCCCCGGCATAACCTGAATTTTTTGTATTGTTACATTATTAAACTCATTTCTAAAAATGAGATAAAAGCTTTTAGCTGTCAATCAAGTAAAAACAAAACTACCTGAATGACTATCATGAAATATGACTAACTTCTTCCCTTCTTTCAAATACAACCTTAAGCTACTGTACGTCTGCTTGAAAAGTTCTGTTTTCTTGGCCAATTAGCTTTATTTTTAATGACCTCAAATATTATCAGTCTTTGTTTTTTACCCACAGAGTGGAAAATACAAAAAAATTCATCTAATTATGGAAAAATGAGCGATACTATCTACCTATTTGCTCATACGGAAAGAAAAACTGAAAGGGTCCTGTTTCCTTCACATATGTCTATAACCAAGGGTTGTAAAATACGCGTGTGTTGTCTGCAATTCAAAGTGTACAAAAAAAATTCAGCAGTGAAAGAAATCCCATAGAAACAAATGCAGGAACAGGCAGGTTTCTACCCCAGTGACACCACAACCTAGTGAAATGTTCAATTAAGTATCATCTAGCATCCTCCTCTATCACACTGTCTGGTTCCTGCTCCTTCCCCTGCTCACAGCCTCAAGTCACTGGCAAGACTCTTGTACATAGCACTTACTAATTTCAACCCTTTAGGAGCCTCCTGCATCCATTAGAGCAGCTGTTTTCCTTCACAAACCTACCCAGCCGAGTTCTCTTTGGCAATTGCTCAGCTAAAGAAAGTGCTCTAGACAATTACCTCCTGCACCAGGATGAGCATTTAAAGATGTTGTAGGAGAGAAAACTGGGAGAGCTGTTTTGGCAAAAGGGCTGTGCTCAGGTAACTTCTATAAATAGAGTGAGGGTGAAATTAAGTGCCTAATGACTACCCTAAGAATTAGAAAGTATTAAGTGCTCTCCATAAAGACAGATTCCATAATCTAACACAGACAAATGCACAGAGCAGTCACTGCAGTAGTGAAAACATGTCATTATGAAAGAGACTAGAATCATAGAATCAATAAGGTTGGAAAAGACCTCTAAGATCAACAAGTCCAACCATCAACTCAACACCACTGTGTCTCCTAAACCATGCCCTGAAATGACTGTGAAGACTGATTTTCATTTCATTGTTTTCTTATATCCTTCTACTTGCCTGTACTTGTCTCTCTTACCACTTGACTAAATGTACTTCAGGCCCCGGACTCACTAAATGTACAGCATTTTGAACTACAAAACTTTCAAATCCCACAGTAAAGTAAATTACTAACAATAACAAAAGCAAATACTATCTTTGCAAATCCTGACTGCCATTATGCTTCTTTTTAGAAATGAGGTTTATAGCTCTTTTTTCCCCAACACAGAATTAAGCACTACAAATTGCATTGCCATTAAATATCTAGACCAGACAATTTGCCATGTAAGTCTTTCATTAGTGACAAGCATTACCCTGTTGTGTCTTTCAGGATACAAATGCATCAAGTTTTACAGCACTATTTGAAAAGCATCAGTAGGATTTTGAGAGGCTGTACGTCACTGTTGCTTTCTTTTTCACCTCATTAATCCTTCAGACAGTTTTGATGAATCCACAGGAGGCTGGATGCCCTCCGTGAAACTCGCCTCCTCATAAAAGCTCCTTTACAAAATGTGAAAGGACCCCCTATTTATGTTCATTCATCAATTCAGTGCAACGCGTTCCTACCACTAATGCCAGGTATTCAGCTGCTAGCCTGCAGCAGGAGAAGAAAGGCTTTGCCATCCAGGTAGGTGGGGGCTGTGGGATAGCTGGGTCAGATATGCTGCACAAGGCATAAGATTATTATTTCAGCTAATATACTGAAACCTATTAATTTCAACATCTTGTAAATTTAAAATTAGCAGAATTGCTGCTGGTATTGCCCTCTACTACTTCTACTCCGATAACAAGGGTTCAGGTGAGGATACCCTTCTGTTGCTGTCAGCTTTTCAAATTTGCAGTGATTTATGAAGTAGTTAATTTTATTTATCCAGACCATTTTCACTCCTGGGAACAAAGTGGTCTTTACTGCCTAGAGCTCAGGTAGATCGGTGCAGTGCAATGAAATTTTTCACACTCTTGCAAGTAAAACTGCTTTCAAATGAGTGCACAGCTGCCAGTGTGTGCTTGATGTATTTGCTTTGAAATTATTTAGCTATTACTATCGATTCCTCACACAGGTCATTTTCTGTATGCCAGTGAAAACTCCAGAATCCTATCCATTTTGTCAGAATTTATTAGAGCTACTAAGAAGTTTGTAGTGTTTGCATGAAGTCTTCATTAACGCTGGAAAGTAGCCTACAGTAGCTATGTCTAAAACTGCTGGAATTAAAAATCCTAAAAGATTTTCAAGATGGTGGTGGAAAATGTCACGTGAATCTTCTGTTGCTTAAAATTGACTTGATTTATTACAAATACAATCTCCAAAATCAATATTTGAGCATGATAAAACATCTATTTGCCACTCTCCTTCAGCTGCACAGTGCAGTCCTTACTGCATTGTGGTTTTGTCCTTACCCAAATGCTTTCTGGAACATTTTGAAGACACTAAAAAAATTACCTAAGGAACACAAATATTTGACACTACAAAGAATAACCTACTAGGTCAATCTTATGGCCTCCTGCATTTTTCATGAAGGAATTAAAGGACTACCATTTGTCCACTTTAAGTTCCAGAAATTGACAAATAAAACCTTTTGTACGTATCTACGAGGGTATTTGCTTCACTGGGGAAAAGGAGGAGAAAAAAAGCTTGTTCCAGAAATTTTTGGAATACGTTTATGTGAAGTTAGTTTCTGCTTTTCTTCTAGGTAAATTTTAACCTATGTGAAAATAACCATCACTATCATATGTTTAAGAGTCTTGTAATGCATTCTGCATTATTTTCATGAGGTTTCTCTCCCGTTCTCGTGTCACTCACTCCTTATTACTTCAGCCACTTCCACACATTCTCACCAATGCTGTTGTTTTCAATTAAATGCATATGCAATATGAGTTAAAATTCTGAGTCTTTGACATTGCTATAGATCTGACTGTGTGAAAATAGATTAGCCTAGTGAGGGGCTTTGAATACTGAGAATTCATATAACTTTCTGCTTTTAGTGATTTCAACAAAACACATTATTTTATGATAATGCATCTGTGGTTGTAGGAAGTACTACAACATCCATCACTTTTTTAAGAAGAAACAATCTTCTCTCCTTGGAAGAATAGATTTTATCTAATGCTCTCCAGCATAGAAAGCAAACACTGCAAAACAATTTCTTGCAAATAAATTAAAAGAAAGCAAAACCAGGGTAATAGTTTCTGAAGTACTCCATATGTTTCTATTTAATTCCTCTTAGTATGGATCACTAACTGGTTATGGAAAGGACTTTCTAAGCATGGTGATTGGAATTCCAGGTAAAAGGCAACTCTCTAGCAGAATCCATTACTGGGCAAAAAGGTGAGGCTGACTATTCATTGTCGAATGAAAGAAAAATTACAACACCTGCTTCAGAAGATTTGGACTAAACCAAAGTTAATATACTGCATGGTAGAGCATGGAGGAAACCCTACTATTTTGAGAACTCTACAGCAAGGACCCTGACTCCACATCATTTGAGTTCTATTTTTTAAACTGTATGTTAAAAGCAGATTAAAAAACCACAAGTCTGCAATGACGCCTGCGAACTACAAAAGGATCTGCAAAGTGGCTGCTTGTTAAGCACTATTTCTTCAGTATCTCAGATTAGTTTGGACTCAACATAAAAAAGCATCCATAAAGAAATGCCAAGACTTTCTGCATTGAGATCCCCCACTCTGTAAAGGCATGGTTTTATGTAATTGTTCACAGACATGTGACATACCACAGAAAAAAGAAGAAAATTGAATAAAATGTCTGCAGTGGCTTGATACCATCAAGCCAGAGAGCAGAAGGACAAGGGGATACAGTGGAGAATATACTGACAAACTTCTCACTGCATGGTTGGGAAAACTGATCAATTCAGTCAAGTCATCAGCTCAGTTATTATAAAAGACAGATATCCTTCCGTTGTGAGGGCAGAGGCAGCAGGAAGAAGAAAATGGGAAAAAAACAAGCAAACGAAATCTCATATTGAAACCTCAGTAATTATCTCTTTATGTATTCCAAAGAATGCAGCTCCCTCTGGAGACCAGCCATCTCAGAGAGTTAAATCAACCTGGTCAATAAAGCATAAAGTGGACAGGAACAATATCTTAAAAGCCATTTCCATGATGAGAGACACTATTAAACATGCACACAAGAACATTCTAAATCTGGCAAAGCCAAACAGTTCAAGACAAGACAAACAAAAAAGTCATTGAGGGCAAGTCATTAAAGGATATTTAATGTACACAACTTATTTTTTAAATTTGCAGTTTCTCTTCCTACCAAAAGTCTGCTTGTTTTTCCTTGGATACATGGATATCCTTTAGGACAAAGAAGACATCCTCTAGGATTACAAATGGCTTAGTATATAGCAAACACTGCCCCAGATGTACTTCCCCAGGTTTTTGGGTTTTTCTGTCCAGGTGCGAAATTGGTCAAATAACAATTTCTTATGAAACTTATCAATTACAGAATTCATTCTTTTACTTTCATTTAAGCACAAACAACAACAGCGCTATTGTGCACATCATTACAGTTAATCTCTGTCATGCAAAATCCACAGCTTTTTCTAGTTTGTAGCTTATTTTCCCCAAATACGTATGTCCAGCAGTCAAAAACATTTGAACAAACTGTATAGCTGTTAAACAAGAGCAGGAAATTAAGTGCACCTAAATGTATAATCTGTTTCTTTATAACATGGTGAACAGCTCCTCTAAAAGAAAACCAACTGTTTGCTCACCACCTTACTGTATAGTTTTTGGAGATCTAGTATAAATCCTGGCACTGGTTTTTAATTTCTAATCTTGAATCATTTCAAGTAGTTTTAAAGAAAAGAACACAGATCTAAAATTATTTAATTTAATTTCTGGCTTACCATCTTTTTCTGCTTTACCATTGTGTTAAGGGGGGGGACTACATTTTGAGTGTTTAGTTCATTAAGCTAATTTAGGCACATTATCTCCATCTAACCCAAAAATCTAATTCATAATTCCTACAAGAAAGAAAATTCAGACATCTAACAGAGATGTTCCAAGCTGCTGCTTTCTTGAGTCTTCCAGTTTATTCTCTAGGCTTTTATGTTGTTACAGGGGTCAATTTACGATATATGGAGATCTGTCAGCAGAGTGAAATTGAAATTAACTGTATGCATTTGTGGACTCAGGGGAACATATCTGCTGTTCTTCACTTAATGTTATCAAGGTAAGGCTCAAAAGCACAAGAGGAAGGGAAATGTAGGGCTTTCTGAAGTCTATGTAATGTTTCATTGTCAAACTAGCATTGTTTTAGGAAAGACACTGTCAAAGGCACAAATAGGGGTTTCACAGCAATTGAACCGATGCCTAGTTTAAAAACTGGATCCCTACTTATAGGAAAAAAATATTGGTTTTACCTTACTGATAAGTGTGACGACATCCCCTTCTCGGATTGTGAGTTCATCATCATTCTGTGCTTCATATGGAAATATTACTTTGCAATACTCCTTGGCTGAAAGGAAGAACATTCAATGAGATAAGTTATCACTTTATAACAACTGCTTATCAAAGGGCGAAAATTTTCCTAAAATGTTCCACAAGCGTGTCTTTCATTTTCTTGCCATCTTTCTTGTTGTATTTTAGGCCTTTGTAAACAGTATGAAATATTTAAAAAACTGCACACTGATGATCATTCCTGCACACGCCATCCAGGGAGTCAGCTTTGTAGCCCCAGAACCATTATCTCAAATGAAATTGCTCCAGATGGCAACCTGCCACAAACCATTTCCCTTAGAGTAAGCCTGTATCTGACTCTTGCTTCAATAATTCCACTGGTATGGCCTTCTACCAGATCACATAAATTGGAAGCATAAAGGACCCAGTAGGTTGACATAGCTTATCTATCCCCTGGTGTGCAAGAAAGAAGATATTTCTGCATCTATAAAGATGATAAAATATTAAATAATACATTAATAAATGTAAAGGCTTGTGTTGGATTTGATGATCTTAAAGGTCTTTTCCAACCTAAATGAGTCTATGACTCTATAACTAAACCTTCTGTATACTCAGCATGTAAGAAGAGTTTTGAATATTAAAGTTTCCTCTTTCCCTTTTACCTTCTATAAATAAAGACATCATATCAACTTTCATCTGGAAAATACAAGAGCCAGTACTCCTACTCAGAAACCATAAAAAGCAGTTGTTATGAAGAGAAGTTCCTTAGAATATGTTGCTGTGCAACAGACAGGTATGTCAATGTGCCTTACAAATAAAAAGGGAATATGTTTTCCAGCTGTTAAACAATGTATAAACCTGCTTAGGGTATCATATATTTTTAAAAAGACCAAAGAAACATGCACAGAAATCACTGGACCCTTTGCAGAAGGGCATGTGACTTTGTAGAATGGTTCATCTCATCTAAATGTCTCAGTTTTGATAACCTCTACCTCTAGTTAACTGTCGTATTGGATGCAGAGAAACAGGTACTTGCAGGCCACAGAAATCTGAATTAATTTGAAACAATAGGACCTATTTCTTTATAATTACTGTCAAAAGAACCTTCATTATCACACTTTCGGGCATTTGAAGCTCTACCAGGGCATCAGTTCAGCCGCCCAGACACTAAGTGTCATTTCAGACACTCGTGGGTATGTAAGACACCCACGTGGTTGGCAGATACGATACACAACCTATGAAAGAGCCGGGTCTCTCTGGCCTGGCAGCTGGAGGCAAGACAAAATACCCTGGGGTATCTCAAAGAGCTCTAGATGCAGGCTACTGATTTCAGCCCTCAGGGTTGGGCCTGGTATCTGGATTTAGATCTGAGCACCTGATGTCAGAAACTGATGATATCAGTGCCTACGTTTGCACTACAGTCCATGGAGGTGAAGTCACTAAAGTGAGCAAAGCCTTGAGAGCCGCTCTTCACCCCAGAGTGGACACCTACAACTGATTAGCTGAATCATACTCTGGACTCCCTGGACAGCACTGACAGATCTCCACCAGGACCCACTGGAGCCCAGACACCAAACTCGCATGGCTATACCGAAATCTAGGGCTCTGATTCAGAAGCTGCATTCCAGCTGCTTGAGTTTAGTGACAGGAATGTCAAGCTTAAATAAGCAGCCAACACACGTGTATGTGAAGGGTTGCTGGCTGTAAACACAATCAGCCTGAGAAATGAAACCGTACTAATGGGGGAGATAAAAGCTCTTCTCCAGTTCACACACTGCCGCTCAGAAACAGCATGGAGTTTAGGTGGTGGTGGTTCAAGTAAACCAGAACTTCTTAGGCTTCATGGATTTATTTTCCTGAACACAAAAAGTTAAATTTATCCATGATCGTTAGCAGCTGGTATTCTGGCCCCTCACTGTACTGGGTCTAGGATGGAGTTACTTTTCTTCAGAGCAGCCCACACGGTGCTGTGTTTTGGATCTGTGACTAGAACAGCACTGGTACCACACCGGTGTTTTGGCTATTGCTGGGCAGTACCTGCACAGCGCCAAGGCTTTACCTTTTCTCTTTTTCCCCACTCTGCCCCCCAGTAAGTGGGCCAGAGGTGGGCAAGAAGCAGGGAGGGGGCACAGCCAGGACAGCTGACCCAGCTGAGCAAATGAATATTCTGTGCCATGTAACCTCCTGCTCAGCAATAAAAAATGGTGGTCTTGGGGTGGGGGGTGGTCTGGGAGGTAGCCGTTGGTCTATTTGTGGTAGGTGGTGAACAATTGCCTTTGCATTGCCTCTTTTTTACCTCTTTCATTCACTTATTAAACTGTCTTTATCCATGAGTTTTCTTGCTTTTACTCTCCTATTCTCTTCCCTGTGGGGCAGCAAGTGGCTGGCTGGAGCTTAGCTGCTGGCTGGGGTCAACCCACCATGCTCCCTCTGATATCTCTGAAGAACAAGAGTCTGATGAAGACAATGAACATGATCTTTGAAAAAAATATAAGCAAGGGAGAAATAAGCCTCTTTCGCTGTTTCTAAGAGCGGGGAAGACTGTCAAATAAACATTTGGTAACACTGCCAAACGACTGGGCATGTGAGAACCACCATGTCACAACTCAGATTTCAAGCGATGAAAGGGGTGCCTAAATGCTAGTTTACTGTGTTCTGGAGGAAGGGTTTGAATTTCTCTTCATGGACTCAGCTAGGATGTTTCATCTACTCACCGTCTTGTCTTCACGACAGTTTAATAACATTTCATGTAAAAGTTGGTGGAAAGTTGACAAATACTGACTTAGGTCAGGTAGGTGCAGAGTGGCATGTAAAAGAAACATGAGATTCAGCACATTTTTACACTTCAGTGTGTGTGCTCACTTAAATAATCGTGGGTGGGGGGTGTTCCTACTCTGAGAGTATCCACATCCTGAAAAACTGCTTTGCTAAGTAAAAGATTCAGAGAATTAGTATAGAGATGATGTAGACAGAGTACCGTACTAAAGAAGCTGAGTGCTGCACAGTCAGGAAAGTCTCTGGTTACTAGAAACAGGCTTAGCACCTCTTTTTGGGATACAGAACAGAAGCTAGGCAAACACCACTTGGGCCCAAGGATGATCATTCCGGTGTATCCACTCTCAAGTAAATAAATTGTTTCTCCATTCACTATATAATCTATACACTGTATAGTCTCAAGATTAGAGGGGAAGCCAAGCACAATACACAGCTGATCAACAGAGAACAGCCACTGTACCACTGTAATGGTACAATCCTGAAAGGATGCCAGTGGTGCAGCTCTCGCCCAAGACATGGATGAATCCCATGTGTTTCAGGTTAAAGAATGCTTTTGACAGTAAGCGTCTACAGGGCACTTGTGTCTCCTGAGTCCAGTAACAGCCAATCCTCCCTCAGCTCCCCCTTGCTATCTGAAGACTATAGATTTGAAACATCCTTCAAGATGAAGCCATGATAGACAAGAGTGGAGAGAAGGTTGTCGTTTCAGCATCTGAGAAAGTCAGCTGATAATCAGGAAAGTAAGTGCTCTCTTTTTTTTTTTTAAGCTTTTCCTCTAAAAGTATGTGTCAGTGTGGATCTCAAAGTAATTGGCTCTCAAAAGCAGCAAAAGAAACTCCCAAGTTCAAAAGTAACCAAAGAACTCCTAGCCTTTCACACATAACAAATGGCTACATATCTTTGCCTTCTAGTTTTTATGTCAAGAACTCTGTTCTCCCTTGACCTGTCTGTCCTCCCCACCAAGCTCTTACCTTTTTTTTTTTAAATATCCAGATAACAGAGAAACAAGGAATTAAACCAGAGAAAAATGTCAGAAACTGGATCTTAAGCTCAGCCAAATGCTGATGCAGCTCATGAAGAGCCAGGAAGCAATCTTGTGAGAGGCACAAGAGGGAGCTGGGGTAGCTCACAGCTGCCCTGTGCTTTGAAGGCTGGCACAAGAACACAGGGTGAAGACACAGCCATGGGAAAAATTGATGGCTTATGTACAGTAGAGGTCTGGACTCCCTGAGTGCGATTCACGCTGACATACACTGAATCAATACATTCCTCTGCCTAACAAGGGCCCTGTGGATCATGCTGCAACAGAGCTAGGTCTCAAGAACATGGATGTGTTTGGACCAATATAAGTGACTGGACAAAGTCAGCTTTCAAACTTCTCCTGAGGGAATGATAGACAAACGTGATTTAAGTAAGTAAGAGCAAAGCCAACTGGACTGTAAATAACATTAACCTTTAAAATCAGATTAATAAAAGCAGAGAAGAATCTAACAGGTTAGGTCTCTTTGGTGCTAAAATTGTCCTTACTCAGCAGAACACAATACACAAGAGGATGTAGAAGCACTGAATTTCAACAGTTATGTTTAGATAGGAAGGCAGAAAAGATAAAAGGAAATACTAATTTCAGACACAGCATTGTACAGACCAGCTGGAACTTGCTGAATCTGGGGGTTTTCCAAGTCAAAAAAAGATCCACCAAAAAACTGAAGGTCAGAATAATATATCCTATTACAAGCCTGGTAAATAGACTTAAGCCAAATTAAAGCTTCAAACTAAGATACCAATATTAAGCATTCCTCAACTGTAGATGACAAATCTCATTTTTTTAGTGAAACAAACAACAAACTTGTAGAGTTGATTTTTGAGGCTTAAATATTTCTACCTGCATGAAGTCTAAATCATAGATGAATAAATATGTACACAAACAGTAATACTAAGTAAGAAAATAAGCAGCATTAAAGCAGTATTCCTTGAGCTTAAGCTTCCTTTCAACTATCACTCAAAAAAATGTTTCTGACAGTGAATAAAATGTACAAAAATCTAGTGAAAAATTACATCGTTGTTACCAAAACCACAAACCAGATGAGAAAAATCCAAGCACTACATTCAGCAGAATTTGGTTTTACTATTAATTGCTACACTCAGGGCTCATAAATGGATTGCACTAATACATATTTTCTCAGAACTTCACAAGACGCAAACTGTCAAAACATCACCTCATCAAACAAAAAATAGAAACAGAACTAATTAGGGCCCCATTAATCTGGATTCAGCTACTCCTGATACCTTCTGCCATCTTGCAAAAAGATTAGTTGCTCGCTAGGATTTTGGTATTCCTATTATACAATACGTTAACACAAATTGTAAATAGTCAGTGAGTGGAGCAATCAAATCAAGTGCCAGGGTCAATGCATTCTGTGACTTACTGCCTTTGCTGTTTTGTTGTCTGCTTATTTATACCCCGTTTTTGCAATCTCAGTAATCTGTGATAGCTCTCTCGGTCATTGTGGATGTTTTTGGTTTGCTGAATTTTAGAATTCAACAAAGCTACTTAAAAATGTATACATATTTTCTGCAATACAGCCTTTTCACTGCAAACCACTTAAACTAAAAGCAAGCTACTTCATATATATAAAAAAAATCTCACCCCAGAGATAGAACCAGAGATAGAATTATAAACACACACACACACACACACGCATACATGTGCCATCCCAGATATGTAAGAGAGATGGAAATCTGACAGCAGAATACTTCCCCTATAAATCTAGGCACCCTCAAACCTAAACCACACAGATCTCCCCCTCTTCTCTTCAAAGATGCATTCTTTCATTCCTGAAAGGTTAGTGATGTTTTCCAAGGGACCACTCAAGCTATGTAAGGATTTGTGCTTTCACTGTGCTCTCCCTCTGAGCAAAAAGTCCTCTTTGGCCCTGAAGAGTCATCTGTTTATCCCCCAAAACCTTAGGCCCACTTTTTAGGGAGATTTACATAGCATATTGTTGGGAGATGCACCTGCAGAAAATACTGCTCTGCCTCTTACTCTGACCAACTCATCCCATTGCAGACCTTAGGCCATCTTGCATGTACTAAGACCAAATGGTAAGTACATCAAGTGCCTTGCTGCACACCACTGCGCTATCACATCAGAAAAGCTATAGGAAAAAAGCAAATACTCAAATCAAGATATGGGAAGAGTCAGCAACCATTATTCCATTCCAGGAAAGATAAAATATCCTAAATAATAAAGTGTAGGTAAAATTCATAAACCATGTAAAGACACTGTACAAATAAGTAGCTCACCCTTCTCAGAAGTTCTGGCAAAATGGATGTTGAATGATGTTTGCACACTGTCATGGTAAAAATTGACGGCAACAGAAGAAGAGAGATTTTCTGACCAAAAAGGCATGTCCAAGGGAAACAACAAAAAGCTGAAAGAACCACCAACCAGAGCCCAAAAGTGTTGATGGAGAAGTATCTCGTGTCAGCCAGAGCTCAATGTCTCACTGCAGAAGGTACAGTTCTCTAACCGCTGTTCCGAAGGTTTCCACATTCGTCTATAAGTGGTAAAAGTATGAAACCCCACTGCCCTGGGATGCGATTTAGTGAGCAATTTCAGCTGTCAGAAGCATGAGGTGATGTAGAAAGAGGCACCTGTCTCCCAGTCTGGCTTACTGCACAAGGGTTAGTGCTGCAGGTAGGAAGGGCCATGGGACTATGCCTTCTGATGGTACCTGCACTCAGGTCAGCTTAACCTGCTTGAGCTGCAGGCTGGGAGAGTTAATTCCAAATCACATCGGTTCAGGAGCCCTGGTCTACGTTACCAGCTCACACACTTTTCAGTATTTCAAGTTCTCGCTTTCTCAGGGCAATTGAGTTCTTGCATTACTTCCCATTAACAGCCTGGTGTCACATAGGGAACAAGACGAGAAGGTGCAGCAAGTACAATAGTGTGGTGCAACTAATGGACAATAACTCAGTAAAAGCTGCTTTAAGCTGCTTTTGCAACTCTGAGCTGAAAACATGTGGTAAACCAGGTTGCAGCCACACACCTCTCAGACAGCCACTGTTCTGCTGCTCCAGGTGCTTGCCTTCCTGTGTCTGTATGTGCTCCAGCTCTGAGACAAAATGTTATCTTGTTTAAGATTTATATTAATCTATTATGTATTTTATTTACTTATTATTTTATGATCACATAATTTATTTTATATAGACAATTTTAATATTATATAATAACTTATTAAAAATATAAATAAATTTATGAAATATACAAAATTTTAATTATATAATTAAAATTATATTTACTTTTACAATAAGTTGTTTAATTTATATTATAGGTACATGATAACATAAATTAAATAATTAATCAAATAACATTTACAGTAAAATGTTATCTGCTAAATCTCCAGAAGGATAAACACATCAGGGAAGAGGAAGGACTGTGAAAGATTTAAAAACTCAACACTTCATATTATACTCAATTTCTTTTCTAAGGTATGGCTATGTTCTCCTCCTCCTTATTCTTTTCTACCAGAATCCATAACATTTAGTTTTAACTTTATATAAATAAAAATCAAAAGATGGGGAATATATAAATAGAACAGCACTAAGACCTGTCTAAAAGATGTAATTATTGCGTTTTGTTTAATAAACATTGAAATGACAAAAATAGAACCGAAGTTCTTGGACACCATTCATTTCCCATACAAACTATACCACCCACATAGATTATTTCTGCTACATAAAGAAAGAAAAAAAGAGGAAAAAGGCAAGGGCACTCACAACCACAGATATTTTTCTATGACCCACCTATAGGTTACAGACTGGAGTTGGATCTTATTCAACTCTGATTAATTCCAAAGTACCCTCAAGGCTGAATGCTGAGCATGTAATTTAATTTGATTTTTGGTAGAAGAAAACTCAAGGTAGGATTATCAGAGCAAAAACAATTCAGAGGATTCTGTAAAACAAAGCAGACAATCTATGTACCATCTACTCAAAGTTTATCCTAAATATATCTATCTGCATCCTCGCTTTTCGTATACACAGGACACTCTCTTAGCCAAAACCAGAGAAAAGTGCTCACCTTGCTTTTAAGAGGCTTAACAGCAGAAAGTGCAAAAAAGAAAAAACTATGAAACCTACTTTTTGTTCTGCTGTCCACTTCTATTTTTGTTGGCTCCTGAGGTGCTGTGGCTGGAGGTAATTTCTTCCCAACACTCTGAAAAAAAATAATTATTCTCCTTTAACATTTGCAGGTTCAGTTAAAAGTTAGACATCAAAGAATTGTAATGGAAATACAAAATATAGGAGCAGAAAAGGACAGTAAAGAAACAGAGGCAAATTAAACTATACTTCGATTCGTATGTGGGGATTTTATTAGCTTTTTTTAAATGATAGAGAATTCATAAAAATGTGATCTTCAATTTTTCCCTTTAAAAAAAAGTCTACTAACATTTTTCAATATTAACCCCTTCACACAGTTTCAGGGAAGACTCACAGAGCTTTCATTGGTGGACTGAATGTGTGATGAAATTACTTAAGGAAAGGTGCTTTTCAGTACTGAAACTAAAATTGAAAGAAGAGTGGGGGGAAAAAATCCCTTGACTTCTGCCCATACAAGGAGTATTCATTTCAGTCATTCTAGATTGAGTGTGATTTTTAAGTTCACATTATCTCTTTAAATGGTTCCAATTTTTGTTTATTTTGAGGAAAAATAATTTACAGAGGAGGACTACAATAAGCAATCATCAGCCTCAGACAGGTAAGCTGAAAGAGCAGTAAAAAACATTAACTGCCCCCAAGAAAATAAAATAACATTGTTGATTTTCATCTTTATGTATCTTCACCAATTACTCTATGCTTGCTATCCCCTCTCTCACTCAGCTTTTCTCCCCATCAAGAAAGCTGTCTAGCTTTAAAATCTCAGCCTGTGTAGTTGAGGATGTAAGTATTATTATTACTTGTTTACATAGATATGAGTACTTAAAAGCCCTTGCTGTTGTTCAATTTCCTTTTCTGGTAAGGTATGCATAAATGGCACGAAACCTCCTCCATAATCCAGTGACCTTCTGAGTAAAAGCTAAGAGACAAGAGAGGTTTAGTCTTGAAGGCCCTGAGGACCTCTTGGGGACCATGAGGAAAACACTGGTCAATATGAGAAGCAATAGGAGTGCAGCACTTTAAGTAGCTGAAAATTTCAAGGTCTACAAAGGGTATGAAGAGCTCCATATTAGTCATTTTACGCACTAACTGTGTTAAAATTTATCTCTGAAAAGGAGTAAAATACGCGGAGAGGGATTCTAGGCTGGCAAAAACAGAGAGGCAGTTTTGAGAGTTGTGCACATGACAGTCATCAAATTTGTGTTGACAAGTAAGACAAACTATGAATTGCAATACCCAAAGTGTCCTGTTGCAACTTAACTTGCAAGTGGCAGCAGAAACAACTGACCTGATGAGATTGCCACCCTACTCACAATGCAGAGTTTGTGAACTGCTGGGGAAGAGAGATCAACAACAAAACTCTAGAAAACCTCCCAGCTTCTTCGCTGAGGTGGGAATGAGAGATGAGAAGCGTTATCTGAAGCAGTGACTAGGGAGGTAACAGAAAAACATGATATGACAGATTGTTGCAGATCAGGAGAGGGCAAAAGTAAGAAAAGAGCATGACTTGGCTGCACTGAAGAAGCTTAAAGTCAAGAAGGAAGAGGATGAAGAGCTGACTCAGATCTGGCTGGAAAGCAGTGAAAATTGTACTGGAAGAGGTGTAAAGAAGAATCTGAAGCTACCGGGCATTCTCACAGATAAAAGGACAGAATGCCGTCAAGATGAAAGCAAGACTGGGAAGACAGCTTTTGGTTCAGATGCAAACAGTGCAGTTCAAGACAGCTGAACAACTCAGTACATGCTCGTTCATGATCAAATCTTTATTCACAATTCTGCTTCATAAAATGGTTTGGAAAATGATGAGAGCACATACTCTAAACTGCACTGCTATTTAACTAAGAAAGGAATGCTTACTAAAGGAATATCTAAAAACTTTAATTTAGGGAAGTTTTTTTTTTTTTTTAAGATGAAATTGTTATTGAAGAACAATTAAAGGACAGCATTTGATAATTGCTTTATCATACATGAATCACTGCTCTTAACTAGCGGTGCTCCCCAGGGGTCTGTGCTGGGTCCAGTCCTGTTCAACATACTCATCAATGACCCGGATGAACGGACAGAGGGTACCCTCAGCAAGTTCGCTGATGACACCAAGCTGGGAGGAGTGGCTGATACACCAGAAGGCTGTGCTGCCATCCAGTGAGAGCTGGGCAGGCTGGAGAGCTGGGCCGAGGGGAACCTCATGAAATTCAACAAAAGCAAGTGCAAGGTCCTGCACCTGGGGAGGAACAACCCCAGGCACCAGTACAGGCTGGGGGCTGAACTACTGGAAAGCGGCTCCTATGAGAAGGACCTGGGAGTGCTGGTGGGCAGCTGGCTGACCCTGAGCCAGCACTGTGCCCTTGGGGCCAAGGCCAACAGTATCCTGGGCTGCATTAAAAGGAGTGTGGTCAGCAGATCGAGAGAGGTTATCCTCCCCCCTCTACTCTGCCCTAGTGAGACCACATTTGGAGTACTGTGTCCAGTTTTGGGCCCCCCAGTTTAAGAAGGATGTGGAACTGCTCAAGCAAGTCCAGCAGAGAGCTACCAAGATGAACATGGGGCTGGAGCATCTCCCTTATGAGGAAAGGCTAAGACATCTGCATTTATTCAGCCTGGAGGAGAGAAGACTGAGGGGAGATCTTATCAGTACTTATAAATATGTGAAGGGTGGATGTCGAGAGAATGGGACCAGACTCTTTTCAGTGGTGCCCAATGACAGGACAAGGGGCAATGGGCACAAGACGGAACACAGGAAGTTCCACCTAAACATGAGGAAAAACTCCTTTCCTGTGAGGGTACCAGAGCAGTGGCACAGGCTGCCCAGGGAGGCTGTGGAGTCTCCTCTCCTAGAAATATTCAAAACCTGCCTGGATGCGTTCCTGTGCCCCCTGCTCTGGGTGTGTCTGCTCAAGCAGAGGGGTTGGACAAGGCGATCTCCAGAGATCCCTTCCAACCCCAACCATTCTTTGATTCTGTGATTTTATGCCATGAAACCAAAACCCAGATAAACCCACAACAAACTTAAATTTAACAAGCTAAAAATCACAGTGAAAGAATCATGGGCAAAGAGGAAGAAGCTTGTGTGTCCCAGTGAAAAGTGCATGCTGTGATGCAATTTCCTTATTTATAGAAGCAGATGCAAGTGCAATACTTGAAAACATTCATTCATCTGCTCATTCAGAAAGAATGCCTATGCAGGTGATAAATCAGCATGAGGAACCACAGACTCCTTGGGAACAGAAAAGAGAACACCAGCCAGACAAGGCTGTTTTTTTTATTGGGAGCTAGGAGACAGGTTGGAAAGCAGTCTTTGCACGAGTTGCAATTTGCTCAGGAGAGAAGGCAAAACTGGGTGCAGCACATGGAATGTGCTGAAAGATCACAGTGACCTACAAGATCCAAAGATCATTTATTGCTGAACAAGCAAAGTTGTGCCAGAATCCTGTGATGAGGAGAGGAAGGAATGTTTATACCTACTAGGAGGATATAGAAAGTGGTAATTCAAATAATTTAAACAAGGGTTGTGCAGAACCCACTCTAGTGAGGAGGGACACCTGAATTTGTTGTAAGACACGGAGAGGAGAAGGCAAGTGGAACTGGTGTTCTTTAACTGTAAGGGGACTGCATCCAGGGATTTATAGGGGTGATACAAGCACCACTGACAGGAAAAAAGGAGAAAAAAAGAAAAAAAAAAGGCTAAGCCGTGCAAATCTGGTTTCAGGTGGACCTGCGCTGCCAAGATGCTTTACTCTTCCTGTAAAATGGTACTAAAGGAGATTTTTTTAAATTATTATTTATTTCTGTTTATGACTGGTCTATACTGATCCATGCATTTGCATGGAAAACATTTGTTACCACTTTCTGAAAACATCTCCATGAAACTTAATATAGTACTCATTTGTTCATTAGGAAACATGCAAGATAAACTTTCCTCACTCTAAGAGGAAAGTGATCATAGAGTGTGAATCCTCTATGATCTCTTAAGTTTGATGGCTCTGCTGTAACAGGATAAAACCTCAAGTATAGTTAAGATCTGTGTGCTGGGAGTCCCAGATCAAGTAATATTATCACAGTTACAAATTTTTCTGGCAAGAGAAAAAAAATGAGAGGCAGACACATCTCCTTCCATATAAGCCAGAAGCTTCCCTTCTGACACTCCAACTATTCTGTATCACTCATAGTCTCATACAGGTCAAATGTCTACCGAATTTACTAGTGGCTACAAGAACCAAGCAAGCCCAACTTGAATTCCTGCTGATCTGACACACATCTCCAAGACAGAGACTTTTCTTCTCAGGACCAGTTACTATAGGGTATTTTGGTCTCTTGTCCAGTTCAAGGCCCAGCATAATTTATCAAAATCTCTTTCACTTCTGTAAAAGGAAACATGGGAGCAAAGTTGGTTTGAACTGAAGATTTCAACATAATTCTTTCTCCTCCTCTGTTGTTCCTTTACATAAGGATTCAGAAAAAATGTCCTCAAAGCCCTCTAGACACATTGGTCTATGCTACAAAGTACAATTCCAGCTTTCACAATACTTAGTCTTTTACGTGCTTCATTCCTACCTATCAGGCTCAACATTCCCAAGAAGCAAGCAAATCTCACCCCTTTGGGACACAGGCACAAAACAAGATTTACAACTTCAAGGAGTTTGAGAATTTAGACTCTCCAAGTCCAAAAGCAGGATTCTCAAAACCCTGCCAGCATCCCCTGACATCTCCCAGCACACACTCTCTCCGTTTACCTATATCATTTTGTCAATAATGTTTGCAATAAGAAGTAACATGCAGCATGAACCAGAACAACCATAATGATGCCCTCCCAGCAGTGTCCTAATCGCCAGGCTGCAAAGACAAATGAAGCTCTGCATTTTCTCTCTGGCCCTGTGTATCTTGAATTCTTGGCTGCAGAATGCGTTCAGCACCAGCAAAAAGGGTAGCACATCCTCCTCTGCCTTTGTATCTCTAGCCTGGTGGTTCAGAGACACTCCTGAAGAGCACCGTTTCAGTTTCCCTCTACCCTCCTCCTGTACGCTGATTACCATAAATCTCATTTCTATATGGTGGCAGTCAGCCTTGTTCCACTTACGTCACTCTGCAGATATCACTCTGACCTGCTTAGTCTTGTCACACAAGAAACACGTGGTGGAAACAGAGTTCATATTCCTAATTCCAAGCCTAGATCGGCTCCACACAACAACAGAACATATCAATAAAACAGGCAGAATCTTGATCCCACTATTTCTGCAAGGCGAGTATAATTAGATTATTTAGCTGTCAGACACAAATCCCCCTAATCACCTGACAAGTGAATCCTAAAGATGAAAGGGGATGAAGTGCCCTCTTGCTGCAGAAGCAGCTGATAAAAACATGAATAATGACCATGATTTGGTATACAGATATTCAGAGGGATGAGACAGATTTAGCAGTAACCTGCCAGTCTTGATGCTTGAATTTATGAAGCCAGTGGAAAGACAGACTAGCATTAAGTAACGGGTTCTGTTAGCAGAAGAGGCCTTGATGGCGGTTCAGTACACTGCAAACCCCTATCACTGCAGGCCAGTTTCGTCTGATACTGAGTTAACAGTGATTACAAAAGTGGTTGAGGTGGCACAGAGTCATGTGAATGAGGTCACGGTACAATCTAAACAGTCTCATTTCCTTTCATTTATGTATTTTGGCTCAATTGCAATCCCTGTAACAGCAGAGAACAACACAAGAGAATCAGAGCACGTAATGGGCAGTATACTAGTGAGTTTTTCTCACTTGAGGGCACTAGGGCCCTTCCCTACAACTCTTGTACCCTGACGAGAGGAAGAAAAGTAGACCTGTGATCAAGTTCCCTCCATCAAGATATTTTAAAATTGTATTTCAGGGTTTTCTGTTATTGTTGAAAGTTGTCTTGTCTGCTTACTTTTGTTATTCAGGACTTATGTCTCTAGAACATTTAATCTGAAAACTCGAATTGTCACTTGTGCACCAGCTAGGTCCATACAGAAGTTTTTTTTATACTATTTTGACTCTCCTTTAACAAATATAGGCTTCTCCACGCAACAGCTTATTTACTCATGAATAAGGAAAAAAAGACTAGCTCAGCATCAGTATTTATTCTGGAAAGTGTATCGAGGCCTTTACCCTAGATAAAATATTTTGGAACTGCTACTTGAAATGTAACTCCATGGAGACACTCTTAAGGAATACATCAGACATTGAAGAATTCATAAAAATGGGCTGTATGACCTGGAAGCACTAACATTTTTAAGGTTAACATTGTTTGTCAGTTTGAATAGTGAAAATATAACAATATGCAATGATGTTTTATACAGGGGAGGAAGAGACAGCTGTGTATCTTGAGAACTTTTAGAATTTCAGAAAACCTCAGTTATTAGGTCAGGGAGAAAACATGCTGTATTCCTTTGACCACAATACTTCCTTTTAACATTCAACTACTACTTCTGAATGTTGTTTAAATGCATGAGAATTTTTTTATCTTTAGGTTTATGTGCAGATCCAAGGCCCTATTAGTGACAATACAAAAGCTGTATTCTTTAACGTATTTTTGAAATTCCATTTTATAACTGAGAACATTTTTTCACAAAGAAGTAGAAATGGTCACTAGATTCTTCCAGCTCTGGACGAATAGAAGCATAAAGAAACTTCTCACTGACTATGTGTAACACTGGTGCTGTGAGGGAGGAGCCAAATTAATTTCTTTTTTTTTCTAATATGCTTCAAGGGCTTAAGGAACATAATCAAGTCCTTTATCCATCCTACCTGGACTACCTTAAATCAAAAAAAAACTTGAAAGAACCAAAATATAAAAACCCCAAAGGCTCTCAGATAACAAAATGCCCTTACTCTATCAGAGACAAAATAAGAGAAATGTCCAGAATTTCGGTTTTTCCTACTATACCAACATCCGACTTTACATAAAGTACATTCTGTGACAGCATGATCAAGTATTGCAGTCCTGGGGTTTCCCAAAAGGACAGAGTTAACAAGTCTTCCTAAAGGGTCACCACAAGGCGCTTCAAAGAGGGTAATGGGAATTTTACAAAACTTTTACAGAGAAAACAAAAATTCTTTAGGGAAAGTGTGATTAAGCACCTACCTGCATAATTCAGTCATCTATAATAGCTTCTTCCTCTGTACCTACTTTCTACCCAGCTGTGCTTTGGTAGAAACACCACCCATATGCTCCTGAACTATAATTATTAATATTTTTTAATACCAACTAGATAGGTACCTCTGCCCAATGCACACCCAGCTAATACAGAGAGCCCCAGTTGCACAAGTTGCACACGTTTCTACTGACATCATCTATGAGGTCATTCCAGCCACAACACAAGGTAATTTCCTTAAAACTGGGTTAGATTAATGAATGGGACAGGAAACAAGCGTTCATCAAGTCCTCAGTCACAACCAGACTGTTGCAAGCACTGGCAAGCAAAATCATTTTTATTCTCCTGCTCCTACTTTACTCTGAGTATAAGCAGAGAGAGAGGATGTCCCACAATTGGTGTCCCACAATTCACTTGCTGTGAAAAAGAGAGAGGGAACAGCCTGGCTGCTGCCCAAGTCCACCCACCAAAGGTGGCCATGTCCCCAGGGAGCCACCCTTGGCCACAGATTCCTGCCACCACTCCTCCCCTCTGCCGTGACATTAACATGCCTTCAAGGGGAGAGAAGGGAATTGATCCACATTAAAAAGTATAGCAGAGGGGAAGGAAGAGAGGTTTAATGTTATCTGATTCACTAAACAGCTGCATAAACATTTGGGTAGAACTGTGGCAGGCAAATTTATGGTCACAGGGGTACGGTGCAACTCTCAGTTGCGGCGCTCATTTATACCAGATTAAGCTCACCAGAAAAACATGGCGAGCATCTCACAGTGTGCTTGAATAATTCCTGGGACCAGCATATCACATTTTGACCACGCTCAGGACAACCCAAGGAAAGGGTGCAGTAGTACTGGCCTTTACATCATTCAAAAGACTAAATACGAATGACACTCAAGTACTTGGCTCTACATACCAAATGATATTTCCATAAAGAATGGGTGCCCTGATCACAGGATCAGATGTGGCACAAACCACAGAACTTCTTTAGTGGGTGTTTGGCAAATATTTCACAGATGCAGGCAACAAAGCAATTAAGGTATTTTTAAATTTCCTATTATAGTTTCTTTGCACATAGTCAAGCTGTATTACCTTCTACTGGACAATCTGAAAACAATGCATTTTCACATGTAGTCCATATTCCAGCAGACTTAAGTGCAGTTTTTCCGACTTGGATGAACACACACCTTCTGAATTACAGCATATCTTTGTAAAGAAATAAAACCTTTTTTCTTTCAAAAAAGATTTTACCTGTGAAAGGTCTTACCCTTCTACAGCAAGGTTGCAAAACCCTGTATTTAGGTGATGCAAAAGGCATATGAACCTCTGACACCTTAATTCTCTCTGTCTAGACAAAATCAACAAATCTCTAAATACAAGATGTCCCTCCAAGTAAAATCCTGGTCTTACAAAGTGGAAGAGCAATGCCTTCATCCCATTGGATCTCCTAGAAAATTAGCATCATTTCAGCCATCAGCACGACTCTTACCACTATTAACAAGTTTGGACAAAGCAGACAAGTCATCTGAAGTCAGTGAAGAGATGAAGGCCCTGTAACTGTTTACGAACAGCAGTCCTCTGGGAACTGGTTATTACACCAGCACTGCTTTAGAGGAAAGCAACATTCAAATAGTCAACAAGTATAACCTGCTTGAACGTTAAAGGCTTTTGGAATTAGGATGCATATGCAGAACAACTAAAGGTATCTTGGGGAAAAATGTTCTCTAGTGTTCACACAGAAACTGATACATTCTTACCAAATAGAGAAGTTACTTCTTGAGGGCAAAAGGAAAAAATGGGGACAAAAATAGCATGTCAGTCTAAAGCCTACTACAATACTCCAATTCTCATTCCAGAGAGTGGTAAACAGGTTGTGATTACATTACAGCACACTCAGTTCACTTGGTGCCCTAGAAATAGGGTACTGAATGTCAGAGCATCTTCAAGCGCTGTATCTGTCATACACTGTCATGGCACTGGAATCCAAGCAGACAAGCAAGCAGGAAAGTAAACAAAGCAAAGGCAACAGCAGAGGTCCCCAAACAAGGGACATTTTAGAACTAAACATGGTTTTGCTGGGACTTTGCTTTCTCATTCATCGGAGATGCTTATTCTTTGGATGTGCTTCTTTTTTACAGTTGAAAAAAGAAGCAAAATTACCTCTTCAGTTAAACTGCTTAAACTACGTCAAGCCTAAGAACAAATGCTTTGAATACTTAAGGAATAGTCACAGTTGCTTTGATTAAAAACGGTTTTATTTTTCAAAATAAGTGTAACTTCTGAAATATTTAATGAAAGAAGTTACTGGTGCTTTACTTAATTAGGTCAAAAAGTATTTGGAAATCACATACAGAAAAGACCTATAAAATGTGGTTCTGAATGTTCAAGGCAAAATAAAGACAAAATGGCTAGCCTATACTACATTTGGCATACGACTGTGAAGGATTACATACAGCAGAAAGGGCAGGGAGAAAGGAAGACCAGGATGATTTAATCAATGTATGTCCAAATCCCTTGATGGCTCAGAGTTTGTTACTGCTTCACATTTTATTTGATAACAATTAAATGGCTATTTTTTTCTGAGAAAAGTTCTTTAAAAGAAAAAGGAATAAGGAGTAAGAAACAAAGATCAGAGTAGTAAGTTCTTTGGTAGATTTTCTGTGTATATTTTTAGCAGAAAGCACTGGGTGCCGCAATTAAACTTATCTCATATTAATCAGATTTGATCTGGTTAACATACTATTCACAATTACTTATTATTTTAATAATCATTAAGCATGACTTCTTACTTAGCCAGTCAAAACCTAGGGAATCTTAAAATTTAGGGTTTCATACAGACCCTCGCTTCTGCTGTGTTAAACTACATCTGAGTCTATTACATTTTACATGTGATCTGGTTATACTTCCTAGTACAACGGCATTCAGCCGGTTTTGTCACGGAGATGTAAAACAGCAATATGTTGTCATTCTGAAGTAGTTATTCAAGATGGAGTTCATTTCACTTAAACATCATCTATGAGCTACATGTGTACAGATCTGCAGGCTTCCCTTCTGTCGCTGGAAGTAAATGAGTTTACTGTTCATCCTTTTTTAAAAAGATTAACTTGGACAAGTAGCTGATTAAAAGACAGGAAACAAAAGGCAGGATTTCATCATGTTGACCAGTGAAGTCCCTCAGGGGTCTAGATAGATCAAGGCTCTTGTTTTCCACGTGTTCACAGATGATCCAGGAAAGAGGAAAGACAGAAATTCAGTTCAGAGAGAAGTAAAATTGTACATTCGGAAGAAAAAAAAAAAAAGTATCTTTAGACAGAAATTATGGGCTTTGAAACACATAGCTGTTAATACTTTGGAAAGGAATAAAGAGCAATGGAAAGCACTATCAAAATCCTGTATAAACCTATCCAACACCTAGATTGTTGTGTGCTGTTCCCACCTCCTTTCCCCCTCACACATAACCCACCTCAGTCCTTAAAGGAACTGGAAAAGACAAAGTCACCCAGAATGATCAAACCTATGGAACAGATTCCTCATCCTGCAATAAAAGATGCACACAGGTGATTTAACACGTTTATAAAAATCAGGAGGGGCATTGAGTAGGTAGTTAGGAAGGACTCACTCATCATCTCTTCCAGTAATAGAAATTAAGGGCTAACAGATTAAATTAGCAGGTAGCACATTCAAAACAAACAAAGGGAGGTAACTCCTTCCCACAGCATGAGATCCAGCTGAGTGGAACTCTTTCACAGAAGTTACAGATGTTAACATATTACATGCAATGAAGGTATGACTACTGATTTGACAAGGAAAAAAAAATCCATTAGGGTTATTAAACACAAAGTTCAAAATTACCAGAAACTGTGAAGACCCACTGCAGGAATTTCTCTGTATGTTTACCCTGTGCTCACACTCTTCCCTAGGCTTCCAGTATTGACCTCTGTTTGGAGGTACAATACCAGGCCAGGCACAATTCTGATCTGAACTACAGATGTCTCACGATCTTCCAATTCCCTGGAGATCTCATTCTTTAACATATAGAAATGAACTATTCAATACAGTACACTTTGGAAAGTAAACCTAAATAAATCAAGGTGACATAAAACCAAAGGGATAATGCAAGGGAAACTTCAACGGATTACTCCAACTCCTCTCTTCCCCCAAACATTATCAAACAAAGTTTTTCAGTTAAAAAAGAAAACAAAACCATAGGAGAACAAAGATATATGGAGAAAATAATTAGAAGAGTCTTCAAAATTATAACCCAGTAACTCTTACAGGTTAATTTAAATCCTCTGGTTTGTAAGCCACTACAGAAATTTTCAACGGAGAAAATGCTTTATGGCATATACATCTGCTTTCCCGGGCCATCTTTTGTAGTTGCCATAAAAGCAGAGGAACCCACTATGAGTCTAAAAGCTTATGAAAAGCAAACAGTGAATTGATAGTCAGCTACTGTAATGAAAAAGACAAATCCACAAGACAGAAATAGCCATTTGCATTTCCTGTTTAGCCATCTCAAACTTCTCCTGACCTGTAAGATGGACTACATCTACCACAACACTACCAGTGAAGCGTTCCTAACAACTTACCAACCTCCTGAATAAATTTGGCTCTGTGAAGCAGTCTGAAAAGGCTTTAAATGTCTCTGACTTTCTCTGAGAAAGTGCTATAGATTTAAGATGTCTTCAGACGCACAATATTTCAGTGTGTGAATACACACTGGTCCCTCAGCAATGAAATTGTTTATGCTGAGCTGTAACTGTTTATATCCTCCACATTCATGTAATTTGTATTTTTGCCTTAAAAGGAGAGTCTCAAACCTTCATAGTGGGGAAGACATCTAATTAGAGACACTGTTTCACAGATTCTTAACTTCCCATTTACGACTCTAAAACATCTCTTCAGCTATTTCAGAAATGCTTAAATGGAAAATTACTTTTGTTCTTGCTTCTAGCTGCTGAGCTCCATTAGAAACGACCTGAGCCAGCACCAAAATGTCCCATCCAGCTATCCATGCACTAAAACCACCAGGTGTTTTGCAGACCACCAGCAGTCTACAAACCACAGATGAAGAGTGTCTTCATTAGTGTTATGTAAGTCACCAGAGAAATATGTGCTATCTCAAATAATGGTCAAAGAAATAAGTAGGTAAAATATGCAATGCAAAATCTTTGTTTAAACTTCTCAGATGCAAAAGGAAGTAGGAAGAAAACCATGAATGAACATGAACAGTGAAAAGTCATTTTCATTAAAACTCCGGGTAGTCTGGAGAGCAGAAGAGTGCACATTTTGCTTTTTACATCACTATTTTCCACAGTTAAACCCGTTCTACCCACAGGTGAGTTCAGCCTCTAAAGCTCTGTGTCTTGGTATTTAAACAAGTTCTTAAAATTTCAAATTATGGGCAGGAAGGGGAGAGGAAAGGCTTTTTTCTACCTATATTCTTGATGTGCTGGTCAGGAGAGAAACCTATGTGTCTTAACTTGCATGCTTTATAACATCTATATTTCTGTAAATTTTGGAATCTTGACATTTGATGGTGTCAGGCTGTCAGTTTCAAATCATTAATGAACTAAAAATCTGCCTTCCTAAAAGGTTAATGGTGAGAAAGCGAATGTAAGAGTTTAGATTAGGTACATGCTGCTGAAACAAATGGAGCAAGACATATTAGAATCACTGATGAGTAGAAACACTTAAGCAATTGAAATTTAAAAAAAAAAGAAAAGAAAATGCAGAATGAAGCCCATATAGCATACTCCCAACTGCCTCATCTCAAAGTACTGAAAATGTGTACATCAAAATGAGCTGGATGAACAAGCTCATTTTCTTTCTTCATCAAGCTGCGGATTTGCAATGCTAGAAAGTGTTTTTGTAAAGAATGTAAGTATTTTTCTGGAGCAGATAAGTCTTCTTTCTTCCCTGCTTTATTTATTTTTCATTTTCCCCTTTTACTGACTGTGGCTCACACAAATATAAAAGATCACCTCCCCTTGCACCCCTCACAAGGATTTTTACCATTTGCAGGTTGCAGTTCACAATTAATTTCTATCTCCTCTAGGAAGAATCCTTTAGGCAGGCTACACTGAGTGAATGAAATTCCTTCCTCTTCTCCCAGGACAACCATGCCTGTCTAGATTACAGCTGATAACTAGCACGATCCAGATTGTACCATCCATCTTAGGAACTGCCGTTATGAAACCTCCCTCCTTTGCAAAAAATAATCAACCTTACAACCGCTACACAGATCTCCACTTCCTTTGCAGCAATAAGGAAAGTAGTGCAGCTACTTTTATCTCTCTCTCTCTCTCTCTCAAAAAAAAAATATATCCCAACCCCTAGGAAAACAATAAGCAGGGAATGGCTCTTCTCTAGTATCTTAGCTTTAAAAGTGGCAACAATACTTCTTTGCTCTTTTGTGAAATTTATGATGCTGACAACAAACTGCCAAGTAGCTGTTCAATTATATTTCTCAAATTCAATGATTAAAAAAAAGTCTAAACCCATACTGTCATGCAGATAGTCCTAGACTTAGTGCTGACAGCAAATCTATCTTCCATTTTGGCATTATATTTCTTATCTCCTCAGATTATCTTTACTTTTCATTTTTTAGTGTTTTTTTTTTCCCCCCTTGCAGCACTGAAATCAGGACAGAAGTTACTGAGGCAAATCAGGGAGATATTTTTATTTTAAGCTCTTACAGGGAAAACTGCAGAGCAACAAGTCACAAAGCAAAATGCATTAGCATCTTCACCCAGCTCTCTTTCAACTGACTGGAATTTCATCTCTTTGCCTTTAAATGAAGCTGTGAAACTCAAAACACAAATGGAAAATGACTAATATCATGTGTTTCAGCTTTTCTTTTCAGCAAGCGCTTTAGGTACAGAGACTGCTGCAGAAGTAACTGTCAGCTGTACAAATGGAGGTCTACTGCTCTTTGGGTGGCCAGTGTGTGGCAAACAGCCCAGCGCCCAGCAGAAAGCAGGCACCAGCAGCCCGTACTTGGCTACCAGTCCCTGTTGCATCAGGGCTTCCTCCACAGGAGCCGAGTCCTCTCTCCCCTTCCTTGGTTTTTTCAGGGGAAGTTTTTACGAAGCACTTAGTCAACTAACTGTAACAATATAAGCTCATGTCCACAGTATTTGAGAACTATTTTAGAAACACAAAATGCCACTGACCTCCTATAGAAACACATGCAACAAGGAGTTAAGAAGGCACTTCAGAAATTGGCCTACAGACTTTTTATCCCACCAAGTGCCTGGCTGGCCTATGATCCTTTTGCACCACTCCTTTCCTCCTTCCTCCTCTTCTTTAAGGCAGAAAAAAAGAAAGACACATGGCACATTTCAAGAGAAAAAGCAACTCTGAAAACTTCGTAGCTTCTGCACACAGCTTACTGGCTTTAGCTGTGAAAAGCTGAAGTTGAGAGAAATTTACATTTTTCTACTAAAAGTCCCCAAAATATCTGCAAATCATTAAACAGTTTACTTGGTGTCTCTCCATTCAGCTTTCTATAAAATTTTACAAGCATCAGTTGACTCCAGTTTTCCTTGCTGTTTCTTGAAGGAAAGGGTAATTTTCATTTAGATTTTATTATCCCAATATAGTTTTCTCAAAAAATAATTCATATCAGTTTTCCTCATTTGTACAAAAGACTCCAAATGTCACCTCACTCAGAAAAAGAAATACTAAAGATCCTCCTCTTTTTTCTGCCAAAAAGAAGTGCAGTTTTATTAGCGTATTGGAAAGGAAAAAAAGGGGGGGTGAATTTTTGATTACTAAGCAAACATTTGAAAGAGCCACACATCCTAAAGACTGTGCAACTAGTCTTGCCTAACTGTGAAGTTACATTATTCTTTAGAGTAAGAAAATTGAAACCAAATCATATAGAAATAAAAAACATCTGTGCAAGTTTAATGGCCAAACAGTCTGCAAGGAAAAAAACTTAAGCTAAACAGAGCCAGGACAGAATATTTTTTCAGACAAAAGTAACCCCACATTCTAATATGGTCCTCTAGAGTGAAAATGGACTTCAGGATTCCCAGCACACTTTTTCCTTCTTTTCTTTTCATCTATCCAGCATCTACAAAGGGTGCAGAAGAACCAAAGAACCCTGTGCTCTGCAGAATATATATATTACAATACAGTTTTAAACCGCCACAGAAAAAAAACCCCAACTAATTGTAAAAGAAATACCTCCTCTCCCATTGTGAAGCCAAGCTGCCTTTCAGCAGCTCGAAGTGTCCAAGAGCAGCCCTGGAGTCCTGCCCCTTCCTTGCATGAGCCTCACTCAGTGAGCGGGAGCCCAGCCCTGACACTGACTCATGCTCCTGGCCATCCCAGGGAAACAAAGGTTCCACTTGTTTATTTCACAGGAAATCTGGAGCTTTTCCTACCTCTGCTCACTCACAGCGAGAAGTTTCCTCTCCCTTCTCAAGCCAGCCTAGCCTCTCCTGGCTTCTTGAGACTGACAGCTAGGAAAGGCAATATGAGTGAGGATGTACAGACTTTTTGTGGACAGCCCGGGCAGAAAGTTTTTCAAATAACTACAGGAAAATGAGCTTATGACAAATTCTGAATGTATTGGTCTTTCTGTTAAAAAAAAAAAAAAAGGCTGAAATTTCATGTCATTTATGCCTTTGTTTCGACCTTCGATTTTTAAAGAAATATTACAAAGAAACTGAAGCATCACTAAGATGATGCTCTGTTGCATGAAAATATTATAAATTACTACTGCCTCCTCACAAACATTCAACTTTAAAATGATTGAAAAAGGGCAGGGGCGGAAACACACAATGCACTTCTCAGATAACTTGGAAGAGATTAAAGATTTTTATTTAAGCAAACCACAAGATACTATTCACTCTCCTTCCCATTTGACCTTATATACTATTCAGTAAGCGTTTATACACAAACATGTCTACTACGGACATACTTAGGCACACTCAACACATTTCCTATACACACACAACCCATTCTCTGCAGAGGCATTCTCACGGGAGTGCCAACACAATTATGAGACAAGGAAAAAGCCTCTGAACTCATACATTAAAAAGATAAAAGCAAAAAAAAGGGTTCTCTCTAGTTTTGAGAACCAGTGTAAGGAACGACATGATAAACTTACACAGTGTGTAGATTTTTAAATGGGAGGACAATAAATTGTTCAACATGGTTCCTAAAAAAAGGAACAAGAAAAGGCTTGATTTGCAGAGCCAGGATATTGCAATATCTTTTCTGCTACAAGAGTGAAATACGAGAACACACAAATTTATTTACTGGATGCTTTTTTTAAAAACCAGCCATCCCCTGGGGATTATTTATATATATTTGGTCCTAATCGAGTTGAGAGGCTTGGATCAAATGATCTCTGAGATCCCCTTCGGCTTTATACTGAAAGTAAGTCACAGCTAATCTGAGTAGGACTATCACTGCAAGTATAAATCTCCAAAAAATATATCAGGATATTTTAAAGAATGGAAACAAGCAAGAGATGATGGCTTACCAAAAAGGCAACATCTCTTGCAGCGACACTCCCTGTGCCTGCACTGTGTTGCAGAACAGGTTCGGGAGTGATTCAGAGCAAAGCCTGAAGGCCTACTGGGCCTGCAACCCCCTTCCTGAAGATTTCTACTTTCCAATTACAAATTATTTTAAAGCTACATTATAGTACATCACTATCAGTTCCAGAAAACACACAATTATTGGTATTCATTTTAAGAGAGAAGAATCATCTGTAACACATTTATAAGTTATAAAATTTATGAATATATACAAGTATAAATACTACAATCAGGCATGACTTTTTAAAAAATACAATCCTCAACCAGGGAAAATTTTAAAAAGTAGACCCATTCAGAAAAATCCCACAAACTAATTAAGCTAAATAGAAAACAGAAGATAAATGTACAAATTTTACTTTACAGGTTATATTCGGTTTGGTTTACATTCACCAGTCATTATAATACCTCATCATGCATGAAAGTTATTTATGTGATTTCCAAAGTCAGGGGGGTTATTTTATTTTTTTATGTAACTGTATTTGTTCTTTTAATTTTCAAAGTTCATGTGTGCTCAGAATATAAAATGTCATTTTACTAGCATTTTTATAATTTTTTCAAAGTTTAGAAAACTTAACAACTTGGATGTAGCAATTAAAAATCAGTTCTATTATCTGACAAAATCCAAAGAGAGCAAGAAAAAAAAAATTTTACTTAGAAACACTAAGACACGGTTTATAAAACTGTTTATTCCTAAAGCCTTGATTATACTAATTTAAATATTTCTCTATCAATTTATATCAATGAGATTTTACTTACGTAGATTTTGCTGCTATTATTACACATACTATATTGTATTAATTTGTGAACCAGACAACAAAAAAGCCAGCTGGCATGGCAGTACTGTTACTTTCTCCGTAGCATTTTCTCCATACTGAAGTTGAAACATGAGACAAATCTTTCTTAGAAATTCAGTTTATATCTCCATCAAGTGTTTCTGCAACTCAAGAAATCAGCTTTATTTTAAACTATTAAAGCACCGCTTTTTGAGGGTTTTAAAAATTTTTTCTTTGAAAATGCTTTTTGGGGTATAAGGCTTGGTAATGGTACAGATTCAACTGAAATTCAGAGATCTACTGTGATTAGTAAGCTACCAATCATCAGCTGATCCAGAGAAATTTACAACATACATACTTTTACCGTCTCCCTATTATGAAATATAATTGCATTAGCTTAAACATACACATCCTGTTTTTCAGACTGAAGCATCCTAAGATTTCCTAATCAAAACCATGACTGAAAAATGAGGAGTATTCTCTCCCAGAGAGCACTCCTCCAAGAGAAGTCATGCTGGCAGAAGCCCAGTGCTCTCCCACAGGAGAACAGACTAGATTTTCCACATTACTTTTAGGAGTAACTTCTGGTACTATCAATACTTCTTACACCACTCTGCTTCCATTTTTAGATGTTCTTCAAGTAGCTCAAGTCAGGAACCTAAGTTGAAAATGTTTTCATGCATATTTGATGTGTTTCTTCCATACGGACAAATCTTTTCTGAATGAAGACCAATGATATACATGTAAAGTCTTGTGGCATGGGCAACAACTAGCTTGCATTTATTTAGAGTCCAATAATTACTTTATTAAAAACAAAAGCCTAAAAAACATCACAAATAGCACAAACCACTGTGTGGGTAACCTCCTCCATCAAAAAATGACGGTGCAGACTGATGTGAAAGCTGAACCATGTCACCAATACCTGGACAATTCTGTTCAGGCAGCTTGAACATTTTACAAACCAAAGGGAGAAAGCATGAAAGCAGAGGTATCTAATGGGACAGCAGGGAAGGGCAGGAAGATCAGAGGACACTATTCACTCATGTAGCACAGGTCAGAGACTCAGAGTGTGCTGTTTTTGGCTGGGATAGAGTTAATTTACTTCACGGGAGCTAGTGTGGGGCTGTGTTTTGGATTTGTGCTGAAAACAGTGTTGATAATCAGGGATGTTTTCGCTACTGCTGAGCAGGGCTTGCACACAGTCAAGGCCTTTTCTGCTGCTCACCCCATGCCACCACCAAGAAGGCTGGGTGTGCACAAGGAGCTGGGAGGGGACACAGCTGGGACAGCTGACCCCAGCTGGCCAACAGGATATTCCACACCATATGGCGTCATGCTCAGCATATAAGGGTGGGGGAAGAAGGAGGAACAGGGGGGACATTCAGAGTGATGGCGTTTGTCTTCCCAAGTAACCCTGATGCGTGGTGGAGCCCTGCTTTCCTGGAGATGGCCGAACACCTGCCTGACGGTGGGAAGTCATGAATGAACCCCTCCTTTCGCTTTGCTTCTGTGCGCAGCTTTTGTTTTACTTGTTAAACCGTCTTCATCTCAACCCATGAGTTTTCTCACTTTTACTCTTTCAGTTCTCTCCTCCATCCCACAAGGGGAGAGCAAGTGAGTGGCTGTGTGGGGCTTAGTTGCTGACTAGTGTTAAACCACGACACAGAGACTCATTACCAGCCAAGGTTATTGATTCTGTTCCTCTTTTTAAACTTAATTTTCTGTTTCCCATTCTATTCCCCTGGTACCAAGTCCTGCTTTAAGTCAGCCTCCCCAGAAGGGACATGCTGCTTTTTGACTGTCCCTCATTTTACGAGCTGACCATATTTTCCCTACTCTTCCTTCTAATTGCTGTGAATCAGTTTCTCCAGAAAGGGTAACAATCTTCTAAAGAATTTATTAATAATGTCCACAGTGCCTCATGAACATCAGCCGTAATTTGCACATGTGTCCTAGTTTATGCAAATTGAAAGAAATACATAAATCCTGTTTCCACACTGAACCCGAGAAACAGAAAGTTACTCCAGCGAAGGAGCAAGCCCCCTACTGCAGACAGCCTTCCTCCCATGACAACTGCAGAAGGGCTCAGAGTCCTTCCCCTGTAGCTTTCCTCACAAGATGGCACTAGAATATATGGTTAGGGCATGGATGCCAGACTACAGCAGACAGCAACTTGAAAGCAAAACACAAATGCTGCTTGAACAGCTGAGTGCTTCACTTGTTCCTACACAGAGTTTGACACGCTGCTGATGCTTGCTGCGACCGCTGCTGCCATCACCAATGGCTGTCTCTGAGTAAACGAATGCCAGAAACCTGTGCTTTCAAGTATGAAGTGCTACACACACTTGATAGTCACATCGCACACTCTCTGCCTCAGCAGGCATTTTTAAGAGTGTTTTTATTCAGTGTCAAGTGGTTTTGTTCGCATCCATTTTTTCATTACCTCAGTATTTTGAACACTGGCTTCAACATTTCTGTTAAGGGAGCAAGCACCTCCAAAGGCATTGGAGGGGAAAAGCAAGCAGCAGCGAGCCATGCGATACAAAGGCAAGCAGTGTGCAGCGCACACAGCCAGTGCTGGCCACGCACCATGGGTGCTGCCGGGCAGCACTGGCAGGGCTCAGGCGCATCATTAGCTGGTTTAGAAATGCCAGGAGGAGCCTCCAACTTGCATCTCTTGAAGACTTCTTTCTAAATGACAACTGAAAATTAAGGGGAAAAATGTTTTCTACAAGCCACCAGGCAGGAACGGACAGAGCAGACGTGGCAAAGATGTGAATGTCAGTGCAACACATTAACCACAGCTTCTGGGTCCCTAGCTCACCGGCTCAAAATAGAAACTCAGATCTTGCAGGCACTCAGTCTCAGAGTTTACAAATTTCTATCTTATTACAAAGGACAGGTAGGCTAAATAATTGACATGAGCTTCTAGCCCTTACAGCTCTGTGTCTACTTCCATTATTTCTTCTCTATTTCTCCTCTCCCAAACGTACTAAATACGTACAGAAATAAAAAATTCCATAGGCATTTAGTGTTTTGCAATGAGAAGGATCCCTAAACACCAGTTAACTAGATCTTACAAGTTGCTGGATCTAGAGCCATGACAGCCTCCCCCTTTATATTAAATCATTACAGTGGCTGCAATATCCCCAGTCTGATGGTTGAGTATATAATTTACAATAAGTTCTGGCAAACATTAATGTGACCTCATCAAAGGCTGTTAATGAAATCTAGCTCTGCTCAAATTCACCACTGCTAGCCAACTATGAAAGTCTTGCCTGAAGAAAACTACAAATATATCTCAAATGGAAAATGTAAAAAAATGCTCTCAGTAGTCTTTTCTGCAGTAAGGACAGTTTTCAGAAAGATAAAAATGGCTTTAAGACTTTTTATTTTATATTCACCTATTACAGCCTTTAGCATTTCTAGCTGAAGCCTCAACTCACAGACCAACCCGATACAGTTAATTCAGACTAAGGAATGTATAGGTTGAATTAATTTTCCTATACTTTTAGAGGTTTATTTTTAGATACAGGAGAGGAAAAAGTGACAGCTTGTTAGAACAACAGAAGCACATATAGATCGTATTGGAAGGAAGTCCAGCCTAGAAACAGAAGTTTTAGATAAGCTACTACAAAACAGAAAAGGAAAAAAAGAAATAAGCATAAAGACCTGTTTAATTGTCTTGGAGCTGCATGACCAGAAGGAGAACATGTGAAACAGGCACTTCTATTTGACCATAACACTTGTGCTACTTGTAACAGTGTTACACTGAATTTTCTCAGGAGACACAACATGCCTACACACATACTGTATTTCTTCTAAAAATTCATCTGTCAGCAAGCTATATCTTCAGTCATGTGCAGCATTGTAAATAGTCCACTTACACCTACCATTACTGGGAATTTGACAGAGCCAAGCCTCAGGAACCTGATTCTAGTTATACAAGGCCAATGGTCAATTCATCAACGCAAACAGGCAAAGAAAAGGACTATAAAGCACAAGTATTTGATTCTTCTATTTGTTTTTTTTTAAAAAGCACAGCTCTGATGGCACTGCTCAGATTAAACTCCCACAACGTCACTAATTTCCCTAGGATAATCTGCTTCTGTGATTTTAGAACAAAGAACAGCAAAACTATGAATTCTGCACACCAATAAAACCAGTGGCGTCTCACGCAATTCCTCAGTTTTGCCTTTAGATAGAGGGTTTATCGATCACCTTGAAAGACAAGGGCCACTATATTCTACATGGTTACCACTGGGCTAACAGTTGGAGTACATCAAACTGCCTGGTGATTTACAGGAAAGCCTAATGGCATCTGCTTCTGCTCAACTGGCAGCAATCCTTTCTGCACTCATACTCCCGCCAACATTTGCATAAAAGCCTTTTTAACCTAACACCCCAATAATTCATATCACCTCTGCATGAAATGTGATCTAAACTTATGATTCATAAAACTGAAAATACATTAGAACACAAAGTGATAATGCCAACAAAAGGAAACCCTGCTGATTATTCTGCAAATGGGCTGACACTTGCTATGGGTATTATCTTGTTCTAAATAATCCAACATTATAAAATCCTCACAGTAATTTACAGATGTTTTAAAAAAAATCAGTAGTTGTTAGGAAATATTTTAAATCAAAAAGGAAACAGCATCATTACAGTAATATATACAATGTTTCATCAATAACTGTATCAAGAAGAAGCAACAGACTTCTAAAGATTACAAGTTATTAAAAAATTGAGACTACTCGTAAATGCACAGGGCACATACCAGGGCAAAGATCCCTTTAAAAACTACATTGCTATAGAAAAAATTGTACCAATTTGGCACTCCGCATCATACACTTTTGATCCAGCATGCAGAGCTCTCAGGCTAAATATGACCTTGCTTGGAATGACAAACTTAACGCAGGATTCTCTCTCTCTCTGCCAGCATTAAATGGCAAAGAACATAGCAATAGTAAGGGAAGAATTTGTTGCAGCCAGAGAGGAGGACTTGGGAGGTTAATGTTTTGCAATTGTAACCAAATGTTGTGTCAGTAAATCACATTTTGGTGCTATGAGTAGGCAAAGACCACAGTGCTGAAGCACCTGAATGGCATTGCTCAAAGGTTAACCATCCTATCCCTAGACAGGAAAAAAACAATGACAGCAAAGAAGCATTGCTTTTAGTTATCTACACAATTGAAACAGAAATAATGGATTGTGTTTACAAAAATGAAGCCATTATTTTCCACTAACCATGCCAACTTTAGGAGAAATCTTAAGACACAGGAAGGAAGGTCTGTGGGTGTGATGGAAAATTTTAGAAATTTTCTGAAAATTCTATATTTAATTTTTGGCTGGGTAACAAACCTGTTGAGTTATGCTGCACAAATATTTGTTCTTTGTGAAAAACAAAGGTAAGACTTCTCATTATTATAAAGTGGAGTAAGACTTCCCTTCAGGGAATGAAGGCCACTTCACAAATACTTTACAAACACTTCACATTAAAACAAGGGACTCCAGAGTTCAAGGGATATGTAATTTGTTTTAATCACTTCCCATTTAGAGATAGCTACAATTGTAGTAAACTGCAAAGAAACCCTTCACGCGGCATTAGCAGGGCCTTACCATTTGTAAATTCTAATCTGTCTATATCAGACTCGGGAGAACGGAATTTTGTGCAACGCTTCAATTCTGGTCAGTGCCTACACATGCATCCCCCTTACCTGTAAAAGTTTATGTTACATACCAATTATAAATACTACTATAATGTAAATTATAATAGTGTGTTTATCTTAGGTGATGTTCTCCATGCACCACTTATTTCCTTTACATAGCTAGGTGTGGTAAATTAATAATTTAAAACTCCGCTTTTGTAGAACTGCATTAATAAAATACACATTTCCTGATGATACAGGACATTTTATGTCCTGAGTTCAAAAACCAAAAGGTTTAAGTAGAGTCTTGCATGAGTTTAAGTCTACCTGCTGTCACATGCTTCCTATATACCAAGCAATTTTCCTTACACAGGACTTGTAAGGAAAGACTAGTAAGTACAAGATCACAAGCAGCCATCAAATTATAAAAACATCCTCCAAAAGGGGGGGGGGGGGGGGGGGGGAAGAAGAAACCTTTTATTAACCAAGTTCAGGTTCTGGTAAAATTATTTTTCAGCATACTTACAAAGCTTTCATAAAGCCCAATCACACTTTAAACACTGGCAGGCTGTCAGGGTCACAAATCAGATGCTGCAGAAAGACATCATGTTGGCTCTGCAAAAAGCTGACTTCACTGCTCTCTACCCCATTCCCTGAATGTGCCAGGAGGGAGGTTCATTAGCTAGCACTTAGTGAACACCACCAAGCCTGTCCTGTCCCTGTCTTGTATCCCAGGTGGGCTTCTTTGATGAGGTGCCACTGGAATAACACTGAGGTGCTCCCTGCCCTGCATGTTAAGAAAGCCTGGCACATGAGTTAATAAGCCCACCCAGAGACAGAAGCAAGTAGGGTACCATGCAGGCTTTGACTAAGTTGGAAATGGTCAAGGAATAATACAGTCTAGGTTTTTCCTTTACTTAGATTATCCCAGCTCTTCACTACCCTCCTCATGCAGAATCCAAATTGCAGTCTACTGTAAAATATTAACCAATTGTCCCTAAGTGTAACTAACTTAAGTTTCCAGCATGCCTCTGCAGGATGTCCCCTTCTGCTGTACTGCTATAACTGAGGGGAGATGTGGGGGTAGGTGCTGTGCTATAAATCAGGTCACTGAAATGATCTAGGTTAAAAAACAAAAGCTTTGTGGGCCAAAAAGACGTAATTCATGAAGTGCCTGGTTCTACAGACAACTGGACAAGCACAACTCAAAAGGTGAGAACCTGCAGCAACAGGGAGCAAGAGCAGCAGCCCAGGAGCTTCTTAAAATCACCACGGAGCTGAAGAAAATCCATCATGTAACTATGCTCATAGCAGAACTCCAGGCTGTGGAAGCCTCCTAACACTTATCAGCAACCCTATACAAATCTAACTGTTCACTTAAAGGAAAGACTTCACAGATTTTTCTTTGGTTGTTACTTCATTAGGAAGCAATGTACTTCTTTCTTTGTTTCCCTAATGAACATACCTTAGAGTGATCAATTTTTTTATTTTATTTTTTAAAAAAACTTTGCCTCCTCTGGATTATTAGAAACATCTCATTTTGATTTCTAGTCTCTCTCATTTTGAATTTACTTAGTGATAGTTTTGGAGGCTTTGGAACAAACAGTGCTCTCTAAAAAGATGGTCTGTTTCAATTTGTCAGAAAGTAAATTTTTCCCCAAATGTTAATCTCAGGACTTTTTTTTATGTCATATAGGACAGACTCACAAAAACCAATGCTTTCCCTTTTACTAATCCCTTTATACAAAGCTAGGCAATTTTTGACAGCATTTTCAAATCAACAAACCCTGTACTAACCTGAGGTATTTAGGTATTTGCATAAGCTTCCTCTTTATTTAAGCAAATGGATGGCACAGTGACAGTATCTCCCTCTTAGTTTATGTAATAATTAGACACTTTTTTTTAACCATGATGTAACTGCAAAGTTGAAAAGCCTCTGCAGTCCTCTTCTCTAAACTAATATTTCTCTTCGAAAAAGGGCCAATAGAAGTATGAACAGAGGACTAAATCTTTAAGCAAAGTAACAGTTCCTGAAGGCAGCTAACCTCACCAGAATTCACGTTCTGGTGGGCAGCAAAAGGGAAAAAGCAGAATCTTGTCCACAGAAAGATTAGAAAATAATGACCATAAAGATTCAAGTTTTCACCAGCGACAGAATTTAGAACTTTAGGATGAAAAATCCCTTTAAAACAACACCAAGAGAAAAATTAAGAAATGACACATACCTTATCTACTGGGAGAAAGTCATTTTCAACTTCTATTGACCTTGGTCGTAGCTTTATGGGTTTGTCTTTGAAGATATCTCCAAAGCCAACACCCTTGACCTTTTTGGGTTGGATTGTCGTGCCTCCGTTGGCTCCTTCAGATTTTGTGCTGCAAGAGTCACCACCATCACTCTCAGAGCCTGTAGCATCTTTTAGGCCTGTGAAATGTAGGGATGGAAGAAGGAATTTTAGGTGTGAAACTCAGTCTTTTCAAAACAGATTGTGACTGGAAAACGATCCCTCCCACCATCCTCAAAAGGAAAGTGAAACCACAAGAAACAGGTGGAGAAGGTGCTGACTGTGCCATGCGCTCATTTTTGAGTTTTATTTATTTCATCACATTGGTATACGAGTCAGAACTTACACTGATCCAAAAAACATGCATACTCCAGCATCAAAACTTTATGAATGAAGATGGCCATTCCTTGAGTACCAAGAAAATCCTTCTTCCTCAGACAAAAATGATTCCGAAAAGAACTCAATAAACCAAAGAGTTAAATTCAGTTCTAGGGCAGCTATTGTGCAAAGCCACTTAAAGCTAACAAGCAGTCAGACCAGGTGCACTGTACCTTAAATCTGTGTGACTCATATCAAGCCAATTATGCAATTAGTATCTAAAGCTACATTACCTAACTGGGAAACGTAAAGCTGAAAGCCGTTTAAACAGATTTGCAATCAAATAAGCTGCATAATATGTTCCCTGCTGAAAACTAAATCTCTCTGCAGCATAGACAGCCTCACAGGAGAAGCATCCATGCACACTATCCTCTAGGAACATAATAAATCAAAACTGATGTTCTGATTTGCATTACTTCTCTCAGTGAATAGGAAAATTTAGCTGCACTGATCTGAAAATATCTGCTGTTTGAACAGCAGAGGCCACAGTTGCAATATGGTGATGCTTCAGCCACTTTGCAGAATGGTGTAGAATCAGGCCAAACAGACACTGGCAGCAAAAGTGACCCACCGAAGTTTCTTCCAACTGAAACAGTCCCCAGGATCATTTAAAACTTCCTTCCTATGTTAGAGATTGACTTAACTACGTTTCCAGAAAAACCGCACCAATTGCTGCCACTACAATGCAAATCCTACCTAATAATAACAAACCCAAATCCTCACATTCCCCTCACAAGCATTCGTGATGTCACAGACATGGATCTTACAAGTCAAAGAAAGAAAAATTTCAAGTACCCTTATCTTCTTATTTTTATATTAAGGTCCACAAAGTGACTGCAATGGATTTTTATCATAGGAGGCTGCCAGTACAGGTGAGAGATTCTTCTTTAAAATCTAGATAACCAAAACCAAGTGGAGATGATATACAAATCCCTTTCCCCCCTTCCTTGGGTAAGCAAATAATGTTACCCCAAAATTATCTGTATTTCTGCCAAAAGTAAAGAAATGGCACTAAGATCAGGCAAAGTTTACTGGATCCCTATAAGAAGACTGCAAAATGTGGAGCATGTGGAAAGTTATCTTCATAATGTCTCAGTTTCTATGATTCTCTGATGTGTACAGCAACAGAAACAGAATGAAGGAGTGTTCCTGGGCTGAAATCATCTGCATATCATTTCCAGCCTACACGAGAACAACCCTTCAAAACCAAATAGCGGAATTACCTAAAGAAAAATATTTAGATGAAAGTAATGAAATCTCTATCTTAAAATTTCTAATATTAATAATTTAATCCTTTGCTTTTGCCTCCCCGAATCAAGTGATGGCTTTGGTTTTAACAGACAGTCTCCATCCAACAACTTTCTGTCATTCTGGTGAGAAGTGACTTGTTTTGGGGGACATTTCTCATCTTCCCGGCAATTCACTGTTTAGGAACATGACTATCCAGTGAAAGAGAGCATCTTCTTCAAGGGCTATTTAAGCTTGTCTGATGAGCTACAGAAACCAAGTCCTGAGGCCTACAGGCACAACTTCACAATCCAGGATGCAAGGGCTTCATCTCTTAAATTGGTTTCAACATCAGGGTCCTGCTAGGAAAGGAAATCAGCAATTATGTGTCAGGCCAGGATTTTTTAGCAAAACTGTTAAGCAGAAAAACCATCATATGCTGCTCTGAGATTTTCTGTATCTGAAACTTGAAAGGAGTACGAATGCGGAATTAAAGAAAGTTCCCAGTTAGAAATAAAGAAAAATACTGAAGACTAAGCAAAATACTTAGGCCCTCTGCCCCTCTAGGTGGCTGCTACATCTACCTGCTGAATATAAGTAACATTTCTGTTTCTTTGAGCATTCAATTTAGATAGTATGGAACAAGTTATTTGTTCAGTAAACTGTGCAGGACTGGAATTTTAAAGAACTCTAATAATATTACAATTATTTTCTTAAATATTCTGGGATCTTGATCTCTTTACTTGGACCTTTTTACCTTCCCAAGGGCCTGAGGGAAAACTTCAAAACTGGTCTCAATGGTTTATTATGGTAGGTAGAATGGTAGTATTCCTGCCTGCAGTGAAGTAAATTCTGCGCGCTCCTTCTCTCCAGAGCTCATGAAAGCAATAACCAGGGAATTGAAAAATTCACATCAATCTTGCCCTGTGCTGTGGTCGGGGGGACAAGGTTGGCTTTTCATAGCAGAGACATTCCGTGATGCAGAGGCACTAAGAGATGCAAGGCTAGATTAATTAAGCCTGAAAGGTATAAATCTCTTCAGGCAACAAGTCAAAGTCACTGCCTCTTTCTTACCCCTATACCTTGATGTGACTTGGCCAGTAACAGAAGAAGCTGTAAGTTCTACTAGCTGGACTTTTCCCAGCTTTGCAAACGGTCAGTCACTAGGGCCCTGGCTGAGACAGAGGCTAGAACCAACTTCCTTTACTACTTCTAAATGTGAAGAGAAAGGTCACCAGTCAACTATACTGAGTTAAAAATATTATTTCTGAGAATAAAATGTCCACAACTCAGAAAAGTCAAACAAATCACACTGATCATTGTCTTTTTGCTGAACAAAAGATGGGGTAGGAAAATTACCCCCTGTCAAAGTTTCCCTTTTTCATCCTCGCCAGAATCTCCTCAAACTCCTCTGTGATGGGGGAAGAAGCAGTGTAGAGACCTCCCTCCACAAGTAACTGGATTTTAACTGATAGGATCCATGACTGCTCTTAGCCACTCCCTGAGATGAACAGAAAAGCTATTTTTAAAATAGCTTTTCTGCATCACTAATTGTGGAAGAAGAGGACTTGACCTTGGCCAGTTGCTGAAAATAAAATATGGAAGTAATTAATGGGAATTACTCAACAGGTCTCACATGGACTTCCAGATCTTTGAAGCCTGCATGAAAGAGAGATCAGAAGCCTCAAGGGGCTCCAGTAAGAATTAGGCTTTTGTTTCTGGTTCATCACTTGCTTTTCGTTACGGCATCTTCTTCATCTTTTATTACCATTCTTCTATGATAAGACATCACACCTTGTATCAGAAACCTCACCTCAGACTTAAAACTGACTTCCCTAGCATCACCCATCTGTGCTTTATGATAATCAAAAAGCCACTTTATTCTCAACGCTGCCACAGAGCTTTGCCTTAGTATACAGTCCTCATAATAAAAGAAACACAGGAAATAACAGTAACTTTTTTTTTTTTTTAAATGAGAATGGAACAGACTGAAGAGATGCCTGTCTAAACTAAACTGCATTTGAGTGGCCAGATACAGAGGCAAATCTTACAAAGCTCCTTCAAAGTTAAAAGCATCCTTCTTGATCAATTGTGAAAAAGGCGTCATTTATTGTTTTTTGACTGATGCAAGCTGAGAAGCCCTCTGGACTTAAATAAATAATAAAGTATAAAAGCCATGGCTTTTCCAAGAACTAGTCTACTTTTGCTCTTATCACTTCATGGCTGAGGAAAAGAGGCAAAAGTGACAGGAGGACTACATGCAGTGGAATCTGAGAACAAATTAGATAAAATGAAGATCTGTAGTAACATTAAGAAAAATAATGCAGTCTTTAAGTACAAAACACTCCTGCAGAAAATGATCTAGCATGCTCTTACTCTTAAAGACATGCTAAGGAGACCCTCTCTTCCCTTCCTCCCAAGGTATATACAGGAGATATATGTCTCTGATTTGTACTGATAAAGAACTTGCAAGCAAGAATTTGCAACACTATGCCTACTCTTGCCTGAGAAATTCTCTCTTTTACTTTTCATTGGGTTGTTCCCTGATACATATATACACACACACACATATGTATCAGCATATATACATCAGCAGTCCTTTTGGAGCAATCCTGCCAAGTGAGGCTGCACTGGCCTCCCTAGCCCTGCCCACACATGGAAGGAATGGCTGATGGCTGAGGTGATCCCTCCTCTTAAAAAATGCCCCTTTTCCAGCTACCCTCCTTTTTTTTAACTTCAGCTTTTCATGGCCTTTTTCATCACTACTGCAAACAGCTTAGTAGAACAGAACTGCGGGACAGTTTCCCCAAAAGACAAATGTAGGCCATGGATACAGCTAGGAGCTAAGCAGAACCTGAGTGACCCAGACTGTCAGATTACGAATTTTAAACACAAAGTTTTCTGTAAGAAGAGCTACAGTTAGCACGGAGGTCAGGCTGCTAAATGGACATTAAAAACTGGACAGCGTTTCAGTTGGCAGTCATCTGCTGCTGCTGACCAATACACCCACGCAGTCTGAAACAGCTGTGGTAGAGCCAGGAACTTAAGCACTACGGTAAGGCCAGCAGCTCAGCAAACCGCTGTCCTCAGAAACTGGATAAAAGGTACAGCAGTCAGGCCTCTAACTATTTTTTTTCAGTTTTTATTTTTTAACAGCAACTTCTCTAGAATCTGTCAGCTCTCTGTCAGCATTTGGAGAGCTGACAAGCTAACAACATAACATCAACAAGGTGCTCACTAATGTGCCTAGTATCACACCAGTCCTAACAGTAGGAAAATTTTTCAGATCTTTAAGATTTCTCAGGAAGGACATAAATCTTTTGGGGGTGTCACTTCCCATTTCTAGCTCTATAAACAAAGACACTTTATTCTTTTACCTAGATGTATTGTTGCTCAAACTGTTGTTTGAGCATTTTGGTAGAGCTCAAAGCTGAGTGTTGAGTGCATTTTTACAGTAAGCTCCTTGGAGACTGAACACAAGCAGCATCAGCAGCAAGAAGTTAAAATTCCAAGGAGCCAACCATTTCCAACTTTTGGCTGGGACAAGATATGGGAATACTGACATACAGCTATTTAAAAATCCTCAGAGCTCTAAGTTTCTCTGTTGCTTCATGCTCCTTACAAATACAAGATAATTTAGTATTCATGAAGATTAAATTCTCACATTGTCTGGATGAATTTTGCACTTCACACACATTTTTTCCTCTATGGGTATAAAAGAAAGATTAGTCTTCTCAAGATATTTCAAACATACCACACTCCTTCTATGCCAGTTACAGGTCTTTTGAGAGCAACATTCTGAAATGTACCAAAACAGATTAGCTCAAACAGGGCTTAAAAAGAGACTGCAGCATCAGACTTAACTCACCAATGGCCCCAGCACTATGCTGGCATCAAACCAAGATTCTAAATCAAAAGATATTTAGGGATGATAAAGGGCTGTGTAAACTAAGGCTGTTAAAATAAAAATAAACAGCTGTGATAAAATTAACTCTATTCAAAGCAGGAAACGAATTGTTTCTAAATAGCTTAAAATGGCAGGAAAAAGGGGGAATACATAGCGAGCTTTACAGAGCTTTCTAATTTGAGCTGTTATTCGGCAATTTATTTTTTGTTCTTTATTCTGGATTGTTCTCTCTGGAGACAACTTATGGCACTGCGCAAAAAGATGGACCACTCTGATGATGTATAGGCCAATGACGCTCTGGCCCACTAAGCTCTTCTCAGGCTAGCTCTGTGAAGCAATGTAAAGGTCAGCTGTTCAGAAGCACACACCTGAGACGATGCAAAGGATCTCCTGATTTGGTCTGGCAGCCAGAGAGAAACGCTGTCAGCTGTGTTTAGTAGAACAAAGAACTGTGTAAATGGAGCTTATTGGGACTTTTGCCTTTTACTGAAGGGAAAGAAGGCAAGGAGAAATATGTCTTTTCCTTCTATTTAGAGAATGACAGTGTGGAATACCCGAGTGACCAATCTGAATGACAAAGGAGGTGAAGTTATACATGGCAATTGCAGTAGATGAGACAGGAACTGTCCTTCTTCCTTTTCTTCACACGCTGGTGAAAACAGAACAAACACCCACACCTATGAGGATTTATCTTGAGCTTGCTTTCGATCAAAGTCCTGTATTTTGTTGAAGCCATCCCCAACAATATTTCTTAGTGTCATAAAAATCAAAACCAGAAAAGGAAGTTTGATTTTAAATATTACTGTAGAATGAAGCCATGTTGATCCTTCATAGTTTAAAGGTTAATAAATTCATGCTTTCAAAATACAAATTTATGCTTCTTTACCAAGAGTTATACATGTACAAATGGCTGAGGCAGAGTATCTCAATATTAGTCATTTTTTATTATTCTTAGTTATATTCCTTGAAGAAATGTAACCATGTAATCTAAACATTTTGTAATTTCCTTTCAGCATGTTCATTTTCCTTAGCACAGCAGTTCTTGCCATGTAAGAAACAGCCCCAAGATTTTTATGCTTGCACAAGAAATCATGCAGGGAAAAGGGGAGCGGTGTCCAACACCACATAGCAGCATGCATTAAGGGCAACGCAGTGCAAGCATATTCTGCAGCATGAACACAGAGCCGTCAATATGGAAGTTGGTGGTTTCACCTCATCCCAAGCCATTTCCCCGAGTACTGTAAGAGCGAATACAAACAATCATTCATTCAGGAGCTCTACAACTGTACCATTGTTGTCTTCATTTTGGAACTATTTTTTCACCACCCTTGTTCTCACCAAGTACAGGAACACGTTATTACATGTGAAAGGACGGGTAAGCAACCACAGCCAAAAGGATTCTTTACCTGCCACTCAGCAAAAACTGGTATTTTGTGAGACTCATGGAAAACCACTTGCCAGTGGGAGTCTGAATCAACGGACGGACTTAACGCCTTTCACCCCAGTCAACATAATTCTTCCACCCACCACCCCCAATCCCTCGCCATTTGTACATTTGTTTTCCAGAAAACAGGATGCTTATTTTTAATCATACAAATTCCCATCACCCAATTTTAACATTGTTCTTTCTCAGATGTTATTTTTCATTGCAGCAGCTGTGTATGTAATATATGTTCTTCATTATAAGCAAGTTATAAGAAGTTGAGATGAAATAAAAAATTGTAACTGTTCTTTCTTCAGAACTGTTAAAATCCACATTTGGGTTTCTCATTTAACTTTGCTCACATTCAGACACACTTAAATTGGGTTAATAACATCATAAACTCATCAGCCATATTGATTTCTTTGAACTCAGACCAGCCATTGTTCGTGAAGGATTAGGGGGAGGGTTCAAAAAAAAAAAAAAAGGTAAAAAAAAGTGGTGGAGCAATAGAAAACACAATTAAGGTTACTCACGAATATTTCTGTTTCAACGATCCTGTCTCATCTTCTTCCATTATATCTAATATCTATTACTGACAGCATTGTGGATCCACATATAAGGAAAGAGAGGCAAGTATTTGTCAAATCAAGCATTGTATCTGCCCTGCTCCTCAGTTATGGCATCTTTGAAGAAAAAGAAAGCGAAGGTAGAAAGAGAAGTTAAACCAGTAAAAATTAAAAAACCTAAAAATCCAAGAAGTGTGGGTTTTTTTGTGGAGGTGCAGGAAAGTTGCAAGATGAGAGAAAAGAGGGCTGTGGTCAACAAAACAACAAGGATGTAATATTTTGTTGCTGTGTGTCCCTCTTCGCCCATCATATGCAGTAGCAAAAATTTTCTGACAGCAGGTTAATGAGCAGAATGCCAAAGGAGTTGGAATTATTGCTGAGCAGAGCCTGGCATATCTAATGACCAAAAAAGCCATGTCAGCATATGAAAGCAAGGCTGAGTGTTTATGCAGGAGACAGTCTTGCATATTTCAGCGGAAGGTATCCCTAGAAGCAGCTACACACTAATTCAACAGCATTTAGCTACTATAGGCCTTGGTTAAGTAAGAAAAATTCCTTTTAAACACAGTGAAATAGCTTTCAAAATAAAAGTATTTTAGCACTAAGCATATGTTTGTAAAGTAAAAGCTCTAAACTTGCTTCAAAATTTGAGCAACACTTCATGCAACGTGATACAGGTGAATCCAAGCTCCCTCTGGGCATAACTGATCTAAAGCTATGAATTGACTCAAGCTTAACTTATGGAGAAATCAGAAAGCTGAAATTAAAGCAGTTGTGGGTTGCTTTAAACAGACATCCCTGAACAAAAACAGTTCTGTGGAATGTCTCCAAATTATTTTCACTGGAGACATAAGCACATGGATTTTTGCCTTAAAATAAGGACCACAGATGATATATGAAATGGAAGGAGCTGGCCACGCCTTCAGCAGGCCTGCTCTGGAAGAACACAAGTATACAGGAAGTGAGCTACCAATAGACGTAGCAGGAAGAATAATGAACCCTCCTTTTTGTATGTTAGTTTAGAAGATAACATCTCTGATAGTACCAAGTTTTGTTTAAAACTTTCCCAGATGACCTGATTTTGCATACCACCCACTTGAGTCCCAGTTCAATCCAGTAAGCAACAAATAGACCACAAATGTGGCTGGACATCTGGCCTTCTAAGATGCAGTTTTAGAGAGAAAGCAAAATACCTTTGGAGCATGAAAAACATGCAAGTCTCAACCAAATGCCAAAGGAGGTAGTACTAAACAATACATCTTTGGTCAGCTTTAAAAAAAAAAGTTTAGGTGGGTGTTTGCCCAGAGCAACGTGAGACAATCTACTGTGGGTTAAGCTGTCTTCTCGCAGCTGGTTACCAAGCATACCTGTAAATATTCATCTAACCCTGCACTCTGTGAAATCAGTTTGATTAAATTTATTTTCTGTGACACGGCATGACCATGGGCCAGTATTATTAGGAAGGAGAACTTAATGCAGAGCTCTAGCATAACTGAAAAGGTGACTAAATTCTCCCTGACTTTACTTAGGCTTGCCCTAAATGACTTGAGAAAAGAGGAAGGGCCATTTGACACTTTATGAAAAATGCACTGGGCATGGAGAGCAGGTTTCTGGAAAACTCTGAAAGGTAATGTTAGGGCAACACTGCCCAGAAAGATTAAAGTTGTGAAATTAAAGGCTCCAAAGGCAGACCTTGCATCTGATCTGAAGCTAGATCTTAAAGTCAGAAGTCAAGCATACTGGAGATATATTCCATAAATCCTTATTATGCTCATTAGATAGGTGGATTTGAGGACATGATGGTCTAAGAACACTTCAAGGAGCATGCAATTTGAGTGATGCATAAGCACTCATGAAGACTAAAAGGTGAGAAGCAGCAGAAAAATGTGAAGACCATCAGCCACATGGTCTGCTCCAGCCAGAGAAGGGCTTGCTTGGAAGCTCGAGAAGAGCTGCAGAAAAGAGATGAATTCTGGTAGACAGGGAGATAATTCTCCATGAGGAAATAGTCAGAGCTGCACACATCCACAAAGATTTTTGTTAAAAAAAAGAAGGTGTAAGTGTAAGTTATCAGAAGACTACAACTTCAACTGCTTCATCCTCTGCTGTGAACATGCGTAAGACAGAAGTCCTCAGAGGTAGGAGAGCAAACACCCCACCCCGAAAGAAGGAAGAAGGGCAGCAGAGCTTGGATGTTCTGAAGAGAAAGCAGTCTGGGATGAAAGCAGATGCCAAAGTTAGCACAACATCCTGTTCACCGGAGGACAGGACTGAACGCTTTGTACTTAGTCACACCAAATGTGACTCAGTAGGATCTCTTTCTGCTAGATTTCTTGATGAGGAACCAGGTGGAAGGACAGATTTCTGTCTTCTTTGCTTCCTCTGTCTTACATCTGATGTCACTATCCTCTCGTCTTCTGTATTAACAGGGTAGTAAAAGCATATGAAAAGCAGCATGTTCCCTGCTTCCAAAATGCAGAAGGCAAAAACCTGAACATGAAATGGAAGTAGCTTTATACCTTTTACCTTCCTTGGCAGAAAAAACTTATCAACCAAAATGCTGTGAGTAATAGCTGTCAAAGACAGAATGCCAAATGAAAAGCATGCATCAAATTTAAAACAAAACAAAACCCCAAAACAACCAAACGCCAAACCCAAACAAACCAAACTCCACAATGTTCTTCAAGAAAAGCAAAGCATATTTTATGAATTCAGCAATCACAACGGGAACTTTAAAGCAGAAGAACTTTAAAGTTAAAGGTCTGTGGTTATTATCTACAGTCTTCATGTTTCAGGTGGTAAAAATTATGGGACTAAACGGTCTTAATTTCGGTCCATAGCTGAGACCCAAACATCCAATGTAATTCACAATTTATTGTGGGCTTACACACGTACATTATATGGGCATATAACATACACATGCACAGAAGGAACGAGTGCATTCTCATTGCATTAAGGCTAGACAGTTCATCAGCAGCAAACTGACTTTGGCTTACAGACAAATATACGCATGTAGAGTAGCCATAAGTGAGTAGCAGTGGCACATTTTACAAGTGTAGATAGATCAAACAAGTACTGAGGACTAAAGCTATTGCTTGTTGATTTTGAAACACACTCACTGTTATAGCGTCTGTAGCTGTCAATCTTTGCCGGTGCCACTCTGTACAGAATTGTCCCTTCAAAGGCAGATTTTCCTGACAGCAGGCAAGAGAAGGAAAGAGGGAAAAAAAAGACAAGGGGCAGGGTGGGGGTGAAGAGATCGAATGATGGTAAAAAGAAGGGAGAGGAAGAGGTTTTAATCTGTATTTTCAGTCACTAACATTTTTAAAGCCTCATTGGCAAAACAACGAGAATATTAATAAAAGTATCTGGTTGTACATGAAGTTAAAATATTCCTACTGCATGTATGTCAGCTAAAACAATCTCATGATTTTGCTAAAGCTGTTCTTTACAATGTCTAACAGAATGCATTTTTGTCTTAGGTTTTGTCTGTTGCCTATCAAGTTGCGAGACTCGCCAATGAAATTATTTGTCTGTCTTATTCAGCCTCCTCACGGAGCACAGGGGAAGCCTGAAAAAAGTTACTGCAATGATGTACTCACAGTGGCTCAACATTCCTGATGCAGATGTAGTGCACTCGAACAAGCACAGCTGACATCCAAACAGAGCACTGAAATACTCACATTTCTTTAATATACCAGGATCCTGTGAGCATCAGAAATACTGCATATTTCCCAGATGACTTATTAGAAATGTTTTGGACATGGGAACTGGTCTTAAACAATGCTTAGTTGAAGGGACAGGACACTAAAACCTAAATGAATCAGTTTTTCAGCCAATAGCTTAATCAGGCTTTTTGACTTGGCCCACATCAGTAAAAACAGAATACTAAAATTCAAAAAGAAAACAACAAAACAACAGAAAACCCCAAACAAATTCCACTGCACATCTTAGATCTTCAAGATAAAATTTTTATTATCAAAGCCATTAATTTCCTTTTGTTTTTCCTTTGATAGCAAGATAACTCATGGTCTCACATTCATCATATGAATTTCAAGTGAAGGCAAAGGCATGAGCAGCTGAGATGTTTTGTGTGTTGGTTTTTTTGAAACCCGAGGTACCCAGGCAAGCCCAAGAGTATACCAATGTCAGCTTGTTGCCAGTCTCACCTAGGTACATGATCATAAAAATTGATGTCTTCAGTAAAATTTTATAGCAAAATCGCCAGTACATGTGAATTGTCCCAACACAGCAACATATATTTTGGTACGAAAAATGTGTATTTTTCCCCACTGCCTATCATTCTGTTGGGCTTTCAGAAAATAAAAAGCTATACTCATCTATATATTGCCAAAACCTGCTTCTTTGTTTTGTTCTTGCAGTTTAATTAACAACAAGTTTTTCATTGTCTTATTTTTACATAATGAGGAAGCAAAAAAGCCCCAAATCCATCTTTCTACCTTGCTTTTACAAAATACCAGTAAAACAATGCTTTTAAAACAGTCAAACAACAATCAAGATTGCTGAGAGAAAGGTATGTTAAGCTTCATGACATTGAGGAGAGCCAGAGAGACAGTAACGGACATGTAAAGTTTTAAGAACTCAAAATACAGGAGGTTGCCTGAGTGAACCATCAGCTGATGAGTCTGCCGTCAGTTCTAACTCCAGCAGTCATGACTTCTCAGTGGCCATCACTAACAGGTTCTAAAAATTGTCTATACACACCACGGGGCCTAGCAATTCCTGAACAGACACATACAAAAGACAGCAAGATATAAAAGGCCACCTTTAAATGTTGTCATGACATTGCCATGAACATACTAGAATGCTTTTGAAATCATGTCCTTGATATTAAGTTGTGATTCTCTCAGATATGATTCATTTGACTACATGACAACTTTTTGCTTCCTGACAGGCTGTAATGACAAGATGTGGTATTGAAAATATTCATAAACTTAATACTAGATATCTGAGAAAAATAGAAAATAGTCTTATAATTCATGTTCCTATTTGATATGGTAATAAAATTATAATGCATATTCCTGTTCATGCTGTAACAGTCGGTCAAAGAAAAGTAATGCTTCAATTTAAGAGGATGCTTTAAGGAAAAAGGAACTGTCATTTACTCTAAGGGTACCTGATCCTGTCCACACTTACATTCTGAAATGTGCCTTTGAAGACAAAAAAATTTGGCAGTCACCTTACAGCTGGGACCGATATTTTAAAGACGAACAAACAAACCCCCAAAGCCACAACCTTTTGATCTTGTAATGGTCTCACTTTCCAATCTCCTGGGCAGCCACTACCTGAGGGGAAGCACAGGCTGCCAACCCTTTCAGTTAAGGGGCACGTTAAGCCTCACTCTCAGTATTCAGAAATATTTAGGCACTTCTAAAACTAGCCCTAGATGTTTTCAAAAAAGGGGCTTTTTGTTCTGAAGAAACTTCTGAGGTTACTCTATGGCAAACCAAGATAATTCCTTCTGGCCATTTACTCTGAGCTACCATAAAATATACATGGACAAAACAAAACTAATAAAATCAGACAACACCCTCCATTGGGCCTGTGTAGGTCATAACAGAAGGACACAGGAATAAGGATGTTTATTAACCTTATTCCTAAAAAGCCAAGTTATATCATTTTTCTCTTCTGTATTTCTTCCACTTTGAGTTCACAAAAAATTACATCTGCTCTTCCAAAAAGGCTCTCTTTAAAGAGGGTCCGTAAAATGTGATTAAAAGATCAAGTTCAACTAAGCTCAACCAAAGCATTAAATATAACTATTAACTGAAAAATACTTTTGTTATTGCACAGTGCCTCTTCTCCAAAGGTCGCATGCTAGCTTGCCAAGTCTTGCCGTACACCTGCCAAGTATTACCTTACCCATTGTATAAGCTGGGTTGAAGAGTTCAAGGTTGAGACTTAGGATTAGAACGCTGTATGCCAACCACTCCTAGGCCCCTCTAGAAGCTGTGTAGAACCTCAGCGACAGCCGAAAGTTCTGGTTCAATGCACAGGTACAGACCCTCACACCTGACTTATCTAGAATTCTTATTTAAGGTTTCCGCTTTATGAAGTCCTGTGATACAGACATATTCAAACAATGTTTCCAGAGAAACAAAGAGGAGCTTTTGCAGATTTGAAGTGTTGTCATGCATTGTCATCCACAGAGGAAGGAGTTGATCTAGAGGCATGAACGTACACCCTTTTGAGATGTTACTCAGAGCATTTCAACAGTAATGGTAGCCTGATGCCCAAATCTTCCAGGGTTTACTGTTTAGTTTTTATTTTGCTGTTTTAAGGCTAAGCACAGATACTTGGGATGAGGTTATCATTCCTAGTCAGTTGTATAAACTTGCTGGAATTTTTGCAATCTCCTTGTGGAGATTTTAAAACCCAGATAGTCAGTGTACCTGAATGCAGCCTCATAAAGCACCATGTGCTAGAGAGCAACACCTGTAACAACTACATACACCATATAGAAAGAACTGAGTCAATGCGTATTTCCCATAATTCTGCTAGGGGAACACAGTTCTTAAATTGATGGCTTTACTTTAAGAAAAATAAATTAAAAAAAATTAAAACCCCCACAAGAATCTCAGCATTCCTTGAGTCCCTGCCTCTCTCTGAGGAGGTTTACAGTGTTCCTCTGTTTTATAGGTATTTTGCTATTTAGAAAATAGCTCCTAATAACACATCATCTTAGCTAGCCACAAAGCACCTCCAAAGAGTGAAATTACATACAAGAAAGAAGAAAACCCATCTCTCAGCTATAGTTATGTTCAATTTAGGTAAGGAGACAAAACAGATAACTGTGTTGCCGATAACTTCTCCGTACAAGTATCAGGTTTTCGATTCCACTGACAGTCAAAACCAGCACACAAAACTGAGTTTGAACTAAGCATGTGCCATTATGATGTCCATGAAACAAGCTAATGCTTTGTTGCTGCTTTTACACACTCCAATGTATGTTTTTGTTAAAAGATGTTTTTAGGATGCTAATTATAAAGTAAGTATTACCAAATTACCTGGGGAAGGAATATTCTTTCATTCATACAGATAAAATTGGGGTATTCCATCCTGAACAGTATCACCTACCTTGTGCATTTATAGAGTACCAAACACTATAGAATCCAGAGCTGAAACTATATCTACACGTTACTTCCTCCAAGACTCACTGTGTTTATAATGAATTGAGTTCATGATAGCAAACACAGGTTACAGAAAGCAGTTTTCAATCTCACTGAAAGGTACAACTTCACTTAATGCCCTTCTTCCCTTTCCATCACAGTAAAATTGTTAACTTCCTTAAAAATATTTTCATTCCAGTCTGAAGGAACATTACCTGTAAATCTCTTTAGCAGCACTGACCACAAGACTAGGACACCACTGCCACTACAGATGAATAGGTACTCCATTACAAAAACAATATGAAAGATTTTCATCAGGTCAGGTTTTTTTAGGAACTTATTTCTGTGGGATGAAATAAAGATGATAAATTTGCCTAAAATGGAAAAATGAGAGGAAAAAAAAAGTATAACTTTCTACCTCTTACTGACAGAGTGAACTAGAACGGCTTTGTTAAATTTCAAGTGAAATAAACTCTGAAAGATCTTGGGAGTTCTTTCAGTTTTTCTGCTTCAGAGATCTCAGAAGAACACTACATAGCAATGAATATCTGTAGTGCTGAAAATAGGAAGACCGTGGCAGGTATTGCAGAATTAGCCTGAAATATGTAAACACAATCGACTTTTTTCCTTTTCACTAAAGATTCAGAATTGACCACTGAATTAGGAAATAACAAGAATATCTGTTTGAAGAACAGAAAAAACATGAAGACCAACAAGTGTCCATTTCATATAACAACATACTTTTGGTTCAGGTTATTCTCCAAGGGAAGTTATAAATAGGACAACCCACACTACCATGCTTATACTATTGCAAACTTAGTTACCAAACATGCTTTTCACCTGCAGCAGTACTGGCCCACTGTAAGTGAGAGAACAAAATCCATGTCCCAGTTCTGGCCTTTTTTCCCTTTGGCTGCTGGGGCAGTGGGTCACGGAGGTGATAGTAACATGCTCAGCACCTGGAGGGAAAAAGTGCTGCATGTCCCACACGAATAATTATGAATGCTTAAATCTACTGGAGTCATTACAGAAGGCATGGCACTTTAATCCCTCATTTAAATAAGCACAGCCACTTCGTAGATGTTTGCTTACTTTGCTTAGTCTCCACATCTAAAGATTAAAAAAAAAAAAAAGTAGTTCATTTTGAAATACAAATCCAATAATCATCATTGCCTTCTCTGTTCTTGGTCTGTTGCAGCTTGACAAGTCTTTACACAGCTCAGGGAGCAATGCCAATATTAAAAGTCAGGTTGCATAGTAAGTACACACTTCTTGTCATCATCTGACCCTTTCACAGCACAGATTAAGAACATGGCATTCAAAACCACTTCCAAGCAAGAGATACGAATGCACTACCCTATAAATGTGTTAGCGGGTAGAGACACAGACATACATACAGAACATCAATAATACTTTTTTCCTTACTTGGCTTTACTTGTTCTTCCTGTGCTATTCCAACATCATCAGAATCAGACAATTCCTTTATGAAGTTGGAAGGAAACATGCCGGTCTTTCCATTGAGTATACCTTCCCACCAGCCCTCTTCTACCTGCACCAAGACAAAAACAGAGGGGTTTTAACATAAGCAACACTGTACAGAGTTACATTATATACATGATTTTCAGTAACAATAACAATGATTTTGAGCAGTTTGTATTAATTTCAGGTATAAGGAGCACATGGCATAGGCTCCAAGGCAGAACACCTTTTTTTTTTTTTCTTGTAAAGTAAAAACAAGAAAGATCCATGCACCCTTCCGTAAATGTCAGCAGTGCCAACAGCAGCCAGAAGCATGGACAAGCATTAAATAAAAGGATAAAAGAACAACTAGAAAGCACACTGTGTCTCCACATTTGGATTTTTGCGGGTATCAGTTCAATCACTAAATTTTCAGCACACACCCTACTCCTATTCATGACCATCTTCTTAATGTCCATAATTTACAGATTATAAGAGTTTAAATTCCCTAAATATTTAATGGTGAAAGAGAAATGCCTGCAATGGGCTATTCAGAGAATCTAAACTAGATATCTTAATATAAATCATGTGAACATTCCTGCCTTCCCCATCAAAACCAGAAATTCTCTGTTTTAAAAATTAAGAATGTTGCTACCTCATTAATGTTTCAATGTAAGAACTCTACAGAGAACAAAGAACAGTACTAATGCATATCTGACTCTAGCTTTACAAAAAGCTACTGAAATACATAATAATGATACAGTCAGAAGGAAGACACTGCCTCGCCCAATCCCAAGAGAAAAATATCACTTTAAAATTTACAAACTCCTTCCTGTATAACCCATTCAGGATTGAATGGCAGTGTCAGCCAGTGAAATGACAACCCTTAGAAACCAGACGCCTTTAGGTTATAAGGGGACAGCAAGAAATGACTTATTAGATGCATCAGCTAAACATACTCTGGACAGATAAATATTTTTCATCTGTCAGACACTGTCCATTCACCAAAAAAATAACCTGGGAGGACAGAGTCAGTCTGTGACACATCAACTTCCAATAATGTTTTTCCCATCTCTTTCCTGCCCTCATAACCAAAATCATGAAAACAGAAAGTTAACTTTAAAAGTTGAGGGTGTTCACACTTACTGTTAAAAAAACAACCCCACATCTTAAATGGTACTAGTTAATTATAGAAAAAAAGTCTTGTTTTGTATCACTTATCCAAGAAATCTCATGTTCTCAGAAAATAAATCGGTTGTTTAACACGTTTAATTATATAACACATGCAAATATTTCCTCAAACTATAGAGGAATGGTTGAATTTCTTTCAACTTAGCTACATGTACAATTTTACTACAAAGCAAACTGTTGTTACTCCAGGAGTGTTTCCTGTGCTTTCTCTCCATCTTCACCCTTTTGAGCACATTTCTTTTCTTCCTGGGTTATTTTTTTGTTTTAATTTGAAAGCAGTTCAGACCAGCACAGCTAATTCCTTTTAATCTCAGTACCTATCCATGGCAAACTATTTTTTTTTTTTAAAAAAATGCATCAGTAGTACCAGTGAGCTCAAGCACAACTTCGGGAATGTGGCTTTTATGTTGCTGCTACTTCAGAGGGTAGACTACGTACAAATCACTCGATGATGTCAGTGGGGTGCAGGTTTTTCATATGATAGTCTTTAAGTCTTTCAGAAGTAATATTTGCTTTTGTTCTCTCCAGACAAATTAAAACTATTTGGAAAACTGAAACCGCATGATCCACAAAACTTAGTAGACCCTGCAAATTACACCTCTAAGTACCTATATATTATATACCATTATATAGAAGATACACAATACGGCCAAGACACTTTGAGCTATAAAATAATTCAATTTTTCTAATGCACTATTCCCTGATGGCTTTATTGATTAGAGCTAAACATTAAACCATAACTGCATTAGCTGATTGACCAGAAGATTAATCACAGGGGAATTACACAGTTTCCAAGATCCCTGCTTTGAAAGATGTTGAGATTACTTTACAGAAATAAGGTGACCAATATGACTCAGACCCTTCTTTCCCTCAAGTAATTTTCTCCAGCTTACTTCTTCCAGGGTAACACTTCACAGTTTTATTACAAGTTAACATTAACATTCTTTATGTGGTGTATTTATGTAAGTGTATAGAAAAACACACAAAGGTCTTTAGACAGATAAATCTAAATGGGATGTGAATATATTCACAGCATTCATCAGCTTATTACAAGTTTTCCAGCTGAATTATCTGAAAATACCTTGTCATATTCAATACTTCTACAAATTCAGGAAAATCTAAAGCAAAACCCAATATTTTTTCCACAGGACAATGCAGACTGATGTTAGCAAGACATCAAAGGTTCAGGTCAAACTGGGCCTCCCAGAGATTTATGAAGAAATTTTCATCAAAAGCATCAGAAGCTTTAAGTACTTTTAAACACTATAGCTCCATGCTACATACTTCTAAGCCTCAAAACACACCAGCTAGAGATTAATCCATACAATAAAGATGATGCTAAAATACCCCCAGGACGTAGTTATCCCAAATTGGGGCAATCCATTGCCATATGGTTTGAAATGTCACAGTAATTCCCAGCCAATAAAACCTTACAAATGAAAATCCATTATTCATGGGGCTAATGCATCTGGAGGTATGAGCACTCAATAAAATTTGTTACTATACTATTATAACAAAGTGCTTTTGGGATTTATACATCTAGGTCCTGACTTATGCCCAGCATTCATGTGCTGAATGAAACAAACCAGAAAGAGGAGGATTTAATTCAGTAGTCCATGTCCCTATGCCAGAAAAGTTCTACTATTCATAATAACCTACACACCAATTTTAAGTTCAGCCTGGAAAAAAGATTTTGGTTTTAAGCTGGAAGAAGAATCCTTCCAATCTGCCAAATGTAAGTGGCTACAGCTAAAGGTATTTTCAAGACGTTTTTTCAATGTGTTATATCTGTTCACCGCCTTGCAGAAAGGCATGGCACCTCCTTATCTTGGCCAGCCCCCTAGGCTGTCAGTACTGCTGTCACACCACATTTGAAGAGCAACAACGTACAGGAAAGTGACTGAAGATACTTCATTACTCCACTTCATATATTTAGGGAGGTAACAACACATGCATCCAACTGCAACTCAGTCAATGCCAGGCTTGGGGCAGGGACAGGTGCAATAGCAGACAGGTATTTGCAGTCCAACGCCTGGATGTGATTGAATGAGATATAAACTACAGAATCACCAGACAATTGTGCATCGTCTCTAGAGAAATGCATCCCATTAAGAAGCCTTGCCTTTGGGGTTTAAAGGGAAATTTAATCCCAATAATTATGCAACATTCAAACGTTCATCCAGTATCACTGGGCTTTGGGGTTTTTTTCACATTTTCAATGAAGAAAGAACACCTGTATTTTTTTTAATTGAATTAGTCAATAAGTAGAGCCTTTTTTCATGTAAGTGAGATTTTTGTAAATGATAAACCAAATACATATAAAAATAATTAAAAACATACTGGTTTACTTTGTTGGAAAGTGTTTAATCAAATTGTGAGATCTCAGCACACAATAACATCCCAGACTAGAAAGACAGTAAGAGGTTTTAATAGTTAATTTTACTTACAAATAATAATATAAATAAGAAATAATAATGAAGGGCCCAAAATAGATACCATGGAATTGGACAGACAGGAAAATAAGAGAGAATTATATGGGTGAGGCATTCAGACACACAAACAAGAAGTTCTCAAAAGGGTATAGAGATTCTAGAACATTAAGCTACTTAGAAAACAACAAAAAATATTAAAAACGGCCCATTTCCATGTTTAAAGTACAAAAAAAAAAAGGAAAAAATAAAATAATATGACAGCAGTTCAAGCCTTCAGGCAAACGTAATAGTTTTATTTCAGACTGGGAATGCAGCTTTATTCTGTAACTGTAAAGCAACCAAAGAAAACAAAACTGTTTCAGTAGGTTACTAGGACTACAAAATTAAGATATTCCAAAAGTGAGGAAATATTACTTCTTATTTTATGTTTCCGTGGCCAATATAATCTGCAACATCTCCCTTTAAAGCAAGAAGTGTCAGAGAGAGCATAAGCCTGACCTGCCGTGCAATAACCCTTGCTATAAGCCTAGAAGCAACTTCCCTTGAAGGAACTGAGTGGCCACCCCTGTCTTTCCAGGATGGAGTACCCAAAAAGAGCAGGAAACGCTGAGGCAAACTACCATCTGTTGCTGCCAGACTATCAAGGATTGCCACAGCTGCTTGCTTACACCTTGTTATATAATCAGTAGGCTAAAGTTGTTAAATGATTAAAACGTTCAGCTCTTTGGAACAGCTGACCTAAAGTGTGTTTCCAATAAACTCCTGTATCTGCCTTTTCCAGAAGCTTTTCTACAACCTGCAGCTTTGCCTATTAGGCTGACAGACTACTTACAGCTCAGCTAGGGCACACAAGGGAGGCTTTGAGTCAGGAAAGGTTTCAGGTGGAAGAAAGTCTCCCTGGATTACAACAGCCTTTCTGGGCTGTTAAGACTAAAACAAAGTCCCAGGAATAAAAGCAATGCCAGAGGCAGACAACAGGAAGGAGAGAAGCCGAAGGTCAACAAATTTTCTTTTGCTTAGAGAGAACTACAGCACAAAAAGCAAGGGAAAAAACTCCATTATTTCATGATTTCTAATGGAAGATCTTGAGCTAGAAGGACAAAAGCAATTGTATATTGAAAGGAAATGAAAAGCACAGAGTCCCAAGAGGCAAAATAAACAAACCGTATTCACTAACAATGGGAAAAGAAATTGTGGAACAAGACCCCAACAGAAGATGGTGCCTACAGTGCCACTTCATGGTTTATTCTGGGAGTGCATTCAGAGAGAGTCAAACCCATGAGATGTCAACCAGCCCCTTGGCTTCTACTACAGTACATCTGGAAGCTGTTTGATAACACTGGTGCAGAAGAGAAGAATTAAGAACTGCACAAGGACTTTGTATTAGGGGATCTTTTCAGCTTTAGAGATCTTTATTTTACAATGTCAAAAAATGCTTTGGGATTTTTTTTTGTTGTTGTGGTTTTTTTTAACATCATCTTCTAAGTAAGCAACTGAGGGATAGAGAAAGCAATCACATAGAACTGAAATGACCCTATAAAGAGTCAGAGGCATTTGCACCCTTATTTCCACAAAAAAGCCTCATACTACATGAACCAAACCAACGAGCAGTAGTCACAGAAGTCCTTGTGAACCACCTAATGGGAGACAATCAGGAAAAACACCTTACCACAGGATTTCACAGAACAGTAACTGAGGGATGTGGAACCCCAGCATTCATTTCCAACTGCTTTTTTGCAGTATTATACAGTTTGGTTCTTGTGGCCAAATAGTGTCCCCTTGACACTATTAAATATTCCCCTTTAAGCTCTACAGTTGTCAAAATAAGTTACTGTAAGGACAGTCCAGCTCAATCTCCAGAGTTTATGCTGGTCTTGGAAATGGGTTGAACCACTTTATCTCATTACAACAACAAAAAAAAAACCCACCAACCTTGCCCAAAGGGAGCACCAGATATCTAAAAAGTCAGTCTGCATTTTTATAATTTCAAATGAGTTACTTATAGGATTTGATCATGTAATATATGGCAATATTAACTAAAAGACAAAGAATAAGCTCAGTGGTATTACAGCATGTCTCAGTCAAAGATTGAGTTGTGAACTTAACTCCATGCACTACACATTGCCAAAAAGCTATCCTCTCAGCAGGATGACGCCACAAGGTATATAGCAGTACTATGACAGAATAAACCTACATGAAAGCAGGCTCAGAACTATTGAATGACACAGCAAATGTCCTTACTCTGATGTTACAGGTTAATTGTCTGGCACCCCATGAAAGTCTATGGGTGAAACATAATTGCAATTCAGATATCTGCATTTAATAAGACAATTAGTTACAGTTGTATTTTGGGACAACTGTAATTAGAGTTACAGCTAATGAGGTAGGAAAATGACAAGCAAAAAGCTATCAATCACATTGAATGTGAACGTAAACAATGATGAAAATGCTTCTCTTGTTAGTTTCAAATGTACTTTTAATTTAAGTCTGTTAATTAATGTCTCATGGGTATCAGTGTCTGTGTAGTTATGGAAACCTCTAGTTTAACAACAAGCATTTTTATCTGTTGTGATGAATGTCTGATCTTATTATAATTAATTTCTAACTATTTCAAACAAATAGGAAGGAACTGTGAATTCTGCACATATACAGCCTTCAAGGATATCTATCTCGTGACAAGCCTAGCATCTCAAACCTCACACTTGCTGTTGCATTACCTACAAGCAGAAGGGTAAACAATAAAAACAATATATTGGTTGGTGCAGCTTTCTACATCAAATAAAGTTCCTGTTTCAAAAGAAAAATTCTGCCCTACTTCTTCGAGGAATTAGCACTACTATGGTAAGGGCAGAAGAGGAAGTAAGAACAGTAAGAACATCAACTGCTTGGTATCAACCGTGATGGAAAATAAAGGTCACATAGTAACACTTCTGGAGGTGCTGAGAATTTTTTCTCTAAATTCCTTTATTTTCCCTCTTCTACCAGCTGATCTAGCTGCACCCAGAAGAGTCAGACAATGTCCTAGATCACATGAATGCACCAGATGATGCCTGAGGCAGAGCTTATGTTTCAGTAGCTGACAGAACAGAGCATTTCAGAAGGTCAAAGTGGGCACAGCCTCACCTGTGTCAGCTGTTCTTCTTCGGCCTTTACTTCTGGCCAGCAGTTCAAGCTAGTCATGCTACAGTAAAACTAATTCCAGTATGCCATTCTCTAGGACTGCCAAACAAAAGAGCAGCCCTCGCCAATATACTTTCTTAAACTTTAGAATCAGCAAGTTGTCAATGCTTTCTTCAACAGTAGCAATTCAAGGCACGATTATGAGTTTAGAGACTACCAAGTCTGTAATCAGCAATCCAAGTGGGTTTCAAAGAACATGCCCTTAACTGTAAGCACACACATGCAAGTACAGGAATGCTTCATTTTCATAGTTCCACATCTTTCAGTTTTAATGCAAACATTTTCAGTCTCATTTGGATTTAAATAAATCTGTTATTTGTAATCAAGTTGTTCAAATTTATGAGAGATGCATTTCATAAGAGAAGTCTAGTGTTTCATCTAAGTTATTTACTCATACAATTCATTTGGTGGTGTTAATTTGTTGGCTGGATACTAGGAAGGAGTTTTATTCCATCACTTTACTCTTGAAAGACACAGACTTAGAAGTTTTAAGTAGGGCAACTGACAGAAGGTATTTGTGTGGCCACATGAGGTCAAATATACTTCAGATTGCACAATGAAAACAGCTCATGTGCTGCCGCAAAACCCATTATAATATTGGGTTTACATTGTCTTCAAAATAGGCTCTTAAATAGCTTACAACCTTGACATCCACCGTTGCAATTCTGCTCACAGACAGAATAAGGTTAGTTAAGTGACACATCATGTCTGATTCCAGGAAGAACGATGTGCAGAGCTGGCATGCACAGGTAGGTTAAATGAAAACCAATGATCACTAAGCTTCTTACATTCAGATGTGAGAATTTAATCTCTCATAATAAAATGCTGGATGTCATGCAGATTGCAGTAGAATTTATATTCTTTTAGAACTGATTTCTTAAGTGACAGAGGCAGGAAAAAAGAAAATGAATCTTATACCCTTGACAAGAAAATAAATGTTGACTTATTAGCTGCTGAGTCACAGGGAAAAAAATCCTGCAAATAAATGATACAAGTTGAAACACCTTTTACTGGCTGCTTGAGTGGACTAAGCTCTTAGATCTTTCTAAAGCTACGTAAATGAAGACTAAATGAGTTTGAATGCATTCTACTTAAAGGCTTCATGCTATCATTTTGACTTTTGGTTCTCATGCTATTATGCTCAAGAATGTATTTCTAAAATCTTTACTGGAACAAAACTGAAGGTACTGGGAGTGAACAGCATTCCTTGATCCTGCAAGCAGGTTCATCCATGCAAAGAAAATTTCTGTGTCTCTGTCCAAGCTTTCGTAATTTGTTCCCAGTCCTTCTAAGAGATGTGCATTCATTTTCCACATCCATTTCCACCCCAAATAAGTGCATCTTGAGCCTCTAAAGAATTTGCTGGGAGTTTTTGGTTTTGGAGGTTTGGTTTTGGGTTGGTTTTTTTTGTTTGTTTTTAACTGATTACACTAAAATGAAATTGTTAAAATTTGCAGGCAAAGATGACAAAAGGTAAATGTCATGGTTGAACTCCAGAGGGCTTCAAGTAAATATCTTTTAGCTCTGTAAAGATAATTCTTCCCTGTGGCTGGCTTACTAAAGCTGGGAAGAGCTTTTTCTGCTATAATCTTGGTTCTTCAGAGGTATAAACTCAATAGCCCTGGAACACAAACTTTGAGCTTTTTCCCTGAACAGAACTCAGAAACTTCAACTGGTTGAGTAAAACCAGCAGAAATGCTGAAGGGAAAAAAAACCTTCATGAAATCCATAAGCAAACCACATCCCCTCACCCCAACAGTAACCCAAACCAGACATGTCGGTATACCAGAGAAGAAAAATATCTTGTTTAAATGATGTCTTAGAACACACTGTATCTAAGAGCTTAGCATCCACAAGATATGACAGAACTTCATGTGTGTATATTCCATTAAAGATCTGCTCACCTCTCCCACAACTTCAATGATGTCACCAACTTTTAATTCCAGTTCATCTTCATTTTGAGGCATATAACTGAAAGCCACCTGACATCTTCTTCTTCTGTTTCTCTCTCCTGGTGGAAATGAAGGGAACAGGGAGATTGTAAAATGAAAACAAAATTCCATGCCAAACAGAAGCCAGGGGAAATGATTAAAGATGAAATACTATTCTTTCAGCAGTATTTAAAGAACCTGAATGTTTACAATGCTTAGTTTATCTGCCTCGAAGTAATTTACAAAAAAAGGGTGGAGAAAAGTTTTCTGGTGTATATTATTTCCTTTCAACTTAATTCAATGCAATTAATAAATGAAAATATATTGTGGGGATTTTGTCCTTTCTGTAATATTATTCAAGAGCTAAAATTTAAGTAACAGATTGTGCTTCCTAGTGACAGGATGGACAAACTTTACTCAGGGGATCTTTCCAGGTTTGTTTGCTACAATTTCTCTTCTAGGCTAGTACTCCCAAAGCTAGGTGTGTCACTGGGTTAGTGTGGTTAAGACAGGTTAATTTTGATAATCAGCCTGCTACTGGAAGTGGTGTTACCAGCCATCTTTCTCTTCATCTTGGATATCCAGGCTCCCATGAGAAGCTGGTATCAGGGTCATCTTTGGATGCATGACAGGAGAGAGGCTTGAATTCATAGCTCTGAATAAGAGTGAGATGCCTTACTTGACCCTTCTGCCATCATAGTTTTAAGACAGACATATAAATGAAAAGATTCATTTCCAGAGCTTTGTTTGCCAGATTCACTGGCTTGTATGTAATTACAGTCATATGATTTGTAGCAGAGTGGATGAGAGAACTTCTATAACTTAAGTTGCCAAAGCTTGCTGCTCAGCCTCTGTTAGCTGAAGGACAACTTACTGACATGAATCATGACGGTATTGGAATGTGGTGGAGGAGGAGAAGGTAGGAAGAGCTAAATCATTCAAAACACAGGAGTCACTGATTACTCCCTCTTCTCTAAAAGATGTGCAATGTATAAACCATACTATGTTTTATTATTTATATACATGTATCCACACAAACATATGTACACACGCTTTACACATGTACTTTTTCTTGTGCTATTTCTCTCAACTGTTAAACATGTGCAATACACATCAAAATCAGTTGTGTAAACACTGTCCAGGAACAGCCTTAGCCTGGCATTACACTACAGAACTGGATCTTACCATTAGTCCATTATTTCCCCTGCAACCTTTCTTGATAATCCTGCTCTAGGGTGAAAAGTAATAAAAAGTTACAGAACTTTCTTATTCTAAGCTATTAACTGAAACTAGAGAAAGAAGAGAGAAGGGAAGCCACTGAATTTGGCTTTCTGACAATATTTTTCACAGCCACTGCAATCCTGCATGAGTGGCAGCTCTTTGAATGTTAAAATTAATACCTTAATGCAATGTAACCAAACTCGCTCAAATTGGCTCTTTTTCCACCTACAGATGACTGTTCGTTCTGCACCATCTAAACTAAAATGGTCCTAAATTGACAACTTTACACAGCTGCGTTCAAAATAACTTAAATATAATAAATACCTTCCATATCAAGTGCTTCTTGCATTGTGCAAAAGAGGCTGGCTATTTTCCCTAAAGATAACATTCCCACTATGATTTCTAACATCAAGTATCAACTTATGTGCTCATGTTGCCTGATGTGACAGTCAGTTGCCACCCTATTCAATAATCAATATTGTGTGATTCTTGGAGCAGATTTTTGAGATTGCTGAAAGAGTAAGAAATAAACATAATTCTGGATGTTAACAATGGAACTGTATGAATCCTTCCCCCTCCCACCCCATAAGGTTTTTTTATTACCATATAGAAAAACTCATGAAAGTCTGCATTTACCTCCATTAGTCTCATGGTTGTCTTGCTGCTCTCCCTCTCCTCCCAAATCTTTCTCTAAAGAAATACCTAAGTGGAGAGTAGCAAGCCAACAGGAGGCATAGATTTAGGTACTGACTAGTTCCTTTCTCTGGTCTAATGCAAGACAACAGATCCAGCAGCAAATCCCTTTGGTTTCAAGGCGAAAGTGCTGCTGGGCCCCATGAGCATGCTAACATTCAGAGCACTGGAGCAGAGTATGAGTTGCGTGAAGAGCTCTACAGCCAAGGGGTATCTGTTTTTTCTTACATTAAAAAACCCTAGGTAATACAGCAGTATGAGTTTTCTAAGAAAATAGAGCTGATAGGAAAAGAAGTCAGAGTAACCAAGCAGTGCATATACAAAAAATGTTAGTACAGAAACAACTCTGGTTTTGCAAATGCAATATTCCCACCCCAGCATCACCAATTTTTTTGTCTGTTTCTTAAGTAGCACAAAGGTTCCAAAGGCAGCGTGGTGAGGAACCAGAACCAACCAGAAAGACCAACTAACAAACAGTTTAGACAGAAACACTGAAGTCTTGGTCTTCTCTCACCATTTTCCCTTTTGCTACTATTGCCACTTATTGCAGAGTATTATTACAGTTTTAACTGCTAGTCATCTGAGATCTAAATGGCAACACTGTGACCTTAAAATGTAAGTAATTTGACTGATTGATATAAAGTTAATTTTAAACCATATGGGGCAGCAATTCTGCAATGAAGACTGCAGATATTTTTTCTTCCTTGTAAATTGATGAGGAAAATATTTTGTAAGGGTTTTTTTTCCCCCTCATTTTTCTCCATACTTGAACATAAACTGAGTTGCTTGCAAGTGAAAGTTATCAAGTGGTGAAAAGGCAGGTAACAAACCCCATACTTTAAAATCAGAAAAGGCATGCTGCAAAGTCCTCACTGGGTTTTGGAAAGCTCAAAAGAAGAAAACAAGGGATCAGTGAACTTTTACTGGCCCATGTATAATAATTTGTAGCAAGTAACCTGCTGCAGGCAGCACCCCAGTGTGCTCTGCCTGCTAGTTGCAGTTCTAGGCTTTTTCATTTCCCGTGGCTGTGGTGCAACATCAGAAGTGTTTTGAAGGCAAAACGCCTATGAGGTGCACTCAGAAACTAACTGAGCCAAACTTTATGCAGAACAAGCTATCATACAGAAATAATGTCACTCACCCTTTTAAAAAGCACTGGCTCCCATTTACATAGTTATAATAAACCTCAAAGGAAAAAACTTCATATGCCTAGTTTCCACACTCCATTCTTCAAACAAACCAGGCAGCTACAGAGAATTTGCTCTGTGTGTATCAGTGGCTGCAAAGCACATTGCATTTGAAGCAATGGCACCAAGACCTCAACAACTGTGCCACAGGGTATGCCTGACTCTGCTCCATTCCCTCCAAGGGCTGTGTGGAAGGCACCGAACCTTTACAAAGTGTCTGCAGATTTAGCAAGGGAGGAAAGAAAATGGACTTTGCATGCATTGTGAGAGGTGGCATGTCACAATGCACTTTAAGAGCGATACTGGTAGCCTCCTTATTTGCAGCTGTTGATTGTCAACTCCTGCTCACCCTACCTGAGGCGACCATTCCCTCTGCCCTGAGAGGTGAACTGCTTCTCCAGTTATTCCCCAATCACTTTCACTCAGAGCAAAACTTGGTAACTTAGCAGTGTAAACAACAGGCCTGGCTAAAACAGCTCCTTTATGTCTTTTTGCTAAGATTCACCTGTCTCTCACTGTAGGCGTTCCTGAGTCGGATGTCTAAATCTGAGCCTGTCACTCAGGAGTGGAGAGAACCTAATACCTCCAGAGGGTATTTAGTGTCACTCGCTGTAAAATAGACAACTAAAATACCTCATATGAATGAGTCTCTGGAGGTACTTTTTTCTACTGCTGTGGCTAGATCAGACAACATCTAACTTTAAAATGTCTAAAGTTAGGTCAAACAGAAAAAGGAATTAACATATATTTAGAGACTGGAAACAACCAAACAAAAAAACCTTTGAGGGCACAAATCCGATTCGTTTCAAAGCGGTGTTTGATCAGATTCTAAAAACGGTGTGGTTGCCTGTGTCAGCAGGAGACCATAAAGGGGCTTCATCCAGCTGTACACGTGCAAGAGAAAATTACTTCTAGCCATTTAAAAACCCCTCTGGCATTAGCAGTGAAGACAAAAAAGAGGCAATGACAAGACATCGTCACTGGGTACCTTCCTTTGTAAGGTGCACCAAAAGCTAAGGCAACACTACACAAGAAGTCACGCTGGTACTTACATGTCGCCATCGGACCCAGGAAAGGTCACAAATGGACAACGTGGGATTTGATGAAAAGTGCAGCAGCAGCAGAGTAGATAGGAAGTAAACTATTTCAAAATGGACTGGAGTTTTCAATTCCAAACTACTTTTTTTTTAAACTTAAAACCTCTGTCATGAAGCAGATGGTTGTTTAAATGTGTGCATGTGTATGTGTGAATGGGTTATACAGTTGTTTCTACAGAGCCTATTTTTCACTGATGCCAATGTCTTCATAGCCTGTCCTGTCAGTGAAAAACACATGGTTAACTTCACCAACAGAAAGTCCATGAACTCTACATACTAACCCACCTTTTTTCCCACCACAAAAGAACAAGTACAGCAATCCATTTTATAACACAGCACAACTATCCTTTAGAGTCAAAAAAATATACTCAATAAAAACCTTCAGAGAACAGACCCATGGAACAAATGTCTGTCCCTCTCCCTCCTGAGAAAAGGTGTAACTAAATGGCTGTCAATCTCTTCAAAACTAGGCCCCACAATTTTGTAATTGGATCTGTTTTAAAAAGAAATGTATCAGTATAATTGTGACTCAGACAAACAATTCAACCCAATTGTTCCTGGATTTCTTTTATTATTGTTTTTTAATAAAGGAGTGTTGCTATGGAAATTGCATGGGTTAGGCTGGGGACTGAGTCAAGGTTTGCTGCATGAGGAGCCTACAGACATTTCTCCCACACCTAAATAATTTCAAACACACTAAAGCACATAGCAGCTCCTGCAGACCCATGGACTTCCCTCTACTGCGGGCTTACTGGGTAGGCTCAGGTGAATCACAGAATGAAACTGAGATCCACTGGGCCACCCTTCGAGTAGATGCAAGGTGACTAAACTCAGTAAAACCACTTGGCAAATAAGCCCCTTTTAGGCAGGTCTATTAGGAGGAAAATGACAAGCTGGAGAAAAAGTTTCCCGTCTTCTATTTCAGGTTTCTGTGCATGTGGCATCATCTGCCCATCAACCTCAGTTGCACTTCCCATCCTTCCAGCTTTCAAAGCTATATCTGTAGTTGGGGGGAGCTGGTTCAGAGCAGTGTCTCCTCGTTAGACAAGCTGGGCTGTGATATGACTCAGCTGGAAACCAGTTCTAAATTTAATGTGTCAAAAGACAAAAGGCAACTATTGTACAACTAAGAGCTGACATACATGCTTTTAGGTTGCATGTTATTGATTTTAATGGTACTGATGCAGTTTTGGTACAGCTGGTTTGGACTGCCAGCCTAAATGGTTACTATATCACCTTTTTTTTTTGTTATCAATCACTGAATTGTTTATATTAGCATGCAAATGTTAAAAAAAGGTTGAGCTACAAGCTTTCTTCAGAGGAAAGTTCATCTTAAAACCACTACCCTCAGTAGATGCTTTGGAGATACAGAAGTTACCTAATTAAGAGCAAAGAGATAGGTAGTGTTAAAAACGATAACTTTTTTAATTGCCTTTTTTAAAGTATATTGAAGATATTGTTAAGAGACTTCAAATAAAGTCTTGGCTATACTCAATTCTAATGTAGATACTGTCACTATCTTCGACAATGCAAGGACCTTATATCCACCCACTAGTAGAAATACAATTATGATTTTAAAAGGCGCTAGAATTGTCAACTTCCAATTTCCTTCTTTTCCTGGAGGATTTTGGCAGTATTTTTCTGACCTAGGATGTGACATGTCAATTCCACTCTCTCATCACCTACATGCTCTTAGAAAGGTGAATGCTTTTGGACAGATGACAAAAGAAACCCTGCTGAGGTCTGCTTGTTCCCTGTCTAGCAGAAAACAGAAGTGAGCTGGGTGTGAATATTATAAGGGGGGCAGGGGAAGTCTTGGGGGTTTGTTTGTTTGGTTGGTTTGGTTTGTGTGTGGGTTTTTTGTTTTGTTTTGTTTTGTTTTAATTTGTGACATTATTATACCGGAGAAGAGAGAAATAAACTGCAAGGAGGGATGAAAGGAGGGAGAATATCTGAGATGCTTCTAGGACTCTACCAAACGGGTTATGTAAAGCTGCTGCATTTTTCTACAAGCAGATGAACTGGGACGTGGCCTGCTTTGACGTGTGCAGCTGAATCATGCAGATTGTGGGACCCCGTTAAGCACAATTAAGCCACAATGCAATATGCCACCACCGCTAGTAATATATTACTCCGAGTGTGTTATTGTTCTATTGTTACTGTGTAGTTTTTCTCTTGCTAGACTCCACAGCAACACTTCCAGGTTTCAGCCATCTGGCTGCTGCTCTGAATTTTATGACCACGATTTGTCTGTGAGGAACTTGAAAGCCTGGAAGACAGGTTTTTGTTACACCATCACATTTTAACACATAGACACTGTCAGAATAACAGCAAACCTCATATTGTTCAATTAATTAATTCATTTGTTAAAAACCTGGAGCAACATTCAGGCCTTTTATCGTGTATGAGTCTTTTGCAGTAATTACTGGAAGCAACTTACAGCAACAACATAGTACCAGTGGTCATATGCTTTTAGGAGAAAACCATTAATTAACTGAGAGTGGAGCACTTCTGGATGCCACAGCAGGAGTGAGACTTGTGCATTTTACAGACAACTGAAATCCTAGTGAAGCTGAGATAATTTTTTAAGCCTAACCCAAAGCAGAAGGAAACACCAGAAAAGTAACTGTAAACAAACTCAAAAGGCACTTGTGCAGTTTAACCATACAGCACCAAAATTTTTTCTTTCTGAGTCTGAAAGCTTTAAAATGCATGTAAAAGGAGTAGAAACTTCTGCAAGTGCAACATCAAAAATGCAGCCAAATCATCACCAGCTAATTAGACAAAACAAGCCCAAACTCCAATAGGAACACTTAGCTTTGCCATACAGGCTGCATGTTTTATACTCAATCTTCTAAGGGGGAAATGTAAAACACAGTATTAAATGACATATTAACTCAACCTCATGCAGAACTGAAAATGTGTATGTTCATCAAAGCTACTAGTTCTAGTACCTGTATCTTTTAGACTTCACAGTGTAAATGATTGTTTTAGATTAGCATTACAGGTGAATCACTTCATCACAAGAAGAAAATTGGAACTTGGTGACAGGGTTTCAAACAGACTTTTAAAACTGCACTTTAAAAGCAGTTACACAGTCCTGGTAAAGACTGGACAAGCTCACTCAGCTTCTCACCTGCTTCCAGAGAAGCAAAAATACTCTTCAGCAGCAAGTTGGTGCCTTCACACCACTTTGCCAAATGACCCATTCTCTTGCCTATTCTCAACAATAAGCACTTGTTGCTCCCACCTGGTGCCTTTCACAAGCAGTACATTCCAAGGAGCAGCAAATGCTTCTGTCCTCATTGTAATGCTGGGTAAGCCAAGGCGTATTTTAACAGGGTGGCTGGCTCTGGTCATCCGTAACTTTGGGACTGAGTTCACTGCCACATGCACTAGGTCCCGCTGCCTGGCACTGGGGTTCCCACCATCCATTACGCAATTAGCATCCGTTGACATGAGGGGGCCTATTACCCAACACAGGATCTTGCACTTGCCTGTATATTTGGTTTCTTTTCTCATACTCCAACGATGACTTGCAAGGATACATTATGAAAAGAATTTGTTACTCTGGCTAGCACACAATTGATACAAATGACAGCATAAGGAGCTTTAAGAAATGATGCAGGCAATAGATACATGTAGCAATAAATTAGCTTTTCTAAAGAACAAGAAGAGATACACAAACTTGAAATATTCGTTGTTGGATGGCAGATTAAGTTTAAAAATGCAAAACCAGAAACACAACAAGATTTGCAAATGGCCCATAAAAGACCTTTTCTTTTTCTATTCTCATTGCCTACATCCCATGTTGTCGTGGGATAATCCCAAAATATTATCATCTTAGCCAGGTTTTGAGAGAGTGGGCAACAACTTTGCTCTTTGCTACTTTTTTGTATTGATCTCTAGACGAAGCATTTGAATAAACCAAAACTAAACATGCATTGTTGTTGCATCTTTCCCACTTCTCTTATGTTCCCTCACATAATTCACACTGCGTAAATTGCCTACGCACAGTAGCACTTCACAACATACAGTACATGAAAGCAAATAGCTCTAATTTGTGGAACCACTGTGCACATTCAGTTTACTTTGTGTTATCCTCTCTATAAATAAAGGCTTTTAGATCAAACCACATGGATTCCTACACAGTAATCTCCAAAAATATTAACTTCATACTACCAGCTTGCTGACTTGAAGCTGACATCTGTCCAACTTAACCAAACAAAAATTTCCAGAACAGCTTTAAAAAGTATGCGTTTTTCTTAAAGAATGCCAACAACTATGCTACTTCATTTTTAGCTGCCACAATATCAGTGCTTTTTGACAGGTTCTTAACCTCTGTAATGACATTACATTGCAGGTCTTACTGTGACCACATCAGTTTCAAGCAAGCCTCTCGTATCAGGGCAAAAAAAAAAACCAGTCAAGATTTTATTTTCACTCCAACAGGTAACAACATACATTAAACAAATGCCTCAAGAAATGTTGGAAAGATGCAAAAAATACAGCAACCAATTTTCTAGTTGCTGCACTCATGACAGCCATTACACAATGCACACATGCAATAAATCAACAACACTTAAAAAATAAAATTCTCTTTTGTGCTGGGCCCTTAGAACATCAGTCAGATTTTTAACCTAGAATCTTGTTTTCCTCTATGTCATGGTTTTGGCTGGGATAGAGTTAATTTTCTTCACTGCAGCTGGCATAGTGCTGTGTTTTGGACTTAGTATGAAAACAATGTTGATAACACACTGATGTTTTAGTTGTTGCTGGGTAGTGCTTGTACTAGTCAAGGACTTTTCCGGCTTCCCATGCTCTGCCGGGTGCACAAGAAGCCGGGAGGGGACAGGGCACAGCTAAGAGAGCAGATCCAAACCGGCCAAAGGGATATTCCGTATCATATGATGTTATGCCCAGTATGTTAACTGGGGGAAGCTGGCTGGCGGAAGGCAGCAATCGCAGCTCAGGGACTGGCAGCATCAGTCGGTGGGTGGTAAACAGTTGCATTGCTTATGGGTTTTTTTCTTTTTTTTTTTTTTTACTTAATTTCTCTCTCGTTACTTTCTGTTTTATTATATTATCATTATTATTATCATGATCGTTATTATCATTACTATTTTATTTTAATTCTTAAACTGTTCTTATCTCAGCCCATGAGTTTTCTTGCTTTTGCACTTCCAATTCTCTCCCCTGTCCCACAGGGGTGGGGGAAGTGAGCAAGCAGATGCGTGGTGTCTAGTTGCCAACTGAGGCTAAACCACAACACTCTACAATATATATACAATTTAAATAATAATTTTGAAGCCATTAAAGGCAACAAAGTTAAACAAAAAATATTAATACATCCACATACAGAGCAGACACTTCACTTTCCTGTTCAGCAGTGTTCCTAAAATCTAGGAAACTACATTTAATTTGCCTTGGAACACAAGCCCAAACAAATCTTACATTCTAGGAAGCTAACGTGATGCTAGGAGATACCCTGATAAACTGGGAAAATGACTCACCCGGTCTGGTGTAATGGGTCTGATCCTGCAACACTTACACCGAGACAAGTAGTCACTTGGACAGAAACACTCAGGCATGCACCTCCCATGGCAATTAAGCCATGACATTTTCAAAACCTTGCAGAGAACAGAGCTGAGGCAGGGCTGCTCACTGGGCTGCTGACATGCACCAGCTCAGCATGCAAGGTTATATAACTACCTGTCCTTCAGCTCTGCTAAAATGAGAACACACTAGGAGCAGCCCTCAATTGCACTCCTCATGTCAAGATTTGTTATTATTTCTCAGCTGCCACCATGAAAATGCTATAATCCAAAAGACCCTGCCATTTTAGAGGGCATGTTACACTATACTTTGTTATTTGAGGATTGCACAAGTGCCCAGGAATACATATTCAGAAGAGCAATAAATAAATATCATAAATTGAAATAAATCAATTATTCTTGCTGCTGCTCGCCCTCTGAAACCTCAGGCACCATTAGCTCTGTGACAGCTGAACAGCAGGTAGGTTTCCCAAAAAGTATCCCAGCACTGAAAGTGAAAATTAACATTCACTGTTCCATAACGTCCTCAGAAATGAACAGTGCCGCAGTATCCACACAGGGTAGTTCATTCCACAAGCACAGGACAAGTATTTCTGTATCAGGCAGGTCAGATGTGTATCACCCGCCTCCAAAATTGAGCAACAAATGGGAAAAAAGAAACAAACCAAAACGCTATCTGTTTTGGCACGTCACCGGCCTACATATACGGTACAGGGGCAGAACAAGTCACCCCAGGCGATGTTGAACAAGGGGAGACAAGCGTCCTGCAATAGCTACACCTAGCCAGCTCTGCAGCATTTAGCTTTTGGTGGTGAGAAACTCTGAACGCCACAGAAGTTTTCCCATATTTTCTTAGTTGTTCTCATCTGTTAAACAAGCTTCTGTGGTATTTATAAGCATTCATTTTTACTAAATTAAACTGACAACCTATTAAGAGTGATGGCTAATGGTAAGAAAGCTGCCAGCAATTTAGTTCTTTAATATAGTGCCATTTTCAAAAGATGCCACACAGAGATCATGTTCCTTTGGTCTTCTTGCTTTTACTTTTTTTCACAAGATTCTAACACATTTAAAAAGCTGTAATTTATCAAAAGGGTGTTTAATCAAAAGAGCCAAAAGGCATAATGTTCAATTCCCTCGTTACTCCTTGTACCTTTAGTTCTCATGGAAAGCAGGCTTTATACCTCAAAATCCTCTGCTACTAAGCATATCCAGAGGCGTATAGCCCTGAGTGTAAGGGATTTGGTTGACTGCAATCATTACTGCTAAACCAACAACACATATCAACAGTAAGAAATCAAATTGCCCATGGCGAGCAACACATTTTCTTTAGTCCTGGAGAAAGAAGCATGGCACTTGGTGTGGCAAACCACAGAACAAGATTCCACTTCCTGAAGTTAGTTTAGAGATTGAACATTACATTGTTGATACTATGCTGCATCACAGTTATTTAATGTCAAACTCCCTTAAGATTTTCTTTCTTACTTCCAGGCATGCTCACCTTAATTTCCCCACCATGAATTTCAAAGCTTATCTTTGGTACATCACCCGTTACCAGAAAAAGTTGTTCAGGACAATTTAGCTGCTTAGTTGCACGTCTACAACTTCACTAGCTTTTAGCTACTCTGACAAGAGTTCCTGAACAGGTCTGTAGCTGGATCCCAGGCAGAAGCTGAGAAGCAAATTAGAGAAGTCCTACCACATCTCTGTCTCTCAAAGTATTGCCTACTCTAGCACAAGTCCATCTGTCAACACTGGTTTGTCTGGTTTAAGAGCATTTTGCCAAAACGCATTCCTAAAGGTCCGTAAAACTCTACAGGTTAAGACTGCACTGAATAAAATTAACTATCATTGAATCATTCCTACACCGCTCCCCAATAGCGCGTTGCCAATAAAACTGGAAGCAAGCTATATAGAAACTCAAAAAAGCTGCTCCTTAGCATATCTGATTGCACCTTGTACCTCTCAGGCAATCTCAGACATCTGTACTTCAGTAGACAGTCCAGACAGACAGAGCCAGACATACTTCTTTTAAAGCATGAGTTTTATTACAAAAAACTTACTAGGCACTACAGGCAGAACTTTTAAATTATACTATGTCCATTGACTTATGTTCTGGATGCTGGCACGTAGGCAGCATTTTCCTCCCTTACGACTATGCCTTCATTTCATTTCATTCAATTTTCACATGCATTTGCATGTCATTTCACTGCTGAAGAATACGTAGAACTGGGCAGAATTGTTGCCTGAATAGTTATGATCAAAAGGCTTGCTGGCAAAAGACAAATGTATTTTCATATACAGAACTCCCAGATCACTTAAATACTAGTTACCATCTCCTCCAATAGCTTGTTAGTCACTACTTGATCTCCCTTGCTGCATTTATCACAAACGACAAACCTCTGGTTCCAGTACTGAGATTCCCATTTGACTACCCCAAAGGCCTAATTTGACCATAACAACCAACATAATTAAACGGCAATAACATGGGAAAGATTTGCAAGTATACTTAGACACTTTAAAGGTTAAGTTCACTCTAAAAGACCCCTGCTTCTATATCTTTCAAGCACTTCGTAAAATCTCTTCCACAGTTAAATTTTTAACACGCCACTGGTTGTTATTGCAAATAAGTATCCAAGGCAGACAACAACAAACTACATGATGGAATATGTTATAATCCTGAGCTGCATTAAAAGGAAGACAGGAAAAAAAGTGGAATTGCTCAACATTAAGGAAGAGACAAAAAGAGTCTCCAAATACTTGCCTTCCAAGAAGCAAAAAGGGAAAGTCACTCAAAGTTAAGGCAGATTCAGTCAGCAGAGCAGGGAACAGGAGCTGGTCCAGCATAAATGGAAAACCAAAAACATGGAGCACCTTACCAAATCAGGAAAAGATACCAGTACAAAGTGATACAATTGGTCCCTATGTGCTCAGCCCAAACACTGTTGCTAACAGCTATACAATACTCTACTTTCCCAGCTTTTTCCTCACTGCTCCTTATTATTCTGTTTCCGTGCATGATCAAAAAAAAAAAAAGCCCACTGAAATCCTGCAGGGATGAATTTTTATCTTTACAATCATGAAATAAAGCCATTTAAAAAAACAAGGACACTTGGATGTATTTTGCAGATACACTCTATGTTTAGGAAGGAGGAAATATTATGGGACTGAAGTCTGGGTGATTAATGTATCAATCATGCTCCTTAAAGATGTCAATACAATAAAATAGTCTTCTGTAGCTTCTTTTCCATAACTAAGGGCACCCACTATTACAAGTATGAAAAAAATAAATACACACAACTTTTCGTAATATACTCCTGGCACTTCGTTACCCACAAGATTTACAATCACTAAGTAATTTTCCAGCAACATATTTCCTGTTCTATATTCCTTAATATTATTCAATATACAGATTAAGGCAGTGGGATAACACAGTCATAGGTTTAACCTTATATTCCAGCTGTGTATATGGTCACAGATAGCATAATTGGTCTGCAGTTCTCTTCCATCAGTTTGGAAGAACCTGCATAAAAATGCTTCTCATTTAAGTACTAAGCACATGCAAGCCCCTGAAAACCTTGCTGCCATCTCAGCTCACTGATCATTCATAACTTTGCCTTTACTTTCATATATATTGCACAAAATACAATAGTCGAATATTTTAATTGCTTCATCAAGTCACCAGAAGCATTGTTATGTCTCAATATGGTATTTGCGTTTCTTTAGAAAGGCCCAAGTACATACTCCAGTGCTATTGCACACTTCCTCAATTGTTGAAGCTATACGATACTGGAAGTTGGTCTTAACCAAGAGAGCTTCTTGACATAGAGCAGAAAGGGACACAGGAAAGCACATGACCGCAAAAGAAATTGAAACAAGACATGCTTATAGGGAAGAGAGCTGTCCATGACTACCTCAGTACTAACGGTTCAACACTTTTGAAAGCCCTTGTATTACGTGATGTACCTGACTACTTCAGGTACAAATATCCACTAAAATCTTGCTTTATGAGCAGCTTTTTCTGGTTAATCTTTGATGCTGCTTGTAGAAGGGTAACAGGAGTATGCAGCTTCCATAGGCAGCCCTTGCACGACTGAAGAATTTCAACCTACTTCCCCCAGCTGCCTCTCAGTCATGCCTTGTGTTCACACATATCCCCACAGCACAGCTGCAGCCACAGACAAGTTGCCACTTCCAGGATAATGCTCATATTTATCCTCAGGGCTAAGATTATTTTGTTTGTGATGAACAGCAGCAGCATGTTTGTTTATAGAGCTACTATGAGATACACTATATCCTGATACAGTCATCTGTAAATATTAAATCATCTACTAATATCAGTCTAAATACCTTCACAAAAAGCAGCACCTTGGAACTAATATGAACCCTGGCTGTTCTTATAAACTGTGTGCTCCTTGTGTTATTGAAAACCAGAGAGTAAGGAAAATCAGTAATATAGAAAGCTTTATTTAAGCGTGGAAGAAATCTCTATCAATACCTAAGATGAAAAAATAACAAAAGCAAATCTAGGACTTCATATCTCAGACAAAATTTTAAATCAAGCAGCACACAAAAGATACTTTATATCTTTGTGCTGCAAGGAAAGATTAATATAAACATAGGTAAAGCTTTGCGTAATTCACTACCCTTTGCCTTTGAAGATAGATGCTGAAGCATGCAAAACATCTGATAACCTATCTGCCTCCGAGGAAATTCATACTTTTTTTATTTACAGAAGTATCTCTGTAAGTAACTTATTTCTTAAGTCAGTCTTCTTTTTTTTTTTTTTTTTAGTAAATTACATTTCTTTATCTGCTCTTAGATGACTTGTTTTATTATTTTGCGGTGTTCTCAGATGCTCAATATCTTAAAACCCACTAAGAGAGCTGGAGCCTGCATTGAAACTCCAATTTAAATGAGCTTTCGTAAAGACAAAGAGAGTATTGAGTATTTATACTTAGGAAAGAGTGTGGTACGGTAGGATGGTGACTCAGTAGCAACAGGCAAAAGCAAACACAGCACTGTTTCATCTCCTTTTTCAACAGATCAAGTATAACCTGAAGCTGGGATGACAAGAAATCTGATGACCATTTGGCCTTCTCTGTGAGACTAAACATGCTCTTGCAAATCAATTTGCAGTGGATATGCATGCATGTAAAAGAGTTCTGACCTCCAAACAGCTTAGTGAACAAAGCCAAATTTGTATGTGGAAATAGAGGAAGACAGAGCCACAGAGCCTATCTAACTGAAGACCACCTCTCCAGCACAGACTATAGGACTTCATGGAGATATGTTTGCTTGCAGTCAAACCCAGAGTGACTATGCAAACATGGTCCATGGCCCCTTCTTTTACAGTACATAGTATTGGCAGCTGTTGCAGAACTGTCAGTCCTTCCGTTTTCACTTCAGTTAGCACAGAGATCCACATGAATGATAAAGTATTCAGCAATGTATCTAGCCTTTTTCTTAAAGTGGGAGTATATAAATACCCCCTTTTCTGAGTCAGAATAATTACTTCACATCTTATTCCATTTCCAATATCTTAAATGCAGTGTGTTCTCAATGTAGAAACCCAGAAAGAATACACTGTCATGTTTGGTTTGGATTGCAAAAGTTTTATTGTAACAAGTCGCAGGTTAAAGTATTCTTTGGCATCTTCAGTACAGACCTGGGTGGTGGGAGCTCCCTGAAGAGATTAGCATATTGAGGCAAGAACCTCACCTAGTGAATACTGACTGCAAAGAAATGGCCCCCTACTGAAGCTAAAATATACAGGATGTTCTAAATTAACTTTGAAAGATTTCACACAGTTAAAGACGACAAGTGTCCTTTAAAATTTGTTCTGACCAACAAAGTTCTGCAAAAAGCACTATATTTGATGTACAGCACAACAATCAGTCTTCACGTTTCCCCATGCCCAGCTGACTTGCCTGCAACCAAAGGCTGAGTCACAACCAACAAAAGATAATAGTTCAAATAAAGAACCTCTTCTCCTCATTGAAAGCCTCACTGAACCAAAATGTTTGTGGGCAAAGTAATTCATTGACGTAAGAGCTTTTCTAGATTTTGAGATCCAACGGGTGATAAAATATAAGAAACAAAATATTTAGACTATCAGAATACTGTCTTGGCTGCCCATTGCAGCCCATCTTGCATTGTTTTCCTGTGAATTCCTAATCTTTAAGACGTGTTATCTCAAGCTGTCATAGAAAAGAATCTCGAGGAGGAGGGAAGCAAATGAATCATTTATCATCTGCCCTCTCTCCTCCTGACTGCTTCTCTGCTGATTTCAAATGATACAGGAACAGTTTATATAAAAGGCACCATTGATATCTTCTAATTTTGAACACACATTAACTAATTGTTTACTTCTGCTCATGCCACCTGCCCTGATTTGCAGGGCTGTATTTACTTCTTAGTTACTTTATGTATATTCAGATTTCTCATTGTTTTAATCTTTGGACTACATACATATACCCTTTGTTTTAAATGACTAGCATGGGATGCAAGTGAGAAATAAAGGACCGATAGCATGATCACCCAAAGAAATTTTTCAGGACAGGCCATTGAAGAGTAAATTGCTCCAGTGCTGTCCAGCATGGGAGCTATGTGGTGCTAAAAGAAATATGTATAAGCCTCCAATAGCTTTTCTGTTTAATTCTACAAGTTTAAGGATGCAGTGCATTACTGGGACCAGTGGACGCCATGACATGAGTTACCTGAGCCACCTATGCTAGAGATGCTGCTCTAATAGGACAGCACTGACTGACCTCTCTAGACAGACACCCTTGAGCACTGCTCTGCCTCCAGGGTCACAAGCATTTCCACTTCTGACAATGGGCTCTGCGCAGTGATGACTTCATGTCAGTTCTGACCTGTGCAAGGATGAAACTTCCTCCAAATTAATTCCTGGAATCCAGTTGCACGCCTCTCCTAACTCTACCAAAGGATGCAACTGCACCCAAGATCCTCTATCGAACCTGCCACCAAACCTCTCCTTAATACTTGCCTTTTTTCCCCACTGCAGCATTCACACAAACTACTACCATCCCCATGTCTTAGCACTGTGCCACCACCACAAACTTTCACCAGGATGCTGCCTAAGTCTCCTTAATGTCATGTCAATCAACATGCTAGAACTCTCCATGTCAAACACAGTAATTTCTTCTAGTTTACTGTCCCTCTCTTTTTTTGTTCTGTTTTCCTTAAACAAGAGTTTTCCATGCTTCTGATGTCAGGCAAGGCAAACAGGCTGGTTTCATACCTTGCCATCTTGGTCGCTTTTTTGATGGCATCTGTACACCCATCACTACTTGTCTGCTCACTATCTCCTTCTGAATCATACAGTCTATTACAAAACTGTGTGTCAGCTGTTATGCTGATGCATTTTTGCAATATTACTTTTACTGGTGAAAATAAAAGTAATAAAAAAATGCTCAAAATGTACTTTATGTATTTGAAAGCACTTTGCCATGTTTACAATTTTTCTGCCACTATCAGTTTCCAAATTTTGAGAGAATTTTTCATACAACGCAGAGGAGATTATCAATTTGAATAGAAATAAAATTGTAAGTGGAGGACTACTCAAGCTGACAGGGTAACTGAGGTATACATCAAAAGAAACTCCTTCACATTAAAATTATTTAAAAAAAATCTGTCTAGGTTTAAAGTTTGTAATGCCTCAACATCTTTTTTAGTTTTGCAGGGATAAACACTATCTTTTCCTAAAAATAGCTGTCAAGTTCCTCCTGACTTTTCCATTACACTTGCTACATGAATAAGAAGTTACTTCCTCAAAGTTAAAAGCTGTGAATAAATAGGCCTCTGGCTCAAGTCAGCTGCATCTGCAATGAAATCTATCTCCAAATGTGGTTACAGGATGAAGAGTGGGGAGGCGAGAAGGGTTCTGTATACAACTGCAATGGGACACTGACCAAGCCATATACTTCCCTGACACGAGAGAGAAGTGAACAGCAACATTGCCCATTCAAAGTGACAACACAGCATGTCTGTTTTCTTTAGCAGTTGATTTAATCAAATGACCATGAACCATCTTCGAAAAAGTTTGACAAACCACCACTCTCTTATAGCACTTTTAGAATGATTTTCGCCTGCAACCAAATAAAAGGCAGCACTGCTGCTCCCTCAGCTTCTCCCAGCTCCTGCAAAATTCCTCGCCATCCTGTCACATCAAGTGGCCTGCAGCAGCGTACAGAGGTAGACAGTGAACTGACCCTCTATTAAACTCTGCATTTTTCTTGCTAGTTTAATGTTAGCGTGGACTATTCCCCTTGTCTGGCCCACCATGCAGCCAAACGTCTGTACCAGAACATGGGAAGAAGAAAAACAGGAAAGATGGCTTTTTTTTTTTGGTGTTGGTGCTAGCTTCACATGTTTCTGAAACTACAGCCTCAGGCTAACCTTTCAATGTTTATTACTTTTAGTTTCCACTACTCTATTTGCTCAATAGCTGACAGGCATGTAAGTGAATCTTCTGGTTTTCCTTAGGTCACTGGAGCTTTTTTTTTGTTTAAATAATTTCCTGGACACTTCCTGACCTCTTATGAATTCCCAGAAGTAACCATGACCCATGTAAATTAGGATAACACTATGCTGAGTCAGTAGTCTAACAGAGAATTCCTAGGCCTAAAAAAATACTAAGTCTTATGATTGTAGTTGCAAAATGAAGCAATAATGGCTGACATTGCATCTTGCAGCTTTTGCAGAGCTAGATACCAGACTATATAGATCAAGGACATTTGGAATCTGGCAGGAGTCTAACAGAAGTCTACATAAGGTACATGTGGTGCTAAATTAATAACTGAAATACAAAAATACAGCATTTAAAGTTATTTAAAAAGAACGGACTATCTGGTGCTATTGACTGAAGTTTGTGTGAGAGTACTTTGACTGGTTATTTTACCTCTGGAATATTCACAGAGATTATAGCCAACAATAAAATGCATGACCTAGTGTAAAAAGGAGCTGCTTAAATGTGTATGATGGCTTAAATTCAAGCTACTGAACAGCTGGGGTGCTACTGTATCCTGTTTGATCACTAAACACAGAATTATTCTTGTCATCTACTGCAGCACACTACTCTAGAAGTCTGAGCAATGAATACAGTGCCAGGCTGAGCATAGTATGGGTATGAAGCTGACAAAATGTGGTCCCTAGAGAAAACAGTATCAGAAGCAGATTCTGGAGCAGCCAAGCATTGCTGGGGGAAGCAGATGTATCCTGGACTGCCACGGGTCTTTACAGGTGCCAGTGCTCTCTGGAATAGTCTGTGGAGTAGAGTGGCAGCTTTATGAAGATGCAGCCACAGCAGATGATACAGTAACTGCTAAAACCATGAGGGGGCTTCACTGGGGCAATGCAGCCCAGGCAGAGGACCGTGCTAGTGGCACTACACCTCCTCTGACTTCAACTCTCATTCCCAGCTAATTTGGGCATCTGCAGGGAGCTACTTCTCACCATGATGACCTCTGCCCAGCCTCCACTTCAGTTTCTAAATAAAGTCGATGCTGAACTTAGGAAATAATGGCTCTTGTTGTGTGACAGATAATAAACTTTTCTGTTGCAATCTTGCGTTTTGGGCCAAGAACCAGCAATCAGCCACTTGTCAGCACTTCCACGTTGCACTCCCCTGTCAAGCACAACCACCCTACCAATGAGCTTGGAGACTAACCATCATCAGCAACATGTTTTGAATTTTTAAAGAGGATGATATTACAAATTAACAGCAAGCAAGAAACAGGAACAACTATGTATAATTGAAAAGGGAATGCAGAAAGATACAGAATAGGAACTACTGCAAACTACTGGTGCATCTTAATTGTGAAATAACATTAGAAAGCAGTGAAATAACCATTAAAAATATGGTAAACAGTACAATACACCACAACGCACCGCTAACAACAGCACAACTTTCCATGCTGTAAGCACCTTGATAATGGTGGAGTAAACTTTAAGGGAGGGAATTCTGAAACAAGATAAAACACACACAAATTATTAAATTAATAAATTTAGGAAACTTCATGCCACTGGAAACAAGAAATGTACTTTTTGCAGGCATAGTATCTTGTTACTCTAGTCACTGCATCTACATAATACAGGAATCTGAAGACTGAAAGCCTACATAGCTAATAGTGCCATCCTACTCAGAATAACCCAAACCATGCATGATCAACACTGTCTGATACCTCTATCTTTTTTTCAAACCTAGTTACAGCAAAGCAAACTTCCTTAACTTCAGGGTCTTTTAACCAGATGAATTGAAGTATTTCATACTGTATGTGAAAAATAATTAAAATGAACGCAGTGACAAGTTCATTCCAGGCATGGCACTTTATCAGAAGAAAGTTTTTAAAGCCTGTATCAGTTCCTGGAAGTAAAATGTTTCATAGAAATTATCACAGATCACAAAACAGCACAAAAATGTGCCTTATGGGCAATATTTTCATATAGTTTCTTGTCACTTGCATCCCACAGCAAAGCTTTGCTTAAAGCACTCCAGATGTTCCATACGTGCACATCGAAAGGGAGTAGGGCAAGAGAACAGGTGAAAAATACCTGTGCAAAGCACATTCAGAGTTAAATCCCACACACACAGACACACACTCCTAACCAAATCCCAGACTGGCTGCTGGTTCACAGAGGGTCCCCCCCACAGCATACGTCTAAGCAGAACTGTCTGCTCAGCTCTCCTAAACCACCAAGGCAGTGACGACCCTTCCTGCCACCAGCAATGGTTTATTTTTGCTGTGTACATTCTTGCCACTGTTTGCAGAGGTTTATCCCAACTTGGGCTTATAAATATCATTCCAGCAGAAGAGGAAACTCTTGAATAATGACTGTAGTTTCCTTCTGGTCCAAGTAGGCACAACTGAAAAAGTTTCCTGCACTGAAGGGATTCAACAGCAGCACAAGTCACTCTACCCCAATGCAGTGAGCACAAGAATGGAGCTGGTTTTAAAAATACAATCGTAGAAAAAAGTACAGAGGAATATGTTTACTTTAAACTTTCACATATATCCAAAAATCATCTTTACAGGGGGGTACTTACTGGTTAGGAACCAATTCTCAGAACAATCATTTATACAAATTATTTAGGTCTTCAATTCATGTCACATATCACTGCAATTAGAAGGAGACCCAAGGGAGCTATTGACAGGCACTGCTCCTCACCTACAACCCCAGAAATCATTCAAAGGTTTTTATGGTTGTCACAGGAGCCAGAAACCTCCAACTGCCTTAGTGTGCTGATTAGCGCTGCAGCTTACCATAGCACAGCTGGCTCTTACCACTACCTACACACGATGGGGGAAGGATGCCAACAGCTGCACAGCCCTGATTCCAGCCCAGCAGGGAAGACTAATGCCAGTTCCATGTCCTCATGAAAGAAACACAGCACCATCCCAGCTACCATCCAAGCAAGCAAAGGTAAAGCAGGACTGAACTAAGGACCTGCCCACCAGTCTGAAAGCACATTTGTACATATTTAACTTAGCAGTTACAAATTTATCAAGACTAACTCCAGGAAAGGCAAGTCAAGGATTCTTGACCCAGCTTAAAGTAAACTGGCAGTTTCAGAGCTCATGGAAAAGATATTAGCTTGCACAGTCAACGTATACTCTCTTGACCACAAATTGTCATTCCAGGTAGGGTTCTGTCTTATATTTCATGACAGTATCCCTGCATCACTCCTTCGATTTCATTGTCTCTACCACAGAATAAGAAGTCTGACTCTCTCCTATCACTGCCATACCGGAGGTGTAGATACCCCAAGCTAGGCACTGGGAAATGTACAGTGACCCCAATGACTCACTCCAAGGCTTAGTTTCAGGTGAGCCACCCTGCTCATCTTCTGACATTCCATAATCACAGAAAGTTGTGAGGGGGTACAGGGGAGAAAGGTTGGTCTGCTAATTTTCAAATCAAGTTAGCCATGCTATTCTTGAAAAGCCCACACCACCTAGATGAAAGGCTAAAGGAGACAGACGCAGACAGCTAGTCAGGAGGCAGAAGGTCAGGGAGAGACCTCAAAGGCAGCTGGGCCTTGCTAGGTGCCAAGTGACTTATCCTACAGCAGTGAAGAGGGGGGAACTGCTGGCAGCAGGAAGACACTTCTCTGCAGAAGCCTGTGAAAAAATAAACAGTCACTTTCATGATAGGGAAACTTAGTTTCAGGACAAGAGCAAGCTTCAAACTTTTGCTGTTGCTGTCACTCTAACAAGAACGGCTCCAGCATTCAGTATCACTTTATTAGTTTTGATTTTGTTAAAGGAGGTTTCAATATAACTGCTAATAGTTAAACATTTTGCACCTGAGTTTGACAACACATTTGCTCTTGACTAGTACCTTTTGGACAATTATCATATACTGTCATAAAAGAGAACTAGCAAATTCTAGAACTACTGTTAGAAGATATATCTGATTTCATACTTCAGACACGTAAAACGTATTGCAAAGCTTTTAGAAAGGAAAAAAAATCTTTAAACCTGATTAAACAAAACTTTGTAAATGTTCACGAAAGAGAAGATGAAACTCTGTCAACTATTTCTTTTAGTGCAGCATTTTTTAAGCATTTGCATAAATTACTTGTAAAACGACTTACTTGTTCATTCAACTGTCCCTGTAGCCCCATTCCACCACTTCAACTGTTCCCTCTCACTCTTTTCCTTAAAAGTTCACTTATCTCTGCTTTCCCATTGATTCAAATATACTTCTGGATCTACATTTAAAAAACCAACCAACACACCTAACTCATGTCCTCATCTGCCTCCATAACTACCTCCCTCTTTTTCATCTGTAAGCTTCTCAGAATGCCAATCAGTGACCGCTCTCCCACATCTCTTCAGACTCTGTATGAAAAGGTCACTTTCTGCCTCTTCTCTGTCCTGGGTGTCACTATCCAACAGTGTCTGTTAAATTTTAAACTCAGTGTTGTCACAATTTTCTCCATAATGCCCTCACACTTTCCAAATCAGATCCATATTTAAATCCTTCATTAAAACAAGTGTCCTCTGGCTGCAATAAACCTGAAAAGAGTTAGCCTGCTAGCAATCATCCAAATAATGCATCTTCCCTTGTATTATTCTTTTTTCTTTTTAGTTATCTGTTACCTTGTTTCATACGTATATATACACACACAGGGGTGTATATATAGTTATCTCCTTGATGCAGTGGGTGTATTTTTGTTCAGTGTTTTTACAGCATGGTCCATAAATGGGATTCCTAGAGCTAAACATACGACACACAAGAAGACAATCACCTAGGCAAACAGAAAATGCCCAGAGAACCGAGTTAACTTGGAATTACAATTCAAACCAAGAGGGATTTCTACAACTGGCTTCTACAGAGACTGCTCCTGCACAGAGCCTCATGATACTCATGAGGATTCCACACCAGTGGCTGGATCCAACTATGCAAAATTGCAGAAGCTACCTCAGGGCTCAGGATTTGTACATTTTGCAGAGTACAGAAAGGAGTAATTGAAAAAAAAGGGTAGGCACTTTGAATAAAAGGAAGATGGGGCACTGCACAGTAAACAACAGGAAAATAAATTATCTTACTGAAATACACTATTGGAATCTGGATAGATAATGAAACCTTAACTGAAAACCAGGGCAGCAAATGACTGTAACACAGAAAGGAGTGTAGACTTATTGACTATTTAAATAGGACTTGTAAACAAGATCTGCTTGAAACGAATGAGTGAGCATCCATCCCATTGTTGCCAAGAAGACAGCAATGAGATCTTTCTTCCAGAGAAAAAAACAAAAACCACCTCAATCATGTCAATGGCCAACAGACTAATCTTAAATTTAGAACAACGGTAACACCTGTCTCTGGATTCCTGTTCTACAGAATAAGTCTATTTTAGGCAGATTTCACAGTATAGTTACAACTACAAGAGAAACCCCAAAAGAACTAAACTCATTTTACAGCATCAGACAGATAATGTAATAATTTTAAATTGCACTGTATTATGATTTTCCTTTATTATACAAATATATCTATATAAAAGGATATTGAATCCAAAAGCATGGCCCCATGATGTGAGGAAGGATGTTCACATGTTAGACAACCAACCCACATCTGAACACATCTTATTCATCAGCTCAGAAATTAGCTATATTCCATGCACAATAAGTGTCATCTCACTTTCACCACTGAGAATTATTTTTCATCAGAGGAAAAGAATCATGAAACAAAAATGCTCGATAATCATCATTTTTCTACATATCCTCTACAGGTAGCATGTGTAAAATAATGTACTGTTTTGAATAATCAAATGGGAACTTTACCAAGTAGAGATCTTCCCCTCCAGAAAAAATTTGTTAAACCACTACAGAACACACACACCCCACCCAACACCCCCAAAGTTTCTTTCTGGCTGCCACCCACATGTCCAGCACAGACCAGTACCTTTTCCTGCCTCTCTGAAATGAAAGCAATGCCTTTCAGCACAGAGTAGCTTACCTGAGGGTAAAAATTATCCGAGTATTTATTTGCAAGAAACAGTACTTTTAAAGGAAATGTGTATTATCTGAGACATTACTTATATATATGCAGATATGGTATTTAAACTCAAAGAATAAATATTTTGCTGGATTCGAGTTTTCTGTGCCATTAATTTTTTATGTTTCATTTTGGGTTTGTGTCATATGTTATATGCATATTTTAACCTTAATAGGCTGAGAAGTATGTTCTTGTGCATATTTGTGTAAACTGTATACGGATCACTCACCAATTAGCTGATCTTAAAAACAAAAAGGTTTTTTTTTAATGCTTGCTATAATTTTTCTGAAGTTGGCAGTATTTGCAAGGGAACACCAAAGCTGTCTGTGGAGAGGCCCTGAACATATAAACAGCAGAAAGATAATCCAACCAACAGACAGATTAATGCCTTCTAACCTCCTGTGTTTGAAAGGAAAACCAAAGCTGAGCATACCGAAGGTCAGACACCTCATCAAACACATGACTGGCACACAACAAAGGCAATCATTTGCACTAGGTTTAGCAATAAAAGATTTTATGAAGGAAATTTTGAGGTTTGCCTTTCTGCTGAAAAATATGACCAGAATCATAGCTTATACACATTACTTAATACAAAACCCGGAGTCGACACACTCATATGCTGAGCTTCCATCAGCTTGTCTTTTTAATAAATGGGGTGTCTTTTTGTAGCCAAATAATCATAAAACTATTGAACAACACGATGAAGCATTTTTCTTGTAATATACTTTTCCCATTTCTCTAATTTACAAAAATAGACTTAAATCTCAGTTTTGCATACAACAGACTTATTTATTCATAATATAAAGCTATTATATCATCAAACCTACTTTCACAAAACTCTCACTTTTAGGATAGGATGTGAATTCTCTTTACTATTTAAATGTAGGGTGGAAGGTAAAATAAATAATTCTCAAGAGAACTAGAAAAAAACATTTCTTTGCTTTCAGGGTTTGGCTCTGATTAAGAACATGTAACACATGATGAGCTGTTCCAGATTTGCTGGCTTGAATAACCTCAGTGCAGACTGCATTTACAGTTTATATAAAACAAGTACATCTGGCAGGCAATATATCTTTTCCTCAAATATTTTTACTTGTCTAACAATTGTTGTTAGTTTACTTACAAACTACAGCCTATCAACTCCAGGTTTGCAATTTGGCCCAATTTGGGCTCTTATTCCCAGAAACGTGAAATAGCGCAATGAATAGGACACTCAAAAATAGGATACTCAAAAATCAGGACAAAACTATCCTAAAATAAGCCTTAGCCATTTCACAGTAAAGCTCATTGCACGCAACTTTCCATTATGTCCCTCTACCTGGATGAAGATCGTACTTAATTTATGACAGATCTGAAACACTTGCACAACTTCAGATCTGTTTTTAGATTTTGAAAGTTAACTTACAAAAGATGGAATTTCACCATGTTGGAAAAGCATTTAAAAAAAAAAAGAAAAAGATATCTTTCGGTGTTTTCCTGTTCCAAGACCTGACTGTAAGTTTACTACATTATTAAATAACAGTGACAACAGCAACAGTTTTTCTTTTTTCAAACAATCTGAAAATGTTCTCAGGGAAGAAAAGACTTTCCCAACCTGCTATTACCAGGGTGCAACGATGCCAATTCTAAATAGAAAAAAATGATTTTTTTTTTTTTAAGTCAGCTTTACAGAAGTTTTATAACAATAGTTCTTATATGCAAACAAAAATTCTGGAGCAGTGAAAATATATACTGGAAGACACACACCTGGCAAGCAAAGGATTTTCTTGGCTTATGAACTGTAGGAAGAAGCAAAGGAATGATCCCTCCCAGGGTTCATTGTGGCAAAGGATATGGAAGCCAACCGCAGCTGACATTCATACAGCTTCAAACAGGTCATTCAATGCCAGGGCCTTTTTCCCTAGACAGGGGCTGATAATGCAGCACCCTTCAAAACTAGCCTAGAGCTGCTGCAGCTCTGGCAACTGTCAGAGAAGCACAGGACTTTATGTTTCCCTAACCCAATCTCTGCACTTGAGCAAATGGTCCTTTTATGAGCCTTCCAGAGGTGAAGCGTGAACTCACTGGAATGCTATATTAAAATGCTCAGTTTCCTAGACATTAATGCCATCGGTACCATGCTATAACAGATCTCAATATCTTTTTGAGACAGGTATAAATCCAGGTTTTGCCAGCAGGCAGCCTGCAGCAGACACACCTGAAATGCCTGGAAGTTATTAATGAATTTGGATCTGTCACTGCAATAAATCAGAAGAAAAACCCCTCTGCCTATCTGAAAAATTAACACATATTAAGACACCTGACCTTGGAAATTAAAGTGTGGTAATTTGGCCATCAGAGTTTGAGTGATTTAGCAAAAGTTACACAGCAACTCTGTGGCAGACCTAGAAAATAACCCCATTATTTCTTAGGTGTAGCCCTAACTTCTAGACCATACTTAAACCCTGTAAAGAAAGGAGATACGTACAAATATTAACTCTCGTAAATACATCAAGGCCAAGTATAAAAGAGTTTCCTAAATTATGTCCACCACGGCAGTAATTTCTACTGTTTGATTCTGTTAGGTCACTAGCATTTGCAGTCAGCAAGAAACATTAAAGGATGAGAAATGTTCTGGTTTTACTGTCCTCAGTGAAAAGCAGACAAAATCAATCTTCTCCTGGTCTTCATAACAAACACCTGAACAATTCACAGACGGTGACCCACTACTAATAATACCAGAATCAGTTGCCACCCTCACTGTGTAATGGAAATATTAACCCAGGTAGGCTACTACCGGTGGCATTACACCAACTTTAAATTGTTCCTAGATTACATCTGTAATCCAAAGTAGTAATGTCCATCACTTATGTGATGAAATAAGCCTTTACAAGAGGCATTTCAATTCACACTGATTTTATTATAAGAATCCCTAATTTCAATACAGTGCTTAGAAATAATTAGCATGAACAAACAAGATGATACAAAGTTGGATCCTAAATATCTTTTTTGTTCAGAAATCCATTCTTTTCCTCCCAGCTATTTAGATGTTTCTTACAAATAATTTAGTTAATTTCCTTGAATACCACTGTTGGACACTTGTCAATATTCCTCAAGGAAAAACTCTACAAGCCAGAAGCCCAAGAGGCCAAGATTCTTCTCCTCAAAATGTAAATGCCTATGTGCTGGTTTTGGCTGAGAAGGGGTTAATTCTCCTCACTGTGGGGGTCAGCTACCTTTCCAGCTTCCCGCGCTCTGCCGCGTGGCGTGGCAGGGGGGGCTGGGAGGGGCAGGGCCATGGTGGGGGCGGCTGACCCCGACTGGCCAATGGCAGGTTCATTCCATACCACGTGACACCATGACCAGTATATTGAGGGGGGGCAGTGGCAGCGCGGGGGCGGCGCGGCGTCGGGTCGGCGGGCGGTGAGCGGCTGCGGCGCGTGCGGTTTGTTTCGGCGGTTCGTTCCCCCTCTCCCCTCCCTTCCCCTCCCCCGGGGCTTTGCGCCTCTCGTTGTTCTCCTTTACATTGCATTTCTACTGTTGTTTCTTTTAATTTTAATTATTAAACTGTTCTTATCCCAACCCACGAGCGTTACCCTTCTGATTCTCTCCCCCATCTACCGGTGGGGAGTGAGCGAGCGGCTGTGTGGGGCTGAGCTGCCGCTAAACCACAACAGTCTTTTTGGCGCCCAACGTGGGGCTCAAGGGTTGGAGATAACAACAGCTGCTGGTCACAGCACCATGTTGTCCTTTTTGCAGTTGGTGTTAAAAATCGGCGTTGGTTGTTTGAGTCTGCTGTGTTCTGCTGTGATTAGTAATGTTTTGCCTACAAGATTTGTTATACAAACACTCGTTTTCAGCTTTATCTGGTATTTGGGGTTTTTGCTGAAACCGTTACTGTACTTCGGATACCACCTTGTTGAGGCAATTAGCAATTATACCTCCTCCTCTGAGAGATTTTATATGGAGGAAATACGGAATAGTACCTTTGCAACTTTGTTCTATGATGTCTGTGCCTTTGTTACAACAACGTTTTTGTATCTTGAACATCCTTGGGTGGTTAAGGTGCACTTATTGTTAGTTTTTGGGCATGTTGTTTTGGTTTTGAGTAAGCAACTTAAGAATATCACCCAGAAATCTGCCCCGAGGCTTGATAGTTACGAGTGGCAGGGCATGTGGGATAGCATGGGCAAATACCTAGGGCAGTGGGCACCCCCAGTGTTTTGGAGTTTCACCCCCGAACAAGTGCAGAATCCTAAAAAACTAGTAGAATATTTGGAGAAAGTATGTTGTTACGCTGGGAACTCCAGAGAGACACAGATAACTGCAACGTGCTGGGGCCTGGCCCATGCATACCGAGCCCTGCTCGACAGTATTCAGTGCCCCCAGGGGGAAGAGAATGTCTCTGGATTGAAATGCAAAGTGACTGGCACTGTAGACAATCCAGCCCTGACAACAGGCACTGCAGCCACTCAAACCCCCACAACAAGTACCGGAGCTAGCTCAGAAAATAAACCCGTACCAGTATCAGTTGCCCCCATACACAAGATGAAATATTGGAAGCGGACAGCAACTCGTTTAGAACGGGATGATGAAGAACCAGGGCCATCGCGGGGAGAGGAGGGAGAAGTAATAAATGAAATAGAGACCACCCGATCCCTGTCCTTAAGTGAGTTGCGAGATATGCGAAAAGATTATAGCCGTCGTTCAGGTGAGCACATTGTCACCTGGCTGCTCCGATGCTGGGATAATGGGGCCAGTAGCCTGGAACTAGAGGGAAAAGAAGCCAAACAACTGGGATCCCTTTCTGGGGAAGGGGGCGTTGACAAAGCAATTGGAAAAAAACCACAAGCCCTCAGCCTCTGGAGGCGACTCCTGTCTGGAGTGAAGGAAAGGTATCCCTTTAAAGAAGATGTTACATATCGCCCAGGAAAATGGACAACTATGGAGAAAGGCATCCAGTATCTCAGGGAATTAGCTGTGTTTGAGGTGATTTATGGTGACCTAGACGATCAACGGTCATCCAAAGATCCAGATGAAGCCGAGTGCACACGACCCATGTGGCGGAAGTTTGTACAGAGCGCACCATCTTCGCATGCAAACTCATTGGCAGCGATGTCCTGGAAAGATGACGAGACACCAACGGTGGCAGAGGTGATAGATAGACTCCGGGATTACGACACAAATATCTCTTCCTCGCTTGTCTCTGCTGTGGAGAAACTATCCCAAGAGGTCCAGCAACTCAAAGAAGATCTGTCCTACTCCCCACCTCGACAGAGCAGTGTCTCAGCTGTTAGGAATAAGCGTCCTTTGGCTCAAAGAAGGGGATACACACCACGGGCCACCCTATGGTTCTACCTGCGTGACCACGGAGAGGACATGATGAGGTGGGATGGCAAGCCTACTTCGACCCTACAGGAACGAGTACATGAACTGCAAGGAAGAACAGTCACTCAGGGAGGCTCTTCCAGGAAAGCTGCTGCTCCAGTTTCCAGTGAGCAAGTCCCCAGACAGAGGAGTAGAAGCGCAGATTTTATTTCTAAGTGTAATAGAGGGACTCCTGATTCACATTTACAAGAAGTGAGTTGTGACTGCCATGATCAGGAATAGAGGGGCCCTGCCTCCAGCTGGGTGGAGGAAAGGGATAACCAGGCTTACTGGACTGTGTGGATCCGATGGCCTGGCACATCCGACCCACAGGAGTATAAAGCTTTAGTGGACACCGGCGTACAGTGCACCTTAATGCCATCAAACTATATAGGGGCAGAACCCATCAGCATTGCTGGAGTGACAGGGGGATCTCAAGAGCTAACTGTATTGGAGGCCGAAGTGAGCCTAACTGGCAATGAGTGGCAGAAGCACCCCATTGTGACTGGCCCAGAGGCTCCGTGCATCCTTGGCATAGACTACCTCAGGAGAGGGTATTTCAAGGACCCAAAAGGTTACAAGTGGGCTTTTGGTGTAGCTGCCTTGGAGACGGAGGAAACTGAACAGCTGTCTACCTTGCCTGGTCTCTCAAAGGACCCTTCTGTGGTGGGGTTGCTGAAGGTCGAAGAACAACAGGTGCCAATCGCCACCACAACAGTGCACCGGCGGCAATATCGCACCAACAGAGACTCTCTGATCCCCATCCATAAACTCATTCACCAACTGAGGAGCCAAGGAGTCATCAGTAAGACCCACTCACCCTTTAACAGTCCCATATGGCCAGTCCGGAAGTCTAATGGAGAGTGGAGACTAACAGTAGACTATCGTGGCCTGAATGAAGTCACTCCACCGTTGAGTGCTGCTGTGCCAGACATGCTAGAACTTCAATACGAGCTGGAGTCAAAGGCGGCCAAGTGGTATGCCACAATTGATATTGCTAATGCATTCTTCTCAATCCCTCTGGCAGCAGAGTGCAGGCCACAGTTTGCTTTCACATGGAGGGGCGTCCAGTACACCTGGAATCGACTGCCCCAGGGGGTGGAAACACAGTCCTACCATTTGCCATGGACTGATTCAGACTGTACTGGAACAGGGAGAAGCTCCAGAACACCTTCAATACATTGATGACATCATTGTGTGGGGCAACACAGCGGAAGAAGTTTTTGAGAAAGGTGAGAAAATAGTCCAAATTCTTCTGAAAGCTGGTTTTGCCATAAAACAAAGTAAGGTGAAGGGACCTGCACGAGAAATCCAGTTCTTAGGGATCAAATGGCAAGATGGTTGTCATCAGATTCCAATGGATGTGATCAACAAAATAGCAGCCATGTCTCCACCAACTAGCAAAAAGGAAACACAAGCTTTCTTGGGCGTTGTGGGTTTTTGGAGAATGCATATTCCAAATTACAGTCTGATCGTAAGCCCTCTCTATCAAGTGACCTGGAAAAAGAATGATTTCAAATGGGGCCCTGAGCAACGACAAGCCTTTGAACAGATTAAATGAGAAATAGTCCATGCAGTAGCTCTTGGGCCAGTCCGGGCAGGACAAGATGTAAAAAATGTGCTCTACACTGCAGCCGGGGAGAATGGCCCTACCTGGAGCCTCTGGCAGAAAGCACCAGGGGAGACCTGGGGTTGACCCCTAGGGTTTTGGAGTCGGGGATACAGAGGGTCCGAAGCCCGCTATACTCCAACTGAAAAAGAGATATTGGCAGCATATGAAGGGGTTCGAGCCGCTTCAGAAGCGGTTGGTACTGAAGCACAGTTGCTCCTGGCACCCCGACTGCCAGTGCTGGGCTGGATGTTCAAAGGAAACATCCCCTCTACACACCATGCAACTGATGCTACGTGGAGTAAATGGGTTGCACTGATCACCCAGCAGGCTCGAGTAGGAATCCCCAGTCGCCCAGGAATCTTGGAAGTGATTATGGACTGGCCAGAAGGCAAAGATTTTGGATTATCACCAGAGGAGGAGGTGACACGTGCTGAAGAAGCCCCACTGTATAACAAACTGCCAGAAGATGAGAAGCAATACGCCCTGTTCACTGATGGGTCCTGTCGCCTTGTGGGAAAGCACCGGAGATGGAAGGCTGCTGTATGGAGTCCTACACGACAAGTAGTAGAAACTGCGGAAGGAGAAGGTGAATCGAGCCGGTTTGCAGAGGTAAAGGCCATCCAGCTGGCCTTAGACATTGCTGAACGGGAAAAGTGGCCAGTGCTCTATCTCTATACTGACCCCTGGATGGTGGCAAATGCCTTGTGGGGCTGGCTGCAGCAATGGAAGCAAAGCAACTGGCAGCGCAGAGGCAAACCCATCTGGGCTGCCACATTGTGGCAAGATATTGCTGCCCGGGTAGAGAAACTGGTTGTAAAGGTACGGCATGTGGATGCTCACGTCCCCAAGAGTCAGGCCACTGAAGAACATCGAAACAACCAGCAGGTAGATCAGGCTGCCAAGATTGAAGTGGCTGAGGTGGATCTGGACTGGCAGCATAAGGGTGAACTATTTCTAGCTCGGTGGGCCCATGACACCTCAGGCCATCAAGGGAGAGATGCAACATACAGGTGGGCTCGTGATCGAGGGGTGGACTTGACCATGGATGTTATTGCACAGGTTATCCACGAATGTGACACATGCACCGCAATCAAGCAAGCGAAGCGGGTAAAGCCTCTGTGGTATGGGGGACGATGGCTGAAATATAAATATGGGGAGGCCTGGCAAATTGACTATATCACACTCCCACAGACCCGCCAAGGCAAGCTCCATGTGCTTACAATGGTAGAAACAACGACTGGCTGGCTGGAAACATATCCTGTCCCCCACACCACTGCCCGGAACACTATCCTGGGTCTTGAGAAACAAGTCCTGTGGCGACATGGCACCCCAGAGAGGATTGAGTCAGACAACGGGACTCATTTCCAAAATAGCCTCATAGACACCTGGGCCAAAGAGCACGGCATTGAGTGGGTGTATCACATCCCCTATCACGCACCAGCCTCTGGGAAGATTGAATGGTACAATAGACTGTTAAAAACTACACTGAGAGCAATGGGGGGTGGAACATTCAGGCACTGGGATACACATTTAGCAAAAGCCACGTGGTTAGTCAACACGAGGGGATCTGCCAACCGAGCTGGCCCTGCCCAATCAGAAATCATACATACTGTGGAAGGGGATAGAGTCCCTGTAGTGCGCACAAAGAGTATGCTGGGCAAAACAGTCTGGGTTCTTCCTGCCTCCGGCAAAGGCAAACCCATTCGTGGGATTGCTTTTGCTCGAGGACCTGGGTGCACTTGGTGGGTGATGCGGGAGGATGGAGAAATCCGATGTGTGCCTCAAGGGGATTTGATTTTGGGTGAAAACAGTCAATGAACTGAATGGCACAATGTGAACTGCTATATAATACTGTGTGTCACCTCTGTGTTGTATCAGTGATATCAGAGTACGAGCCTCCCAACCCATGGAAGATAAACTGTGAAACAAGCAAAGTGCAGCAGTGATGGAACGATGACTGACTCGGTATGTAGCAATCCAACGCCACACACCATCTCTCCCACCCGGAAAGACTGATACAACAGATGGAGCCCAGAGTCATGGACTGGGTGAACTCAATGGACATTTTAATGGACATTTTACAGGGAAGGTCCATGAACTAAGGGAATGATGTCTGTGTATTATGTTAAGGGATGGGAAGGGGAGGGGTGGTGGTTGGTACGGTTGTATTGCATCATATGGGACCTGGGCATGGTGTAAATGGTATGGAATAAGGGGTGGAGAATGTGCTGGTTTTGGCTGAGAAGGGGTTAATTCTCCTCACTGTGGGGGTCGGCTACCTTTCCAGCTTCCCGCGCTCTGCCGCGTGGCGTGGCGGGGGGGCTGGAGGGGCAGGGCCATGGTGGGACGGCTGACCCCGACTGGCCAATGGCACATTCATTCCATACCATGTGACACCATGGCCAATATATTGAGGGGGGGCAGGGGCAGCGCGGAGGCGGCGCGGCGTCGGGCGGCGAGCGGCTGCGGCGCATGTGGTTTGTTTCGGCGGTTCGTTCCCCCTCTCCCCTCCCCCCTCCCCCGGGGCTTTGCGCCTCTCGTTCTCCTTTACATTGCATTTCTACTGTTGTTTCTTTTAATTTTAATTATTAAACTGTTCTTATCCCAACCCACGAGTGTTACCCTTCTGATTCTCTCCCCCATCTACCGGTGGGGAGTGAGCGAGCGGCTGTGTGGGGCTGAGCTGCTGCTAAACCACGACAGCCTACTAAAGTGCTGCCACTTAAATTAGGCCAACCATGTTAAGTAGTAAAACTACACAGTGTAACACTACAGCAGTACAAAAGCACTTATCATCATCTTGGTAATAGAAACAATGCACCAGCACAGAATGCTTCACTCCCACATCACTGGATCTGCTCTGAAGTTCCAAGCAGCAAGCTTACATTGCTCAAGCAAATAAATAATACTGCCTACTATTTTCACTGCTGAACAGTGACTGAAGACCTTTAGATGCATCCCCCTCCTCCTCAATCCCTACCAACAAGGAGGAAAAGAAAAAAAAAGTACCCTCTTTCAGGTCAGGTCATATTTTGTCATCAGTAAACAGATTGAGGTAGGGTTTAATAAAAATCACAGCAAAAGAACACTTGAAGAAAATAATCCCTGTGTCCCTGTGGCATTTAGGGATTCCTCTTCAGTAAAGTGTTGCAACACTTCCCATAAGGAGATTTGCCACATACATCTTAGAAGACTCTTAATACTGACCACAACAGTAACTACTTGCTTAGCTGTCCTCACTTAAACAAGGGTACTTTGGCACCATGCTCAAACTGACCCCAGAAGAAAAAAAGGAAAACCTCTCTTGGCCTTGTTATGCTCTACGCCATACTGCTAGAGTACAGCACGCTGCAACTGCTTGCTCTGCAGCAATGGAAACAGCTGTGGAGAAGCAGTCAAAATGAAAAATTTACTAACCCTGACACTATGTAGAAGTAGCCATGAGAAGTGCAATCCCCACCAATGAAATCCAATGCAATAACACCCTAACATGAAATCTGCTATTTCCAAGCCTAACCCCTTCCTCAATCTATGGATTTTTGTAGCAGTCTTTGCTTGTCTACTTTCAGTAAATATCAGGTTTTGTATTCTCCAGCTACAGACAGAAAAAGAGAACCTCTTTATCTCCTGAATCCTTTAAAGCTTCTGAGCCAGAGGGAAGAAAGAGGAGGAGAAAGCTTGTCTTCTAAGTATCATATTTGGAGTGCTATCCCCTTGTGACTGAACCGAATCTCTGCATCTGCCACAGCTATTAGCCTTCTCCAAATAGCAGCTGAAGCAATATGGAACAGACTTGGTCCCTAGATAATTTCCCAACTACTCATATGGTTCTGTATAGCAGCCATGAAAAAGAATAATTCTTGGTAATTTAATTCTGCTGTTGCTTGAAAAACCTATGACCCAAAGCAGAAATGTTGGACGTGTCTCCAGATTCAAGATGATATTGCAAACTCAAAAGACAAAGCTTTCTGAGATTTATTTCCAATTTTTTTTCTTTGAGAGGGCATCACTCCTTGCAAAAGAGGTAAAGATTACTCCCCCTCACACTTTAAAGGAAGTAATATATTTTGCACAATTTATTAAATCTTCCTCACTTGCAGTTGCAAATCTTAGGTTTAAGACCTCTAGTCGAACTGCCAGCTCAAATACAGCATTCGCTGATAATACGGAAGAGAAAATTTCCATATGCATAGTCCTAAGAGTATAGAAGACATGCCAAAATGGAAATTACAGCACAGCAACGATTAATGACAGCAGTTAATTCTGTACAAGACAGCGAGCAATAAACTGTCCATTGAATTCTCCAGGAAAAAAACAGAGCCCACCTCTTGCACATCGCCAATTGTCCTGCCACAAAACAAACAGAAGCATAAACATAACCTAAATAAAAATCCAGGTTTTATATTGCCAATTTTTTATTTTGTTCTGATATTTCTGAGAGCAGGACTGTAAGCTAGGGAAAGAGACAGAATATCTGGAGGCTTTCATTTTAGCAACTCAGAACCCTCCGTAGGAATCTGCATTGGGTGTCAAGCCAGACATGAAGAGCACACATTCCAATCTGAAACAGAACAGTGGTAGACATTTCCCAGGAAACTAATGCATTAAGCTTTATGTTTTCCAATATTTTCTTTTTTTTCCTCCCTCCCTCCCCCCCCCCCCAAGTTCTCTGTCAGTAAGCAGTCTGTTTCCCAGATAGAACATGAATACATGTGGACTGTCATCGCTGTGCAAAAACTTCCATATATTCATGCTGTCAGTTCCTTACTTTAATAAGCTTTAGTAATCTCCTCATACAGCTTTCCTTAATTAAATGTATCTAGGAAGGATTTCTTTAAGAAGAAAGGGGTGTCTGTGCAAATTAATGTGGAAATATTAGACATGATACATGCATCGACGTGCCAGTCTAAGAGGACAATGTGGTTGGGGTTTTTTTAAATTGTTATTATTCCTGCTATGCCTTTACAGTTAAATAGACTCTAGCTTTATTTCTAGAAAGAAGGAAGGTTTCTGTTTTGTTCTTTTAAAAGTTTTAATTTAAGCTGCATTTAGGCTTCCATATACTATACCTTTTTTGTTGGTTCTAATAATTGTCTCAGACAACAGTAAAGGGCTTCCATTGGAAACTTCATTTATAGGCTTCTCTGGTGGTTTGTTGGCAGTATTTTCTTTCTTCATGTCCTTCTTTATTTCCTGCAGGAGAAAAGGCAGGTGGAGAGGGAGAAGAAAAAGAAGGAAGAGTTTAAAAAAAGTTATTACAGAATATTCTAAATCTCAAGCTACCAAGATTTCTTACAACTCCAATCTATATACCCCTGCCTATTCTAATGCTACCTTAAAGACTCTTTGTAAGTTGAAATGCCACAAAATTAAAGTAACTTTCAGTAACTCTTCCAACCAATACTATTTTTTTTTCTTTCTAAAAGAGGTCAATTCCTTATTTATGTGTGAAAATTGTAGGACAGCGTTGCAAAGCTCTTACCGAAGATCACCAAAGCTGAAAGGTGGGAGGGAAAAAAAGAACAAAAAAAAAAAAGAAAAAAAAAGTGTTTCTTAATTTGTCCATCAATTAGCTGTACATTTGATGCACAGGGCAGAACTGGGTACAGTGCTCCTGGTCTAAAGGCAGCTAAGTCTGCTTCCCCTCTCTCAAGAAGCCCACAGAAACAACAACCATAGCAGGAAGAAAAATATTAACTAGGAAAATATGACAAATTTTACCATAATTGGCAGAAGCATATATAAAGCCTACTGTTAGAGCTGTTGCTAACACTAACACATTTTGCAGCTGACTACCATTTAAGGTGATCGACTTCTTTGGCAGCACACAGAAAAAATATATGGTGAAGTTTCATGAAAGTAAACCCACAGAAAACAGCTTCCCAAGACTTCACAGTTAGTTCTTGAGAAAATGCACAATACCTCTCTATTGGCTTCTTAGGCAGACTTTAAAGGCCTAACTGCTTTGTTGTCTATATCTACTTTGCCAAAGCATCCAAAACATCATAGCCTTTCATATATCGTATTTTGAAACACCACTGAGGTAGACAAGTAGCATTACCTCCACATTACAGACAGGTAACTGATACACTGAAAAGGCTAAACCATTTGCTTATAACCATGTACCAGAAAATAAGGAAAAAACAAGTTAAGTTTGGGCTCCACACTTTATCCACTTAGGCTGGAAGGGACCTCGGCAGGTCTCTACTCCAATCTCTGGCTCAAAGCAGGGCTACCTCTGGGGTCAGACTAGGCTGTTCAAAGCTTAGTGAAGTTGGGTCTTGAAAACCTCCAAGGACAGATACTGCACAACCTCATGAGCAACCTGCTCCACTGCTTGACAAAAATTTTCCTAACATCCAGCCTGAAACTTTCTTCTCAAGTCCCATCTTCTCTCTCCTGTCCTCCCCACCAGGCACCACTGTGAAGGGCCTGGCCCTGCCTTGTGAATAACCTCCTTGGAAGGTCCCCCAAAAGCTGTCTCTTCTCCAGGCTGAACAAGCCCACCTCCCTCAGCATTTCCTTACAGGGCACATGCTCCAGCTCCCATAACCACAGAACTTGCTCCAGTTTATCAAAGTCATTCTTTTACTGGCAGACTTAAAATGGGATGCTGTATTCTGGATATGACTAACAAGAGCCAGGTGAAGGAGGATTATCACTTCTCTCAATGTGCATGCTGTTAATGCAGCCCAGGACGCTGTTGGCTCTGACGCCAGGGTACAAGACTGGCTCATGTTCAGCTTGGGAGTCCTCCCAAACCTTGTTGTATTGAAGCCTTACATTTATTTTGCAGCTAGGTGAAAAATGCATAGTATATTAAAAAATTATCTACAGTTTAAACAGAATTTGTAAGTCAAACAGTACTCTCATGTGAACAGGACTACAAGACAGTAGCCTACAGAAGATCCCATCTTGCCAGAACTTGCTTCCTGTGCATCATTAGTGTGTGATTTTCCATTCTTTATGTCAGAATGTAATTAAACCCTCAACTCACAAACTTTGAAACAACAGTATGATTTTTTTGTTTGTTTTTAAAACCCTATTTGCAACTTCAGACATAACAGAGACAACTGTCTGCTATAAGAGAAAGCAGTCCTGCACCCTCAAGTCTGCAGATGAATGAATGGTGCCTTTACTGCTGCTAAGAGCTTTTGAGGAAGCCTTGTTTTGCTCCTGAAAAAAACAGCAGGAATACAACAAGCCAACACCCAAATATTGACATTTGTTTGTAGGGTGGGAAGTCTTACACCTCCTTTCTTGTCCCCTATTCATGGAAAAAGACAGACACACATGCTGAGCGTCCACTAAGCTGAAATTCATATAGAAGGTACAGCACCTTGCAGCCACCAAAATTGTCTAAGGATTGCTTTTTTCCTACCTTTCCAGTACTGGTTTGGGCCACTTTTCATCACTGTTTCCTTGATGCTCATGAGAAGGGTCACAATTTTTCATAGCTACTGCCCACAGTAACAGGACATGTGATCAACCCCAGCAGCATGAAATTACAGATCCAGGAAGAAATTGAAAGGATAAGTGGACAATTCTCTAAATAGTGAAACAAACAAGCAAAAGCCACGCCAGTCCTACTAAGCTAAAATCTTATCAGAAATGTACTCATACTTAGCAATACACTATGGGAAGCCCATATCCAAGCAGCTCAGCACACATTCTACATTAGAGAAGTTACGGCAGCTTTAAGCCACTTGCATACCTTTTCAATTACTGGTCTTAATCTATGGCACAAGACTTAAAAACATACAACCAAAACCAAACCAAAGCCCCACACCTCAAGGAGCCTCACCGCTGCAGCCTGTGGCAAACGTTAGTGCCGATATTACATCCGCTGTCCTCAACCCTCTCTCTAGTATTTTCTTTCTGCCTCTGCACTGTCTTCTCTTCTATACTGTTCACCCTTGGGGCCCTTAAGATTTTAGGACTTTCCTTCAGCTGTGCCCCACAGCCAGGACACTGGCCCTCCCCATGACTATCTGTTTCATTGCTAACATGCCTCCTGGTCCACTTAGCCTAGCCCTCTCCTGGGCATGGCTCAGCAAATAACCCAGCACACAGGCTGTTCCCAATAGGCAATGCGGAAGAGGGAAGCCTGCAAAGGAAGGTCAGGACAGAGGTTTTTGCCATGCAAGTTGAGCTGTGCCTCTTATTCTCAGGACAAAGAAAGGGGTCCTAGTGCTGTTAAATTCAGAAATATTGACATAGCCCCACTCTTACCTGCTGTAAAAAAATAGGTTATTAATTTAAAACACTATAAAGCCCCACTGAAAATGGCATTTCTGCTTGAAAATCCAAGTGAAAACAAACACAATCAACTCTGGCCACACAGGTATAGCAAGCCAGCTCACTATTTTACCACAAAAAATATACTGAACATGACTATCTTGCGTATTTGGTAAATGATACAACTATAATGGCCCCAAAATCTTGGTGCTCCATCAGTAATGGTTATAGAAATCTCTCTACATACCCACTCATTCTAGATTTGCATGGAGCAGAAGTCTACCATGTGAGGAAAGAGTAGGCAAATGAGCTTCCAAACCCACATACACCAAAGGTGGCTTTTGGGAACTTTCCCCAGACTATGACAAAATCAATTTCTGCTTCTGGTTTCAAGTTGAAGTTTGGAGGTATTATTACTTTTAAAGAAGAAGTTCCATGTACACAAAGAAGTAGAAAGCAAACTTTAACTTAGGACAGGTAGGAGTTGGAATTCCCCAGTCTGCTACGGGTAGTTCAAGAAGAGCTGAACTTAAATGCTAGTGGAAGATGAACAGAAACTAATAATCCAGTTGTGAGTTCAGCGATTGCTGTTTCTTGAAGAAGGAGCTTGTATATGAAAAGAGAGGAGAGATAAGAAAGGGAAGAGACTTTATTATACTGCTCTAAAATACTGGAAAAAAAAATGAACCTAGAATTAGTTGTCCGCCCAGCAAGGACTTCAGTGTACCTCCTGTTGAAGATTCTTGCACTGGTTTCTGGTAGTATTTTGACTGTAGCAAATATACTCACACCCTGATTAGATACAACCATCACTCACTGTGGGCTGGTCTGCCCTTGAGTAGGAAAAGGGCGACTGGACAGGTACTGCGGAACATCTGTGGTGTGCTGAGTCTCCTCAAAAGGACACAGTGTGAGCACCTTTGCTAGGAATCCCTGTGGTGACACTAGTCGGACCAGACTCAATGACCTAGACAGTCCTTTCCAGAACCAAGTTCACATGACAAATGTCCATGGAGAGCCCCACACAGAGCCTCAGGAGAAGGGGCTCAAAGGGATCCAAAGTGCAGTGCTTGGCTCTTCACCCCACCACAAGCATCTCACCCACTCCTCCAACACTGAGATGTTTCTGCAGAATGAGCAGCTGACTCACTCACATGGCCTACCTGCAAAGAGGTAGGCTTTCACAGTGCTAACAGCTTCAAAAATATCTCTAAACCTCATCTTTGGTACCGTGTGATACTTGATTTTGGGGCAGTGCCCAGTATAAATTTCATGGGTCAAATTGCTACATTTTTTCCTAGCCCACAAAAGTTAATTACAGGTTATTAGCAGATCATTTTCAAGGGGCTATGCCTTGGGAACCCAGCCCTTAAGTAAATGACCTCACATTTCAACCACTAAATCTAAACCAGGCCCCTCTTAATGCCACAGATTTTAAGAGAGCTTCCACCTCCTGCATATGTGGATTTCAGAGTGATTACAATATAAGCAGTTCTTACCGGGAAGAAGCATCCTCGATCTCAGAAATTCTGAAAAGAAAAGTCACTGTGAACTTTAAAAATAAACTTTAAGCCTGATTTGATGAAATATTATGATTTCAAAAATATTAAGGAAGCACAAATATATTTTAGAGTATCCTGAAAGCTCTTACACTTCGTACACCCATTTAATACCTAAAAAATTTATTCTTTTTCTAACTAGGCTTCAACCATACTGCACAGATGCCAACAGCCAAATCACCATGAAAATATTATTTTCTTCTAGCAAACTTAGAAATAAAGAAAGACAAAATCTTAGACAGTATTTGGGCTGATTTTATTTGGATCTTCTCTAATACAATCCTACATCAGATGAGCCACAGAAAATTTGTAAGACGTTTTCCATAAGCTTGTGAGCTTTACAATGTGACAAAATATTAACAACAAATTATATAGTGAGATGAAACTCCATCACATAGCGAAATACAACATACTCAAGTGCACCTGTACCCTGTTAAATGGTTATTCCAACACATAAAATCTAGAAATTAAGCACCTTTCACCTTTATGTCAAAAACTGTTACTCATTGACATGACACATGCCTTTTTAAGCTGAAGAGAGACAAAGAGTGGTTAATGGTTTTCAAAGAGAAAAGTCTTTGGCTCACCTGCTATTTTTCTACTGTTGTTTGCAAGACCTAGCTTTATTTTCAGAATTTCATCATTCGTTACATTTCAAGGAAAGTCTATTCTATCTGTGTCTACATGCTGAACTATCCACTCATCTATCAAAAAACATCCTTAATTTATAGCAAATACTTGAATTGCATTAGCCACAAAAGTTACAGTTACTGTTACCAAGTCTGAAGGAAAGTACAAGAACTGCTGCCATTTTCACTACACCAAAGTTTCAAGATTTTTTTACTCTAGCAGTTCTGACCTTTACAGGAAACTCAGCTGAAAACATTTGAGGAAATTGCTGCAACCCTTTCCATGACTGTAAATGCAACAAAATGCTATTCTGTGCTGCTGCAGGTATGAAATGCTCCAGCCAACACTTCATTCCTCATAGCTGTTGGGATGAAAAATTATGAGAAAAATCACTATCAGGCTACAAGGTGATTTACCTATGACTTCCAAGTGCAAAGGGAAAAATAGTTCTTGTATACTGGAAGCAAGAGGTTCAATCAAAATCAAAGCTTTCTGAAAACAAGATGCATACTGAAAGAGTTAAAAGCTGAGAAATAATGAGGCTTTCACAATTCAGAAACCTACAGCCTGTACATTGCTTGAAGCCAAATATGGGAGCACGAAAAAGAACCCAGAGACATATGCAGCTGGGGGGAAACCATGCAACACATTTGAATTATCCAGAGATGACAATGGAAATGTCAGGAGCGCTTTGACCCCTCTGAGATACAGAATGCTTTTCCTTTAATCTCTTTTCTCAAAAACCATACTTTGCATTTCAAGAGACAACTGCCACCACAATTTCTGGCAAACAATGTCTGCAACTTCAAACAATATATGAATTCAATTACCCGTTCATATTAAAACCTCAAAATATAACTCCATTGCAGAGCACATCAATGCAATATTTAGTCCTGAGTCATTTCCTGTGACATTTTCACTAAAACTAGTTGAGTTATTGAATAATTATAAATATGCTTAGATATAAATGCAACTCTGATATTGTCAAGACTCTCGTAGCTTTACAGTGTATCCAGCAGCGAGGTTGGAACAAACTTTCCCAGCAACTGAACTAGCATCAATATGAAAAATATTCTCAACCAGAAAGATGGTGGCAGCACTAAAATCCAGTATGCCTACATACACTAGCCTTAAACTCCATAAAACCCAAAATGACAACATTCCAGAAGAGACAATAAAGAAACTGTGTAGTTTTTATTTTCCTAGCTTCTGCATCGCTTGAGATTCATTAGTCTTTGGCTTCTCCTTTCTACGGCAATATCAGCTCCAAGACACAGAGGCAGAACATGGGACCTTCAAGTACCATGATCAAGACTGAGATCTCTCCATTAAGCTGGTCACGACAGGAGAGATTTAGCAGTGGCTCTGTCAGCAAGTAGAGTGGGAAGGACAGCTTGGAGAGTGTGATTCCCCAGCAGTGACCCCCGGACAGCTGCATAGATCCCATACTGCTACTACACACATGATCTGAGCTCATGACAAAAGTTATGCTCTTGTTTCATGACAGTAGGATTCCACATCCGCTCTCCTCTTTCACTATCAGCTTATCCCAAGCTTATAGGAAAGATGTTCCCAACTGCCTGTCAGGCATGTGACATAATCTTTGAAAAAAATAGGGTTACAATTCATGTGCCTCCTGGTTTGTGCTAGTTCTGTCTAGTTCTGGGGTTATTTCTAAACCACAGCCTCCTAAGTCTCTCTCAAATAGTCTTTGGTTTCTGTATCTAGCCTTCAAAATCAAGTCTATTTCTGTGGCTCACATGACTTCTATCTGATTTAGGGCTTGACAGAGAAAAGCACTGTTTGTTCACCAGGTTTTTCATGCTGAACAGTGTGTCTATTCCAGCAGTAACAGTAGCAGCATGCAGAACTGTCATGGTTTTGGCTGGGATAGAGTTAATTTTCTTCACTGCAGCTGGTATAGAGCTGTGTTTTGGATTTAGGATGAGAATAACGTTGATAACACACTGATGTTTTAGTTGTTGCTAGGTAGTGCTTACATTAGTCAAGGACTTTTCCAGCTTTCCATGCTCTGCCAGGAGGCTGGGAGGAGAGGGGGCACAGCCAGGACAGCTGATCCAAACTGGCCAAAGGGATATTCCATATCATATAATGTATTCCTGGTATATTAACTGGGGGTAGTTGGGTGGGGGAAGCAGCAATTGCAGCTCACGGACTGGTGGTGTCCGTCAGCAGGCGGTGAGCAGTTGCATCACTTGTCCGCCCCCATCCCCCACTCTTCCCCCCGGGGTTTCACCTCCTTCCCTCCCCCATCTCATTATTTTTCTTTTAATTATATTATTGTTACTACTACTATTTTATTTTAATTATTAACCTGTTCTTGTCTCAACCCATGAGACTTCTTACTTTTGCTCTTCTGATTCTCTCCCCCACCCCACAGCAGTGGGGGGAGTGAGCGAGCAGCTGTGTGGTGGTTGGCTGTTGACTGGGGCTAAACCACGATAAGAACAAAGCACGTTAAGGATGAAGGCTCTGATGTGTATTACCCTCCTTTTTTTTTTCTTGTTGTGTTACATAAAAAAAGATGTAATCTTCTGTTTTGCTCTCTCCCAGTGAAAATAAACTCTGGAACGCCATCCACATACAGTCAGAAACGCTGCTTGCATGGCTGCCCTTGCTTCTCAGATGGAAGGCCTTATGAACGCTGCAAAGCTTCCTGTCAGGATACTGCTCAGCTATTTATTGTAGGCATCTAGAACCTAGCCTACACAATCATAAATTCATTACATAGCCGTAAGTAAAGGCTTCAACAACCCATCTGCCATGTGCATTGTTCTTGCAGCATTTAAATATTAATTTTATTATCAATTTTGTTTATAAACTTTACTTAATATAGAGGCAACACCTCAAACATTTGGGACAATATATTGGGTCACATGAAAACATCCATGTAAAAATGAATAGTTTGGATTTTGTGCAAACAAACAGCAACAAACAAAATTAGTATGAAACGACAAAGCAACAGTTGTTAGGAAAGAAAATTAACTCCTACATCCCATGTATTCTACATTAACTGCAAAAATAGTGTGCCACTGGAGGCACAGTACAACCAGCTCCTGCTTAAACTGCTGATAACTTCTCTGTGGTATCTGTATCTGAACATTCCCTGTTTACCCCAGCCTGAGATGCCCGTGCTACAATGCCCTCCCTACCACAGCTCTAAGAAGGCCACACTCTGCCACACCGGCATTCCTCTGTTCCTCTCCTACACACCAACACCCACTATGCTGCAGCAAACTGAAGCTCCTCTAGAAAGAATCTCCACAGTCTTCCTTTTTTAATACAGCTTTGTTATGTCCTTCTGATAATAAAAGGTCTTCTGGATCGGATATGCACTCTTGCATACGTAGAAAGCCTAGTGCTTTTAGAAAGCTGAATGCAAGTTTTATAACAAAATTAACAAAATGCTCAGATTTGTTAAGTCTTATGCAATCTTTCAGCTCTGTATTTATATGAACATGAGTGTGTTTTCCTGTGTCCAGCTCAAGCCAAGAAAATCTCCTTGTTCAATGCCCTTAGCCTCAGACTTCATTCTTCAGTTCAAAAGGAGACAGCTCATATTCATCTATACCATTTAGGGTTTTTTTTTTTAAATTACCAGAACAGAAAAGAAAAGAATAAAAGAAAGGTGAAAGAAAAAAAAAAGAGAGAGATTATGAGAGACAGCCAGGAATACAACAGAAAGAAAAGTGGGGAGCACATTTTTAAAAATGTGTACCAAATATATAACACCAATTGTTTCAGAGAAAGTCAAGAGGGGAAAAGCAGCAGTTATTAGCTTCACTACCACCAGGACAAGCAATTAATTACATCTTAATGCACTTAATGGACCAAGGCTGAAAATGATAATTAGAGCAATAAAAAAAAGGCAAATAGGAAAAAGATGCTATGCTGGGTGCTGGATGCCATTCCAACCAAGCCTCTCAATTCATCCTGACCCCAACATTGGCATGCTGAGGAGGGGAGAGTGGTCCAGGCCTGATGCTCTGTTCCTGATTGCCTCTCTAGTAGGTACTCTTAACAGCACCTACAGATCGCACACCACGGTGGCAGAAAATATAACAGTACCCCTCTCTGAGATTTTACAACCTAGGTGTAAGAAACAGTATAACTGATTAACAGAAACAGCAGATGGCAGGAAGCATGAGGGAGCAGAAGTGATCAGCATGGGCCAGGTGCATAAGCACCTACCAGCAATTTGTAAGTGCTGTGACAAGACACCTTTAAGGAAGCCTTTGAAAGACAGCAAGTAAATTTGTGGCTCTTTAAGTGCAGGTTCCCCAGGAAGGTGAGAAGTACAAAAGCAGAAGCTTGTTATAAATGTATTAAAGAGGTGAGGAAAACAGAACTTGCCACCTGTCACCAGAACAGGAGCACACAGTCCCACTACTCGTTGTCGAGGCACCTGGGAGATGGTGACCCAGGTTCTAAAAATTAAAGTGGACAAGTTGCAGAGCTGATACAGGCTTTGCATTTTTGAAACCTTACAGAGAATCATATCATATGGCTGCAGCAGGTTTCATATTCTGCAGGTGAACTGGAAGTGACCTCCTTATTTCATACTGCCATCAAGTTTTCTGCTAGCACCCACCAGTGAACCCCCGCAACACACGCTCCTCCCCAGTTTTAATCTGGGGCTAAAAATTTGTTCTGCGTTACATATTTAGCAACATATGTAAGTAGTGGAGTTCAGGACAAGAGGCACTGCTGCAGCAGGGATTGCCATAGGGAAGACACTTGGCAACCAGCCTCTTTAACCAGCTCCCTCCTCCTCCCCTCACCTCCATAACCTTCACAACAATGGAAGGCCAGCCAGGCTTTCATCAGTTGGATCTCCTGCCTTTCACCTATGTTTGGCAATAGCGCAGTACCAGTCTGTGTGTATTTCAGCTGCCTAATGGTCTCAACACATGTACACACACACACACGTATCTATGCAGGTGCTTAGATACACATGCATGCTCCTCCCTGCATCTGTGAGTACTGTGGTGACATACTGTGAGAAGGCACAAAACATTCTTCTTGGCCACCTTCCCCCCAGTCCACCTCCAGCAGAGTGAAATTTTTCAAGCAATTTCACTTTTTAATAGAATTAAGTTTCTTCTCACAAAGGCTCCATTTTCATCCAACTCTTAGAAGCATTATTACTTTGCTTTAAAGTGCAATGTCATTCCTCATTTCTTTGAGCAGAGTGGCATATGCCAGAATTTAGCGTGTTAATAGTTTCCCCCCACAGGCACCTGGCCATACTAAAAAGGTCTGCTGTAACGGACTACAGTTGTAGAGGGAGATAAATGGATATTTCATGCAGTAGAAATATTTCTGCTGTCAGTATAAAAAGCCCTGTGTGTATTACCACATAAAGCAAAGTTGGTAAGATACACAAGAAACTACTTGAGTCTATGAATTTCCAGGGTTGTAATTGTTCCTTCTTACAGCCATACAGTTTGAAGTAGATGACCAATACAGAAAGAGACAACATACATTCTTATGAAAAAGCAATGAGAGACATTATCACAAATGGTAATGTGTTAGAGATATTCAGATAAACTATCTCTATGACACAGGTTCAGAGAGAGACTAAGTAGCACAAATCCTTTATGCAGAATCCTATCACACACCAGATGATCCTTAACAGCAGGATTTTCTAATGAGACCATTAACTGACTCATTCAGTGTCTTGCATTCTCTGTTTAAAATCATGTGGAAGAATTTTTTTAATAAAAGGGTTTATCTTCTCTAGATTATTTGCTGTACAGTGAAAAAGAAATAAAACAAAATAAAACCAACCTGAAGAAAAGTCACTGTGCTACCCAAGACACGAAATACAAAAAACACAGCTGCATAGAATTTCAAAACTTTCATTTCAACCACATGTAAAGAAAACCCTGGTGATGGTCCAAACAGCCATTTTTCTTTCCAATTAACAAGTCAGGAAAAATGACAAATTCCTGTAGAAGTCTTTAATCGCATAATTCTACATTACAGAATTAAGAACTGTGCCATCAAAAGGTTTGGGCAAATTTTGTAGATTGCTATTGTTCTTTGATAGACTGGTCTTCAAATACTAGCTACTCTATTAAACCAACCCAATTACTCAACCTTCTCCAGCATACAGCTATAAAAGTTATGCAGAGAAGTCCACTGCACCTGCACAGACAGGGCAAGCATGGTGTAATTCAACGGCATTCAAAATTAAAATTGAGATTCCTGAAGATGCATTGGTATTTTAAGAGTCTCCTCAGAGAAGCCGAGGCTTTTTTCAAGAGGAAAAAAAGCGCTCATGAAAATATTTATCTGGAAAGATAGGTATGGTGTTACAGGATTTTTAGGGTTTTGTTTGTTTGTGTAACCAGTTGTATGAAAGCTAGCAGGCATTAATGAAATAAGATCCTGGATTAAATCACGGTTAATGAGATCAGGAGTAGACACATCATTATTCAAATCACACACCATGTGAATAGCATGCGCTGCCAGACTTGTAAATCCGAGATTAGAATTTAACACTCTTCCTTCTGCAGTCTGACAGTTTAGGGCTGGAGGTCTCTTCATAAATACAGCTGGCATCCACCTGCCACAGCTTCACAGGAAGATGTATTATGATTCCAGTTTTTCCTGGTGCTAAGCACCAACAATTTCAAGAGGGAACTGATGGCAGAGGCAGTTCCTCAGCACATCTGACAGCCACGTTCCTCAAGTCTTACAACCCTTGCAGCTGTCAAGCAAAATTTGGAATTCAATTATTTTCCTTTTTAATCTGACCTTGCTTCCTGCAAACATTACAGCAGGTACAGGTTAAGTCATGTGAGTTTGGAATGGGGCCATACACTTATGGATTCCTTTTTGTCTAGTACAGCATTCTGAGTTCCAGCATGTTGCTGATATGCTCATCTCCAGTGGTGGTTCTCTTTCCAGTATGTCTTGTATGCAAAAGTTTACTCCAAAGAGGTAATTTTTTAGGGGGAAAAAGGAAGAAAAACACCCAAAGAGATGACACTGAAAAGATTCAGAGCAAGAATTTTAATAATCCCCATTAAAGGATGTCTCAGAACCATGGAAATCCCTTTATAAAAAGTAGGTCACATGTTTCTTTGGAGGTATTAGACTTAATCCTAAAGACTTGATATTTAGAAAAGATAGCCCTAATCATAAGGGCTTAAGAGCTGGGAAAATCAACCCAACCTTAAACAACAGGTCTCAAAAATTCCCTGGCTGACATGGAGAAATGCAGCAGTTGTCCTCTACACGTCAGACTACCTCCTCTTAGTAGAGTGGAGGTCTCCAGACAAAGCTTTTCATGATAGAACCTCTAGGCCCTTCATATGTTCTGTTTGCTCTTTTACAGCTGTGAAAAAGGAATAAACAGGCAAAAGGAGATGGATGGGTCAATCTATTTAAGCAGAACAACCTTCTATATTTTGGTCTTATCCAAGAGAAAAGAGGTATAAAGAAAGCAAACAGTAGAAGTAACCATGCTCAACACTGATCCAGAACAAGTGAAGTGTTGCTCAAGATGGAAAAAGGTGTGATGAGTGCTACAGCTGCCTGAGAGAGTTTGATATGCCATTGGTATTTGTAGGAGAGGTGCAGCCTAGCATCTCAGATGGGAGATTTGGCGACCACGATCCTCACCTCCAATTACTCAATCCATAATTACTCAATGTTTGCAAAAGAGATTGGCATGTTACCTTTGAAGTAATGAAGTAAATACTGAAACTACCTTTGCAGTTTCTCAACCTAGTGTTCATTCAGCCAACATGAAACTTTAAACAAACTTTCACGGATAACAGAGCCACACAGACTCACTGGGTTGTATTAAAAAAAAAAAAAAAAAGTAGAGGACCTATTATGGTCAAGTCCACATGAGAAAAACTGATGTGTATCTGCCTAGCACACTCAGCAGGATTTCTGTTTACAGATAAGAAGGGTTGCATGAGAAAGTATGATCTTTTTTTGGTAAGTCTCCTTCCAAGCAGTGACAGCCATTTTATGGTGTTTCCCAATGTGACATGTGGCACCAGTATGAATGAGGCTCACTGCTATTAAAACTCTAGCTTTATAAAGAAGACAGAGGTGAAAGAAAAGTACTAATTGCATAGTTCCGCAGAGGGGAAAGGAAAGGTTGAAGATGAGAGTTAAAAGAAAGCAAGCAGAGAGCAGATGCATAGGAGTCTTCAAGGATGAAGAAATGGCGCAGTCTGGCCATATATAACGACATATTGAAACTCCTGGACTGACTCCTCTGAATCTGCTTGCCTTGTTGAGCATCACTGAATGGTGATGCAGGCTGACTCAGCAAGCAGAAACACGAAGATTTCAGCAGCCACAAATTCCTATGGAAACTGCCTTTAAGTACTGTATAATTTAAAAACTTATGTATTAAGTTTTCATTTTTACATTTAAACAAGAATCAAGAGGAAAAAATTGCATATGCTGTATGTGGAAGGAAGACCTACCTGTTCATCCAAGCATTAGCAATTCTGTTTAATTGGGCTTTTTACTGACCAACTTATCAAGAAAAGAACAATCCATTTCAGAACAGTTGATACGCTCCTGGTCTGAGTGTGCTGTAGGCTGAGTGAAGACACTGAGCGTTATTCCTATGTGTTGAAGAGGGCTCACCTACATTTCCAGTAAAGACTTTAGTGTAACCTTAAATATGAAACTGCTATGTCTCCAGTTATATATATGCAGAACCGTGCCTTGAAATTCTGCTAAATATCAACTCACACAACTCTCAGGAAGCCAGGAAAAATGACAATACATGCCTTGGCTTTTATTCCCCTACAGCAGCTTACCTTGAAAGTAGCTCTCTGCTGTAAAAGATAAATGTGTGTGTATGCAAAACACAAACTAGAGAAAATGAAACCATCTTAAAAATAACTGGATAATCAATATAAATACAAACATCTCTTGAAAAAAACAGGGACGAATCTCATTTAGCAAAAGAAAATATCCTTCCATTTGTGACAAACATTGAGCTCAAGAAGTTACAGGCAAAGCTGAATAGTTTTCTTCCAGGCAATTCACAAGAGGATTCTCTATCCATCCTGTCCCAGAACTGTATTTCTTACTGAAAAGGCAAAAAAAAAAAAAAATACTCCTTCTCCCAGCTACTCTGACAGCTTCCACGAGTTACGAGATATCCCAGATGTATTTAGATTTAAGCTCCTTCAACCACAAACAGCTTCAAGTTCAGGTGTAGCGGGTTCTTTTTCCCTTTACAATATTAACTTTGACACATCAGAGCAGAAATCACTTGGTTCCTTTGTTTTCATTAGGAGCCCTTCTTGACATGTTTACTCCAGGTCAAGAAGCATATTTTATGCATAGGCAGTCCTACTGATTTTAACAGGCATCATCATGCAGTAAAATTTTTAGGCATTTTAAGTAACTTCCTCAGCCCCTTGGAAACAACACAACACCTAGTAACACTTAGTCTTCTGAATAATAATTACTGAGGAAAACGTGACATGCTATTGACAAACAATAGCAAAAAATCACCCAAACACACTATATAAGGATGAATGAAAATACAGAATCACTGGCATTTTAAGATGTAGCTGTTACTTGCCATGAAACCACCTCCCTCACCGTCCCCGCTGCTAGTTCTATCTGGAGATAACTGGCAGATACTACATACTTGTATGCAAACACTCTCCACAGGCTGTATTAAAACTTATTGAACATTCAAACATTTGAAACACACATGCACAAAACCAACTTAATTTTGATGGCCAATTAAAACTTGTCTGATTAGAAAAAAAATTAGGACGGAGCAAATATTTATGCTACAAGTGCTGTAATAACCACTTCAAATTTACAATTCATATTCAGTATATCACTCATAACTTTGAGTTGTATGATTCCAATTCTTCTTATATGGGAAGCTAAAAAGAAAATTAAAAAACCCACCTCACTTATTTCTGGGAGAGGGCCCTGAAAGAACATCATCAGTAAAAGAAACTGAACATGTTGTGCTTTATGAAACCTATACTGCACGAGCTGTACCTAAAAGCTCATTCCTCAGGAAAAACAAGACCCAAAACCTGTCAGCACTTCTTACACTGTGAATGCACTCTTCCTCTCCCGCTGTGATCCAGGCTAGATGAGTGAATATTGAAAATTATATAAGTTATCTAGAAGAACCTGGACAGCAGTAGTTTAAAAACAAAAAACAACCAAACCCAAACAACTAACCAAAAAAACCCACCAAACAACCAAAACCACAGGTGCACTCCACTTTGCTAACAGTATACTTATAATCACAAATCAACTAACAGACTACTTCAGGGAAGTCATTAACCACTCTAGACAAGGCCTGTGATGGATGCTTCCCTGAATTCATGGGAGTGGTGGACTTGGTACAGAGATCTCTGAAAAGGAAAGAGGGATAAATACACATCATACTACACTGAAAAGCAAAAAAAAAGGAGATGTGATCCCTTTCAGTCCCAATATAAGATGGTGAAGAAACAAAGCCTGTTGAGGATGTTCTACTAGAGAAAGAGGAGCATGAATGCGGAGTGAGCAAGCAGCAACCATTAGATGCAAGGGCCTAGCAAGCAGCTTAGAGTCCACAGCTGAAAGGAAACCCCATGCAGAGATGGGGAGGTGGACAGGCAATTGTAAGCTGGTGCTACACAAACTAGTTTGGATGTGTCTGCACCGCACCGTACAACATACAAGTGCTCAGGTGCAAAGGTGACATTCACTAACCTGTAAGTGGTGGTAAATGTAAAGATGTGATAGGCGGGCAATATCTCAGCAGATCTTTAGGGACAATGGCCTGTGTATACCTGCTAGTGATAAAAACAAACTTAGGCATGCTGTAGCCAGTACCTGTTTAAGGAGATGAAACTCATATGTGCCTATGATAGTATCTCAATTTAGCCTTCTGACCTTTAAAAAGAATTAGCAGATCCTAAGTTTTGCTGCTGGCCACTTTTCATATGTCTTCTGCCCCTCCACCATGCAGAGTCAGTGACTACTTCATTGAATTTGTATTAATGGGTATTTTCAGACCTAGGCATTTTCAACACTTATTTCATTATCTACCATATACCATATCACTAAATTTAAGTTGCCACAGACTACAGGGCACGAGGAAAGAGTTTGTTTGCTTCGGACTTTATTTTTTCTGGAGTACTGAAGAGGGTCTGAACATTGACGAGTCACGTGCCAACTGAACAGCTGAAGTGCTGGGGAGAGGGCCTTCATCTCTAAAGCGTGGAGGGAAGTAACTGGTGAGATCAAACATGTTTGGTAATTACTAGTCAATCTGCCATGGCCTGCAATTCTACCAGCTTCAAGAAGCTCCTACACCAACCTTTTTAGAGCATATTAAATCCTTAAAAGTAATGTTTATCATTATTACTTAATATGCTTTTTTAAAAGAAAAATTACTTGCTTCCTCAGCTAGGTAAGCTTTATCTCACATTCACTGTGGCCAGACCCACTCAAATAAACGTGCAGTAACTAGAAGACGCCGTCAAAAAGCAAAAAATAAGATTGAGTATAATACGGGCTGTACTGGCCAAGTACTGGTCAATTCCACATTGCCTGAATTCTTAAATATTTATTAAATACAGGCACAGGTCAAAAGGAATTCTCTGGTCTCCATTTACTTACACAGTTACACAAATCCTTAAACAAAACCAAGCACCCCTTAACGTCATTGACAATATAATGGGAAATTGTTTGCCATTTGGAAAACAAAGGCTGAAGACAGGTAATCTAAAACAGTATTTCAGCTTCTCCCTTCTTCCTCTTTATCACATGGCATAGTATTTTGTTATTCTCTCAGGTTCTCCTGTACCTCATAACACTGTCTTCAGGACAGTTTCACCGATCAGGGATGAAAAATAAAGCAGTTCAGTTTTCAACAACATGAAATTCCCTCTCATACTTCTGATTTTCTTTTTATTCAAATCTGTTTACAAGATACACATATGAAGCTCTCAAGGAACACCTATATATCTACTTATTTGCCTTAGTTTATGTCTGAAGTTCTTCCTATTCAGAATTTAAATTTCAAAAGTCATTTTCTACACAAAGATGCTTCTAAGGCCAGAAAATAAGACTGTCTTTCATTTAGTTACTCAGGTTTCCTGGTAGAACAGTGGCACCTCAAAACATTTACCCAGATTTCTGAAGTGCACAAGAAAAACTGGAAGACCATACTATTCCTTTTTCACAAAATCATAACTTGTCCTTGTGTTTACGTATTTATTTTCATTCACTCAAGATTTGTGTCGTTTGGCCACAAATTACAGTTTTCAAATAAGTATTATACAAACATTGCTAAACCTGGTTTCAGTAAGAATCTTTGGCCAAATACTTCTACCAGCTCTTCAAAATGTATAGCACATTTTTAAAACAAGGGAGAAAGTTCTATTAAATCACAAGAATTATCATGACCATATTTGTTTTGCATTCTTAATTCACACACACACACATCTCATATGCAACAAGGTTAACTGAATAAAACCAGAGAAAATTAGAATCAACCTTCACAGCGCATTTCTGGACGTCAGCAATTTTCAAAGTGCCCTCTGGAGAGCACAGCTGAATTTTATCTCCAAACTCTTCTCACATCACATTTTTTAAACTTCTTCCCTATTTTAAGAACAGGAGATGTCCAAAACTAAGATGCTCTGAAGACTATTTTGATCCAAAATATTTTCCTGTCTCCACTGTTCTACAGCAAATAGTGTCTTAGGAAATTATTTTGTATAAATGAATACCAAAACTGTGCAACTGTTCAGTGTATTAAATAACAAAAAATATCTAAATTGCCATAGCATATGCAAAATCCTTTTGAGAATGTATAAGTCAAGACAGCAGTCAATTGACACTCATCTACACTCCATTTCATTTTGTAAGCTTTATTTCATAAATCTAATCTTTCCCAATTAAGTGGATGCTTTAATTCAATTATTTAAACAAGGACCACTGATTCTTTCAATCCTATTCCTCTGCCACTGCTTGAACAGGTGTCTGTTGGACACATTAGAAAATGAATGTCATCTAAAAGTGAGCAGCAGAAATTATCTCCAAACAGATTGTAAGGCAAATCTGGGAAATCCAGCTGAGTCATGAAACTTGTGAAAATTGCCCAGATTTTCTTACATCTTTCTCTTGAAAAAGGTATTTCATTTCAATGCTACAAAATATGGAAGTGGTTATTTAGATTTTCACATGTAGAACTCAATTCCATGTCTGCGTGATCCAGTCTGAGGCAGAAGTGGCAACGCTGACACCACAAGCATCACCTGTAACTCTAACCAGGTAGTAACAACAGTCAGTGCCTGGCTGAAGGAATTGGGAAGTCTTCTATTTGGGGGGCAAAGAGCAATGATACAACAGGGTTTAACAGTAGCAAGAAAAACTGCTTGGTAGTTCTCATCCTGTCACTTTACATAGGAAAAGTTAGCTTTATATATTTGAAGGACTTTCATAGCAGAAATAGTACATTAGACCTGTCATCTTATTATTCAAAGGAAGTAAACCCAGAGTCACACCAGCAAGATGTCAGATAAAACAATGAAACAAACCCAACAGCACATGTATCTGACCACAGCCAGATGTCACTTTTGCCTGTTGCAGTGATGTCACCTTTACCAGCATAATATCACCAAGTAATTATCTTTATAGCCTTTAACGTTGGATGTGCACCATGCTGAAACACTGAATCTCAGGAAGGCAAGCACTAAAACCACGGGACACTTTTTTACCATCAGCATTTTGTACAGACTGTCAACAAAAAAGCCTCAAAAATTGAGATGCAGGTTTGAAGATGAAGGCTTTGTTCACAGTATATCCACATCAAGCTTATGATCATTTCTAAAGCAGATTTGTGTTATAAACAGCTTGAAATCAAGAGTTCAAAGATATTAGATCCAGCTCCAAAGCCTGTACATAATCAAACTTTACTTTCTACCCATCCTATTTGCTTTGGTACAGAAGAAAAGCCCATTGTGCAACTCTCCTTTTAGTGCCAGATGCGCTAAAGGGAGTGAAATGGAATGGAGAGAAATGAGGGGGAAAATAAAACTTAGCAACATGCAGTGCTGGTAAAGAACCCTTCAACATAAATGTATTCTGCCTCCCCACACAGCACTCTGCCTTCCACCCTCTGAAACTATAGAGGCTATCTAGTAAGAAAATTAAAACCATCCTGTTTGGTTTTAAAAGCAAATACATATGCTGAATTAGAGCCAAAACCTAATGAAAATGTCTGAGATTCAAGTCTAGCAGACTGGGAAGAAAGCCTCTGAACGCCATAACATTTGTACTAAGTAGTATCCGCCTTGTATCCAATGGAGCTCAGATTTTTTCCCTGCTGTGTTGAGGTTCTCTCGTAAACTCACAGCTAGAGTAACTATGTAAGAGAGCTTCCAGAGAGGCTGGCAATTGGGAGAGACTGCAAGCCAGCCTTTCTGAACTTCCTTAGACTACAGCAGGGTCCTGTAAACACCCTTATAACAGCCCCTTTCTAGCCAGTAAGTATGCATTACGACAATAAGAGGCTGTGCTGATGAAAGGGAAAGAAATGCAAACCCTACTAAAACAGGCATGTTGAAAATGGTCCTGCTAACAAGTTTCACCTAATTATACGTGGTACTTGAGAAGAAAAAGCAAAAGAGTTTGTTACTGAAACTCACTATTTCTGTAACAACCAAGATCTAAGAGGGGAAGTGGGGAAAAAGAACTCAAGTAATAATAAACACACTGGACACTTGGAAACAGGGTTTAACAGTCCAGCAGGTTGGGCATCAGCTACTGTCAAAGACCTGGCTGCGGAAAGGGAAACTCCTTCCCTCTCTCTTTTGAAAATCAAGTCAGTCCATAGATCAGGCTGCTAAATACAAAACATGTCCTAACAGAAGTCAGGCAAACCAAGCACTGGGTCTAGAACAGCAGGAACACATAAATCAGCAGGCACTGGTAGACTAAAACCCAGTGTATTATTTACAATTGTTTGAGGAACTCAGTTTTGAGGGAGAAGGGAGTGAGTTTACAGATTTTTAATTTTTATAAATAGATAGACCATTCCACCTCTACCTCTGCCCAGTCGCTTTCCTGAGACACTGAGACAGAGTCCCTGCTCCTGAAGGACAGCAGTTACAGCACTGTGTGACAGCAGCATGTTAAAGTTAGTACCTGTATTTTCTTGCAAAAAGTAACTAGCACCTGCAACTTTGCACATACGGATTCTGAGTGGTAAATACTGGAAAGCTCAACTCCATTACAGCACAGTACTGCAATCAGCAGGAGAGGCATATTCACAGCATTTCTCTCCTAGGACTACATACAGATTATTCTCAATGTATAGATAATTTCTGTAAGTGATAACTTGTGAAAACAAAGGTACAGGGAGTTAAGAAGTACAGTGAGCAGCATAGATTACTTTCTAGCAGGCCAAGTAGTGTTAAAGATCTCATCAGCATTACTAATTCAGTAAGCTCTTTAAAACTATTTTTTCAACAGGCATTAATTTTTTTTTACTTTTATCTGTGCATTTCTTCTAACAGCATATATTGCACACAGTCACAAATAGTTAAACTGTCCTGCGAAAACTAATGTTAACATATTATTACATTTCTAAACAGTATTACTAATATAATTTTTTCCTCTCTATAGCACTTTTCCCCTTCAATAACAGAAATGCAGCTCTTCTGCAGAGTCTTGCAAATAGTACCTACAAACTGTAATATGCATCTGACCTTCCCGCCTCACCACCCCCCGGCTCAGGAAAACACATGATTATCCAAATTACAGTATTTTAGGAGTTTATGTTATTAACAGGTAGACTGTGGGCAACGTCACCTCAGTGATTCCCACATGATGTAATCAAAAAGGCAGTCATGATGTTACACTGCCCTTCTCCTACACCCTACGGATTGTAACAACCAACCATCACTATCATTTTGATTTGTCCTACACTTTCTCAAGGTAGTAAAACTCAATGTAATTCAGCGGTCAACAATTCACCTCCTCAATCCCATTTAAATTATAAGCGACAGTCAGCTTAGCTGGAAGACTTAATTTAAGAAAGAAAACAGGCAATTTGAATAAGACAGAGGAGCTTGGGCTTTCTTTTCTTAAAAAAAAAAATCACAAAGATTTTTCCTGAGCAAGACAGATCAAACAAGGAGTCAGTGAGATTAGATCACAACCCAATTTTATACGAATAAATGGAAGAGATGATGTGTATCTACTAACCAATGTAATTACAGCTTGTAACAAAGAGCAAGATGGGCGCTGGAAGTAGATATTCAAAGCATTTCTTCAATATTCAAAGCATCAAGCCTATAACTGGCAGGCTATACAGTACCATACATAAAACAACAGAAGAAAAAAAATTTGTTTAAAGGCAGTTTTACACTCCTATTCTGAGAGCTAACAAGAAACACCACAGTGACAGGTTAATTCAGAAGAGTCTACTGCCTATTCTTCTCGGCTATCCATTACTGCTGAGTGCTGGACAAAGGGCACTGGACGAGACAGACCACCATTAGAGTAGCTCCTTCATTTTGAAGTGTAATCTCTGTCTCCACACAGAGATGATGGTACTCACCACCTACATGCGCTGATTTGAAGCAAGTAACCTGTACTTTTTTTGGCTACCTACAGAAGACCAAGCCTGTGGCACTGGCAGTCCTATTACTCTACCTCACTAATGCAAGCCTTATGAAAAAATACAATTGTCATCTGAGAATTTTCAGTCCTCTTCCCACAGCCTTTTAAAATCCAGGGCAGCCCTCTGCTTTTCCAAATGAGCTTGAAAGAAGCAAGAACTAAGATCACTGTGCTAAGTGGAAGAGATACAGCCCCTTCTGTTACACATAGAAAGGAACTTTGATTGGCATGAGAAAGGAAAACAAGTATGTATTTTTAACCAGAGATTTCGCATTTAGATTTAATAGCTGTTGCCTTCTCCAGCTGTTGCCTTCTCCAGCTGCTTAAGCAACACAACGGATGAAATGTAAGCCATAAACCAGGACATATATTTTTAAGCTTCCTTCAAAATCTGCACAGTAATTTCTTATTCCATCATGCCAAAGCTCTTCAAGCACACATGTAGCAGTCAAAAGGAGGACCTCTTCCATGAGGTACTAAGTGGGTTCCTTTAGGCCCAAATTTAGCCATGTCTGTGAAGTAGGAGCCTCCATACTTTACGAGCAAGGCTGTAATTCAGACGAAGCAATACTCTGAAGATTCTTCTGCTGGTCTTCAAGGTATCCATAATCCACAACTAGTCATGCAACAAGTTTTGGGCTAGGCTTTGTCCTCTCAGCAGTTTCTGGGTATATTTTTTAAATTTTTATTACTAGATATGAAGGCTCAGGCTCCACACAGAAAAAAAAAATTCAAATCTACTAGGAAATGCACTCTACGCTGTCCTACTGCACTAGGAGTGAAGCTGTGGAACAATCAAACTGCTTACACAGACCCAGGAACCCAATACTACAGTTTAAAAAATGTGCTGAATTGGTGAAAGGCTGCCAGACACCCGGGATCGTTGTTAGCTGCCATGGTTACTAACTGAGTTTTAACTCTGCAGGCTGTAAACACCACCAGGTATAGAACAGCTATAGAGTTAATTAGTTACAGAGAAAGGAAAAAACTTATAGTGTAGGCAGAAGAGGAATCTCACACGGACAATCATCTGCAGCTTAACTATACAGACTTTCCATAACACTTCCAAAATAAGCATAGAAGATGATTATGGCCCATCCTTTCAGGTTGTTAAGATATATTTCAGGGTATTACCTTGTTTCTTCCCCCCCTCCAATTACTCTACTTCAAATAATCTCTGAGGCACGACAGGGGATTCTGCTTCATAATCCTGACAGCACTTAGTCATCTGAAAAATGATCTTTTTAAAAAAAAAAAAAAAAAAAAGGAGAGGAAAGGGGGAGCTAAAACTAAAAGTGGGTGAAGGTGGAGTGGAACGAAGTGATTATACTGGCATCATATTTTCAAGGAAGGCTCATTTTAAAACAACAGTAGAAGAAATATCAAATAATTTAAAAGGCCAACAGACTGAAAATGCATTTCATCACTGATGTTCTTCACTATTAAGTCATCACAGCTTTGACAGATCCTGCTCAGCTACATCACTTCTGAGACCTTTGCAGTTAACACCAGGCTGCTTCAGGTAGGCCTCCTCCTCCTTTTGAATTATTTTCAGAAATACCATGCAGTACGCCTAATCGGTGAATCACAGATTCTTTCTATACTGTCCCAAAGACAGGCAAATTAGTTTTATTCAGAGTAGTGAATCTGAGTTAAGTAAACAGACAACTCCAAATCTTTAGATATATTTTTTGTAAAAATTGTGAAAATACTTAAGGCTTAAGACTGGATAAGTTATCCATATGAACATTTCATTACTACAAACTTCTCTTTATTCAGGAGTAGAGCTACTTTTTCTTCAAAATTTCACATTTCCTTTTTTTAAAGTGAAATGAATGTATGTTGCGCTAGACTACAAAAAAAAAAAGGAAAAATTATGCAGCTTAAATAGTGTATCTCCCCCTCTTCATCCCCTCCTACATATTCTGCACTGTAATAGCTTCCACAACACCACAGCCACGAGCACTACCTTCATTCAAACTCTTACAGAACTAAAATATACCACATGCAAGCACACCTGATGCACTTTAATATGCCTAGCCCATAAAGATAGACAAGTGACAATGCAGTTTTCACACGTGCCATCAGCATAGCCAGTACACACCCAGGATCTTTGGAGAAAGTCTCCCATGCCACCTCAGCCCTAAGGCTGCTACCTGGGTAAGTTACGCCAGTGGGAGTGGGAATGTAAGCACAGGGAAGAAATCATTTTGTGAAACACCAACTCCACAGAAACCAGCCTCCCAGAAAGCCTGCTAGCAAACTGCTTTCTGACCAAAGTACTTCTGCCTTTTATACAGCAACCCCTCCCCAGATAACAGAGAGAGTAGAAATGAAGTTTTAAGGAGGGTGATTAGTAGGTGTGTAGCTGACACAATAGTTAATTCTTTCTTCATGTTAGATTTGGCATTGCCATGTGAGTCTGAAAATAATCAGAAAAGAAAAGCCTCATCTGTCATACAGAATAACAGAATCACAGCATGGTTGGTGTCGGAAGGGACCTCTGGAGATCATCTTGTCCAACCCCCCTGCTTGAGCAGGCACACCCAGAGCAGGGGGCACAGGAACGCATCCAGGCAGGTTTTAAATGTCCCCAGGAAAGAAGACTCCACAGCCTCCCTGCGCAGCCTGTGCCACTGCTCTGGCACCCTCACAGGAAAGTTTTTTCTCATATTGTGGTGGAAATTCCTGTGTTTCAGTTTGTGCCCATCGCCCCTTGTCCTGACATTGGGCACTATTGAAAAGACTCCGGTCCCATCCTCTTGACACCCACCATTCAGATATTTATAAGCATTAGTAAGATTTCCCCCCCTCAGTCTTCTCCAGGCTGAATAAACCCAGGTGTCTCAGCCTTTCCTCATAAGGGAGATGCTCCAGTCCCCTGATCATCTTGGTAGCTTTCCACTAGACTCTTTCCAGTACTTCCCTGTCTTTCCTGAACTGGGGAGCCCAGAACTGGACACAGTACTCCAATACTCACTAAGGCAGAGTAGAGGGGGAATCTGTCCTTCCAGCGCCATCAAGGAGTCCATAGGAAAAGAAATAATTGTTATTTTTGGGCACAGAGTACATTGTAATTCTTTTGGTTACATGTATGTAACACTTTGTATTGGAAATTTGCAACTTTCATAGATTATAGGTTGTTTCATTTTTAAATACACTGTAAGTGTTCCTGTAAATACTAACATACAACAGAATTAACCTACTAGATCATAACATTAGCCTATTCTACTCAAAAAAGTAGTGCTGACACAGTTATTTTGGTTTTTTTTCCAGTTAAACTGGTAAATTAAAATTCCATCTGGATGTAAAGGATTTCTGCTTTGAGACTTCCTCATTACTAAGATGATTCATTAGATAACACCTCAGCTCTCAGCTGGGTTACAGCTAGAATAATTCCTCTGCCCTGCAGACCCAGATTCTCCATTCTCTACTTTGAGTACTCTCTGAAGGACTTTACATACCCCGTATTAAATGGCAAAGGTGGTGACAGAGGCCACTACAAAAGGAATAAAGAAACATGGAGGTTTTAATACCCCCCATGCCTCAGAACTAAAAAGAAGGGAAGAAAACAGTGCAGGAGATGACAAATGCATTCCCAGACTCCTAAGAAACTGTAAGAACACGGTAACAACAATAATATCTATTTTCATATGCCACGAGAGAACAACCACAGACTGTGAAACAACCCTGAAGTGCCTTATTATGGTGATTCAGACCCATTCACCATCTCAAGGGAAAAACAAGCCTCCTATCACCACCACCAAAAAGCCAGTCAATTCCTCACCCCAAACAGTTTGCACCCATTTTGTTCTAATAAACACGCAGAGGCTTTCATTGGGAGCTCCCTCCAAGTCCAGCTGAAGGATCCAGCAGTAACAGTGCTGGTTGAATGACGACTCAGTTCAGGACCTTGCTGTCACCAGGTCGGACAGCAGGTCAGCTGGACTGGAAAAGAAAATTAAAAATAAAAATACACCTTCATTTCCCAAAGAGGAAACCCCTCATAAAGAAAAGGTATAGAGTGATCCCTAAGACCCCTTTCTGTAGCACTCCTTGCAATGCTCAAGCGAATAGGTGAATCCCTATATTAGGCTCCATGCTGATGAGAAACAAAAAAATATTCACAATACTGCCAAAAGCGCAAAGATTTAATTTGTGCAAGCAAGTACACTTACTCTTGTTTGTTTGTTTACCTTTAACATGAAGACATTTATTTATTTGAAATTAAAAAGGGTCAGTTTCATAACACAGAAGAACTTCCAAAGCACATAAAAATTCCTAATTTTAGCTTTCATCGCTTTTTCTGCTATTCATAACATTTTTAAGCTGTTTGCTCCAAAGGGTAAATTGAAGCAGGATATTTGTAATGCAATTACTTCCCTCATAAAGGTTATGTGCTTCTAAATCTATTTAGTGGGCTCTGGAACAGTACAAACTTTGTAAGGGTGGCGGAGTACTATCTCTGCTTAGCAATGAACAGATATTAGGTATTTCAGTCAACACTGTATCGATTTGTTGCCTCAGGAGGGTTGGGGTTTTTTTTTCTTTTTTTGGGGGGCAGGGGTGGGTGGGTTAGGGTTTTGGTGGTTTTTTTAGAATGGTTTTTTTTGGGGGGGTGGGGAGGTGTTTACTTTTTTTTTTGTGGCATATAACGAAATACATTTTGCTGTTCATGATTCTTTTTCCTTCCAGGGGAAAAAAAAAAGTAACCTCACAGTAACATCATCTGTGTTTCAAGCTGGACCCCTAGTGCCTAAGAGCTCACCATTTAATACATACATGATGCTGCACAAACTGGGGAAAAGAATACATCATGTACAGGAGAAGTAATACAATATTTTTAGGAAATAAGATTTTCCTTAATTCACAACAGCCAACAGTATAAATATAAAACAGGGAGAATCAAATACAGAGCAAATAGTTATTAGCCAAATATATAGTACTATTTGGCATGTGGACACAGATTATACCCAGAGGTAATTATGCCTGTCACTAGTTATCAGTTTTATATCAGATAAATAGAATCTCCAGCTAAAAATCCAATTTACTTTTAATTGTTAGTTGGTATTTTATATTTGGAACCTATTCTTTCTTCTTTCTTTTCATTTATTTCATTTTATACATCATGGATTAAAGCAAAGCTATATAATTTGGCTGATGTAGCAGTGAAAATTTTATGGGTTTTTTTAATAGTTTGCTAGAATTAAAAATAGGGGAACATTTATTTTGTACAAATACTTACGTTCTTTGGTCCTTATTTGTTTAACGCTATGTTCTAAATTAAACGACAAGTTCAACAACAAAACTGACCTGCTTTTGTCCTTTCAAAAATGTAACTTATCCTTGTACAAATCGCACAGGTTCCCAGTAGTTCTCTCCATTACTACAAATTATTTCCTATTGTAAAACCTGTATTTATCTAGTTATTATTTTGACAAAGCTTTTAAAAAATCTATGTAACAATATGTTTGAGATTTAGAAGGTGAAATGTAAAATTCTTCCTTTTTTAATTCCTAACAAGTACCTATTTCTAGAAAACAAGCTTAGGACAAAGTAGTTTTAACTATTCTAAAATCCTAAACCTTTGAAAAACACACTTAGAGGCATGTTTTAATATGCCATGCCTTTAAATGTTACCATGGGTAATATTTATAAGAGGAATATGCTTTTTGGTATCCAGATAAATATCTCACAAATATAGTTAAAAATAATAATTAAAAAAAAAAAAGAAAACACAAAGAAAACAAAAAAAAACCCAAAAACACAACTGACAGATTTAGAAATAAGAAATAAGATGTCCACAGATTTCATCCTCACTGACCAAGTTGGAGCTTCTATCCAATCCTAAAGCAAACCACGCCACAACGTGCTGGGATGCTTGAGTGCATTTACCACAAGGCTGCAAGAGGAGGGCAGAACTTCTCTCTCACAACAGCTTTCAGTTGTGCCACGCAGGATTGAAGCCCAACACAGAAACTTACACCAGGACTAAGCCTTGTGCTTCCAGTAGTCCCATGCTAATACTGCAGCAGCAGAATATCATCAAAGATCAAGTTGGAGGAACAAAAATAATGAGGGAGGGAAAGCGTATATATTGAAACAAGGATCTACATCAAAAACTTGTTGCGGAAGGAGCTGAGGAGCCAAGTGGAGGGTGAAGCAGACCAAATTCACGGTGATGACCTAGGATGCAAGGAGGGGGAGAGAGGAAGGAAACACAGAGCAGGGGGAAAGAGGAGGAGGCCTGGCCCAGCTGAAAAAAAAAATGACAAGCTTAAGAAGCCCTAGAGGCAGGAGCAGGAAAGGGGCAGTCCTACCTGACAAGGAAGGGAGCATTAGGAATGGGCTGAAGCTTACTTGAAGAAAGAGCCAGGAGGAAGGGAAGGGAAGCAAAGCAACTGAAACAAGATAAGGAGCCAGAATAAAACTGAAAAGGCTGGAGTAAGGCAGAACCCTTGTAGAACAATAGTCTGTTATCATGATATCAAAGACTAAAGAAATATTAGGTCCTAGGTGAGCTGGCCCTTCCTGATGTGCGGCATGCAATTCTGCAGTAAAGAAAGGACAAATCACATTTATGGACATAAAGCAAAGGGCTAGGAGGATCAGTGGAAAGGAGAGGACACTTGAAAGAGGAAATCAAAAGAGCTTGGTCTGTTTGTTAGGTTGAAAATATATATGATTGCTCTCTAAAAATACCTCAGAGGGGAAGGAATAGTAAAATAACAGGAAGGGAAGGAACTATTTAATCAGAACTATAAATCATGAGAATAAATGAGCCAAGATCTGCCAGGAATAATTTTATGCTAAACAAGGGAGGAAGTTTTTTGTTGTTGGGTTTATTTGGTGGTTGGGGTTTTATTTTTGGGGGTTGGTTTTTCTTGGGGGGGGGGGGGAAGGTGTTGGTGTGGGGTTTTTTTCTTTTTTAAATCATAAGAGCAATATCTTGAATAGCATCTGAAAAGATGCAAAGAGAATTTTTTTTTAATGCACAAAAACCCCAAGCCCTATCAAGCTAACAAGCCAAAACCCTTCCTCTAAAAAACCTCTCCACAACCACCTTTAAATCTTTTAGAACAGAACTTGCTTAGCTGGTGAGAAGAGCTCTCAGGGGGTGCAGGAGCAGCAGGCCCCTCACCTGGAGGCCCTGCCCAACAGGGCCTTAAGGTGGGGCTCCTTTCTTCTCCCCCTCCTGACCGCACCAGGGCCAGTAACATACTCCAGACAAAACCACACGTGGTTCTTCTCTCTGCCAGCTTTGCTTTTAGCCTCTTAATTTCCAATGGCTACAGCCAAAAGCTGGGAGCCAACAAAGCCAACAAACCAGGGTTTTACTGAGATGAGTGCACAAACAGCTTTTTTGGGTTTTATTAAGCTCTGTGTTCTGTCTGACTTTGAAACATGTGTAATGCTCTTCTGACATCTATATGTACAACTACGCAGTTGAAGGAAAGCAGCATTAGCTGAATGATTTTTGTAATAAAGAAATATATCTTATGGAAGGACCTGTTAACTGAAATAACATTCTGGATCTATTCTGGGACCCAGTGTAAGTCAAAAATAACACACACGTGCACATGATCTACTTTGACAAGAGGCTTTGTTCTGGTTCTAACTGATGTTTAATCACCATCCTACTTGCATTTAGAGTAGAACTACTCATATTTACAGGTGAAGTCCTTTTTCCACTGAATTAAATAGGAATTATAGCATTATTTTGAGTGCACACCAGGATTTTATTCCATACAGAAGATTTACCTTAGAAATTCAGAATGCAGTAGTTATAAACAGTTAATCTTTCCATTCGGGAGAAAAGCTGGTAGAATATACCACAACTCAAAACATTTCATTTTTATGTAACCAACATGGTTCCAAAACAGACAGACTTCCCTTTAAGCAAAATGATCTAGAAATTAACCACAAGTAATTCATCGTTTGTTTGCTGTGAGGAAAAAAAAGACACACAGGTCCCCACAACAGAGAACTCCCCAAAACAACTGCTTAACTGTATGTTTCATTCATTAGTTACTGCGCACATTTCTGGTGAAAACGGCACAAAGCCATTCCACTCTTAAGTATGCATGTCATTTTGTGGGTAGTACTCTAATGAATACTTTTAGTTTGCATAATTATTTTCAAAAGGCCTTCTCTGTAAGACCTCTAATAAATATTTAAACAGGAGTAAAAACTCCAGCTAATCCACCATCTAACACAGGCAGACTACAGCCTACCCACATACCTATCACCCTTTTTTCCCTAGCTCTCGACTCCCAGACATCCAGGATATTTTATGTTATTTATATCTAAAAAAAAATAATTTGGCTAAAGTCAAATTGTTTACAGATGCCCTACAACCCCAAATATTGGGTTTCAGCTCTGACTACACCCATATCTCAGGTTTTGTTCAAAACTGACCATTTCTTTCTTCCTCTGCAATGAGAATTTTGAAAACATGATCCCGTCTTAATCAGTTGCTTTGTATGCCTGCATATACAGACACATTGACAAAGGTTACTCCAAACACATGCGTCTTTGACATCGGTTAATATTACCTTCCACTGATCTCAAAGCCTTTCCAACACATCCCTTCCACAAAGGCTGAGGGTGGGAGAAGAATACACAATACCAACTGCACCCAGAAAGATACCCTCCTTCACAGGGCAGCTTCTACCTCTTGCAGGAGCACACTGAAACTAGATCAGTGCTGTAAGAACAATGGAATTGAGTGAATACGAATAGCCAATAAGAATAGTGAATGGACCGCTTAAATCGAGTCCTCCATATATTCCAAATAAGATTAAATCCTTTAAAATGCACCACAAGATCCTACACCCCAGCAAGAATGCTTTTCTGTAAAACGTTCCTATAGGAAAAGACTAGGCTGACTAAAATCATCCTCAGTGGCTGGGTTGTTGGCTTCCCCCACAACCTCTTCTTCCCCCCCCCCCCCCCCCCCCCAAATCAATACTTCTCAGTTGCATCAGTCCACCATTGACCAAGTTTTAGTACAGCTTCTTTTCTTCAGAAATGTAAACAAAAAAACCCCAACCAACCAACAAACCCCACAACAAAAAAAAAAACCCAAACAAAAAACAAGCCCAAAACTAAAAAAAAACTTTTGGAATTCAGATGTTCAAATGTTCCAAAAGGCCCTTTCCCAGGTAAATTATGAGAAATAAGTACACTCAAACTTAGTAGCAAGGCATGTTTCCCAACATCAATAAAATTACATTGATTTGTCTGACGTGACCAAAAAAAATTCAAAACATGCACACTTTTCTACAAGCATGGTTCAGTTTAAAACACAGCTGAAAGCTCCAAATCTAACTGTAGATTTATCCCTGTCTGCATCACCATTACGTCTTAAGTGCTGCACTGCTTTTTAAGGAAAATATGAAAGTGTGTATCAAGCAGGTAAATTAATGATAAGAAAATAAAAATTTACTATACATTGGATTCCCATTCTGTGGGAACCAGAGTGTTCTCTCTTGTACAGATATCTGATATAATACAAAGCAGCATTCAAATTTTCCATCTCTTCTGTGATAAACATATGGCTGTATCTTCGTTCTCTCACTACGAGTTTGATTCAAGCTGCTCCACAGGCTAGATGGAGGTAACCACTATAAGCAGGTTTCAAACACTTGCCCAGTGGAGTGGTTTCTCTAGAGCAGAACAGGAGGAGGAAGCAAGAAGGGGAAGAAGCAAAGACAAGGAAATCTTATGGGTCGCAAGTGTAAAGATAACACTCAGGGAGTTTCTACAAACTTCCGAACCAACCTTCAGAAATTTTAGCGTATCCAAAATTACCATGCTGAAAGATCAAGTAAACATGGCAGTCACTGCTCACCACCACGCCACAACAGTCACTGTAAAGTGGCCCCGGAAGCCATCAGGGCTGGGTCACAAATCCTCCAATGAACAGGAGGACAAGAGTGCTCCAGGCACACCTATTCTCTGCCCACCACCACAGCTGCAGCACTGACTCTTCAGGAACACTGCCTTGGACATACAAATGCAGGCAGGCAGGCAGCATCTAAGGGTGGCAGGGTCCAAGCCAAATCGATTTAAATACTAAAGTTCAAGTTAGATTTTCTGTGGCAACACCCAGACATGCTGTCTGAGCTTCCTGGGACCTGTCAGACCCTCAAATCATGCCATAGTGACTAGATCTCTAACCTATCAACCTAAAATTTATATTATTTCCCTAAATGCAAGGGAGAAAAGGCATTCCTCTTGCAGGAACCACATTCATTAGCTGTAAATTACAGTGGTTACAAAAGGCTAGCCAAGGAGATTCTTTCATACCAATCACACATGGTACACGTGGCCATTTTAGAAAGATGCTTGTACAGCTTAAATTGTTATGTTTACGTTTACTGTGTGAAGTGGTTAGTCTACAGCATTAATAAAACCAGGCAAAGGCATTTCCTACAGTAAATTCTACGCCAAAGACCAGCTGTCACGAGTATGGTTGTATAATAGTTATAGAAGTCAGGTTCTTTGAGGATTTCTTGAGACATCTACAGGTTACCTTTCTCTTTCCTCTTCTCTCCTGCTTCCACCATGGCAGTCACTAGACAGAACTGGCATTCAAAGCTGGCCAACGGGCAAGACGACGTTTATTTCTACTTTTCTCTTCCATGCATTCTTCATTCGCCTGAATCTTTAGCATCTCTTTATTCATCTACATGTTGAAATATTTGTAATTGGTTTGATTTGCATTTAGAGAAAAACAGTGAATAATAAAAATAAAATCTCTTGGCTTGTTTCACACCAAAGGATGAGGTCACAGGGCTGTTGACAATTATTTTAAAACAATCAACCTTTCATCAAGTGATGTCATCATGCACATTCACACAGCTTGATGAAATACAGGCTTGCTCCTACCTAGAGCCTCAGGATTGCAGTCATGATATCAAACAGTAGTTTTCCAGGCCTGGAAATACTTTTCTAACAATTTCACAGACTGAAGAGAGATCCTATCTTCCTTAGTGCTCAGTCCCCAAACTTGGACCATTACTTCCTAGCCCTTCAGTGCTCTAAAAAATGTGGCTTTTAACAGATGTATTAAAAATAAAATTTTTCCCAAATCATTTTCATTGATGATAAACTTAAGTACTCCAACCAGTTCTAAAAGACAGCCTCTCCAGCTGCCTCCTATCGCTCCCGCTCAGTCTCAGGAGCTCAGCCATCAGCCACAAGTAACTTTATGCAGCAGTGCAGAGGGGCGGCAGAGAATTAGTCATCTGTGTCTCTTCCCCAGTCTCTGAAGAGCAACTTCAGCTTGAACATGAGCAAGAGAACAGTCATTTTAAAATCAAGGAACGTATAACTCTGACTCCTTCAGTTACTACTCATGAATCAAAAAAAAAAGATGAACAAACAACTGTCTGAGCTCCTTGAACACAGATTAAAGCAGCCAGATTGCAGAAGAAATTGTGCCAAAATTATTTGAGGTGTCCAAGACCCTGAAAGGGTTATTACTACTTAAGCGTAGCTAGTAACACCCCTTACATCTAGATTTCGTTGTAGTCTCCGGCATACCCTGTGAAGGGAAGATTTACGAGCAGCTGAGGACTTGCAGATATTTGCCACTTCTGTGCAACCCCAACAGTTCAAAAGAAGGAAGAGGCAAACAGGTGGCTTCCGGGGCTTATGGCGTTTCTTAGTTAGTCAAGGTCAAATTCATAAACTATGGAAGTAACGCAAAGCCTCCGAAACTATGCATTTCAAGATGTTTACTTCACAGCTGGCTTTAAGGAGCTGCAAAACAAGGAAAAGTAAATCCACAATACTGCATACTATTAGTAGTTTCCCATGTTCTACCAAATCAGAAGGGAGAAGATACTTTACTTCATTGACCCCTTTTAACTAGTGCAATAAGGTCCACAGACTTCTCTATTATTATCTCATTTTCCCCTTTGCCCCAGCTAGGAAACTTTATACCCTGTTTCTCATACGTTCAAGTTGGCATCACAGGCATGACCTGAAACTACAGCTTCCAGTCTTAGGACCGTAACATTGTGCACAAGCACACAAAACTTTCTTTATAATAGAGTTTGAATTTTCGGGCTGGAAATGTAGTCTTTTGGGAAGACTGAATGCCAGCGAACACTTCCTTGTCTTGATAACGCAGTATCCATTACAGAATCCATTCCTTCAGTCTCACTAGTGGTTATTTTCCTTAGGGTGCAGATGCAGAATGCAACCTGTCGTTCCACACAAGAAGGAGCCCTGTGAAGAGCTTAGACAGGCTCCCAGGCAGCCAGACAGACTCCCTGTGGCCTGTGCCTGACAGGGTGCTCAGGAACTGGACTGTGAGTGAGTCTGCTTTTGGAGCAAATTTCCAGTCATCCTCTGAAGACTGGAATACATTGAGACCCAAGAAAATGCAAGGGTAGCTGCTGCCATTCTGCAATGGGGACAAATTTCATAAAAACTAACATTGTGCAGAATAACTAAATAATTTGGGTTTACTCTGTTAAAGACAACACAAAACCAGTTTCCTGCTTTGTACCCATGCTATGATCCTGCTAATACAAACACAGATACTACCTCAGAAAACAAACAACTGCTCTAGTACCTGAGAAGTGTAATAGATCCCCAACATCTCTGCAAAGATTCAGAAGACCTTTCTAAAAAGTGCAAAAAGTGTGGAGATGATAAGCCACAGTTACATGATTAAAAATTCTAACCTCATTTCAGGAATTAATGAAAAAACGTTTCCCTAGCACTTCATCTCATTTCTTTAACACTGGTAAGATAAATCCATGCAGCATAAGACATTATAAATCCATTGGGACAAACACTCCCTGAGGTATATACTGAATAATACCTGTAGTGGAAGCTATGCCAGTAACAAATCAAACTTATGCCTCAGGCTTTAGCGATGTCAATTCATCTATTCCAGATTTATTCTGTTTTTAAAAAGCAAGTAGATAATTTTCTTCACTATCTCTGTCATTTTTTAAAAAAATTATTACTTAACTAAGGTTCTTTTAAAGTAGAAATACTGTGGAGAAAATATGTTTGATATCACAGGCAATCATATTTGAATAAACATGGTAAAGTTTCATGCACTTGTGAGTCATCTGGTCATCCCATCTGAGTAGGCAGAAGCTCCTTTTTTCCTTACAAGAAATGAAGAAGTATGGAAAAGAGATTTGCTCTTGATAAAAGCTAGCTTCTAACAATTCCTACAGAAAATAAGATGCTCATCCAAGATGATCATTGTCACACTATGTGATGAATCGTACCACCTCAAGTGTTACCAACTTTCATTGTATTATGCAGTATTCTTTGAGCTGTAAAATTCCTCTGGGTTAGATTATTTGTGACAGAATCACAGAATCCCAGGTTGGAAGGGACCTCAGGGATCATCTAGTCCAACCTTTCTAGGAAGAGCACAGTCTAGACAATAAACTAAAGCAATAGTTACTCTTCCCATTTCAGCAGAATGGCTATAAAACTGATGTAGACGTAGCTTCTGCAATGAACTGCTGCAGCCTTTATCTCACCGTTGTTGCTTTTGTCAGCATCTTCTCAAGAAAAGAGGACAGTCACATTTCCTTTCACAGTTCTTGTTACAAGGTTTGCAAGAAGGCAGCAAAATGATGACAGTACTTCTTCTTTTTAATTGCAGCAGGAGTCAGTAGGGCAGTCTCTTCCTAGCTGTTGGTCATTCCAATTGTTGCAGTTCCACTTTAAAGGGCAAAGTAATTTCCATATTAAGTAGCATTTTCTTCTTCACCAAAAGCACTAGTTCATCCACAAGCTCCATAAAGATAACACAGTAGATCCTCTGATCACACTACTTACGTGATCACTTTAAGGACACTATAGTCACACAAACAAGATGATGTTTGAATCATTCATGTTTTACCAAAAAGAAAAAAAATATCTGAAACTCAAATCAGAAACATATTGTCATTATCTGGCTTTGCTTTTGGCATGCTACTCTGAAAACAGACAACTACATGCTATTCCTCCTTGCATCAGATTGTGCTTGAGTTTATGCAAACACTGTGCAAGTGGTCCAAGTTCACAAAGAATGAAATTGCTGTTTGCCATCTGCACTGGTAGTGTTGTACTGCAGAACATTAAGCTTTATTTAGCATCTTTTATGCTCAAAGTGTCACCAAACAGTATTAGCCGGACTGGTTTTATGCTGGTGTCAGAGAAGCTTCTACAGCAGTCATTAAACAGCTGTCAAAAGTTCAGAGTGAATGTCCTTCTCGAATGTTCAGATCTATTTTACTGTAAGCAAATACTAGAGGTATCACTAAACATTTTAGAGGCAAAGTTACATAAATGCATTAAAAATTTTATATAATACAGTCATTAGTTAGATATTAACCAGCTATTCAGGAGGAGGTTAGATTAATGCAAGTGCTTAGTTCTTAACATGCAGAGTACTTGCAGCCCTAAGGCCTGAAGTATTTATAATTAGCTGTGGAACAAAGGCATGCTGAGTTGTCCTAGCACAGAGATTCATCAGCTTGAACAAGAAGTTTCTAGTAGGTTCCAAGGGTACCATCTGCAGAGATGCCTATCCAAAACAGTAGTCATAACTAACTCTGATCTTTACAGGTGGCCAAGGAAGATGATCTAAACACCACTCTTGCCACAGAGAAGGAAAGAAAATTCAGAATGACACTCAGACTCTGCAAAGGTAAGAAATGCAAGGGCCACCTTCTGCTACTCCACCTTAATACAACAAAACAGATTTTACTGATTCAACTTTAAAAGTTGACAATTAGACTTTTAGACAATTGGACTTTTAGACAATTAGAATTAATTCTTATTAATAACATTTAAATGAGTGAGGTTTCAAGAAAGAAAAAGACAACAAACAAACCCCATAGATATTGCATTTTAAGTCACAATGCAGTTTGCAGCATTTTCTGCTCCTGCTCAGAGACTGGAAGAAAACTCAGACCGTGGTCTGGAGACAGATAAGAGACACACGCATGTACAGAGCCATACATTAAAAGTTTCAAGCAAAAGCATAACTTGAAGAAAGTGTATCTTATTATTGGCAATAGGCAGTGCAATCCAAAGGGAGCCAATATAATAGACTACACAAACTTTGGATCAAATCTATGAAGTTAATACTACAAACCACTCTAATAAAAGTTTCCATAAAACAAAGCTATGTGAAGTAAATGTTGCAAGAAACTGTGAGTATCTGTCAAAGGTGAAACCCCCAAGGACAAAACAAGATTGGAGGAACTGATTTTGATTACACCATTGACTGCAGTTTTAAAGGAGGCTGACTGGGGGAAATCAAAATAAAGTCACTGCGGCACATTTAAAAACACTACAGAACAAAAATCTTACAAACACAGCTGTCTCTCTTTGCCAGTAGACATTGTCACAGAATATAGTTTTTGAATCCAAGACCTCTTCACTGCTTGTATTAAACCTTGGTATCCTCTACAAATAGACAGAGGGCCCCTACTGGATGACTCCTAAAAGCCATTCTGCTTAACAACAGTGCTCCAGTTCTTTGCTTCCTATGCATCCCCTCTATTCTCACTCACCTTGTCACTCTGTCTTACTGCTAAACCTCTGTGAAAAAGCTGGTGTAGAGATGGTTTACAGACACTGTTTATGGGCTGCAGAGAAAGGCATCGGGGCATGCTTATTAACAGGGGTATAACTGAGGAAGAAAGATATAAGAAAAAACACCCCCAAAAAATCCAAAAGAAGAAAAAAGAAGCATGGCAGAAGTTATATTGGGTTTGAACATTACTCTCCATTTCCTCCAGTACGATTTCTTCTCACTGTTGTGGTTTTTTACAGCACTTACTTTTTTCAGCATATTATCCTGAGCTATCCAAGCCTTTTAACCCCAAATCCATGGCTTCACTCCCTTTCAATCACCATTCTCAAATTCAGCCCTTATTAGTAATTCAACAGAAATATTAACATGCTGTTCTCTTTCATCCTTTTATTTTTTTTATTTCTACCTATTTTAACAGCAGTCATCAGTTTTAACTCTTCAGAACAGCAAGCATGCCGCAGTAATTACAATGTTCTCCTTCAACATCCCTACCATAATTTCACTGTCCCTCTGCTTTCCTGACTTAAATCAAATACCAACCTAATACCAGTTTCTCGCCATTTTGTCCTAGGCTTACAAATCCAAGATGTAAATATTCCATTTCCAAATATAATCTAGATAATATTCTATCTTGGCCTCTGCCAAGTGTCATTGAACTCAGGGACAAAATTCTACTGCAAGATTTTTTGTATTCTGTCCTTCCCTCACACAGGTACAAAACGTTTAGAACATGGCTGCTGAAAATAAATATTACTTGAAGACAGAACAGGCTGCTCAAATGCTCTAATCTGAAAAGATCTTGTTCTTACAAAGGCTCTATCTTAGCAGAGCCCTCCATGAATGACAAAAGAGGAGTGTGATTCATTTGGCAGCCAAATTATTTTAATCATTCCACAAAGGCATATAAAGCCCAATACACATCACAACTTTTGTCTTCCACAATTGTGTTTCTCTTCCCTTTCATTCAATCATTTTTCTCTAAATTATTAAATCCTTCTTTCCTCTTGTTACAGTTTGGGAATTCTTTGACTATAAGAACTCATAAGAGAAGGTTATAATTAGCAGTAAAAGAAAAAGGGTTGTATAGAAAAGATGGCTTTATGGGAACTGTGACATGGAGGCTATTTCAGGTAACCGAAAAACCCAGCGCTCATGTCACTGGTATGAATTCTTCAGCAAAACTCATCCCAGCCTGTATCTTGCTTACCAGACAGAATGCAGGTGGTTCACTGGCTGACAGATAAAGCCCACAAATTAACACACACAGGCACATGATCAAGCCAGAAAAAAAGAGCAATCTTGATGGCATGAAAAAATACAAAATAATCATTAATGTACAGCTCTAAAAAAAAGTCTTATAATGAGACGAGTTTCAGAGAAAGTTATAGCAATTCAGACTAGCTAGAAAAAGATATTAAAAATTACTATGTTTTTCAAAACAACATGCAGATTTTGTTTCTCACATAGTTTTGAGCCCATCTGACAATTACAGGTCCATGAACTGATTTACAGGTTACTGAAAATGAGAGGAAATTACTAAATGGATAACAAATGACTCGAAGTCAATACACAGTGCAATACTGAGGCTTAATCTGGAATACTATGTATCATTCTTTATCATGTCGTGTCTATCCAGCATGTGAACATATGCTATAAATAAAATACAGAGAAGTGCTACTAGTATTCTCAAGAGAATGAGAGCCTACCTTACATCAATATCTCAAGCAAAGAGAAGACCTTCAATGGCTGTTTAAGAGCAAACATCAAACAGCTTTGATGAAACACCACGGAGAAAAAACAAAAAGCCATCTTAACTCACAAGAAGAGTGCTTGCACAACAGCAAGTGATAAAAACTGGCCATTAATAAATTTAGGATAAAGTGTAAAGGAACATTTCTAACCACAAGAGCAAAGTGATTCTCAAGCAGCATTTGCTGGGCACAGCGACAACACAATGAAGCTTCATAAATGTGAAAGATGGGGCCTGGAAGAGTAGAGGGACTGGAACTATGAACTAAGAGATATTTTCCAAACTCATCTCATGCTCTTGCTTTCTCATTCATAAACAAACCCATACATATACACCCCTCCCACTCCCATGTTAAGCAGCTGCCTTCCCCCCCCCCCCGAGTATTCTGAAGCTACTCAGATTAGCATCTCTGTCTCTTATGGTTGATTAATAATCTGATATTTCTACTTTCTTGTACATAAGTTTTCCCAGCCGCTCCCTCCAAGCACTCTCCTCCCTTGATTCTTTTACATCAGGCAAGCCTTGAATTCATATTGCTGTCTTTCACAGAATGTGGATACTCTCCTGTCTGTAGCTGCCTTCTTTCACGAAGGGTTACTTCTGAGTTGTAATAAGTTAATGTCTCACCTCTTTCCAGTTAAAGGTCACTTCTGAAATTGTGGGATATGAGGAGAAAGAAGGGAAGGGGAAGGGATAGGCACTGAAGTTTACTCAGCCTATTCAAGTGCTTCAAGAACCACAATTTCATAATGTTGCTAAAACCTTCTTTATTCTTGGCATAAGTGCACGTGTGTGTAAGCAGTGGGGAAGGCATCACATTTTTAACTGGAGTGTGAAAAATGCTGTTCATTGAAAGAAAAAAATATGTAGTTATAATTAGAACTGAAAACTAAAACCAACACTTCATTTGATTATACAGAAAAGGCATCACTTGTACACAAGACAGAGCTTTAGGTGGGCCCAGTCTTATCCTCCGTACTTCAACTAACGCTCCTGTTTACTACTCCATAGCTGAGTGATCCCTATAGAGCCAAAGTACTGTGATCAAACTAAGTATTTTTCCAGACTCACAGAATGACTGAACCAGGAAGGCATCTCTGAAGATAGCCTAGTCCAACCCCCTGGGTCAGAGCAGGGTCAGTCAGAGCAGGATACTCAAGGCTGGGTCCAGTTGGCTTTTAATTACATCCAAAGATGAAGGATCCACAAAATCTCTGGACAACCTGTTCCAGTGTTTGACTGGCCTCACGATAAAACGCTTTTTCTTATGCTTAGATGGATTTTCTTGCATTTCAGTACGTGCCGATTGCCTTTCTTCCTTTCACTATCTACTGCCAAGAGGACTCTGGCTATGCTTGCTTTACTCCACCACGTCACGTATTCAGCCACATCAATAACATCACACTGAGCCTTCCCTTCTCCCCACTAAACAGCCCCATCTCTCTCAGGCTCTCCTCAGAAGTCAGGTGCTCCAATTCCCCAACCATCTTCATAGCCCTTCGCTGGACTCGCTCCAGTATCTCCATCTCTCTCTTGTACGGGAGAACCCAGAACCGGACACAGCACTCCCAATGGGCCTCACCAGAAAGGAGACAAGGACAAGGATCACCCCTCTCCACCTGCCTCCCGCCAATCCTCTGCCTAATGCAGCCCTGGAACCTAGGAGCTGCCTTTGCCACAAGCGCACGTTGCTGCCTCGTGGTCTAATTGGTGTCGCTACCAGGATACCTGGGTCCTTCTCGCCAAAGCTGCTTTCCAGCCACTCGGCCCCAGCCTCCACTGGTGCCTGGGGTTATTCCTCTCCAGGGGCAGGGCTTGGCATTCCCCTTTGTTCACAAAGATACTGTCAGTGCGTTTCTCCAGCCTGTTGAGGCCTCTAGGAATGGCAGCACCACCCTCTGGTGTGTCAAACACTCCTTCGGTTTTGCATCATCTGCAGAGTTGCTGAGAGTGCACTCTGCCCTGTCATCCAGGTCACCAGTAAAGGTGCTGAGCAGCATCAGCCCCATTATCCTCCCCTGCAGCACGTTGCCAGTGACTGGCCTTCAGCCAGAGCTCATGCTGCTGGTCACAACCCTACGAGCCTGGCACTTCAGCCAGTTTTCAGTCCACCTCACTGCCCATTTACCTGCTCTGCACTTCATCCGTTTGTCAATGAGGATGATACAGGAGACAGTGTCAAAAGCTTTGCAGAAGCCAACGTAAACAGTGCCCACTGCACTCCCCTCCTCCACCGAGTCAGTGATCTCACAGTAGAAAACTAGCTGATTGGTTAGACATGACTACGCCTTCAAAAATCCATGCTGACTACTCCCAACCAGCTGCTTCTCCTTCATATCTTTGGAAATGGCTTCCAGGAGGGCAATGTGAGCCTTAAGTTCCCCAAATTCTCCTTCTTTTCCTTCCTGAAGACCTGAATGACTTTTGCTTTCTGCTAGTACCCAGAAGCCTCCCCCAATGTTCTTTCTGATAAAATCCATTTTCTGTCTGGTATTAATCTCCTCTGAGATTTTCTTCTGGAATTGGCATTACAGCAGATCTGTCTACTCTACATCTGACAGAATAAAACAGGTCTCCCAAAACCAAAACACTGCAAATAAAGCTACCCTTACTTTTGCAATCAATCATATCACAGACCAAGTTTCCATGTGAGGGCCAGGAAAAGAAATGAAGCATGTAAGGTGTAACTATTCAAGCAGTTCCAACACTCACTGTTAGAAAGCCATGATTAACTAAAATGCCACCTTTCAGATTAAAATATATTCTTTAGAAAATATATACATCCTGTCAGCTACAATAAAATAGACACCCTATATTATATATATTTAAAAGCATCCAACCTTCCTTTGGGACTATGCTACTACAAAGTTTTTGGCAAGAACCATAGTCTGTCCGCATTAACCTTTACCACAAGGCTGCGTGGCAGAATTGACACCTGAGAATTTACCTTTCCTGAACTCAGGTATAGATGTTATGCTGAAGAACTTTTGACAACAGTTTCCAACAGGTTAAGCTGGAAAAACTGAAAAAGGAAGGAAATGGTACGGGCTAGAAACAGGTGTGAACAAGGCTCTGTAGAAGCTCCCACGTAATCCACCATGTAGTTGGCAGATATTAGAGCACTGCTTTTTCCAACACTGTCAGAGATGCCTGAATTTACATGGGTTGTCCTGTGCCTATTTCAGTTGTGTCTTTTCCTATTTATTCTGTTTCTTTCCTGATCAAACTGTGCTTCCTCAAACTTTGCTTCATCACACGATCCTTACTACTTGCGCGAAAGCAATCTAACACAGTACAAGCTGCACAGCTTTTCTCTCTGCCCGTAAGTGCACTCAGCAGAGAGGAGCTGCAAGGCAACACACCACTGAACACAACTTCAGTTTTGTGCTAGCCTAGGTAGGGTTTCTGCAGTGCACGGAAACGCTTCAGTAACGTTTTAAACAACGTCATTCGGTGCCCTAGCTACATTTCCTGCGATGGTCTGTATACTGGAGTTAGCTTACCATGGATTAATTTTAAAGAAGCTTTTCCAGATACCCTGTAGGTACCCCTTCAATTTAAAAAAAACAAGAACTCTAAAGAAACTGTTCAATTACTCCTTTCTAGTTGTCTCATTTGCTAACAGCTCACTACAAAAACAGAGTTAATTCTAGAATTTTATAACAAAGCAATAGCTATTTGGATCTTAAATACTGCCCTAGTATCTTGCACAACTTACACACCTGCCTGTTATTCTAGCCCTTTCACTTGAGAGTAAGATCTGGATACTAACTACCCTCTGTTTCTTCCACTCACAGAACTCAAACCTTAAACTTCTCTCCTGTCTTCCAAGAGTGCAGAAAATGTACTGGGTAGAGAGGCAGGCTATAACTATAGCCAAGAGCAGCTCCATTTAAAAAAGAGGCATAGCTGTAAATTGCTTGGTGAGAAGAGGAAAAGAAATGGGGAAGGGAAAAAAGGAAAAGACTACATTGCAACAACGTGTGATATATGTAAGAAACAACCAAAGTGGAATTTCCTAAAACATTACCTACTTGCAGACTTCTGCCAGCATAGCTGGAGCAGGAAGACTAGCAGGTGTGATTTGTAACTGAACCGGAAGAAGCCCCTACCACTGACTTAAACTAGCTAAACTGGTTTAACTGATCGAGCTTTTACTGGTACAGCCCTGTTTGCTTGCTGTACAAGGTTCTACTAGATGGCCCTCAAGCAAAGCTTCGCTGTATAGCTGCTTCACAGCAGAAGCTCTCTGGCAGTACATTATATTGACAATCGAAAGAACAACGGTACAGACAGGGCAAAAGAGATTCAAGTTCCTATTGCAAGTGAGGCTGCTCATCCATAATGTTTACAATGAACAATTTGGATTTGTATTATATTATGCTATTTATTTTTGCAGCAGATAATATTCATACCATGGTATGTCCTCACTGAAAGGCACACAGATTCAGAGAAAAAGAAAAAATATTTTAAGTGGCCACTGTTAACATCACAAAAATTGAGGAGCTCTGTTGGTGACACCAAATGATCTTTACCAGACAATTACTATTACGTTGATGGATTGTTTTGGGTTTTTGGGTTTTTGGTTTGGTTTTTTTTTTTTACATATCTAGAAAAGCACTTGCAATTAATGACTCTGTATTTTCACTGAATCATTATTTGTGGCACCTTTTCACAAGCCCTGTTTATGTGCATCTCCCTGAGAGTAGCAGAAATGCAAAAACTTACTACTTTGTGGTAAAGTTCCATAAAATGATGGTGCAATGTAATGGCAGCACAGGGGTAACAATGCTGTTTCAAGGTCAGGTCTCCGCCTGCTACTATGTATCACGCTCCAATGATCCAAACTTCCCTTTTCTTTCAAGCAGTCTCAGCAGCTACTATTAATGGCCTTACCTAAAAATAATTGCCTGTAGCCAGTATTTATCTTTAATTTTGTTGCTTGATCTGATGAGGGGATACTGAGTCTGGGAGCCTAGTAATTTTTTCCAACAACACAATCTAGTAAGAGATAGTAATTTGGCCTCTCCCTGTAAACCTTGTTTTCACTTTATGACCATCTGAAAACATCAGTAGGAAACAAATACATCTGTAGGAAACAAACACTCATTAGCAAATGCTGGTGGTGTTGGTTAAAACTCAAATCCCATTTCCCTGTCTGTCTCTCCACATACATTCTTCAATGGTAGGAGCTGAGTAGCACAGACAGGCTCAAAGGCATGACCAAGAAAGCCTCCACTAATATAACCAGTCTTCAAATTAAAACCACTGTCTAACACAGCTATAATAAATATTCTCTCTCATTCTTTGTAGTGCTTAGTGTCATGGAGCTGCAATCTGACAGCAGAGGGCATGGCACAGAGACTGGAGAGGCAGGTTACCAACACATTAAAAGTTACTCCAGGCATGAGCAAGGATGCCCTGAAGGAGTTCTTCAACACTGTAACTTGTACACCCAGTTTCAGCTTCATGAGAAAATAAAACCCACACAGAAGTTGCCAGGTGGGGGAGGAGGAAAAGAAGGGCAGCTTCTAATGGAAACACACACGAATCTCAGGAAAAACTGCTGGGGAGGAGAGTATATTCACTCTAAAGAGACCAAACAAAAATCACCCTTTTCTAAATATCTGAATACTCACTAGGGAAACAATGAAAAGGTGAAAATCCCAGCACAAAGAAATGGGGTCAATATTACAGAGCATCACTGCAAGTGTCACCAAGGTTCAGAAGGGTGAGCAACACACATTCTACTTTTCCTGTAAAAACTCTCTTTCAGATATAAAAGATCAGCCTTATACAATGGCTTAGTGGAAGAAAAAAGGTTGAATTAATGAATGAGACCAGAGAATACATTTCCTTTCTTTCTATTTTGTAAAATAAAAGTCCCTTTAGAAATAATTTCCGATACATTGACTTGTATGTTCTGGTTTTAGACCTGATGTCCATTTCTGCATACCACACACATACCTTATGCATGCCTGCTACATGCACATACTTCTATTTCTGAAAACATTTTAAAAGGGACTATATTTTTTAAAATGAGCTTTTATTTTACAGTTTAATGAGGCATTCCTCTTCCTCCACTTACTCAAGATTTTCCTCTGATGTCCACCAGACAGTTTGCCCAGATTCTCCAAAAAATTTTCATACTGTCTGAAAGGCTACACAAGTTCAAATGACCCACTAAAAACATGTGGGCTGACAACACAGAAATTGGTAAGTCTTCTACACAGAACTGCAGAGCAATTAAGGACTATGAAATGCAGCGCTCAGTCCTGCAACAATTGGTGCACGTAAGCAGTTGTATCCTCCTAGTCACTCCATCAACTTCAGTAAAGTACTTTTATTGGGAATTTATTTCTGTACAATACTTTTTTAAAGAATCTGCCTTCATCTGTTCAGTTAAGGAGGTTTCAAATTACATATGATCTTTCCTTCAGCAGGGGAAAATGCTGGCGATATCTCACAGCAAGCTAACACGAATCCTAACTCCTTCTAGGACTTTAGTTTAGCTTTAGCATTCTGTGCATTTACAAAACATCAGTAACAAACCAGGTTTTGGTTTTGAGTTAACCGTCATTATTTGTAACAATCTGTTCACAAAAACTGATAAACTCAAATTCACAACCATAGACCTTCAGATGCTTTCAGTTTGAAAGTACAGATCCCACAGAGTCAAAGGAAGGTAAATAGATAAAAGTACACCACAGAGCATCATGAATTGACTGAAGGTCACAAAATGAAGAAGCTGTGTGGGAACAGAGGAAAACAACTGAGTGTATGCCCTTTTGTACACACGCAACAGTACCTTAACATGGCAGTTCTGAATTACCGGTGTTTTGCCATCTGTATTTCTCTAATTCAACCCAGGATGCAGAATAACTCAGGTCATCTTAGAAGAATTATTTGCAGCCAAAAGGATAAAAAGGAGTTTAATTTGGTTTGTGTTTTCAATTAATAAGTAAATACTGACAGGTAAGTCAGACTGCTTAAACTCACCTAAGCATGTCTAAAAGGGAAACCAAGGTTTAGTGAAGCTGCTTATTGTGAACCGGCCAAAATAATGGAAATAACTTGTAACCATAAGCAATCATGCAAGCTATGAAAGAAGTTTCTGTTTTAGAGACAGTTTCTGTTGGAATGGTGGTTTTAATCAGGGTTTTTGATAATACTGGTCTATATTCTCTGGAAGAATGAGTACTAAATTAATCTTTCAAAGGGTGCAGTGAGTCCCCATGCAGTGGGAAATTGAGAGATCACGGTTTTGTGAAGCAGCAGATACATGTACTCAACACCTTGCACAGTCCTGAATGACTTGTGATGCATTTATTTCTCTCAATATTCCCAGTTTAAAAAAAAAAAAAAAAAAATCAGTAAAAGCAGAAGTCATTACCACCTTCTGTAGATACGACAGGTTTGCCTTGTTCCTTCTCCCTGGGTGGGAGGCACCAACGTCACTTTTAAAAATGTATGCTCTGCTTGTTTATTCCCTTCCATCCCTCACCACCTCCCGTCACAACTATCAGCTCTTAAGTATCCATCACCTAAGAAGTCTGAAGTCAAAGTAAATAACTCATTGTTACACAATGGTAGTTTACTTGCACCTTTGCCTTTTCCAAGGGTAACTGAATGGCTACCAGTGCCTCTGTATAAACAATAATATATTTCATATGGCTGTAAAAGAGCCAAAAAATGAGGATTAAGAAACTCGCATATACTCATCTTGTTCCAACTCTGAAGAGAACAACATGTGCTGATCATAATTCTGAACTGCTCTAATATACTTTGTCATATTATGATTTTACTAACAGTGCCAGTGAAATTCTAGTGGAGTAAATAATTAGGTGATGGCAGGAAATGGGGGACCCTCTAAGGACCCTGTCTCCACCATCAGTTTCCCAAATAGCTCCCAAAAGATTCTAGGATGGAACTGCAGCACTTACAGACACTGAATACAAAAGATATCTCATTAGTTAAAAACCACTTCTAATAGCAAATAACGCAAATAGTTTGCCATTCCAGTTGATATGCACTTTATAAAAGCATGAAAGCTGTTAAGCGGTCTACACATGATACTTCAAATTAAAAAAGTACTTTACATAGAAGTAAAACCCCAAAACAGTGAAGAAAACCCAAACAAATAAAAAAATCAACACCACCAAATAACCCCCTCCACATACGCACATATACCTACTGTTAATAAATTACAGTATTTGATCAGGACAGGAACATTCAAAAGTAAGCAGTCTCATTAAGTCATGACAGCAGCAGTTAGAACAGCTAGTCTTACAATTCCTGATAGCTTTCCTTTTCCCACATGTCCCTCTTGCTCTCATCCGCATTCTTACTGTTAACGTTACTTAACATTTAAGTAATACAAACTGAAAGACAATCAGTAGATTTAGTCTGGATACAGGCTGGATCATTCTAATGGAGTAAATGGAATAGCTGGCATACTAAGCTTGAATGCAAGCACAACCCTTCACAATTACAATTACTAAATGCTGTACTTACACCACAGGCATCCAGAATACTGTTTCTCTTATATCCTTTTTTGAAAACAAACATTAAAAACATCAAAATCAAATGTTTCCTAAAGTTGAGGGAAACCATCTCAGGCCTGTGCAATTAAATTGCAAGAAAGGTGGAGTTATCAACAAGTATTCTCACACTAGCTTCAAACAGCAGCAGGACTGAACTGCAGTTCAGTTTCTAGGGGCTTGCATTTTCTGTTACTGTGTTCTAAGAATTCTAGCGAGGTTTTTTGTCCTGTCAAGAAAAAGCAGATACACGGATGTACTCTCTGTAAATCCAAACCTGTAGAAGTACATTTTGCAAGACATTTGAATGCAAATGCTGCTAAGCATCTCTACAGATTTTACCTACAGTTTCTCACAGCAGCCTGCTCCAGCAAAACAATTGCCAGAACAAGTGTAAAAATTAATCAGATCTAAATACATGGATTACTAACATATGCACCCACACATAAACAAGCTAGAGAGAAAACAAAAACATCTAGAGCTTGGAAAGTTGCCGGGGAAGGGGCGCGGGGGAAAGAAACTGACTTCAGGAAAGAGAAAGTATGAGGTCAGAACACCTGGACACCTTCTCTTTGCCTCCCAACCTTTCAGGACTACGTTGCAGAAACGCTGTCAACCGTTTCATCCTCCCAATTCTATAAATCCTTTTAGAAACTACATTAAGAGGCTATTGCCAAAACCACATTGACTTCCCTGTGTAACACACATTTCCAAATAACAAGACATAAACAAGTTCTGAAGAAATTGAAGCTGTTTTAAAGAATTATGATATTACAGCCCCAAAGAAGTTGTATCTTTGAAAATATAACTTCTAGATAGCATGTTCAGTCCTTCTTTCAATCTCTGATTAGGTTCTCCTCCTCCTCATGGCTTGGAGCCTCAGGAAGCGGGGGCGGGGTGGGGCGGGGTGGGGGAAGAAGTGTTTAGTTTCCATTTCAGCATCAAATTATCATTTTTTAAAAATCTACAATTTAAACAACAGTGTATTTTAAATGAACACACTCTTACTGAGATTTTCTTAAGAATACAAACGACAAACCTGAGCAAAACGAGGAAATAGTTAAGTCTCCTTAGTATATAAATTTATAGTACCTATACCGAACCTTATCAGTGAAGCAATAGTCTCTGTATTTAAATAAGATTTTTTTTAAATTAAACATCAGCACTTACAATGCATATTAAAGAACGAAAAGCAATACATTTTCTTTTCAAACTCAAATTTTCACCAGTTCTATCAACATATAATTACAATTAAGCCACTGCCTTTTCAGCAGGTTACATTTTACTAATAACTTGTTGCAATATAAAGTACAAGTCACTACAAGCTAATAAAAACCTTAACACTGAAGCTTCACATTACCATGTGTCCACTGCATGACCACCACATGCATTTTAAGCCCTCTCACTTTTGCATAGTTCATCCAACAACTGACAGCCCCAAACAGCAACCCTTCTTTCCTCTCTGTTCCCCACCCCTCCCCAAGTAATCCTCCCCTCAAAGCCTGGCATCAAAACATATCCAACAAACTGATCACCACAGGACAGCCAACACCACACCTGCCCCCATGACAAACATACAGGATCCATTCTGCTGACTGCAATGAGCACGGCACCCTTCCCATTCAGTCTGAGAATATCACCAGTTCCCTGTGACAGGGAATGGGAAAAAGCCTCTGTAGCTGCCAGGGAGTCTAACATCACTTCCAGGCCAACCACCCAGGGCAACTGCCTCACTGGGAGCTCCCCCCACCTCCTCTGAAGCAAGACAAACAGGTTGAGGCATGACATTATTTGTAATCATGCCCTGGGCATCCAGGATGGCCCAGAGTGCTGCTGCTGTTCTGTGCTGAATTCCCTTTGAAGAGCAAACACTGCCAAGTCAGAGACTATTGACTGGTATAAGACCACCTTGGTGGATCTGTCTTTGGTGGGGAGATGGGCTGGGAGAGGGAGAAAGACTTCTTTTACTAGTTTTGCTTTCATCATTGTAAGAGTAATAGCAGCAATAATAAATAACAACGCACCAGTGTGCTATGTTTCTCCCCACAAATCTTCATTGCTGTTGACAGAAACAAAAGCTCAAAGACAACATTTTCAGATGATAGAACCCATCTGAAAGTTTCTTTCACCAACTGTATTCTCTTGTATTTCACCATAAGGGTAACAACTTTAATGGTCATACCCAGGACTTGAAATAAGAAACTAGTACTCCTGGCTGTCATTCCCAAGGCAACATAACAGTTAGCATGCCACAATCTAAAACATTTCCTAAGAACAGATATGTAGACAGTATTCTAGGAAGATTTTCAACAAAAAAGCTCAGTAATTGAATTGCAAATACCTGCCAAGAGAAAAAGAAAAGCCTGTAATGATTCACTGACCCGTAAAGCAAGTTATCTTTTCAGGTACAGACAGAAATAACACTGCTTTCCCTAGTTTTCATACAACCTCGGTGCCTCATCAGATGCCACAACTTTGAGAAGTGGCTGCTTAGGCAAAGCTGACCCAGGCATCACTTAATTAATAGTTTTCAGGGTACTTAGGAGAGCAGTGAAGGCAATATGAACCTACAAGACCGAAGCAAAAGGTGGGCACAGCAGTATCGGAGCATGCAGTGGCAAAGCAGGAGGAAGGGACAACAGGAGTTGGTCAGTTCTCCAACCTGATGGGTACCAAGCAGCAGCCAGAGGGCTGGGGAAGCAAAAAGCACTTCAGGAACCAGAGTATTCCAGGACATGGGGAATATTCTCTTTTCCCTCCCAGGAGCCAAACTACAGCTGTAAAGAGCCCCTGCATGTGCACAGGCCCAGTCTTATGATAGGTTTTAGGGCAGCACTAAAAGGAACGGGTAGGGGAATATGAGGTGCGTAGCAAGCACAAGGGTCTCGGCTTCACTCATGATTCCCTGCAGCCTCTGACTGGTTGTAAAGATTAAACCCAATGAAACAAAACCTACGGAGCAGAAAATTAAATCACAAGCAACAGATAAGGATCTCCACCATGTATGTATGATTCAACATAAACATCCCTGACATGCTACAACTAATTTGCTCTATTTAAAGATTGTGTTCTGCTTATGCAACAAGAAATCCAGGTTGCTGTTCTGACCTGAGTTACACAAACCCCCTCTGTCCTGTTTCATTGATTCTAAAACCCAAGCTATACACTACACCACCACACTTCTTGCTAATTTTAAAAGAAATTTACCTCCCCAATTCTGCTAGCAATATTGGCAAGTCCTCTGGAGTACTGACAAGCCTGAAGGTTGTCACATGCAGCACATACAGTTTACCAGTATAACACTACCCAATCCCACATAGAATTGGGTTCGTAAATTAAAACCGGCAAGCATGGCTCTGCACCACAGTTTCCTGCTTTCTACATCTTCATCTGCTATCAGCAAAATCTAACTGTCTCAGATGCTGTCACACTTACAAAGTTTTACACTGCAGAGCATGGTTAGACAAGGAATTTGTTAAAATAAGACCAGAAAAAAAAAACCAAACTCAAAAGCCTCCTGTCTGTCTCCTAATGGCATTTTAAAAAGCCCCTAATATACTACACATCATCCACACTTCCTTTTTTTCCTGATTATAGAAGTAAGGAATTTGGATTTCAGGTTTATGTTTTCAAGCTAGAAAGATATCAAAGACTAACTTTATATACCATGCAAATGAACTACACTGCAATCACACCTGCTACCTCTTCTTTTTCAACTGCATAACTGAGGAGTAAAACAGACAACCAGGAACAATATGTAATTCTCCACTCATATTTCTATTTCTCTACCTGAAAAATTGAAAGAAAACAGAAAAATGACAACCAAATATGCATTTCATACATTTCTTACACTAAATTCAGCATCACTATCTCTAACAAAAGTAGATATCTACAAAGGCTGACAGAGGTAAATTAGATTTTAAAAGAGGGACCAAAGAATTTTCTCACATTTAGACAAACTTCTCCCACTAAGATCTTCCAAGTTAGATGCAGACTAATAGGCAGTGAAAACAGAAAGAGAAAAGAAATTTCAAATACCTTTTCTGTTACACCTTGCATATTGAACTGCAGAGCGTAAGAAGGGTATGAATCTGTGCTTTTTCGTGTTTGTATGTATAAAAATATATAAAACCCAGAGCAGTTGTTTTGCAGATTCAAGAGCAGGAAGCACCTCTGATACAACTTCACAGTGAAAGTCCCCTGAAAAAAATAACTGCACATGTATTGCATACATATCATTGTGACCTCCCCTTTCCTCTGTCTTTCTCACATCTGTCTTCAGCCAACTCCTCTTCAATGGTCTCCTAAACTGCATTTATTCTGTGAAATTTAAAACCAGTTTTGCTACAGGGAACTCCAAATGTCTTTTCCACATCACAACCTAGAACTCCCTTGAAAAACATTTTTTTTATTTTCTTAAGTGACACTTTGTATTAATGTCTTTTCAAAAACATTCCAATATACTGCATTTCCCTAATTTTTTCATTTCTGATTTGTACATCTTTTCTTCCAAACTCTTTTCTCTTCAAACTGCACTTCCAGAATCTATGCACACCTGCTAATCAAGACCGCTCAGGCCTCTTTGCTATGTTAATTCAGTGGTTTCAATTCAGCCCAAACATTCAATTTTTGCAAAACCCAACAGTAATGAATTTTTTCAAAAGGAAATCAAATCACAGGAAGGAAAAGCTATCTTCCATGAGAAATTATTCCTTCCATTTAAAGATAGAATGCAAGTACCTCAAGAGTTTAATTCCATAACTGAAAGAGAAAGTTTACAATTACTTAGTGGATGGAATGATTACGCTCAACAAGCTTTCTAACGGGACTGCTGTTAGGTTTGGCTATAGCTCTCCAGATACAAGGGGATTTACACAAGAAAAACTGAAGAAAAATAAAGGTTTTCACTCAAGATAATCACAAACTAACTATTCTTTTAGGAAGTTTGTATCTTTTATGCCATGTGACCTAATTTAGAGAGGGAATGCTCAACTATGAAAAACACACTTGACTTTGCATTCAAGCTGAGAATGAGGAAGAATTTAATGAGGTTTTTAGTTCTTTAGAAAACAGCCTTAGATGCTGATTTAAAAAGAAAAAAAAAGGGGGGGGGGAGCAAAGAGCAGGTAGTGGTATTTTATGAATACACAAAATCCAGAACATTTATTGTTGTTTTAGAACTTTCTATAGACAAAAAGCTATTTATTTTCCAATTATATGACAGGATGCCACAGTTTGAAGTCATTTTGGAAAGAAGGGGCCTTAAAAATCAGGTACTAAGGGGAAGAACTTGCAAACCTTCATACTTAGATTATGATGTTTTCGTAACATAAATTCATAGGCCACATTTATTTAGGACACCAAATCCAACACCTCCTAAAATCAGTAGCAGATTTCAAATATCAGCGTGAAGAAAGCTTAAGAGGAAGTCTGCTTTTGTCCCACAGAACTTCACAGTTTATCAGAGTTCAAGCAGAAAAATATTATCAATACACAAGTCCCAAAATATTTTCTTCCCCCTACCCCAAAGTGTGGATTTTCAGAGGTTAACAAGAAACAGGGTATCAATCTTCCTCTTCCAATCCCTTTCACCTCATTTCTTCTTGGCAATAGCAACAACAAGGATTAGGACACGAGTATGTTTGTCCCCACAAGAACACCTGAGGCTCCTGTGTGTACCCCCACACCACTATGGGCTCGGTAAGTGTGCCGCCAAACCGCTTCCCCAAATTACCTCGACATATGCAGTGTTGCCGAAGCAAAATGAAATTACTTCATTATGTGCATACGTATAAACATACAACAGGCTCACACAGAAGAAGAAAAAGATACATAAGTATATCAAGGATATAAATCCTTGGAAAGGGGGAAGCCCAGATTAACATAAAACCTGTTTATGTAATTTATTGCAGTTCTTGCTCTCTTTTCCATATTGGAGAGCCAGGTTTATGGAGGTTTATAGAAACTAACAGCCTAGGTCCGCAATGACAAATCAAGGAGGCCCAGAGGTACTGACAGCTAGTCTCATATGTACAGACATAGGCACGCACACACAGATGTCCAGTAAAAAGGGTATATATTTCTAAAACTTTGAATGGCTTTCCTAAAACCAGTATTACTGCAAGTTATTTGGTATAGTACATGAAATACAAAGGAATTTTTAAAAAGTTTTTATAGTCAACTGTTTGGAGAAATCCACTTTAATTATCCTCAACTATTTTACCTAGGAATAAATATTTTCAAAAAACTTCCATAAAACCTAAGAAAGCTTTCTGGAAAAAAAGTAGCAGTTACAGAGGAGAGAAAATATTGCAAATACCATGACATATAAGTTGTTCTAGAATAAGCACTTTGTTCCCAGACCGCAAACAATCGCTGAACGGCAGAGAAATGTAGGGGTAGCTACTTTTATTTTCAGGATATCAAAAATACATTGTCTTTGCAAAGAAAGTAATCTTTTCTTTGTAACATAGCCTCAACAGAACATTGTATTGCAATATATTATGGATTTGGATATAAGAAATATTATGATATAATATATATAAGGCTGATATTAGGCCTAAACAGCACAGTACACAAAACGTATACACACAAGACAAGAACAGTTCCACTTTGTACTCACTCTTACAAAGTTGTCAGGGAACAAACCTCTTCTGCCTTTAAGCTGTCCTTCCCACCAGCCTCCATCATCTTTCTTGATATTGGTGATTATGTCACCTACAGTAATCGTCAGCTCATCATCATGTTGAGCTTTGTAGTCAAACTCCACTATCGCCTCCACTAAAAGAGAAACACATATATTCATAATTATTGACGATGTTTAAGTTTCCATGCCTTTGAATAAGAAAACACCAATCCAATTATATATTCTCAGCAAAAGTAGTATATTCAGCTTAACCAAGAGAGCACATCAAATAAGCAACATGTAATGGTAACGTTTTTTGGGTAAATGCTACAACAAAAAAAACAAAGCACAGGAATGCCCATCATCGTTAAGGCAACAAATGGCATGCATTTTTCTTTACTGTTTAAAGCAAATTAATTTGTGATCCTTCAGCAGTATCTACTCAGGCAGCATTACAAAGGTTTTTTTTATTTCTTGGACAACATTTTAGCTTTTCTTCATGGGACTTCTGAAGCTTTTTATTTCTGGAAAGGTTCTCAAATCCATAAGCATCCCAAGCCACTGTGCTTGCTTTGCTAAATACATCACTCTTAACCTAGTATTTAACAAGAATTTTTGCATCATGCTGAGTTTCACTGTTGTTTATACAGAAATGCAGAGCTTTACTGCATGAACATGCTTTTGCAGGGTTTCAAAGGCAGAAAAATTTACTTTACTCGTGATTATGCATCGAAGGATCTGAAGATTAAATACTCCTGTTGCTCTGAATGCCTGCTATCAAACAGAGGTGTGTTATAAGCTTGCTACCATTATATGGTGTGTCTTTGTCTTCTCCTGGGAAGATTCCCCATCCCTTGAAACTATAAACAAAGCAAAGTTCCTGTAGAGAATTAAGGAAGTCATAAAGACAGCAAAAAAACCTTTGGAGAATCAAAAATAATAGACCTGGAGCATCTGTAAGCCATAGTTATATTTACTGGTTCACCAAATATCTACTAGGAGGGGCCAGATTGGCAAGGTCAAGGATAGTCATATTTGTAAAGCCTTACTGCTGTTTTCTTCAGCAGAAAACCATGCCCCAGGATGTTCCACCAAACACTGAGCACTTCAACCATTGAAACAGCAAAATGAGAACCAGCAATAGATATCTGCTTTCTGCACAAATGACCGTGCTATGTAAAACGTGCAAGATGAGGCCAGCAAACAGGCAATACAGCTCACAAAGCAAAACTAACCATTACACCACAGACAGTAAAAACGTTCTGCCTAAGTAACAGAAGCCCTGAGGACTAAACTGAATTAAGCTGACAGAAAGCAGAGTTATTCCTTTCCACCCCCAAAATGTCACACAAACACAATGCTGAACATCTCCTTCCCTCCCCCACAGCCTGCAAGTCATAGCTAAAAGAGTGTTCTGACTTCCAGAGACATCCCAGACACAAGGCTACGGCTGATAATATTAATCTATTGCTTCTTCTGTGAAGCCCAAAACCATTATAAAAACCCGTTCACAAGAGGCCTGCTAAACTACATAATGAACAGCAAAAGAGAAAGAATGGGACCACACATTACAAGCTGACATGCAAACTTGAAAAATTTGCCACTGAAACATAACTGAAAAATCAGAGTCCTTCAGCCCAGGAGGGACCTCAGGTCACTAGTTCAGCTTCCTGTTCAAAACAAGACCAGCTCTGAGGTCAAACCAGGTTGCTCAGGGCTTCGTCCACGTGGGTCTTGAAAACCTCCAAGGACAGAGGTAAGGCACACAGGGCAACCTGCTCCACTGCTTGACTGGGAGAAAAGTTTTCTTTCTACAGTCCATTGGAACAATTCTTGTTCCAATTTACATCCAGTGGTCTTCTTGTCCCACCATGCACTGCTGTGAAGAGCCTGGCTCCATCTTCTGGATAACCTCCTTGTATGTATTGTAAGGCTGCTCTTAGGATCTCTTGTTTCCTCTTCCCCAAGCCAGACAATTGGAGTTCCTCTAGCCTCAGGTTCCTCCACGTTTTAGCATACTAACTGTTCCACCAATTTTGTAACAACCAGGCTTGAGGAGAGTGCACTCCACTGCCTTCTCCAGTAATTGATAAAGACGTTAAACAGGACAGGTCCCAGAACAGCCCCTGGTAGTACTCCAATTATCATCACCTAGCAAGCAGACTACAGCCCATTAACCACTACCCAAATCATACAACATTTGGGGTTGAAAAGCACCTCTGTAGACCAAACCCCCGTATTCAAAGCAGAGACAGCTGAAGCGCAGATTGCTCAGGGCCTTATGCACCCAGGTTTTGAATAGCTCTAAGGATGGAAATTCTACTGTTCAATCACCCTTAAGGCTAAAAAGGATTTCTTATGCTTAGATGGATTTTCTTGCATTTCAGTACGTGCCGATTGCCTTTCTTCCTTTCACTATCTACTGCCAAGAGGACTCTGGCTATGCTTGCTTTACTCCACCACGTCACGTATTCAGCCACATCAATAAAATCACACTGAGCCTTCCCTTCTCCCCACTAAACAGCCCCATCTCTCTCAGGCTCTCCTCAGAAGTCAGGTGCTCCAATTCCCCAACCATCTTCATAGCCCTTCGCTGGACTCGCTCCAGTATCTCCATCTCTCTCTTGTACGGGAGAACCCAGAACCGGACACAGCACTCCCAATGGGCCTCACCAGAAAGCAGACAAGGACAAGGATCACCCCTCTCCACCTGCCTCCTGCCAATCCTCTGCCTAATGCAGCCCTGGAACCTAGGAGCTGCCTTTGCCACAAGCGCACGTTGCTGCCTCGTGGTCTAATTGGTGTCGCTACCAGGATACCTGGGTCCTTCTCGCCAAAGCTGCTTTCCAGCCACTCGGCCCCAGCCTCCACTGGTGCCTGGGGTTATTCCTCTCCAGGGGCAGGGCTTGGCATTCCCCTTTGTTCACAAAGATACTGTCAGTGCGTTTCTCCAGCCTGTTGAGGCCTCTAGGAATGGCAGCACCACCCTCTGGTGTGTCAAACACTCCTTCGGTTTTGCATCATCTGCAGAGTTGCTGAGAGTGCACTCTGCCCTGTCATCCAGGTCACCAGTAAAGGTGCTGAGCAGCATCAGCCCCATTATCCTCCCCTGCAGCACGTTGCCAGTGACTGGCCTTCAGCCAGAGCTCATGCTGCTGGTCACAACCCTACGAGCCTGGCACTTCAGCCAGTTTTCAGTCCACCTCACTGCCCATTTACCTGCTCTGCACTTCATCCGTTTGTCAATGAGGATGATACAGGAGACAGTGTCAAAAGCTTTGCAGAAGCCAATGTAAACAGTGCCCACTGCACTCCCCTCCTCCACCGAGTCAGTGATCTCACAGTAGAAAACTAGCCGATTAGTTAGACATGACTACGCCTTCAAAAATCCATGCTGACTACTCCCAACCAGCTGCTTCTCCTTCATATCTTTGGAAATGGCTTCCAGGATTATTTGCTCCATCACCTTCCAAGGGGTCATGAGGCTGACCAGCCTGTAGTTCTCCGCAAAAAGGAGGCTTCTTGCTCTTCCTGAAGGCAGGAGTTGTATTTGCTGTCCACCAGTCTTAAGGAACCTCTCCCAGTCACTATGACCTTTCAAAGATTATCAAGCATGGCCACCCAATATCAGTTAGTTCCCTCAGCACATACTCCACCAGGGCCATGGCATTGCACATGTCCAGTTTGTTTAAATATTCCCTAACCAGATTCTCCTCCACTGAGGCTAGGTCCACCCTGCCCTGTACTTTCCCACTGGTTTCAGGGGCCTGAGATTGCTGAAGGCCAGTATTACTATTAAAGACTGAGGTGCATAAGGCATTAAGTACCACTGTGACAAGGCCCACCTTGCCATTCAGGAGCAGGCCCACACTTTTCCAAGTCTTCCTCTTGCTCCTCATGTACCCAATAGAAGTCTTTCTTGTCTTTCTCATCTGTACTACTTTTGACTGGGATAGATTTAGTTTTCTTCATAGCGGCTTGCATAGTGCTGTGTTTTGGATTTGTGACCAAAACAGCGTTGATAACACTCAGCTGTTTTAGCTATTGCTAAAGGATGCTTACACAGCCTTGAGGCCTTCTCTTTTTCTCACACTGCCCTGACAGCGAGTGGGCTGGGGGTGCACAAGAAGCCAGGAGGGGACACAGCTGGGACAGGTGACCCCAACTGACCAAAGGGATATTCCATATCATATGACATCATGCTCAGCAATAAAAGCTGGTGGGAAGAAGGAGGAAGGGGGGACATTTGGAGCTATGGCATTTGCCTTCCCAAGGCACCGTTATGTTTAATGGAGCCCTGTTTTCCTGAAGGTGGCTGAACACCTGCCTGCTGATGGAAAGTAGATAATTAATTCTTTATTTTGCTTTGCTTGCATGAGCGGCATTTGCTTTACTTCTTAAACTGTCTTTATCTCAACCCACAAGTTTTCTTGCTTCTACCCCTTCAATTAGCTTCCCCATCCCTCTGTGGGGGGAGAGAGTGAGCAGTTGTGTGGTGCTGAGCTGCACACTGGGGTTAACCCACAACAACTTCCCTCACCAGATTCAACTCCAGGTGGGCTTTGCCTTTCCTAACCCCATCCATGCACACACAGACATTCTCTGTACTAGCGCCTCAGGTCACTTGTCCCTGCTTTCACCTGCTGTACTCTTTATGTTTGATTTTTGTCAGGAGCCCCTTGTTCATCCATGAAGACATCCTATCACCTCTTCTTGTTTTCCTGCTTGTCAGGATGGACCACTACTGAACTTGGAGGAAGAGATCCCTGAAAACCAACCAGCTCAACTGGATTTCTCTTTTCTCCACAACTGCCTCTGGTAGGATTCTTCCAGGCAGATCCCTAAACATGGCAAAGTCTTCCCTCTTCACGTCCAGGGTTGCAATTCTGCTTTTTCCCCTCCTCCTCTCTGGATCATGAACTCTATCACCTCATGGTGAGTGCGGCCAAGGCTGCCCTCAACCATCAGATCCCCAAACAGTTCTTGTTTGCAAGTATGAGATCCAACAGTCAACATACTCCAGAAGCCTCCTGGATTGCTCACAGCCAGAATATAAACAAGCTACTCTATCCTTCCAGTAGATATCAGGGTGGTTGAAATCCTCCATGAGGGCTGGGTCCTGCCAATGTGAGCCTTTTTCCAGCTGTCTGAAGAAGGGCTCATCAACTACTTATTCCTGGTTAGGTGGTTTGTAGAGACACCCACCACAACATCATCTACATTGGTCTGCCCTCTAACCCTAACCCACAAACAGGTGGGTCATCATCTGTCCCACAGCCAAGCTCCATGCATTTCAACTGCTCTGCTGCATGAAGAGTAACTCCCCTCCCTTGCCTTCGTAGACTGTCCTTCTCAAAGAACCTGTATCCATCTATTGCAGCACTCCAGTCATGTGAGCTATCCCATCATATCTTCATGATCCCACTGAAATCATAACTCTGCAGCTGCATGCAGACATGTAATTACTTTTTCTTTGAGCCCCATGCTGTATGCATGAGAGTACAGACATTTCAGAAAGCCAACCAGCCATGCTGATTTCCCAGAAAGAGAAGAGTGTTCCCTGTGATTCTGAAAGGTACTTCCTTGTTTATATGGGTATGCTTGGGAAGGACCCCCTTCAGTCCTATTTTGTCGCTTACAAGGTTTTTACTCTTTACATCTCCCCACATACTTTGTTTGCCTACCACTTCCTCTCAAGATTGTTGGTCATCCTCTCCCATCATTACTATTTTAAAGCTCTCCTCACCTGGTTGGCCATCCTGTTAGCAAAGATGCTTTTGCCCCACTTAGCCAGGTGGATCCCATCTTTTCCAAGCAATCCTCAAAGTGGGTCCCATGATCAAAAAACTAAAACTCTGTTGCTGACACTGAGCTATACGATCTGTTCACTCCTCCTCACACCCTGCCCTCTAACTGAAAGGATCAATGAGAAAGCCACCCATGCTCCCATGCCCTTGACTGTCACTCCAGAGCTGTATAGTCACAACTGATACTTTCCAGATCACTCCTGGCAACATCATTGAAGACCACATGCAGGAGAATCAGAGGATAGAGCCAGACAAGCCTTGGCAGTCTTTCCACAGCATTCCAGATCTAAGACCGTGGGGCAAGCAACAAGAGTCCCTGGATGACAGGCCAGGTCAGCAGATGGGAGTCTCCATCCCCCCCCAGCAGGGAATTTCCCTACTATTATCACTTGCCACTTTCTCCTGGTGCTCAGATTTGGCCAGCTTGAGTTTTTCACTGGGTGGAGCACCCTTATCACCTACAAGAGCAGTGAATCTGTCCTGTAATTGCAGATCTTGAGGTGGAGCAGCAGCCTTCCTCCTGGTATCAGAAGTTAGAAACTTCAGGCTTCTAGACTTGCCATTCTAGAGGTCTCCAAGAGGCAGACTCTGCCTGCCCTTCATTCAGGGCAGTTGGATGTTTGGGCTCTTGAAGCCTCAGGGACTTGGAGGCGATCTGGAATGCCCAACCCTTTGAGCTCAACCGTCCAACTAATTTTTAAATCCACTTAGTTGCCCTGTGTCCTGCAACTACTGAGCCACTCCACAACACCTTTGGCAGAGTTTCTGGACCCGTTCTGTGCCAACTGCTACACAAACTAGAGAATCTGTTGAACTTGTACTATTTATTCCAGTTAGAGAAAATAAATAAAAAAAAAAAGACATATTTCTAAAATATGAACTAAAGTCCCTAAAAATAGTATTGTTATTATTGACATACGCATACTTTACCCCACATAAACCAGTGAAGTTGGTTCAGAAGTTGTATTTGCACAATAGGTCTCCAAAGACTAGTGGATTCAGGCAGCAGCACCTAGGTACACACACTACTTTAAGTCTCACACCAATAAAAATGTATAACTCCAGAGAACACAACAGCACTCAGGCTCAAAAAAGGTGAAATTCAGACTATTTAGCAGCCTATTTCCAATTTGGCTGAGCACCAGGAAAGATCTTTTGAGAGCAAGGCAAGGACCTGTATCCTTCATTTTTAGGCAGCCTACTAGGATGCACATGCTCTCAGGACTCACAGCTTTTACACTGCTTTTTGAATGTGCTAAGTCATTTCTCCTCCCTACTTAGGAAGCTTTTAAATCCTACTGTCATTTTTTTGCTGTGGACGCAATTACATACTGCTTTGCTCTGAGTTCTTGCTAAGCAACGAGGAAGTGGTTAAAGAGCTGTAAGGGGGAGATGGCAATGGAGTGGGGTTTCAGGCTGGCTCCAACTACTGATTCTTCAAACGCTAACACTCCTCAGCATTCACACTGCAGCAAGACATACTGAAGAAAGACAAACAACTCTCCCACTCTCTAAGTCCCATGTTTTAAAAGAGTTCTAGTACCTGTTGCTGTGCTTGTAGTTTTCCCCTAAGAAGGCTGTAAAACTGACATGATTCTTGACAGTTTTGTTTTCTTATTAATTATGTTCTCTCTTACGAAGAGAGACCAAAAGGTAGGACAGGGCTGTTGAGTTGACTCTATAGCTGCTCAGGTAGGCTACAGGCACTAGAGTTATCTTCCTGAAGCTTGTCTGCCTTGCGCTAATTCGCATACAGACAGCTGCAGCTGTTCAACCACTTTTGTTTTACTGGAAGTTTAATTAAACAAACAAAAAAAAACCTTTACTGTGCAGGCTCCTCTCTGTCTATAAAAGTTTCCACTTATTAAAAAACACATATAAATATTTTTAAAAGCTGTCTCCTCTCAGAAAAGTTTATTACTGCAATGTAAGTGTGTGTAAGCTGTCAGAGACATATGAGTCACCAAAAACGGACCACACAATCAAGATGTTTATAAACTCTTCAAAGGAAATGAAGAGCACAGTTTGGAAAGGGGAATAAGAGCACACCTAACAAACGTGCGGATTGTGACAAACTGACAGGAGGGTACTTCTGAGATCACTCAAAATTCTCATTTACCACACTACTGAAGCTTGCAGAGCATATGACAGCCTAAAAGCACTTCATAATTTATGGACCATGCAATTGTAGTTTTTAAGGCCAGCTCATTTTCTAAAGCATGCTAAACCACACCACTTTCTCAAACTGTGTTTTGAAAACTTCATTCTGCCAGTCAAACTTAATATTTCTTTTTCTTTTGGGGTGAATTTTTGTCTTCCTGGAAGCTCGATTGATACCGGAGAAAACACTGATCCAGATATGCTAAGAAAGAAGAAAATTTGAGTTTTGCTCCGTATCTGTAAAATACCTCACTCCTGAAAGATTTCTCCTCAGGAACTGGTCTAAAACAGTGTCCCAGTTTGCACGATCATTTATGATGTGAGAAAATACTCCATGGACAGCGAGCTCAAACCCGTTTTATTTGTTAACCAACAAAGGCTGGTCTTAGGCCCAGCTATGCCAAGGTAAACAGCTTGTTACATTAACAGCCAAAACCCAAATTCCTTTTAAGCCAAAAGCACGATAAAATGGCAAAATTGGGGCAGACAGATCTGGCTTTTCTTTTTGGTGCATTTTTCTTCAAAATATTGTACTCCACTCCAAGATGCCTGAAAGTCAAACCTTCCCCAGCTATTCCTAGCCTTATCTTACCATCAATCCAAATTGTAACAAAAAATCTCATGAAATGGCATCAAAGCTAGTTATTACCAACCCTGCTGGAGACTGGCACAACACAACCCATTACTGCAATGTCAGGGACAAAGTTTTTTTTAATTCAGTGCTTAGTGGTTTGGGTTTAAAATACAAAATTTAAGATGTTATAGCTGTGAATCAGGAATTGAAATGTAACCTCTCAGCTATATTTAAAATAAGCATATCTGGAAAAAACCCTGTTGATTAAAACGTTAACTATTCCCACCTTTCATTCCCCAAATTACTCTTACATACACACATGAAATGATTTTGTTGATAATTACATTTTTCCTATTGATTAGTTTGTTTCCTTGCCACATTTTAAATTACAAGTAAAATCTAATCTCTTAAAACTGACAGAATAGGCCACCAGTATTTGAAGACGGAAGTGTCTCAGTTTATGCTATTTTCAATTATTGTACAGTGTCTTTCCAAGCAAAAAATGAATCAAGAAAAGAAACAGAGATTTGCTACTGTGCAACAAAACCTACATTATTAAATCAGCTTCTGGTGACATCTGAAGTGTGTAGGCACAATGGAAATGTTATTAACCTCTTTGGCGCTATTCCACCCAAGTAACAGCACCCATATGGCAACACCACCTTCTGCAGCAGCATGGTTTCACACACAAATACAAATCATAAAACTAGTATATACAGTTAGACACGGCAGTCAAAGACTTAAGAGCTTCTCTAAGTTTTAAGTTTTCACTTTTGTTAGTCACTCAGCTTCATGTCAGTGATAAACACACATTGTTGCATTGGCTTACCCAAAAAAACAGAACTGAAACTAGACAAACTACCTTCAAATATTCTACAGTGAAGCTTTAAATTAAAGCTCAAATTACATTTCCTCAGAAGAGTGCAACAGGGCTTTTCTCTTTTGCATAAAGATAACTGTTCAGAAGTAACAAAGGCTAACAGCATGAGCAGGCATCACACAACAAGCCTACTCTTATGTCATGCTCTGCATAAGCCTCTACAGGAAGATCTCAGTGGTTACAGTAGGCTTCATGTTCTCTACCACCTACAGTAAAGTGATAAATTTTCAAACCTATTAATCGAGAAGTTGGAATGCACTGTATTTCTGTTACACCACATTTCTCTTATGAAACAGTTACAAAGATTCATTTGGTAACAAATACTTGATAGTTTATCGACGTTTTCATTAGAAGTACATTTTATAACTGGTTAGCAATCTGGTCAAAGTCCATCTGCCTCAAAACTTGCTAGACAAGGTCTTACTTGAGAAGTGCTGTTCTGTTTGAGAGACCTAGGTATGAGCTGGTGATCATACCAGGCTTTTAGTGCTTATGGACATACTTTTAAAAAAATTAGTATTTTTTTCTACACAACAGGTCGCAATAAAACTCTTAGTATGACATTAGGAGCCACTGGGAGGGAAAAAATCAGTACCTTTTAGTAGACCAAACAAAGCATGACTTACATTCTGAACTCAAATGAAAAAAGGAAAGAAGAAAAACCACCAAAAAACCCCAAACCCCATTACATTAAATAGTACTGGTTTTTTAACCTAGACCTGGAGGGCCAGAAGGCCTGAAGACCAAATGTGACCTACAAGGCCTTTGTTTTCTGGACTCTAGGAACACTGAGCAGCTGGCAGGCCAACCACATGTGGTACAAATGTGTTTGAGGGAGGAGCAGGAAGACAGATTCATATACGGTCTGGCAGTATTTATTACAGATGGCACAGCACTGATGAAAGGGGGATGAACTGCTATAACCACTGAATGCCCCTCTGGGGCATCAAAAGTCCTTCCTACCCAAAACCATAACAGCTATTGTAGGCATCAGCTATAACATCTCTATGATGATTATAACTAAATGGTTGTTAGCATCTGGGAAGAAGAGTTCATATGGGGCTCTTCTACCAGAGAACAAAATAATTTGTAGTTTGTAAAGACTCAACTCTCTCAATGTCATTACACTTTATAATTCTAGATGAAGGAGCCACTGAATAACCCTTTGAGGCAACACTCTACCAAAATGGAAATGCCCATTGCCACATGCTACCTCTGAAATGCACACAAAAACCAATTAAATAAATAATAATGAACCACTAACTTTACAGTTGACAACTAGATTGCAACAGGGATTTTTAAGAAAGCTTCAGCTCTTAGCTTTGTAGTGTATCTGTGGCAGAAAAAATTAACTTAAACATCTTGTATCTGTTTGATTGAAAGCAATTATTGAAGAATGTGATTTTCTTGAAAAATTAATTCAAATTTTATTCATTTTTTAACATTTTTTTTTCTTTTACAACACTTACTATCAGGAATAATACTCTCTGCTAAAAGTATTTGCAAGGATTCAGCTTCATGAAAAAGAAAAGCTCGAGGGGGAGGAAAAACCAATATCAGAAGGAAAACATGTACTCTTCAATCTTCAAGAGGTTAAATCCATGCTACATGACAAACAGCAACTCCTCTGCTAAGACAACAGCTTTCAGTTTACATTATATTTTCCTATTTCCCCTTCGAAAACAATGGGGGGGGAGCTAAAGGTCGTAGTCCTAGAATAGTATCTCCACTGAAACACTCTGTCAAAGAGCAGACCGGTCACAGAAGGGGCCACTTATGTCACACTGCACATGGACCTTTTTTATGTTATAGTCCCAGTCTCCTCACACAGGCCACAAATGCTCTTCACCCAGCCTGCACACTCGTTGGAAACATAGTAGACAGGCACAGAGCACTCAGGACAGATGGGAAGCATCTGACAGGAAGATTCACTGTGTGCTGTTCATAAGTAAGCACACACAGAGGCAGAGAAACAGAGAAGCTATGCAGAGGACCCCAACCAAAACCTAATTTGGAGGACAGAGTGAACACTTGGCCTAGGGCTGTCCTGATGTGACTCTTCTCTGGGCAGCAGCAGAGCCAAAGCCACTCCAGCTGACATAATGCACGAGCTGTCCTCCAGGAAAAGAGGAGAGCTAGTCTTCTGTTTTTCAAAGAAGGACCAGTATGCTTGGTTCCAGCTTTTAAAAAGCACAAACACCAAGTTATTTTAGTGGAATTTATCCAGCAGGACAAGAAATACTTCCTGTTCCAGCTAAGGCATTTGGTATGACCACAATTCATTGCAAAATTCTCACATTTACAGCTAGGTAAATAAAGAACAACAGTAAGTCAGTGCATTTGTATTTCTATATATATGTGGGGCATTTCCATATAAAATATGCATCTCATAGCAATTCTGTGATAAATAACTTCAGGCAGGTAGTTCTAATAAACAATATTAATTTGTTCAGCTTTTCTTAGGCCTATCACAGTAGTTGCCGCTCACTGTATTTATTATGTCACACTCATATCTCTGGTAGAAGCTTTTTAAACAATATGCCAAAGCACATCTGGTCATCAGAGACATTCATGCACAAACAGCTATGGTAAATAAGGGAAGAAAAGATCGTTGTGGTACTTCTAAATGGCAGCAGTTACATCTGTATTCCCAAAGGCTCCCTTATATACCACTTTAGATCCATCAACACATGTTAGATTTTATGGGGCCAAGACTCCTTAACCATTTTGAAAAGCAAGATTGCATAGTGTCAAGGTTTAACCCAGCAGGCAGTTAAACACCACACAGCCGTTCGCTCACTCCCCCACAGTGGTATGGGGGAAAAAATCAGAAAAAAGATAAAACTCGTGGGTTGATGTAAAGACAATTTAGTAGGACAGAAAAGGAAAGGAAAATAATAATGATTATGATTTATTAATAACAATAACAATAATAATATACAAAACTAGAGATGCACAATGCAATTGCTCACCACCCACTGACAAATGCCCAGTCAGTTCCTGAGTGGCAGCCATGACCCCCCAGCCAACTCCCCCCCGTTTTGTTGTTCAGCATGATGGCATCTGGTACAGAATATCCCTTTGGCCAGTTTGGGACAGCTGTCCTGGCTGTGCCCCCTTCCAGCTTCTTGTGCACCTCCAGCCTCCTCGCTGGCAGGGCAGTACGAGAAGCTGAAAATCCTTGACTTAGTGTAATCACTGCTCAGCAACAACTAAAACATCAGTGTGTTATCAACATTATTCTCATCCTGAATCCAAAACACAACAATGTACCAGCTATTAGGAGGAAAATTAACTCTATCTATGTGTCCTGGTTTTGGCTAGGATAATCTTTGGCATTCATGTAGCTGTCAGTCTGGGAAGCACTTGTATTCCAGGAATTAATTAATCTTTTCCTGCAGGGCAAAGTGGTCACTCTGCCTCAGACAACAAACTTCTAGAATCAGACTGTTGCTACTGGAAGAGACTAATTTTACTGTAATTCACTGGTTCTAACAACCAGAGTACCTCTCAGCTACAGCAGATGCTGCCAGTATACAGTGTTCACAAACTCATTGATTCACATTGCCAAGTTCACGGACAATGTGCATGCATTAACCTGTAACTAAAGTAATACAGTGCCTCTTAGAGGCAAAATTGTCTTGAGAGTTGGTTCACTTGTTTTAACATTATTCTTCCCCTCAGATACTAATGCATACAAGAAGCCATTCAGAAGAGCTGCTGTTTAAGATTACTCAGAAGCACTAGACCAGTATAATTACCACGTGATTCTAGTGCCAAAGTTGCCTTGATAATACTTGTAGATGCTGATGGAAACACACTGAGGTGGAAGGTCAGACAAATTAAAAAATTGGAAAGCCAGGGAACAATTACCTTTCAATGATATGATGTAGCATCATTTAACTCCCAGGAAAAAGAGGTTGTGGTCAACAATTTGTTCATAATCTTCATATTGTGTACTGCATGGCATTTAATTGTTAAAACTTCAGGGCTTCTAGAACATAACATTCACCTAGTCTTATTAATACCAGACTAGAAGCAGGAGTGTAACTATGAATATGATCTCAGACAAGTTCGGAGGGTTTCACTATAGATGCCTAAGCTGTTACTATCACCACCCATCTTTCCCAAAAGTAGCAACCCTCTTGCACAGGAGGAGGATGGGGAGAATATGACATACTCCTCTGCATCTTAGCTACATTTGCTTGAGGTACTGATAAAGATAGCTTTACATTAAGTAACTAGACTGCAAAGCGGTGCAGATACATCCTGTTGTGGTATTCCTGCTGTTGGAAGTGTGAATTTCTGCAAGAAGAAATTGCTGCCAGCAACAGCTTGATACAGCCAAAATCCTTGGACTGTGTTACAGCCCTTTGCTGTGTAATGCCAGCTGCAGACAAACATGGTAGCTTAAAATAATTTCAAAGCTATGTCGTCTTCCCTCAGTTTCATGGAATTCTATTATTTTTAAGACAGCAGTTGCAAAATTTTTATCCCAGCAGCAGGTCTTGTGATTCAGCCTGACAAATGTTAAGACTACAAATCAGCGCCATGTTTTAACTGATGCATTATAAACCATCACAAAGAGATGTGCTGTATAACAATGAGAACCTGGACTTGATGTAGAAGAGAAACAACCAGCTTTTGTTTTTTCTTCTAATCCTCTTTTACATAAATCCAAGCATTTCAACCTACAAAACTTTGCATTCAGAGGAAGGTCAGACCCAGTATGGAACTCCTCAGGAGTTCCATAATTTGTAAGCCCAGTGAAAGGACACTTACTATCATGCTTACACACACAACAGATAGTCAGGCATTACAGGAGCTATGAAAGCTATGCCTGTGCTGGGGCTCATAACTCGAAGTACAAGAGCTCAGACCAGAGGCAATTTGCATTTCGCCACTGTGGTCCAATAAAAGATTTACATGCCAGCATTAAACCATCTCCACTAACCTTTAGATCATACTGAAAAAACAGCCAAAAACCTCATAAGGTGTTAAAAAAAACACCCTGACTTGCTCAATTATGTGAGCAACAATAGAAGGTAGGGTAGGAGTGTTTGGAGGAAGGACACATTTGATTAAATAACACCTTTACCACCCACCAATATCATATTTTTTCTTGATTAATAATTAAGTCTCATAAGACTGCTGCTCATAATCCTTAGCAACTTCTCTTTTTACATCGGGTTCTTTTATTCTCCTTCAAACTGTGATAAGAGCAATAGTGCTGAATAAAAAGGCTGTTTGAGAAACAGAAATTACCGCATACATTCACAAGTTCCAGACAGCCTTTGGGCAAATAAACTTACCTATCATATCAGATAACGTGTTGACTCTGTGCATTAAAGAGCTTTCAAATTTCAATTTTAGAATTCAGGATGCAATTCTGGAGAAATAAGTTTTAGATGGTATCTTTAATGACTCTGTTTTCTCAACTCAAATCAGTTTCTGCAGGTAATTTCTTCTGGATGTCACAATAAATAGAAATCACAAACTAACATATTTTTTCTTTTTTTTTTCCCTGTTATGAACAAAATCCATTAGCTTCTCTGTTTTGCTTTCATGGTGCTTTTCAAAATCCCATGTGTCAATTAGGCCCAGGCAAGGAGCCACTTCCATTAACATTTTTTAATTTTCATTTAATTTTCATTCTTAGAGGAATTCTCTGGATTTTGAACAAGGCAAAGCCTTGCAGAAAGCAGAGGTTATGTTACAAGTAGAAGACACAGCTCTTCTAAGAGCTATCTCTGATGGCAGGTTAAAGAACTCAAGAAGTCTCCTCCACCTGAAAGAACACTCACTCTCACTTCCAAGAGATCTTCCTTAATGGTTACGACTAGAATAAACCCCCAAAAAGGAAACACTACACAGAGTTCCTCCTTAGGAGAACAACCTGAAAGCAAAACCTGATGCATGCCGAACAAGTACATCGGAAAGCTTGTCACTGACTTTCATTGAAAGCAAGAACAGCTTGTGACCTGATGACAGCATTACTCCAATAGGGAGTTTGAGCCACTGTGTGCTAGTTGAATGAGAACACTCAGCAGAGCTGCCTATGGAGCGAAAGCACAAACAATGGTGAGCATTTAGACAGAAAAGCCCATTGCTGCATAGAGGATGTGGGGAGAAAGTGGAGGAAGCAGCAGGATGGAGCTCTGTGGAACCCAAGTAAACATAAACAGAGGCAATAAACCCTATTGTTTTATAAGAGGTTATTCTTCTGACAATCTCCTCCTCCCATCCGCCCCCAGTTACCAACGCTGGTACTGTCTGGAACAGAACAAAGCGTGTGGACAAGGAAGTGACAGTAAGACAGATTCTACTCCAAGATTTTACTTGGACCACAAGATGGGGATGAGGGGGATAAAAACCCTCCCACTGTAAGAGAAGATCAGGTTCAAGACCACCTGAGGAACCTGAACATACACAAGTCTATGGGACCTGATGAGATGCATCCCAGAGTCCTCAGGGAACTGGCTCATGTTGTTGCCAAGCCACTCTCCATGATACTTGAAAAGTCATGGCAGTCAGGTGAAGTCCCTGGGGACTGGACGACAGGAAACATTGTGCCCATCATTAAAAAAAGGGTAGGAAGGAGGACCCAGGGAACTGCTGTCCTGTCAGCCTCACCTCTCTGCCTGGGAAGATCATGGAGCACATCATCCCAGAAGCTACGCTAAGGCACGTGGAGGACAGGGAGGTAATCTGAGGCAGGCAGCATGGCTTCACCAAGGGCAAGTCCTGCCTGACCAACCTAGTGGCCTTCTGTGATGGAGTGACTACATCAGTGGACAAGGGAAGAGCTATGGATGTCACCTATGTGGACTTCTGTAAGGCCTCTGACACCATCCCCCACATCCTTCTATCTAAATTGGGAAGATACAGATTTGATGGGTGGACTGTTTGGTGAATAAGGAATTGGTTGGATGGTCACATCCAGAGGGTAGTGGTCAATGGCTCGATGTCCAGATGGAGGCTGGTGACAAGTGGTGTCCCTCAGGGGTCTGTACTGGGACCAGTACTGTTTAACATTTTCATCAGTGACATAGACATTGGGATCGAGTGCACCCTCAGCAAGTTTGCAGACTACATCAAGCTGAGTGGTGCAGCTGACACACCAGAAGGACAGGATGTTATCCAGAGAGACCTGGGCAAGCTGGAGAGGTGGGCCTGTGAGAACCTCATGAGGTTCAATAAGGCCAGGTGCAAGGTCCTGCGCCTGGGTCGGGGCAACCTCGCATATCAATACAGGCTTGAGGATGAAGGAATTGAGAGCAGCCCTGTGGAGAAGGACCTGGGGGTACTGGTGAACAAAAAGCTGGACATGAGCCAACAATGTGCGCTTGCAGCCCAGAAGGCCAACAGTATCCTGGGTTGCATCAAAAGAAGCATGGCCAGCAGGTCAAGGGAGGTGATTCTGCCCCTCTGCTCTGCTCTGGTGAGACCTGACCTGAACTACTGCATCGAGCTCTAGGGCCCCCAACAGGGCACGGAGCTGTTTGAGCAGGTCCAGAAGAGGGCCACAAAAATGATCCGAGGGCTGGAACACCTCTCCTACATGGACAGGGTGACGGAGTTGGTGTTGTTGAGCCTGGAGAAGAGAAGTCTGCAGGGAGACCTTATTGCAGCCTTTCAGTACTTAAAAGGGGGACTATAGGAAGGATGGTAATTAAGCGGTAATGGTTTTAAGCTAAGGGAGGGTAGATTTAGACTGGATATAAGGAAAAAATTTTTACTATGAGGGTGGTGAAACACTGGAACAGGTTGCCCAGAGAGGTTTTGGAGGCCCCATCCCTAAAAACATTCAAGGTCAGGTTGGATGGGGCTCTGAACAACCTGATCTAGTTGAAGATGTCCCCGCTCACTGTAGGAGGGGTTGGACTAGATGACTTCTAAAGGTCCCTTCCAATCCAAAGCATTCTACAATTCTACTCAAGACAAGTAGAACATCCTCAGATGCTGGCATAGAATCCTTCTATGGCATTCAGGAGGCAGCAAGCAGGTTAAAACCATACAACCAAGAGAACTAGAGAGGACAGAGGTAACACTGTCACTGAGTATTATCTACCTTGACCACTTCTTCCAGGGCTGAGCAGAAAGTTCTACTTCTCCCTCATGTAAAAAAAAGGTTTCTGGGCTCCATCCATTTGAAAAATCTTCTAATGACCTTCCCTGGTTTCAAATGATCAAATGCTCTTGGAGCTAAGGAAATCAGAAGCCAAAACTAATCCTACATTACAGAGGGTCTAAGAGGGAAGGAGCATTTCTTGCATTTAAGATCTCTGCCTTGTAAGGCTGCATTTACATCAGCTCCTTGGTTTTGGTTCTTGAGAGAGATACTGACAGACTTGAACAGACAGGAACTGAAATAGTACTTAAAATAGATACATCCTGCTTTTAAGTTCTCCAACTTAAAAACATTGGAACTTCAGCATTTGGTTTTGCCAACTTCCACAACCTGTTTTTCTCTACACGCCAAAGGCACCAGTCTCCCATCAGAAAACATGAAAATGGTGGCTGGAAAAACACAACATGTAACACACACCTCAGTATTTATCTTTCAGGGTACCAATTCTGACTCTGAAAAAACTCAGCAGATTAAAGCAATAGCTTCTAAAAGACAGCCAGTCCCTCTCCTTTCTGACATGGCATTTATGGGAAAGCAGCTGAAGATTTCTTGTCTCTCTAGTTCTGAAGCAAAATTCGTAAAGGTCCACCCACAATTTTGTTGTATTCTGCACCAGATTGTCTTCAGAATTCTCTAGATCTTTGCATCTTAGTATAAGGAGTTTTGAGACTGTGTAAGTGAAGTACATATGAGAGTTTCCGAAGAAAAGTAATGCACTTGAAAGACACATGAAAGAGAAGGAAAGATTAATTTGAAGGAAGTGTGTATGAAAAGAGGAGCATCAGGTATCTGAAGGGGGGGGGGGGGAGGTAAAGAGCATCTTTCCTGAGAAACAGGTAAGAAACAGTGATGTAGATTTATTTAAAAACAAAAGCAAAACAAAAAAAACACCCAACCACCAAAACCAACAACAAAACACAACTTACAAGGGGAAGGAAACACACGTGCATTTGTATGATAGGAAGATGAGCAATGAGCCACTGCTTTCTGACAGAATGAGGTGAAGGAAGGAGAAACACACACAAACAAACAAGACTTTTCTGCACAACCGTTAACAAGCTACCAAATATATTGCAGAAGAATACATATTAATAGATCTCTCATGATTCTGGAACCAGTGCCGACGACTTTGAATTGTCAGACTGTAGTTCATCATGAACTACATGGTATCTTATCTCAATCTTCCATGAACCACACTCAGATAATTGAGATGTCAGCTAATCAAAAGGACTATTTATAGGTGCTTCACACACAAAAATTGTAGTCTTTAAAATCAGTAGCATTCTTAAGGCAAATCAAACTGAGCAATTCTGAAAGGCGGTATGAGGTGACATAGCAAAGACCATTCAAGTTGACCTCAGGGGTCAAAGTAAAACTGACAAGTATATTTCAACTGTTTTGAAATGCAGCTAAATAAAGGTATTTGATGAATGAAATGATCAGCAGATACATGAGGCTTTAATACCAAGTTTCAAAGAAAATAAAGATCTTTCCCATTTTAGAAGAGATTACTGGATGGAGGAGGAAATAGCAGCTGTCCAGGCAGGTGAGCATTAAAAACAATTGTAGCAAAAGTGGACAGAAACAGTAGCAGTAAGATTTCTCTCCCAGTTGAATTCAGGCTGTTTCTTGCAACAGAAAGAGCCGATTTTACTTGTACAAATTAGTTGGCTGTTCAAAGGTACATTTCTTTTCATCACACAGGACAGCCAGTTCAAGCCTTCAGCAACCCTCTGCAAGGACAAAGTCACAGAAGGCACTTTTTTCTGTGGTATTAAAACCTCCACCAACGATAGCAGTTAACTAAACTGGATTAACTGTACCCAGAAACCCCTCTATTAAACACGTTACCTCTACAAAGTTGGAGCATTTTTATAAAGATAGTTAAACTTGGATCACCATGACTAAAAAGACTCATAGATTGCTACAAAAAGAGGGAAGAAACTGAGAAGCTGGTCAAATGTATGAGGTAACCAGCTAATATCCAACAAAATCCACAAAAAGTTTTAGTTCTGTGTCACCTGAAAAATTAACTATGTTGTTAAAGTTACTAACAAAAATAGCTACAAAGAACACATTTCCAACATTAAGAATGCAGCAATTAAAAATGAAATCATGATTAAAAAATGGTCTACTATCAGCCTGAGATTAATGACTGAACTAGTTAAATGATCAGCTCAATGCAGCAAAAGGCTTAGAATGTTAAAATGTGATCAGAGTTAATTGTTACCCATTTCATTAAAGAAAAACATTGCAAAAGCACAGAAGTATATCAAAATAATTCAAATCTACAAGTTGGAGCCAGTTTAAGCCATTTGGCTTCAATATCAAAATATTTAAGTCTGAACCAACTCTAGATTTCAAGATTGCATAGTGACTAACCTTTTCTTTCCCACAAGCAATCTATATATTACAATGTATACAATACAGGTATAAAAAAAGCAAGGTTTGTAAGTTACCAAGCTGTTGGCAGCTTGATGTTTCCTTGAACAAAAAATTGAAGAATAAAGTCCGGCGCACGCCATTAAGGAAAAGCTCCTTAATATAATGAGGGCTCACGAATTTGCAGACATCTTTTTGTCCTCTGCTGGAACTGGAATTTAAATTCCCATTATACCAGCAAGTGAAGTTCCACACATTGCTTGCTACCAGGCCAGCCTTCAGGTGGTGCATTTTCTTTTCCCAGTTAGTAGGACCACACCCTGCCTGGAAGTACTGCTGCTCACTCTGAGATGTTCAGAAACATCCATTGTCACAAACTGCTTGAACATGCACTCCAGGCAAAGCTTCTCAAGCTTAACCTTGACTAGAGGGCCTTCCTCTCTGCACCCAATTCTCCTTCCCTTCCCTTTGCCTGGTGATTTAAGAGCTGATGGGAAGAAAGTTATGTTTTTCTAGGGTTTGGAGGTTTTTTAGTAGTTGTTGTTTGAGGGGTTGACTGGTTTGTGTGGTTTGAGTTTGGGGGTTTTTTGTTTGTCTTTTTTTTTTTAATATTATAGGCTAAGCAGAAAAGCTGGATATTTGTATTCAACAAACACTGCCGTTCTGCAGTCTCACTGAAATACAGTACCCAGACTGTTTCATAGGAAACTAAGATGGTCTTGCCTAGAGTGAAAGGTCTTGATGCTGTATTTTTCCATGAAGCTGTTGATGACAATAAAGACATATTCATAAGAAATGGATGATGAAAAAGAAAAATATCTAATCAATCTTCATCCATAAAACATTCAAATATTGTTTATAAATAAGCATCACCACTCTTCCAAAGCAAGTCATTAATCCTTACATTTGGAAACATACGGACAAAGCTAAAACACTTTTTTATAAACGTTCTGAATTTGACAGCATAAGTTTTTTAAACTGTGTCATAATTAAACCTCAAAATAAAGGCATCTTTTTCTGGATGCACTTTGGAATTTCTGTTGTGCCCTTTTACAGAGGGAAATAGACAGAAGAGCACTAACAGCTCAATAAGAGCTCAGTGAGACCTCAAAGAACAGCAGGGATGAGAAAAACAGTGAAAAATTAAGCAGAGGTCTTGCTGCTTGCCAGTTCTATATCTGCCACAAGGAGAGCAAATTTTCAATGCTGCACAAGCCTATCACACACACACACAAAAATCCACTCTGCCAAGTTACCAGAGTATTAAGTGTTTCTTGCCAATAGTGAGGATGAATCAGCAACCACAGACAGAGGACATACTCGGTTTAAGTCCAAATGAGAGGTCTCAAAGAATGGCTTTACATTTGGCTCAAAAATGAAAAGTTCTGTACGTGTACATTTATACTCTAATACATCTGCTACGTTTAACTGAAACCTTCATAAATCTAGCTATGTAGACAGTGGTACATACAAAGAGTCAGGCTGACACTGGTAGTTGACACAGCATGGAATAGCACCAGCAGTTGCACCGACCTCCAAGAACAACTTCCTACAAAACCAAACCAAACAGGAAAACACCCTGAACTGATTTTTGTGTGTGTTTGTTCTGAGACCTCATGATCAATAAAAACCACCAACGTCTTGCTTTGTAAATTAACAAGCAAGTTTCTGGAAACTGCAAGCGGAGGACACAGCATGTCATGGGAATTTCTATTTTGCTGGGGGTTTTTTGTTCACTTGGTTGCATTTGTTTGTTTTTGGTTTTTTTTTTTTAAGGCAGGTCACAAATTCACTTCTTACTAATTAGTTGTGGGACACAAAACAATTTTTAAATATGAGCAGTGCGACCATTGAAAGCTAAATAAATACTGATAGACCATTGAATGGTTTGGGTTGGAAGGGACCTTTAAAGATCACCTATTCCAACCCCTCTGCCATGGGACCAAGTTGGGCCTTGACTTGCAACACTTTACAAATCTATACTGACATTTTTGAAAAAAGCCTTAGTTCCTGGGCAGTTGTGCACCAGTGCTGACTCTGGTCTTCAAATAAATGAAAAGACTTACACTGGTTTTGGCATGAACTGGTTTCAATCATCAGAAGTGATTTAGCGGCACAGTATGAAAGAGTGAGGAGGAGATAAAGAAGAATTTTTCCTTCCGTACAATACTTCTAGTGAAATTCAAAGGCAGAGTTCAAAAGGCACCTTTTTACATGGACACTATACATTAATTAGAAGTTAGGGATACTTTCCTCATACAACTGCTCCGCTTTCTATACTGCATTATCCTTGTTGTTAAAGAAAACTGTTTCAGCACAGACATAATTTCTGATCCCTAACTCTAGACAACTCTTCAGCCTAAAACAGAAGCACAAATTCTCAGTGACACCCCTGCTGGAACTGCTATAAGAGTGAGAACAATGACATCCTTTCCACTCCTCATCATCCAGGATGCTCCTTTCACTACGCTAAAGTTACATTAGGAACAAAGCAAAGCTGAGACATCGCAACAGTCATCTCACCATACAGCTTTCAAGAGGACATTACCACTGAGTTTTTAAAAGCTGGTTTCTACTTATGCTTCTCAATTATCAATAATAAAAAGGGGGGAAAACACATCTACTCCATTTGCTAATACAATCTATGACTACTGAACTGCAGTACTGCATATTCTCTCACACATAGGGACTTCAGGCTTTTATTGTGTTTCCTTTCTGTGTGAAGCAGACTGTCAGCAATTACTTTTACATTAGCTGTAATACTGAATCTTGATACTCACCTCCTCTCTTGTTCCCCTCCCCCTAATATATTCTTTCATCATTACTCAGTGTACAGAACGTAGGTATGCCCTACAGCTACTTCCTGCTTTTGCATCCGGGGAAAACCTCCACTCCCTGGTCCAGGATTTTGTATTCTGTGATTTAAAAAAAACACCATCATTTTTTATGAGCTTGCTCTATAACAGAAGTATCAGAGCAAAACAAGCGCTACCATCTCTGTGGCTGTTTTCTCTCCTTTGATCCTGTCAGGGCTAACCTGCTTTAAGCACTTCAATGACCTCTAACATTTCAGACCTGAAATTTCAGCTGCTCATTTCACATTACCAGGCTCTCCTTTTTCTCCTCCTAACACATGCGTCCCTTCCCCTTCAAGTGGGGAAGGAGTCAACACATTATCTACAAGGTCAACGCTGATCTGCTATATGAATTCTGATACACTGCTGGTCGAATGATTACCAGAACTATTCTCAAAAAAACCCCCTCTAACATCTAGTAAATAGCAATTACAAAAGAAGCAATCTGAATAACATTATGTATAAATTGTATATATTGCATTAGTAGAGGTTTAAACAGAAACATGTATGCATTCAGCATTAATATCAACACAAAGCTGCTTCTCAAGAAAGTGTTTTAATTATTACATATACTTCCTCAAACCCAGGCAGCAAAAAAATACCTTTTCTAGCAGCTCTACCATAATTTTCTGCATATGCACCTTTGATTAGCACAAAAAGGAGCAAGAACTCTGCCATTTTAAGAAACCATCTATTTTAAGTATTCTCTTCTTTATCACACTTTCTGATCTAAAAGCAACAGTTAATATAAAAAGCCAACTATAATGGAGACACTGAGAAAAGAAGAGCTACTTGAAAGGGGCAAGCGGAAGGGATACCAACATACAGAAAAGAATTTGCAATTGGAAATTTTTTCCTTAATCTTTCACATTTACGCACATATTTATATATTTCATATTTCTTGATTTCAGGTCCCTATCTTGACCCATTTAGAAAGCAGCTCTGACAACCTTTTATGACAGAAATGTAATTCTCTTTTGATTTCTAGCACAAAAAAAAAAAACAAGCTTTGTGCCAGCTATTTTAGTATGGGATTTTAAATAGGTTACTGAAAATATTTTATCATAGTTGATGAAAAATCCACTTGAACTCAGAAGGTGAAGACATTCACAGGCTGTATAAATATTGTCACCAAACAACTGGATATCAGATCTTGCACAGCCCCAGTGCAACTGCTTTGTTGTGAGAAACTAACCTACCATAGACAACAAAAGAATTAAAAGGAATAACACCCCATAAAAGAGGAGAATAAAGACTTTTTACAGGTTCAGGAGGATTCTTATGCAACATTTCCTATAAAGCTACTTTACAGCTGCTTAAAACCTTAAAAAAAAAAAAACCTCAAGGTGAAAAAACCCATGCTAATCATCTTATTTCCTTATTCAGCTGAAACTGTTGAACTGTTTTCAAGGATGACAAGAATGACACATGCTACTTCTATTTAAAAACGTCTTACAGCTTTTTTGCTGAAAGGCTCCAAAATCTCCTCCATTTCGGAGACAGAACTTAAAACTTGTCAAAGAGCAGTCAAGAACCACAAACACACCCACCACCTTCCCTGTGTGATTTACACAAATTTTGCTAAGCTCAAGGCTCGTCAATGCTTTGTTTTATACAGGGTGTAGAGCTGCCAGAGTTTACCAGCTAAACCCTCCTAGGGTCTCTCCACTAAGCAACCACTCATTTTATTCACTCACACTGGAGTGACCCACACCACAGGGCCAAGCAGAAGTTTTGATGCAAGCGCAGCTCTCACTTGCTGGAGGTCAGTGTGGCCCCACACGCTCAGAGTGCTCCCTCTGTTGATGCTTCGATAACAGGAAGAAAGAGGAAGTGGCATGTCTGAAACACGTAAAGAGAAGTAGGGGTGGGGGAGATAAAAAGGTAGGGGTTTACAAGGGAAGCAGGGCAGAACTTGAGGGCAGGGTACAGAGGAGGATTTGGAAAGGGAAAAAGAGAACTAAGAAAGGGGAAAGACAGGAAAAGGGATTGCAACTAGTACAGAACAATCTCACATAGATTCTATTTTTCTGATTACATTACTTCTCGGTGTAACATTCCTTTGGTGTGTACAAACTAGCTGCGGTATTTCACAGCAAAGCATCTTTCTCAACAACTAATGCAAAACCATGCAGACAATACTTGTCTGCCAGTATTAGTAATCTAACTGGTTCAAAGGGCACAAGACTCTGGATCCAAACTCCTAACTATGGCGACAGCAGAGGTGACCAATATGCTTTCACATAAACAAAAGCAACATAACCTCCCTTCTCCTCTCCCAACAGAAAAGCTTTAACAATACCTTGAAAAATATTAGGATGAAAAAATATTGATGATGAAGTGTTTGCCTATAACCTGGTATTTACAAGCACTATGATGAAAGCTTCAACTGCTTAGTTTCATAGTGGTATTACTATATAGGACCCCTACCTCATTTAATGCACTGAACTGTCTGTGCTCTGAAGATGAGAAAAGACTGCACAGCAGAAAAAAGGATCTTCCTTCACCTACTGCAGAAGTTGGAAGGTGTGTCTCAACTGACACAAGGAGCTGCACATCATCAGTTGCTTTGTGATGACGGTAGTTAAACACTGCTCTCTAGAATCAGACTTGTACTCTTGTATTTTCTAAATTTGATAAGCAGTACATTTCAAACCAGTTTTTTCCCCAAGTAGCTGCCACACCTTCTTCTCACTTTGTTTTCTGGACCTCCAGTTTCAGGAGGACAGCCTGATGTCTGGGCATGCAAAGCTCTTTCAAATGAGACTGTGGAGTTCTCTAACCATATGCAATTCCAAGTAGCCTTAAAAAAAAACCCCGAACAAACCTGAAAGCAACAACAAAAAAACCACACACACAAGTCCCCACAAAACACCACCTCTTAATTTCTCAGACATTTAAGGAGGGTTTAAGGAGGGGGACCGAGCTTGTTCTGCTGTATTCACAATTACCTTTAAGGTCTTTGCCTTAACCCCCTTTTTACATTTAGGGAACTACCACCATTATTTCACTCAACTCTCCTGACACGTCCATTCCAAGTGCAAATTAATTGACTTTAAGGTACTCTAACTATAAAGTCATAGAAGAGCTCATAAATCATCAATAAATCTGTATTTCTTATAAGGTTTGGGGTACGTGCTGTAAAAAAGCTTTGGGCCATACTGAACTCCAATATACACATATGTGTAACATACATGTATATATACATGCACAGGGTTGGACTAATAACAATATGCTGTGCCATATAGAAAATAGAAGTGGTTAAAATGGAAGGCATACAAGTAATTTAAAAATAAAACATTAGGAATTCTAACAGTGTAGTACACATAAAGAATTCACCTATTCTTTTCTGCATCCAAAATATATTTTAAAAATACTAACAATGTTAAAAATGTTTTTAATAAAACTCTTTTCATTTGATATCCCCTAGAAAGATTTTGTTTTCGTACTCCTCATGTCTTCACTTCCTTGCACGATTTTTCTACTTGTTTTTAAACTACAATAATCACTTACCTTGCAAAGATATGAACAACAATGAAATTGTATCTACCTTCCCTCCACTCCCATTTTGCAAAGATAGTCTGACTGAATCTCAGTGATTTGGAAAAGTCATTATCCAAACGAGCTTTAAAGAAGCCAGATGTGTACAGTCACAGCCAGCCCATGGGAGGGAAGGGTGGGTAAAAGGGAAAAAAATGGCCTTCACCGCTAAGTTACAGTATTCAAAATCCTTTCTAGAGCTCTATCAATGCAAGTTACTTCACTGCTCCTCCATCGTTTTCCTTTATCCTTCATACCATGAAGCTAAAAAAAGGCTAATATTTGGACTATGGATTAAGCAGAAATCAGAAAAGTCTCATTGTAGCACAATACAAAGCTAATAAGATATAAATGCACTGAGAGGGGATAAGAAAACAAAACTAATAAAAAAAAACGATTTCCTGTGACATGCCCTACTGAAGACATATTTTGCTCCATTCAGCAGTTATAAAACCTACACCTCATTACAGTGCTACTTTTAAAATCTCCTCTGTTGCTACAGAAGACAGAAGTCGAGAGCTGCGTTAGCTAGCAGGTAAACCGACCCTAACAGAGTCTTCGACAATGCACCCAATGAAATGTGGCAGCCTGGGATGCTGGCCTACTGTCAGCAGCATCAGAGTTCACTTGGATCGATACAGCTGAATGAGCTGCATAGGGATGAATGCATTTCAGCCTGAACAGGAGACCTAACTGAAAGTCAATAGTGAAAAGCGAGTGCTTAATCTTGTAATGTACAGGTACAGCAACCGTGCGTCGCCCTGGGAGTACCGCACAAACTAATCTCTCGAAGGACAGAGGGATGATTTTTTTCGTACTGTATTCCCCACATGATGGTATTACAACAGGTAAAATTGTGTAAAATGTCTGCCCACATAACGCATCGTATTTAGTCGTTGTAGTGATAACTGCTCTCAGGTTTCTCCGCAGCCCAACAGCATTTCCTCCACCGTGAGCAAACGGGCAGCTGGAGGCCCGAGGACATCCTAAACGCCGGTACACACACACCCAGGGCTGCCTACCAAAAGCCGCCGGTTTCTTTTGTTCCCTCCAGCCCGTCGCGTTTCCGCCGGGCACCGTGCTGGGCACAGGGAGCCGCGGGCCAGCGCCGCTCCAGCGACGCCCCGGGGCGCATCGCTCAGCCTGGCACCGCCGCCGCCTCGCCCCGCATAATGGGACAATTCATGCCCCCGCCACCCGGCTGCCCGCGCCTCCCTCGCCGCACAGGTAGCGGGCGCTGCCCACCCCGGGCCGGGCAAGCAGGGGCGGCCTCTTCCCGAAGTCGGCGAGAGCCACCGCACGGGCAGCGGCTGCCGAGTGCAACCGCCCCTCGCCCAACGGCTCCAACGAGCCCAGCGCAACGGCCCCAACGGCCGCCCCCTGCTGGCCGGGCGGTACGGCACAGCAGGGCAGGGCTCCCCCGCCGGCCGCCCCTCGGCCCAAGGAGCGCAAACTGCGCGCCCGGGCCGGGGGTTCCCCTCCTTCCCGCCCGCCCCCCGTTTCCACCACACCCCGGGCTGCACGGGGGAGGCCGTGCCCGTGCCCGTGCCCGGCGGGAAGGCGGCGAGGCCGGCCAAGCTGCTGCACGGGAGGGCTTGTAGCTCTGTTAAGCCGCGCTCGGCATCACCTAGCGCGGCAGCCCCGAGGGGCGCCCGGCCCTCGCCCCGCCGCCGCCGCCAGCCCCAACCTCTCCGACTGTCACATGAAAACAATTATTGACTCTCGGCCGGGGGAGGGGAGAAGTTAAAAGCCGTGAGGCGGAGGCTGGCGGCGGCCAGCTCCCTCCCCGCCGCCCCCAGCTCTCTGCGGCGTCGGTACGCACCCCACCCGCCAGGAGCCCCGCCGCCCCCCCTTCCCCGGCACCCCCAGCTCGGAGCCGGCGGTTTGAACTCACCCATTTATGTCGAGCTGGGCTGTGCCTGGCGGCGGAAACAGGCTGAAAGTTTGAGGCGGCTGGCCGCGGCGAAGGGGGCGAGAGACAGCCCGAGCCGCCGCCACGGGAAGGAGAGGAGGCTGCTGACAGAGCCGCTCCCTCCTCCGGCGGCCGCCGCTCTCAGCACCCGCCGCAGCCGGGCTGCATTCTGCGTCCCGCCAGCAGTGCCGCGGCTTCCCTCAGCATATGTATTCGTATGTATCAGAAAAAATAAAAGAAATCGGGCGAGAGAAGGGGCTCAGCCTTCAGCTGCTGCCAGCCACCTGAGTCCCCGTTGCCGCCGGGCAGAGGCAGCCCGGGAGCAAGCACGGCCGAGCCCAGGAGCCCCGGAGGCGCCTGCTACCGAGCCGCGGGGACGGGCGTCTTCCCCGCCGACCGGCCGGGGCGTGCGAGGGGCAGCCGGGTCTCCCCGCCGCGGGCTGCTGCCGCTGCCGCCGCCGCTGCTGCTGCTACCGCTGCTGCCGCCGGAGCGATCGGCGCGGCGCTGCGGGAAGTGTCGCGAGACTGCGCCAGAGCCGCTGCGCCGCCCCGGGCCGCCGGGAGCGGCGGCGGCGGCGGCGGCGGGGGAAGGAGGGCGGGGAGGGAGGAAGGAAGGGGAGCGACGGTCCCCCGCGGGGGCAGGGGCGGGGGAGAGGGGTGCCGCGGCGCCCCAGGCCCGCCTCGCCCCGGCGGGAAAGCGGTGGCTGCCCCCCTGCCAGGGCAGGTGGTGTCAGCCGGGCACCGGGGGCTCGGGGAGGGGAGCGGAAGGGGCTCGCCTTATTTCGGTGCTGGGGGAGGAGGGCGCTTTGGGCTCCGGGAGCCCTCCCTGGCAGCGGGCGGCCGCCGCCCCGCGGTACCTCCGACTCCCGCGGCCACCTTCCCCGGCCGCCCCAGCGGGAGCCGCCGTTACCTGCCGCGGGCCGTGCCCGGGGAGCGGGGGAGGCAGCGGCGGCTCCGCGGGCGCCCCTCAGCGCGCCGCCTCCCGCCCGGAGGGAGCCCCCACGGTCCCTCACATCCCCCAGCCCCTTAGTTTTGGCTCTAGAGGCCGGGAGGGAAGGAAGGAAAGGAAAAACAGAAAAAGAAAAAAAAAGTCGGGGAAGAGTGGCTTTTTTAGTGGCGGTGATGTTTCGGGAAGAAGAGTCGCACATGAGCAGCTAATTGTCGTTTTCAGGGAGCGCAGGAAGATGTGAAACGCGTGCTGCAATAAAACTGAGCGAAAGAGAGAGCAGTTCACACAGATCAGTAACCTTTCCGGGGAGCCTCCTTCACAGGCAATTCTTCTCAGGGGCAAAGATCGCTGAGGAAACCTTCGCTAGTAGCAGAGAGGACCTGCTACTAAATACTCTGGTATAAAAAGATACAGTATAGGTAACATCTCTTACAGCACAAACACCTTCAATATTAACGAAAGCTTAAGCAAAAAAGCCTGTTCAAACCTCATGTAGTTAAGTTGGGTATGAACGCAGAAAACTGCCAATAACGTAAGCGACAAGATATTTGTACTCCTCCTCCACCTGCTCCCACCCAAGTACGGGAGAGTTTACTTTGGAAAAAAAAAGACACCACAACCTTTTCGAGGTCATAAATGTGTAAGAGAATAGAAGTCTTTCCTGGTGGCATCCTTGGCTATGAAAATCCACATTTTTGAAATTGTGACAGTGGTGAATTGTTTGAGAAGCTTAAGTATTTAGATAGAATCCCTAATTTTTGACTTATATTAATATATAACCTCCTTGTTTGTTTTTGTTTGTTTTGTTTTTTGTTTTTTTTTTTTTTAAAGAGAACTTTAACCACAGCTACAAAAACTTGCTTCTATGTTACTGATCTATGTGCTGGAGCAGCAACGGAACATCAGGACTAATGCAGTTTGTTGTTTCTAATCTTTTGCAAAAAATTAGTTATTGTGATACAGTAAAACCTTCACAAAGATAATATTCAATTTTTAAAAACATTTTTAAACATAGCTAAAAAAGGAAAGTAAGTTCAACTGTGAAAAGAAATACAGTGGTAATAGGCTGGATGTAGGTGTATACAGGCTCCGGGTCAGTGTTTCACTGGAAAGTCAAAGACATGAACCACCTCAACCTTGTTTTACGGAATGCTGGGACACCAAGTCACAAACCACTGGGAGAGTTCCAAGACTGGGGGAGAAGGAGAAAATCGGAAAAAAAAAAACCCCACATTTTATCTTACATACACAGAGCATCATTTAGCCAGTTGCATAACACCAGAAAGCCAACATTCACACATTCACGCACATCTTAATAAAACAATGCTGGTTTCCATTATCCACAGTTCCTCATTGCAGAAAGGTGTTTGACCTCTATTACCTGAAAAGTTTACAGGATTAATTCTGGGAAATTATCAGAATGAGAAGTAGCAGCTTTTACTTTAGTATGACAAACTAACTAAAATTGTCACGTCAATCAGAACAAAATAACAATGTCAAACTAAGTAGAATTGATACAACTGGGTTTGAGAAGAATGAAGAAATTCCTGTTATCATTATAATTTTATATTGTTTAGCTTTCCAGTGCTCCAGCTGTGTAGTTTAAGGTGGGGTAAATGGTATAATTTACATACCAGCAGCACTGTTTCTGTAAGAACTCCTCAAGGCTGGTAAGTAAAAGCAGTAAGACCTAAGAAATAGTCACGTCACAATGTCAGTATTACAATGCATAGGAGAAAGCCAATTTGATGGCTATCTTGGATTCCCAGTTTCAACCATCACTAAAACTTAATGTATGGAAGAAGTTCTTGCCTTTCCCAAGCAGCAGCACAGTACAGCAGGTTGTCCTTTCCAGGAAGTGGAAAAAGCCCATTGTAACCTGGGGGGAGCACTGTCATAGTCCCTCCAAGACAGAGCTTCCCACTGTTCCCAAGCCAAAGAATTTGTGTAAGACTGATCTTGTGTTCCTGTGAAGCCTACATCAATATGGGCGCCCATCCCTCAGGTGGGGCTTCAAATAACATTGCAATGTATGTGGATTATTCAGGTGCCTTACCTTTGTCAGATGAATACCCTGCAGAGATCACAATGGCATTTAGAGAAGAAACTTCTCTTTACCTGTTAAGGAACTGCTTAGAGAAACCATAGAGATATTTTTGAAGTGGTATAGATGAAAATTAGCAACTTTTATCTAAACTGACATGCACTTCAGAACATGATCAGCCATATGCACTTCTGAAGACCATAGCCTAATAGTTGGGAAGCATTAGTAACAATGCACCCCCCACACCACCCCTGCCCCATAGCTACTCTACATCACAATATATTTACCACACATCAAGGAGTTTTGCTTTACTATGTAGTTCAAGGATAATCACCAGATTTGGAGAATTATGAAAAAAGCCCAAATTATTTGCACAGTGAAGATCACTACAGATTTGAATTATGACAAGTTTGAGTAAATAATGGGGAAAGTTTTTTTTTTTCCTTTCATTAAACACTGCAAGCATATTCTTCTAGCTTCACCTCATTCTTAATCCACTCTATCAGGGGATCTTAGTATTAAACTAACATGGTTATTCTCACCTCACACTGATGATAACGTATTAAGGGAATTCTTAAAATTGCATGCTATTTTATTGAACATAAACTTTGGTAAGTTAGCCAAGCAAGTGGGTGCCTTCCCCCATTCTGCCCCTTTACAGGGCAAGAATCAGAATTTGGCAGGGACGCTAAGGAGTTTGAATGCCATGGAGATGAACATTTTATAGGGTTTGTTTTTAGACAACATCTATTTTGTGCTAGTAATGAGGAGAGATTAATTTTTTATGTCTTTGGAAAGGGAGCTTCTTTTAGCCAAAAAGGTGTGCCTAGAATGTGGATCAAGACTTTAATCTCAAAAAGCAGCAATAAATGCAGTTATAGAAGCAACAGTTATATAAAAAAATATTCAATGGCTACACAGATCAAGTGAAATGCTCTGACACCAAATGTAAGCACTGAATCAAATCACTGAATTATTTAAGTAAAAATTTTGTTAAAACATTTATTGCCTGTAGAAACAAGATTTACATTTATTTTATATAAACTATGTTAAACATACATATAAACATACCTACATCTGAATATATACTTATGAATGAGGCTTCTAGATATGGGATAATGTTGTCAAAAGCACCGTTGTGAACTCCAAAGACTGCAGACTTAAAATGCATTTGCCTTTAACTCCATCTTCAGTAGTTTTAAAATGCAATTTCTAATGTAATTATTTCTAAGTGTAGGGAAAAGGTTTCTAATGCTGTGTTTGCATATGTACATACATGTGCACATGCACACACATCAGACAGTCCTTGTGAAACTACAGTATAAATAAGGTCAACATTAACATATTCCTCAGAAGTGGACATTAGTCCACACCCTCATTCAATTGGGTTGGGGTGGGGGGGTGGGAAGTCGTACTATTCTTAAAACAATGAGGCTTTTTTTTGTTCCATGAAGAGTGTACTCTAACAACAACTGTTTCCACCCTGTCTCTTCCCTCAACAATAAAGACATAAGAGAAGCCAGTCACAATATAAAAGCCATCTACTACATTATTTACAGAAAAATGAAATATTAAAAAGACAACATGAGATTCAGACTGCTTAGACAAAATTCAGAGGAATAGACAGAAGAAAACTGTATTAAAGCAGCAGGCAGCATAGAGCTATTAAACCACATAGCTAAATACCTACCCAAAAACCCCTCCAAACACAAAAACCATCAGGAAGGAAGGGGCAGGTGTTATGACAAGTTTTCTCTGATCTTAACACTGAAAATTTATGTTCGCCAAGCTTGAAACAGAACACACTTCACTGTTCATCACTGTCCTTAAGGTCTATTAAGGAGTCATGTGTTACAAGTAGGCTTTTGAAGATCTTGAAATGGCTTTTATTATTTTTTCCTTCACAGGAGACTGAGGAACCTCCTGTCTTCAAATCCTGCAGCAATGGAATGAAGTCTGTCAAGGGCCAGAGTTATGTGCAGAAACATCCTTTTTTTCAGATTCATTAGGATGCAAGTCTGAAGTCTTTCTTTTAGAGAGCTCTCCCGTAGAGAACTTTGTAGATGGCTGTTCAGATGCTTAAAGAAAGGCAAGAGGCATGTTTCTACACAGCATGGGAAAAGATCCCTTCAGAAAACAAGGAAGTTAAAGAGCTCCCTCTATTTACAGTCTTCTAACGTGAATACTGAGAAACCAAGCCTCTCTTTAGTATAGTCTTTAATCATCTTCTCCAAGCAATTCTCACTATCCATTTCCAAGACACGGCAGAAAATTATCTTCCAATGCTTAACAAGAAGTTGAGAACCCTGCCTTTTTTAATGCCACAAAAGCGTAACCTTGGTTTTTGTTTTGTTTTTAAAGCAACTATGTTCATATAAAGAAAAGCCAGCATTTCACCCTGAGGCCCTGGGAGAGAAGGCAGCGGGTAAACCATTATCACAACTGGTGATCAGCTGAATTTACTCCCATCCTCTGCTATCGGTTACCTGAGTTGAGACAGTTATGTCTAGGTCTCGAGACCATCTAAATTCATCAGGTAAGGTGATTTTAAACACGTAAGTAATTATTAGAGTTAAGGCAGGCTTGTAGAAGCCTTACAATGTGTTGCTTCTTACTAGCCCCAGAATTTTGTTAACCTTGTAAACTCAAATCAAAGTTTAAGTGAGGATTCTAACTAATCTATGCAGAGATTAAACAGATCAGCAATATAAATGCTACCATCACAACAACTTATTATTTTAGACACTTATAAGGAAGACTCTAGTCATATTAAACCCATTGCATTTTGGATAGCAAATAAAAAATTTCACATGTGAACAGTTGAGAATATGACACGAGTATTTAACAGTCATTTCAAGTCAACCAAAAGAAAGGCAGTTCACATTTCTATTTTCAAAGTATAAAACAGAAAGCTAGAAAGCTCTTAGCCAATCACATTTTTAACTTGCCCTTCCAATGCAAATGCAGTGACAGACTTCACTAATATAAGAGACACTGTTTTCCTTCTGAGGCTGAGGCTTACACACATATTTAAAGTGGTTATATTAACAACTGTTATCAGTCCATGCTCCCATTAGAAACAATGAAATAACCAGGATATTACTTAAGTCTTTGTACAGATGTTTTCTACAGTGCAGTTACAATAGAGAAAGGCACCAAGTTATTCAAGTAAATTGACCTTTCTTCCACTTAATGTTTTTTCTTGTGCCTTCACAACCCAGTAACTTCAATACATTGTTCTCAAGCAAACATTATATTCCAGTAAAACAGAACTTTTTTGTGCTAAAAGAATAAATGAGCCCATTTGTGTATGAGTATATAGACACAGGTCTGTGTAATTCACAAAAGATAGGTATACATAGTAATGTCTCACACCCGTTAACACCACAGAGTAGGTGTGCCTAGCATCTAACCCAGCCACAGCATTCAATTTCTGTAAGAATTTTATAAAATAGAGGAAGTTTTATCATGACAGAATCCCAAATTAGTGAAGCAAAATTATCGGTAGAGAATGTGATTTGAGCAAAAGGTGTCACCTTAAATAAAAGCTAAAGCAACTGAAACAGTGTCATCATATGACATTCATCTTGGGACCAAGGGTAGACAAGGGGAAAAAAATAAAACAACAAACAAAAATCACAGTCAGTAAACATGCCAAAAACCCCTTGTTTGTAATATGTTGCTCACAGTTGTAGAAATAACAAAGAAAGCTAAACTCTTAAAGTACAAAACAAATCAGAGATTCCTCGTCATGCACAGGTACAATAAGAAAGCACAAGATCAGAAGAGCCAGTCACACTTTAAAACCTGGTTAAAGCAGCATTAACTGGCTGAAGTCTGACTACTTCAGCATTACTTCTAAACAGTGTTAGCAAAACTGCCATGTCAGGAGTTTCTTCATGTATCCACTTTTCCCATTTGCTCAACAAGGAGTTCTCTTCCAGGCTTTAATAACACTGGAGGAAGCTTACAGAAACAGTAGTATCCTGTTGAATAAGACAATACAGCTTCAGTAGTTTGTCCTATACCATACATGGTTTCACTTCTTATGTGTTTTACAGTGCTTTAGCACATTCAGGAGCAGTGTGAATAGCTTGTGGGCTTGAGGGTAACCTGCCCTCACCTGCAGCATACATGCAGCGCTCCACATTTGCTTTGGGTTGACTCACTTAACCTGTTGTTTCAATTCCTGATTTTCATCTCCCAGTAAACCTACACGGGATGATTTTGCCAGATTCATCACTGACAGCATAAGTAAATAAATATCATCTATCTGCAGAAAGTTGCCTGCCTCTATTTGACCAGGGAATTCCTCTCCTTTAGCTCCTCATTTTGCATAGACATGTCAAAGTTACTGAAAATCTAGTTGAATCATTAATGATTGTTATTTAAACTGAAAACTTGGGGTTTAGAAATAAACCACCTGGTGTTATTGTTGAATGACCATAACATCAAAGAACATGACACACTTCCTGCTTGTTTATTCCCTATCAACACTAAGCAGTACACCCCATGAATCGAAGACTTTAAGTGACACTATTTTAGCTGTTCTGAGCCATACCTACACTTTCTAATAGTCTCTCTACTGAAGGCATTGTGGGAAAAAATTATTAAAAAGTATGCAAAAAAATCACATCCTGACTTGCCACCCAAACACCAGATTTCCTTTTCTCTGAGCAAAGCTCTACCCAGATTTAGAATTCTGATCTACTACCCACAACAGAGACGAGCCTGCATTCTAGCTGGCTAATACTGTCTTGGAAATGATGGAAATTCATTGGCCTGCATATATTGTGGATATGGTGAACAACTTTTTTCTTAAGTAAGAACATGTCTGAAAACTGCTTGCTATGCATCTTTAATTTACCGGCAATAAAAAGCCTGAACAAATCTGTAATACATACACATAACCCTATCATATATTATGTATTAAGGCAAAGTTTATAAACAGGAAATAAGCACAATATTGTTTATAGCTCTTAAAAAACATTTGGGTTTTGCACACAGCATAACAATATCGCAGTACAATAAACTTCAGAGAATTACTGGGATTTTGAACAAAATTACAAGCTATCTGCATTTAAAGCAGTTTCAATTATGAACAGCTTTGTTAGAAGACATGCTTATAAAAACTTACGTTTTTTGTTTTTCTTGTAATTAAATACTTCAGGCCCCAATTTCAGAATCCGGGAAACCACCATATCATTTATGACGAAAAAGATTAGAGAACATGTGGCTTGGTCAAGAATGTCATACACCAAAATATAACAAGACAGAATAATTCTGAATACAGACCAACTAATCCTCTAACAAACCCAAGCATGCTTTCAGTGCAGTTATAAGCTACTGCTACAGTACATTACACACCTGCCTGTTACCATTCATTTTAAACAAATACTGAAAGTTGTCCCAGTGTTCTAACACTTTACAAATGCATATACACATCAGAAACCCAAGTATGTAATTAAACTAACGTAATACAAAATACTGTTTTATGAAAGTGACTGAACAGAGGGGTAAAATCTATTGCACAACCTAAAAGGTCATTACTTGGAAAATCCTGAGCTAATGTGCTATTACCAAACAATTCAGGCACTTTTTTTTTTTTTACTTTTTTTTATTACATAAGCAATAAACTTTCAACATATAAACCTCTGGGTATAACAACTCAACTTCCATCTGTAACATCATGCTTAGAGAAAAAGTATTAATAAATAAGACTCCCTTCAATGACTTCTTGAGACTGGTTTGCAAAAGGAACTAAAGGTACATACTACAATGTTTCAATTGAATACTGCACTTTAAAAGCAATTATTAAAACTGTAAAAAAGTTCCGCAGCATTCCACTACTGAAAAATAAAGTTATTTTTAATCAAGAAAGTTACAGGGTTAGTTCCTTTATCCTATTTTAAGTCTCGACAAAGTTGTCAAAAAACAAACAGATGCTCCTTTTGCCGTGTATCTGTTTCAAGTTCAGGATTACAGCTCAGTTCAGGTTTCTGTTGCAATATTTAAATTTCCCTGCAGAGAGAAAAAAATTCATTACTGTCAAGTTGTAACAGTGGAAAATACCTCCCAATTTTCCTAAATACTGTATTACTATAGTATGTAATATAAGATTCTTTCAATTATGGATTGAAACAGCACAACTCTAAAGGTCGTACCTTAAAGGGTGCATATGCATAATTATTTCAAAAGTGTGAAATAAAGATGTTCAGACCAGTCTAACAAATCTCAAGTTTAATCATTACAACAGGCAAAACTAAAGGAAATGCTTGAATCCGAGGAACAGCTTTGTGTTTTAATAATTAGCCAACCAGCAACCAGTATGCTGTTAAGAAAACAGCTGTGCTGTACTTATTCTTCAGGATTTATTTTACTTTAACTTAAAGATACTCGAGTTCTTCACTGGGCCTAAAAATCAATATTCAGATCTTATTATGTTTCCCTAACTCAAATCATGAATTCCAGCAGCCAGATTGTGTTAAGCATGCTTTATAGGTTCCAGACAAGACCCTTGATATCCAATTATAAAAGAGCATTGGAAATTATCGGGGAAAAGCTCACTACAACGAAGTTATAGCACTTCTACGCCTATTTACAAGGTCATAATTTTTGGAAAAAATCTTTCTGCATCAGTTTTTCACTAATTCCAATTCAGTTTAGCCTTCAGAGATCACACTTCTCAGAGTCCATGCAAATGTAAAAGGCATTCACCGGTACACTTCAGTAACAAATGACCCGTTTACCTTGTCCCAAGGCTTTGGTTTTCTTTCCGGGTTTTTTGTCTGTTTGGGGTCTTTGGCATTTTGCTCTTCCCCCCCACCGGGCTGTAAACTTGAGGTTTTTTTGAGAACTACTATAAGAACCTGTGCTTCTGAGCTATAAGAACTGAATTCTAATCCCACCATAAATGGTTATGAAAGCATATTTACTTGTAGCCAGGTGGACACAGAACTACAAAACAAACAGGAATTGGCATAAGAACACAGAGCTGCAAGGGGCTGTGTAAGGTCATCTAATCCAATTCTCTGATGTCAAAAGTAACCTCATGCTACTTTGATCATACTTGATCAATTCTAATAAGGGATTTAGAATGTTTTAATTACTGATCCTCACAAAAGCTGTAACATTTTATATGGTTCAAAAGTTCCTCTGCAGTTCAGGATTATTGTTGTCCCATACACACTGCAAATCAAAAGGTATCATAAAACTGATGTGCCTAATTATTTTATCTTGAACTTATCAAACCATTTTAAACAGACATTACAGAGAATAGGATGCTTTATTCAGAACAGCACTCCAGTGTGTACTTTAAAGCACGATTAATTTATTGTAACATAACAAAGAGGAGATGCACACAGACATAGTAAAAAATTATTAATGCCCTTCACGTTGATTTAAAACCATAGCCTAAGACGACATAATATTTTTACACAGAGGGCCATTTTCTCTTCCTATCAATAGGAAGAGAGATCACCTGAGCTCAAGGAGAGAATACTGAAAACAGAGGCAACTGCAGAATCTCAGAAGCCACCTCTGATCTGCAGTTACGCAAAGCAAGTTTCAGCATGTTTCCATAGAATAAACGGAGAAAACAGGAGTGCAGAATCAAGTTTGCCTGTAAAGTGCAAAGAGCCAATATTCCAGGAAATGCCATCCGCGTTACCCCATGGGGATTTAAAAACTGGAATGGGTCATATGAATGTTCACATTTTATAAATGGCTTAGTGAAAAACAAATTAAGCCAACTTACCTTTTCTTTCCTCAAAAATCCATCTCTGAATTTATTAGTGGTAAATCCCCTTACACCAACAGAACGTAACCGCTGGTACTTAGCCTGAATATATAAACCCTTCTGTACTAAGCCCGATTTATAATGGGATTGCAAACGGCCATCTGCAAAGTTGCTCTGTAAGGGTGGAGGGGAAAGAAGGAAAAAAAAAAAAAAGTGAAAAGTGAGGGCACCAAAACTCAATAGTTAATATTTACAGTTACACACATGCAAAACTTGCAGTACTGAAAAACAGAAGTATGCATCTACAAGTGCAGAGACTCTTCGTTTCCCATTTAACATTCCTCAGACCACGAGCTACCACGTGGCCCAAAGAACTGCTGTATTGTACTTACCATTTACCACACCTGAAATTATCTTCCTAATAGAAAAGAGTGAATGTATTGTATAACGTTAACATTTTTTCAAACTTTAATAAACGTTTATGTCAACACCTCACTGTTGCTAACAAATTCAGTGATGTCAGGCCTGCAGTGGGCACACTTGGTGAGTTCAAAAAAAGTCACGCTAAACACAAGTCAGTATATGTATTTTTCGTATAGCTTTAAGATCTTACAGTCTGAACACAGGTTCATTGCTCTATGGCTTTGTTACCTCCAGACTGCAGTACTGTAAACTAACTTAGTGTGGGACCAGGAACAGAGGCCAGAGATAAGAGGCTTATAGGTACATGGCATTATCAATACACAGAAAGAATACCCCAACATCAACACCAACCACAGCAGTTAGTTATAAAAAGATTTTCATTCCTAAACACTCAGACCTCCAAGAAAATAGGCAGTAAAAAATCTTGAGTAAGAAAAACCCTGTTTATCATAATTTCTGTTTTCCAGTAGCGCCATTTGAAGTTTTCCAACATGGTCCTGACAGAAAGCATTCCTGTATATATTTGTCCTTCGAATTTAAAGGTTTTCCCTCCCTCAGATTTAAACAATCACTTTCCAGCTAAAAATGAGGAAACATCCTGACCATATAAAATTCTTGTAATTTTTACAAACACTTTCAAAGGGTAGGAGGGAACAAAATATGTCATAGAAATAGACCATCTTGAGCATGACCCAATTATTTTGGTGAAATCAGGATCACTTCAAGAAAACTCACATGCTCTGAGGTTGCAATAAGTTTGGCACCAGTTTTTCTATCGCATTTTTCACTGTGTGGGTAGTGAACAGCAAAGAAAAGGCTGTACAGAACAGAGGTTCCTTTATGCAAATGCAGGGTTTTTGTATCTCCCAATTCATTTCACCAACCTACTATGCAGGCAATAACCAAGAAGCTGGCCCCATCGGTCTCCCGTGGTTACTCTTACGGTGCTTGTAGGCAGAGGACACTTGCAGAAGGCTGTTAAAAACTAACGCCTTTCCCAAAAATTATCAGAGTCCAAGCACAATACAGCTAAGTGCAAGTAAATTCTTTAAGTAGGTATATGCCTACCATAGAGGAAAATGAAGGGCATTTTTAATGCTGTGTTAAGCCCCTGCATGCAGTTAAGATTAAAGTTCCCATTTCCCCACAGCTGCTGTGGTTCTCTACTTTGACACAGGTGGTGAGAAAGGAGGCCTGAGCAGTCTGCCACTGCATTGGTAAGACAACAAGCAAAGGAACAGACCAAATAAGAGAGGGGGAAAAGGTACAAGATACTGAAAATGAGATTATACACAGTATAAAGGTTTCAACTCAAGTATCTACATGTTCCATAAATGGGGAGGGAGGGGAATAGCGATATTATTAAAGTAGAACAGGACCAGCTGTAGACAAAGCTAACAGATTATATATACATTTGATATGTGGGCACTGAGTCACACATAGCTTTGAGCAAAATGAGATACCCTAAGGTGTGTGGAAAACCTCATTAATTTCTGGTCTACAGTAAGAAAAAAATCTGCTAAACTGACGTCTAGTTTTACATTAAGACTATTTTATAAATAATGCTAATGACAATGCCTATGAACCAATGGCCTCAGGGTCTGAAGTAAGCCTATATGGGCAAATATATGCCATTGCCCTGGGTCTGGCTGGAATGGAGTTACTTTTCTTCAGAGCAGCCCACACGGTGCTGTGTTTTGGATCTGTGACTAGAACAGCACTGGTACCACACCGGTGTTTTGGCTATTGCTGGGCAGTACCTGCACAGCGCCAAGGCTTTACCTTTTCTCTTTTTCCCCACTCTGCCCCCCAGTAAGTGGGCCAGAGGTGGGCAAGAAGCAGGGAGGGGGCACAGCCAGGACAGCTGACCCAGCTGAGCAAATGAATATTCTGTGCCATGTAACCTCCTGCTCAGCAATAGAAACTGAGGGGAGGGAGTTTTGGAGCGGGTAGCCATTGCCTGGGGACCAGCTGGGCATCAGTCAGCTTGCGGGAGGGAGGGAGGTGGTGACTGACTGCCTTTGCATCACTTTTTTCTTCTTCTTTCCTTCAGTTCTTCAGCTGTCTTCATCTCAACCCATGACTTTTCTCACTTTTGCTCTCCATATTCTCTCTCCCATCCTGCTGGGGGGAGGAAGGGGAGCTGAGGGGAGAGCAGGCAGGCAGCTGTGTGGTGCTTGGCTGGGGTGAACCCAGCCGTTACTACACTGAACCATATTAAACAGTGAATGAAGTGTAGTTCTAAAGATTACCATGCCTCTACCCACTTAAAGGCTGGTTTAGTGACTCATTGTAAAATGTCATTTCAAAAAAGGCCTTGTAAATTTTATAAGATTTCTTCAGATCCTTTATAAAACTGCTGTTCTAGAATATCTTATTCCCCCCCTGCCCCCCAAAAGTTTAACATACTGCAAGACAATATGGTTTTTTAGAATACTCTTAAGGAAATCCTCTTTTTGCTTATTAAGTTAAAATGCCCCCATTTTATATACCAAGAAGAAATGTGGTGGGGTTTGGGTTTTGGTTTGGAGGTGGTGCAGCAGGGAATGGATTGTATGCAAGTTTTTTTGGTGGGTGTTTATGTTTGTTTTCTTAATTCATTAGCCAAGACAGTTTCTTTAGTGTAGAAGGCAGTCAAACCACATTCCTAAGTAGGTCTCAGCAACAGCATAGGAAGGAAAAACCCTCTATGTTACACAGGAGGAAATTGGATGTAAAAAAAAGCAAGGTGATGAAATTAAGTCAAATCAGCACTGCTGTTTCCATGGCAATGATAAATGTGCTATACACATATGCAAACTGCAATATGAGTGCATATGCTATTTTCCCTACAAATATTAATGTACCATTGGACAGATCATTGGATATAGCAATATTCATATATATGTGCGATGCCAACTTAAGTGGACACTTTCACACTTGCATAATCTCCAACAGAACTGTAAGCTGATGTAAATGAAGGCAGTCTTCCATTTTCTCTATATTACATCAACTACCAACACTGCCTCAAAGCTATGGCAGCCAGTGCCAAAGAGCTCTCCATCTCCTGTAGGCTGACAATACAGAGGGGATATTGATTAAGAGGCTATGTTCTTACATGCTAAAATAGTTATATCAGGCTGACTCTCTAAACTTGTTAACTTCAGCTCGGAGAAAGACCCTTTCTTCAGCAGAATAAATTTAGCTTTTTTTTGCTAGTGTTAGCTTAGCTATCTGATTAGGAGTGACTGGCAAAGCACACCTAAATGGGAGAGCCTGAAAGCCTTTTTAGCCAACAGTTCTCTTACGTTTAGTCTGAGGGGAGAGGAAATGAAAAAAAAAAAAACCACACACACACCACCACAAAAAACACACCAAACCAAAAATTCCACACTTACACTGCCCCCCCTTTCAAAATTTCAGCCAAAATGCCAGCTACTTAATTTAGCCATCAAAACTTTACTTCAACTTCACTATCTACAAAACAGAAAAGGTGACTATCTATTCTGTGTGTTATTTTACTTTTGAGAACACACCTGTTAAATAAGTAGAGGTAGTTTTAAGGTAGAAAATGAGAGTAAGTTGTTCTAATACAAAAAGCTCTAACTGCATCCATGCATAGCATGGCGCTGTCAGCAGAAAAGGAAGAAAGTGTTTTTTTGTTTTTCTGCTGAACCCACAATATATTTTGCAATCAAAAGGCATTAGAAAGCCTCTGCATTACTCCAAGAAGCACAGTTGTCCACCCCCTTACAATCTTGAGATCCTGAGAATAAAGCTTCACCATTGTTTTTTTCTTTAATGCATGGATAGCAGTATGCAGGGTATACACAAGAGTTTAGATCCCAAAAAACCTAATAAAGTAACAGTAATACAATTTTGAAAGCAATACAATTCATGTCCCCCAGTCTTGGGAAATAGTTCAGGCTTCTGCATGCATCGGGTGAAGAAAAGAAAGCTGACCAGCTTATTTTTTTGATAGATGAGCTTTCTGGTCATTGTCTAGTGTCTGCAATTCTTATTTTTGGCTTCACAGTTAGCTTATTTATTTCAACTGCATGGGTGCAATACTGGACAACCCTGCTCAATCCACTGCCAGCCCTCTTACCTACTAAAAGCTAAGCTACCCATTATTTCAGTTGAATTAATTAGGCTGTGATGACACTATTTTTCATGGCATTTAATTCCTTCAAATCACCATTTTATGTGACATACATGTGACAAAAGCTGATCTGTACCTTAAAGTGTCTTCTGATGGGTCCTGCATTTTCAAGGTGTCCTCTACTGCGTCTGTGAGGGTACATATCACTTGGTTTTGAAGAATAGTAAGAATTCTAGTAGGAAAACAGATTAGCTTAATGTTACTAAATTATTCAAGAAAACATACGAAGTTTCCAGGTTATAGTAACAAATATTGCAACTCTTTCAATCTTGTACTGTTTGACACAATGACACTGGTTGAAGAAACCAGAGTAACAGTATAGGGCTTGGAGTCCAGGCTGGCTGAAGTGATAGCAGAGCCCACAGAAGCCAAAGATGATACAGACCATCCTACTGGAATATCATCCTCTTGGCGAGATCTAAGCAGGTAACAACCCAGTTAAGGTTCTCCACGCCTGCCCCCCCAAGAACAGATGCTTCAATTTGCATGTGGCAGACAGGCTGCTATAGCAGCCATCCCTCAAGTCAGGAATAAGGGCAACAAGATTAGTACTCTGGACATATCTGGTTAACATGTGGTCATCATAGGTTAGCATACTTTAGAGCAGACACATGCACTGTTACTATACACAGTACTGCAGCAACCAGGCAACAAATGCGTAGCACGCTACATTGGTCCTCAGAAGATTCTACTTTTAACTCTGTAATTCAGGGGAGCATTTTGAAGATTACTTGCCTGCCACAGAAACACACAATTTCAAAAGCAAGTTACACAGACAAGCGGTATTGAAATTGTTGTGTGTCAACACACTGAACAGCTGCAGTCAAACAGCCATCGTTGCCTAAAATAGAGCACACCCTCCAGCCACTGTCCTACCTGTGTGGTTTTGCCCTTTTCCAGTTTTACTCATGACAGCTACCTCAACAGGATGCACACAGCTAAAATATCATTGTCTTCCACCATTGCATACAGTTATAAGTATTTACAGAAGCATTACATACTGGCACATACTATGTTAAAGTAATCTAATGCAGACAGACACTCTTAGCAATCAAATTAATTTTTTTTTTCTTTACAGTCCATTCTTGAATAATCACAGAAGTGTTCCAATGCTGTTGAACTCTTTTTCACAAAGGAAATTTTAACTTCAAATACATTTTAAAAAGAGCCTGAGAAGAGAACTCTCATGGAACATTCCATACATACTAACATCTAATAATAAACACAAATGCATGTTTTGTTGGTTACAGGATTTCTGTTCTTTAACAAAGTAACAAACCTTTCTGGTGACAGAAACACTTTAGGATATGCTACCGAACACTGTTACTATTTGGGTACTTTGGGGGGTGGGGGAGGAGGAGAGAAGTAGCAGGTGGCACTGAAAATGCAACGGAACCCTGTTAGAATCCAAACTGACTTAACTGGGATTTAAGCTAGCTTTTTTTTTTTTTTGATCATATATTACTGCCTACAAGTCAACTGTTTAGCTTCTTAAAATGCCTTGACAAGAGGGGATTCAACAGAGAACAAAGAGAGGAAGAAAGACTTCATGAAGTGAGATCAAAGTAGTCAAAATGGCTTTTCCAAGAAAAAAAACATGTCAGGAACTTCCCAGCTTCCTTCTTATTCAAGAATTTGAAGATACTCCATGATATCAAATTAACTCTCTCTATACAACACATAATTAAGTCAGGAAGCTCCCTGTTGAAGTATACTCCTCCTCAAAGCTGAAAATTCAGCAAGATAAAAAAAAATGAATCAAGAACGTTTCCTGTTATAGTTAAAAATAAGCTTTTGGGAATTAGAAGCAAGCTTGTCTCAACTAACTGTGGACATGCCCTTCCCCTCCTCCCTTCAAGATGCAAGTACATTCATGGAAACAAAAACATTAGAACTACTTAATGCAAAGATACAACAATCTAGTCTTCAGGAATTTCCTAAACCATAGGTTTAAAAAAAAAAAAAGGGGGGGGGGGGTGTAAGTACAAATAGATACTTGTTCTGATCTTCCCCTCTTTAGCTATCCTCTTTTTGTCAGCTGGGTACAAGGCTAGATGGGCAGTTCTTACAATCAAGGCTAGATAGAGATTTGCACTCAAGTCTAAGCTCAACCCCCAATTATTGAATATTAACACAAGAAGAACTCCCCTTCACCAGCCTGCTGTAAAACATGCTCATACCTTGCACTGGTAAGTTCATATTGGTTAATCATGGGATACCAAAAGTAGGTCAATACCAAGTCCATGGTATTGGACTTGGTATTTCCATTTCTATGTTTAATTTTAACCCAAATAACTAATATCATCCATTAAACAGGAAAGCAAGAAGTGGCATTAATATCACATTTTGATAGTTTACTGTAAGGACATTTTAATATGACCTGTTTTCACATTAGGCAACACCCTAGCATCAGATATGATCTACCAATCAGGCTTTCAGTTTTCAATTATCCATCTTTTACCAGTGCTGATACACACAGCGCCTCAAGCAACAGTGATAAAAACCAAAATGAAACTTTACTACCAAATATGAAAATGTGAAAATATTTATCGAATACATTAGATTTTTTAAGTCTTGGGTAATAACTTAAGATGCTGCAATGGTTTTCCTGTCAAATACTCTTTTTTAAAAGTTATTTTTGCCATATTTTCTGAGCCTTGGCACTGTAACGCTTGTCATTCGAAACCTGGCTCTCTGATGTACTCTGTCAATATCTACCCATAAAAAAGAGCAAACAAACCTGAGAGGAGCGTTGAAGGTTACAGTTTTTGTTTCTGACTTCCAAGAGTTTGCTTTTAAGAGTATACGCAGAACTCCCCTCACCAAAAGTGGTAAGACATGTCATCTATTGTGTTTTCATGTGTGTTTCACACCTGTACTGTTCTGGCAATACAATGTGCTACAGCTACATCTCTTCTGCAGCATAAAACAGCTTCCTACAAGAACTGAAGAGGTCTGCTTGGACTGTGAAACCAACTGAACCTATATTTACCCAAGATTCTGTAAGATTGAGCAAAACTACAAAAAGTTATTTCTTATTCAACGCTCTTATCTTAGCTCTTGTTTAAGTTCTCTGTTTTCTCACATATTGCTGTGCCCCTTCATTTTAGGATATTTCCAATTTTAAAAGGTGTGTTTGACCCAGCATCAATGTTCTGGTGACCCATCAGACCACTTCTTAAATCCAACGGACTGTTCTCTGAACACTGCCTTTTAGTCATGGTCCTTACGCTTTTCAAGGTGCCCAGGAGTGTTCATACCTGAACCATACTATTCTGATACAAGACACTAAATGGCAAATTCCAAACATTTACCCTATTGCAGAAAGCAGCTACAAATGACCTTTACCTTCATTCATTTTTGTTTTTCTAAGGCTGCTTTCAACTCTACTCATATTACACTTCCAATGTAGTAGTGAATACAGTCATGCAGCTCTGAATGTATTACAGAAAATCTACTCAACACAGAAGTGACACATGGCTGAAATTAGAGCAGGCTGCTTGGATGCCACTCAACTCCCACAACAAATACTAAAGTATGCTAGCACCTTACATGTATGGAGATCAGGCTTGAGCTATTGCCCATCAGGGTAACCTCTTCTCCAGTCACACCCAGTCCTGAAGGACTTCAAGAAAGCCATTCTGAATGCCATGCATTCCCAACACAACCTGTCTACCTGTCATGGGGAGTGTCACGCTACTGGAGTTAGCTTATGCAGCTGAATTATTTGTACTGCCTCAGATAGGAGTTTGCTGTGTTAGATATCCGCTCTGCCCAGGGAAAAAGATTACCCTCTTTCCGTGTTGCTTTACATATTGAGCATTAGACATACTAGATAAACAGGAGCAGTAGACATACTAGATAAACAGGAAAACAGACAAGGGGAGCAGAGTACGAATCAAAAGGCAAGAACAGAAACACAAAACCAGAAGAGGAGATGCAGATAAAAAGTACCAATTAATGTATTGCGGACACATTTGCAAAATGCCTGTAAGCCCTCAGAGCCAGTTGGTGAGCATTGATTAATTTTATTTTTACTGACAAATGTGGATGGAAAACTAAAGTATCTTATCTTCCCACTCATCAGCCATGCAGAAGCTGGTTTGCAGACTTCACGAAGAGTCGTTCTTTCTTCAGGATGCCTTGCATTTGTAATACCCATGCTTCCATAGCTACTGTTGTTCTGAACGGATAACTCCTCACTGCGGTACAGGGCTTTCTAAAAATGGCATGTTTGCAGTTTGCTATTAGATGTCAAAATGCAATCTTCCTGAATCTTCAGCGCATCTAACAGTAACTCAGGGTCTATTTCAAACTAACTCCCTTCATATTTGCATTTACTATATTACTTAATGAGCATTTACTATTTGGTTTTGGGGGCTTCAATCTTAGTCTTAAGTAATTTTTTTTTTACCATTAAAAACCTGTGTGCTTTTACACTAAAAAGACACACCATTCTATCAGCAAGGCAGTTACGTTTCAGTGACGGTCAGAACTTTGACTAAACAAAAGCTACTTTTGAGGCACCTCAAAAGTTTCAGTCTTTGTAATTAATACCCTATGGACAGGGTTCCAAATGTATAAAGAGTGACAGTTAAATTAGTCTCCTCCTTATTTTGCACCCACCAAAAAAAAGTTTGAGTTTTACTGCACACATTAATAAAGTTTTTCTGGTCTCACCAGCTCCCCAAGTTAAACAAGCACAAACACTTGGAAATAAGACTACATTTATTTAGAAGGAATTTTCCAAAAGAGACAAATTTATTTCTACTGAACCTAATACAACTATCTTACTCATTGCAGTTTTAAAGTACACCACAGAAAGACAGCCTAAAAAAGAATGTGCCCAAACTAGCTTTGATAAATGCAATATCAATACATAGAATAGAATAGCTTATCTAACATTCCATCCTCAGGAACATTATTTCAGACATTTCTAACTATTTCTGTGATTTGTTCCTCACTCTTATTTCTTCTTAAAATCAGAGCTTCCCAGAACTTTAATCATATTTCCATAAAGCCCCTTAATCAATTGATTTCAGTAAGTAATTTTAAGCTTAAAATTTAGTTCAAAAGTTTAAGTTTGACCTGTTCCTGCTATTCAATAAAAGATCTAAAGTTGACCACCTTATTTCTGGACTAGCTGAAAAAATGGTTTGATTTCACCCAACATACTGATCTGAACTAGCTTTCTGGAACAACATATCCTTGGCCAACTCACTGCTAGGTTATAAAAGACAGTAGCAAAGTTGTTACGGACTACTGCAAAGGCATGCAAAAGCAAAAGAATTACCAGCACTTGGCCACAGAAGCACACTTGTATTAATCTATGCTTCAACAAATATCTGAGGAAGTACAGCACCAGAACTGTGAAAGTATGAGCAGTTTTATTGTTGAGCAAACTCTGAAGATAAAGCCTCACTTGAAATTTAAAAGGGCAAGACAAAAGATCATTGAATTTACATTAGCATAGACAATGCAGCAAAAGATGAATGATGAATTTAAGAACAAATGCAGAAGCTACTAATTGTACATTGAGACTTACCAGGTGAGGTTTTCCAATAAATTTCCTGAAAGGTGGCTTAATGAACCTCATTGGCTTTTGGAAGCCATCAAGTGGCGAATTTTGCAATTTTGAAAGACTGCAGCTTTGCTGGTTCCTGATACATGTGTGAGAAAGAAAGAAAACAATTAAAATCTAAAGCCATACCATATCAAAACCCTGAATTTTAAATTCCTTTAGTCTAGCATCTCTATTACCTAGCAGTGCAAAGTGACAGTTTTTAAGAAACTTTTTTCTAGGACATTTGGCAAATTACTAGTCCTCGGACTAAACTCAAGCCCAAGTTGCACAGTATTACACAGTAAGCTGTATTCTCTTATGCAATGACAAAGTAACAGAGATACTCTGCCTTCTTGAAATCCTCGCGACCCAAATCAGGCCTCCATGGCTGGTCATTGCTGCCCTCCACTGGCTGAAATGCTTTCTGCATTTCAGTAGTTCTATACTGTACTATCTTTAAAGTTGTACCGGACTTTCCATTTCATGAAATCCCCAATCCAACAGAAGCTCAGATAAATAGCTAGATGACCTAGTTTCATTCTCAGAAAGCAAGGTGTACTGGCTTTGCAGTTCTCCCCCCCCCCCCCTTTTTTTAACTGAGCACACTGCTAATACAGATGCATCCATAAACCTCTAAATAAAACATACACCATGAAAAGTAACCACCATTCACAGTTCACAAAACAAACAGTTTTCAGAGCTGCAAAATAAATTACTAAGGCAAAAATATAGGCACACTGGACTAGCTCATAGGCACTGCCACTATCTCATTTGGGAACTATTAAAATCCCCCAGTCTCAGGAAAATTCTACCCATCTTTCATACTATTGCTGCCCTCAGCCCACATGACATTGTCCATGTTACTCTGACAACGTAACCCCTCCTCACATCGAACTCCAGCACAGCCACACATACTAGAGAAGTTTACACTTCCTGCTTTGAGCAGCGCACACAAAAGGTAAGCAAGATAGTAACTGTGGAAGTGGCAAAAAAGCCTTCCCAGATAATCAGGCTGGATGTACACTAGAGACATAGCCCCAGGAACATAAAAGGCTATATGCAACAGTCCAATATTTCCCCTCAACACCACTTGGTAACTTTTTTTTTTTAAAGAATCTCAAACACAAGAAATATTTCTCCGGCAGCTTCACAAGTTAGTTTTCCCCAATATGCGTGCATTGCCTCTATTTGCCATTGTAGACCACATTTAAAACGAACAAACAGTAGCATATTAAGAGCTATCTGCAAATCATGACTACAGTGTAGATACATTTCATTATACTTAGAAAAAATGTTAATTAAAACATTGCCAAATGCAAATAAGTTGAGCCATCCCTCTAATCAACCAACCTCACAACATGAAAAGTGGAACAGGATGACTGAGGTGAGCAAGCACCTCTGGTGCAAACACCGAACAAGTTTAACAAACCTGTTGGAGGAATTCATAGCAGTAAAAAGCTATTCCAAAAGTCTAGCTTTTCGTCATAAATTTCTCCACGAATCAGAAAAATTTGAATTCTTCACTGATATTCCATCACATTACAAAACAACCAAGGCAACACAACAATTTATTCACCCTAGAATGCTTTTATGAAACTACCAAATACCAAGAGAATGTTGTTAAATGGCACGTTGAGGAGTTTAAAAATAGTTAAGCATCTTCAAATTAATTTCTTCCTTTCTTCCCATTCAGTGCTACAGTTTGAGCTTGCTTTTTGTTTTATTTCCCACTGCAGCCTAACCTCTTCCAAGGTAACACTTCATTGCAGAGTAGTTTGCAACGTACGTCAGTTGAATTTCAGTGCGAGTCAAACTCACAAGGACAAACTATAGAGAAGAACCCCAGGAAATGTGAATATAACTGTGGAAGAGTCAAAAAAACAAACGCATGAACTACAGGCCTGGGCCAACAAGATTGTTATTTGCTAATTACCTTGGAGTTACACCATCTACATGAAACACTCTCTCATCTTCCTTCTTCAATCTCTCTTTTCTCCTCCTTTCTATATCATGCCGTAGATCATTTGGATCTTCTAACACTCTCATAATGTTCTAGTTAAGAGGAAGGGTTAAAGTCAAGTTAGCTAGCAATAACTGAACGCTGACGTGATTCTGTCCTTCAAGGCTTGCATCTGGTAGATAACCTTGTTAACGTAGTTCAGCTACGTGCACATAGGACAGATGCACATCAACTCAAGGATCCAAAGTCCAAAATAACAACAAAAAGTAGCCCCAAACAATTACCCTTTCTTGCACCATCTGCCTTTTTACAAGTTTCCAGACAACAGCGAACAAAGTACTGGAATTCTGCATGGAGTTGCCAAGGCAAAACTATTCACCTGAATTCCAGTAAATCTTAAGTTTTACTATTCCTAAGTTGAATCTGCACACACCTGTACTATAGAAAAAAAAAAGGTAACTAAATCACAGTAAGTGTAGCTTGAAGGGGGAAGACAGAAAAAAAAAAAAATCTTATGTCCCTGGATGAAAGCATGAGATAAAATAGCATTCTGAGGAATTATGTGGATGTCAGGCCATTCTAACTTAAGCACAGAAGAAACACTAAGGCTTTTTCTAATCTCAGAGGGAAAGGAAGAGCCACATGTCAGTCACCTACTTACACTATTTAAAAACAGATAGCGGTTCAAGCAGCAGGAATAACCACACTCCCGCTACTCTGGAGAACACACCTGCATTTTACTCATCAGCCAACACAGTGTACTTGCACCACTGTGGTATCTGTAAATATGTTCAAGTGTGCATTTCTTTCAAAATCTTCAGAATTACTGACGGTCTTCAAAGCTTGTAAAACGATGTGCCAATAGCAAGAGGGAAAACATTGTTTACAACTGTATCATTTTAATCCACTGCTTGCCAAAAAAGTGAAGTAATCAAGATACCTGGGGAGATTCAGATGGCACAGTTCGTTTGTTCTGAAGTTCTGCTAGAGACATATCAATCCTCCTGGAACACAGAAATGTTACTTAAAAAACAAGTGCTATCACTATAAATAACAAAAGCATTATTGACCAACTACAGAATTCTTTACAGACTATGGACAGGTAGTTTAGTCAGTGAAAAAACACTTTACATTGTGTAAAGTCTACTGAAGGCAAAAAGCACATCAATTACCTGTGAATTTCTGGATCCAAGTGTGTTTTAACTTCATTCATATTCGCATTTGGTTTATCCTGAATTTTTGAGAACCGTTCATGTAAGGTTATGTCAGAAGATGTAAAATAATTTGCTGTGAAGGGATATTAAATACAGGAATGTTTACTTGTAGTATTTGAAATGCACAGTGGGAAACTGTATCTTTTAAAATATTAACTCTCAAGGACACCAAGACAACTTCTGAGATTAAATTTCAAACTACTTCCACTTGCAGTCTAACATTCACAAATGAAATACTGGGCCAGCCCAAGTTAGACATCTTTCTTATTAAATAAGATTAAGCTCTATAGAAAGTTAACTATTTGTCAGCTCTATCATGGTACTACTCAAATGACTAGAATCTATACATAAACAGTGAACACGACACAGCAGTCTAAACAATAATCTGAAAAATTAAAGGAACTATATATAACTACAAAGTTGTGACTACAGCAAAGCTCCTTTTTTCTTCTGATTTCCTAAACAAGCAGGTTAGTCTTAAGTACTAGCATAAAATCTTTTCGACCTTAAAATGCCACAATAATGCCTCTGTTACAGATAGAGACCTTCTTACAACCATTCTCCACCCAACTAGCTTAAAACCTCAACCTACGTTTTCCTTAAACAATACAGACTGAAGCCAAAGGCCAATACCTGAGATTTAACAAGGACAGCAAATCTAATTCATTAGATTTGTTTTTAATAATTATAACTACATAAACACATACATATACCCCAAATATTACAGCCACCTTTAACTTGATGGATAATTGTGATTATTTCCTGAGTAAATTCTCTTGATGGGTCGTTTTCAACATTTTGTGTTACAGATTCCATGTGCTCAAACACCGGATGAAAGTTTTCGGTTTTCCTGCCAACAGCAACCAGATCATGGGACATCTGTCTGTCCGTAGTATGACTAGAAGCAGTCCTAGAATAAAAAGTTGCAGATACTGACTTTAAAAGAGTTCACTATATCTGAAAACTTCAAACAGACGAGTAGGACAAAACAAGAAATTCAGTAGTTCATTTAGGAATACACGTGATGAAACCAAAATCTCCTTTTGTTCTTTCTTTTAATTTAAAAAAAAACTCGTAAGGCCATAAGGAAGACAAGCTATAATAAAATGCAAAGAGATACGACTACACTCTCAGGAATCCTTGTTTCAGTGAAGTATGTAATACAAAATTTGTGAATTTTAAACTTAATTCATCTAGATTACCAAATAAAGGCAAATTAAGATCCTGATATACTACTTTAGTTTAATTCTGGAAGGCAAATAATGTACATGTCTTTGTTTATAAGGAGCTACCAGACAATTTTCAAGAACAGTTCAGAGATGTAAAAATCTCACGGCATCTTTAGGAACTGAATCATCACTTGAGCCAAGTGAAACAGCTTTCCGCTGGCAGTGTGTGAACTCAAGAATGTACTTAGCATCTTTTTGTCAAATTTTACTCATTCTAAGTGAGTTTACGCCCCAAATGGTTGCGCTGCTGCTTAAGAATTATTTTGACAAGAAACCTAACACTTTAAAAATCTTGCTGTTCTTGTTGCAAGCAAAATGCTTATCATTTGGAAAGCTAAATCAAGGACTCAAACAGCCCACGCAAAAGCTTTTAGGATAAAGACTCTGTTTACTGTGCATTCTGCAAAGTGATTATGTGCCTGCCCATCCTGGATTTGAAGCACACAAGACTAGAATTTCATACAAAATTTCTATTAGAAATAGCCTCTAGCAGGTGCCAGAGGGCATCTATTTGCCCTCAGTAAAGTGGGGGGTAAATGTTTGGACTTCCTCTTGCATGCAATCTCAACTGCAGATGATTTTAATTATCTACCTGCTCCCCAGGTTTATAAAGCATGTATTCCAGCTGAGTCATTTCAAGTCAGGTGTTTAAATGCTTAAAGCAGGCAGCATGAATATTCCCAGTCATCAGCTTCTGCAAAATTACCATTCTCATCTTTAAAAAAATAAAATATTTAGGACTTTTGCATGCAGAGGCAAACCTTCCACACATTAAATTAACTGTAGTCAACACAATAGTTTCTTCAGTCTCCAAATAATGAATATTACGCATGACTTTCAGAAACAGCAGCAAGAGGCTACTAGACGTGGGAATCGTCCTGTGGGCTTGCAACAAAACCCAACAATAATTATTTTCCTTACGTTACCATTCAGGAAGTTAAATCCTTATCCTAGCCAGGGGCAGGGGGGCGGCATTACCCCACTTCCCTTTCCTCAGTCTTTAATATTAGCCCCTTATGTGCAGGCATTAACTCGCCTTTGTAACTCTCCACTGTATCGTGTGTTTCGGAAATATTGGAAAGGGAAAAAAAATTGGTATGTTTTATTTGGGACCAGAGGCAAAATACCTTTAAAAAGAAGGCTAATCATTTTGGAAGGAAAGGTAATCCCTTCCAAAAGGGATTACTGACATTATATGACACTCATCAAGGCAACAACTCAGGGAAGCCTACAAAAAATCTACACAACCCAAGCTGCTTACTCTTTACCATGTATCCATCATCTAAATTTTTCATAATATTACCACTTTTTTTCCCATTCAGCCAGCACTGGAAATGCTAAAGACAACCACAAGTATCACACAAAAGATAGACAGAAGCAGACTCTTCTGCTTTTCAGTTCTGATGCCTCAACAGTTTGCCACTTCATTTGTTGCAACAATAAATAACACAACCCAGGGACCTCTAATTTTTTTGAAAGCTTTATTGAACTTGAGACCTCAAACATCTCAATGGGTGCCTGAGATTTATGTAATTTAAAGGTTATCTGGTTTTGAGAAGAAATGAGGGATGATTCAGTCAAAAAAAAAAAAAGAGCCATCATATTCCAGAAGAAAGCACAGGACTAGGCTTTTCTAGTTTTGTTTCTTGGTTTTGAAATAAAAGTAACATATTTACTTATCATAAGCAACTTTTAACTACAGGTTTGTATCAGGCATATCTCCTCTTTCCACTTCCTACTACATCTCCATGAAATAAATTTGGGGGTTTTTTTGGTTTGTTTTTTAGTAAAAGTAGGTTTAAGTTTCCAGTCTGGGCAAGTTAACATTTTAAACCAAATAAAACTAAAAAGGTACAACCTTAGCTTGTCCTCATTACCTCTTAAAGAAACCATGCTTTCCTCCAGTAGCCATCAACTGCAAAGAGCCAGGAAGAAATAAGAGGTGAGGGAAAACCAATACCTGTACTTGGTCACCATTTTCTTCATATCCACTTTGATTGTGAGACGTTCCCTCCTACAGTTGACATCTGACATATTCATATCTGAAACAGTATGACTTGAATCATGCTGGCTATTGGAAGAATCTACTTTTTTCCTGAATTCCCCTTCTTTCCTTACTCTTTCCTTTGGTTTGTTTTTAAAAGATCTCAGATCAACATCCGTTTTGGAAGAGTTAACACAAGCATTGCAGCCCTTCTTTGAACTATATTTAACAGGTACTTCGACGTGCCCTTCTTCAGTCCATCTCGCTCTTCCACTGCTAAAATAATCTAACTCCTTGCTATTCCGGGCACCCTTAGAAGAACCGTATTTCTGGTCTTCCTGCTTCACATACTTCTGAGCTCTATCGTCTGAAAAAGGCTTTTCTTCATCCAGATGCCTGCGCCGTTTGTGACTGTACTCATAGGCTATCTTTGTGACAGAACCCTCCGAGTAGTCCCTCTCAGCCGATCGGTGGGACTGGGCACCCAGATTTCTTTGCTCCTCCTTTTCTTGGTAGGGTGGAAGAGAACGTTCTTGCTTCCACTTGGAATTTCTTGCTACTTCTCCACCGTCATACCTCTCCATTTCTTTAGCCCTTTTAGACGTGTGCCCATATTCTCTGTAATCGTGATCTTCAGGATACCTGTGTTGACATAAAGCAATTTACACTTGCACTACAGAAGAAAGCGAGAACTTATATGTGCAGAATGTTGGACAGCAGAATGCGTGGCAAGTTAACCCATAATCCCTCACGCCAAGGTACAGATGTGCAGGGGCTCTTAAGAGGGAAATAATATCCTTTCATACTCTAGCCATCAATACGATTTACTTAAAAGACAAATACTTCACTACTACCAGTCGCCCATAATTAAACTACAAAGTGGCCAACGTGTTTCAAGGTGGTTATCTTCAACTATAATGAAAACAGACTTTCACTTGAGGCTTTACACCACAATACCCAGGGTTTAATTATTTTATTCCTATACCTCTTCTGTAAAGAGCTCCTTGCCGTAAATTCATCAGAAACTCTTCTGGGTGACTGACCATACTTCTCTTCATGTAACCTCTGGTGCCTCAAGTCATCTTCATACCATTTTCTTTCAAGTTTGCATGAAGTCCCTAATGGTCTATGAAAAGGTTTTGTTCCTTTTTCATTTCCAGTGACTTTGTAGTGCTCAAACATGTATCTGTCTTCCATTTTGTGCTGGTAAAACGGACGATCATGCTCCTTATATGGTATTTCAGAGTATTTTGGTGGTAACTGGCATCTCCTGTTGCTTTCAGTTCTTTCAGATGAATGCGTTCTGTAGGGCTTATGACTGTAAGTATCTTCCATGGGAATTCTCTCCAGGTTTGGTGAAGGTGATCTACGTTCATATATTCTCTGGTGGTTGTTTCCATGAGGTGCAAACCTGGAATTGCTTTGTCCATATTTTTCATCTTCTATTCTCCAAGGCATAGGCTTCTTTGGGTCCTTACGAAAGCTTTTATATTCACAGTCATAATTAACATGAGCATGCCTTTGCCTATGGTGCTCTGGAATCCTAAATGCTGGAGATAAGGACCTAAGGCAAAAATAAAATCCACTTTGAGTACTCCCACAAAATTCAATCAACCTCTTAATGAGAGGATCTATTCCCTAAGAAAGTGTAGTTCAGTACACAATTTTCATCAACTGGTAAAAAAATTAAGAGCAAGATATTCAAAGTGTCATTTGCCTGGCTAGAGTACCAAGCTTACTTTTACTCCGTTTAAAGTTTTCGTAGTAAAAATATCCACTTGAAATAGTAGTAAGTCAATCATTTTTCTCTTTGCATTTTTCACTAAAAATAATTTCATTTATATGAAGTTTCCACTACACTGAAAACAACTGTTATACACATTTTCACACTTCTCAAGCATTCCCTCTCTTTTTCAGTGCCAAGAGAAAAAAGGGGAAGGAAAAAAAAACTTGTAAAGAAATGCAAGAAAAAAAAAAAACATACACACCAACCTACACACAAAACCTCTTCAGGTTTTCTTTCCATTCCAAAACTGATTGAAAACATTATAAAATATCTTATTAAATAATGTCACTCAGGTAGGAAAAGGAAGCTGCAGGAAAAAAACCTAAGTTTGAGAAAGATGTTTTGGTCTTTTTGTATAATTGTGTATACATGTATAAACATATATATATGCATTTCTACACTAATTGCAGCTTTTGCTGTTAAAGATTCAATTGTATCACTCAGCTTTGCATTTTCACCTACAGTTACAAAAATGAAAGCAACCTGTTAAGAGTTTTTTAGTCAAGATCTCCTTAAATAAAGAAAAACACAGCACAAGCCACTAGCAAGAACCAGAACGTAATCCCAGACAAAACAGTTCTGCTTGTATTCAGGTGTTCACTGAGCACCCTCGATGTATTTTTTAATGTTTTTATTAAAAAGTGTAAGTTGAAAAAAATTCAAGGAAGTCACTTCCTTTGTACACATATTGCAAATGTACAATCTGGCATAGCTATTTGCTCCATTTCTGCAATGAGTTAAAACTCAGAACCACAGATCTTCATAAAACTATAATGGCTAGCTTCCAACAGCATCCATACTGCTGCTGCTGCCCCATGTCATTCCGGTTAAGGCTTGCATTTTAATCAGAGCTGGGTGTTCCTCCCTGCCCTTCACTCAAAGGACATATCCACAACTATCAATCTAGTATGGAAGTAGATAGGATTTCTCTTTTTAAAAAACAAACAACTCACATTTTTATGTGTTATCTAACAACCTCCCTCGGTCTTGGTCATCACAACTTAATTAGTCTGTTGTCCTGGTTTCAGCTGGGATAGAGTTAAATTTCTTTGTAGTAGCTAGTATGGGGCTGTGTTTTGGATTTTTGCTGGAAACAGCGGTGATAATGTGGAGATGTTTTAGTTGTTGCTAAGTAGCGCTTACACTGGTCAAGGACTTCTTCAGCTCCCCGTGCTCTGCCGGGTGCACAAGCAGCTGGGAGGGGACACAGCCAGGACAGCTGACCCAAACTGACCAAAGGGATATTCCATACCATACGACATCACGCGCAGTATACAAAGCTGGTGGGAAGAAGGAGGAAGGGGGGCACATTTGGAGTGATGGTGGATGTCTTCCCAGATAACCGTTACACATGATAGAGCCCTGCTTTCCTGGAAATGGCTGAGCACCTGCCTGCCCAGGGGAATTAGCAAATGAATTCCTTGTTTTGCTTTGCTTCCACGCACAGCTTTTGCTTTACCTATTAAACTGTCTTTACCTCAAACCACGAGTTACCTCACTTTTACTCTTCTGATTCTCTCCCCCATCCCACCAGGGGGGAGTGAGCGAGCGGCTCTGTGGTGCTGGGTTGCTGACTGGGGCTAAACCACGACAGTCCATTTTGGCACCCAACATGGGGCACGAAAGGTTTGAGATAACAACAGATTTGATTGAAATGTGCTAGATGGAATTTATAGCAGTTATTGCTGTTTAGCTATTAACTGGCAGGCTTCTGTGCTTGCTATGGGGCTTGCCTGACCTACTGTATGCCTTAAAGTCTAGTGCTCATTAGTGGTACTTTTTGCTTTCACTGCTTATCACCTTACCCTGCCGGGCCTGGGAACATTCTGATAACAGCCGTGGCGATGCGCCTGGGCTGGCCGATGGCCAGGGCCCAGCTGCTGTTTCTGTGTTGCTGTACTGGACAGGCTGGAACTCCAGTCAAAGGGACTGTGAGCTGTGGATGAGTCCATGTGGGAGCAGGACACCCCAGAGCACCTGTGTCTGTGTAAAAGCCCATGGCAGAGCAGGTATATCTCAAAGCATCTGTGGCCTTGGTTATGTCTGTGCCACAGCAGGTATACCTCTTAGGCAATTGTGGCCCAAGGATATATCCATCTTGGAGAAGGTACACCTCAAGGTGTCTGTGGCTGTAGATAAGTCTGTGCTGCAGCAGGTATACCTTGAAGCATCAGTGGCTGTGCATGAGGTCATGCCAGAGCACCTCAAAGTGCATGGCCATGGATAAGCCCACAACAGAGCTGGCTTACTTCTGGAGGGACTGAAGCCATGGGGAAAAGCCATGTTGGAGCAGGCTTGCTTCTGGAGGGACTGCAGCTGTGGGCAAGGCCATGCTGGAGCAGGTATAGCTCTGAAAGCATTGAGGCCCATGCAGAAGGCCACGCTGGAACAGGCGCACCTCAAAGCGACTGTGGCTCTAGATAAGTCTCCGGGGGCACACCTGCTGAAGCATAGAGACTGTGGCTCATAGATAAGGCTCCGTTTGGAGCAAGTACAACCCTAAAGGACTACAGTCTGTGGATAAGTCCAAACCAGAGCAGGGGCAAGGGGAGGAGTTCATTACAATGTTAAACCTGATGGTCTGATCCAAATGGACCAGGGGTGGAGACTGTAATGGAAATACCTTTAAATTGTTCTAACCCAGGATTTGTTACATATTATGGAAATTACTATAGCAGAAGCCCCTTGTTGCTAGCCAGGCTGGGAGCAAGGGGACGAGTTCTTTGCAATGTTAAAACCTATAACCTGGCTCAAAGGGGCCAGGGGTGGAGACTGTAATGGATATACCTTTAAATTGTTGTAACCTGTGCTTTGAGTTGCATGTTATAGGAATTACTACAGCAGTAACCACCTGAACCAATGGAGGACAAGCCTTTCAAGAAGCAGTGCGAGCGCAGCAGTGACCCGACCTGAGCTAGCTTTGGTGCCCAGTAACTCCACGCAACACACCACCTCTCCTGTCCTGAGTGACCACAAGAACAGATGGATAACAAAGCTGTGGACTAAATTACATCCGTGTATTTTATCAAAGGATGGGAAGGAGGGGGTGGTGGTTAATGAGGTTGTATTGGATAGTGTGGAACCTGAGCATGATGTAAATGGTATGGAATAAGGAGTGGATACTGTCCTGGTTTCAGCTGGGATAGAGTTAAATTTCTTTGTAGTAGCTAGTATGGGGCTGTGTTTTGGATTTTTGCTGGAAACAGCGGTGATGATGTGGAGATGTTTTAGTTGTTGCTAAGTAGCGCTTACACTGGTCAAGGACTTCTTCAGCTCCCCGTGCTCTGCCGGGTGCACAAGCAGCTGGGAGGGGACACAGCCAGGACAGCTGACCCAAACTGACCAATGGGATATTCCATACCATACGACATCACGCGCAGTATACAAAGCTGGTGGGAAGAAGGAAGGGGGGCACATTTGGAGTGATGGTGGTTGTCTTCCCAGGTAACCGTTACACATGATAGAGCCCTGCTTTCCTGGAAATGGCTGAGCACCTGCCTGCCCAGGGGAATTAGCAAATGAATTCCTTGTTTTGCTTTGCTTCCACGCACAGCTTTTGCTTTACCTATTAAACTGTCTTTACCTCAAACCACGAGTTACCTCACTTTTACTCTTCTGATTCTCTCCCCCATCCCACCAGGGGGGAGTGAGCGAGCGGCTCTGTGGTGCTGGGTTGCTGACTGGGGCTAAACCACGACATCTGTTTAGAAAAGTAACCCAAAACCAGCAAAAAAATAGGTTTATACTACACACTAATAGCTCTTGAAAGCCTCCTAGTTTTAACACCTTAAATCAGCATTACAAGTCCTAAAAATTAGGCAGGTGACTAACAGCATGAAGTAACCTGGCCATTATGCTTGTGACACGCATCAATGGCACACGCTACCAGGCTAGCTGCAAAGAAGAAGGGCACCGACTCCCTTGCTTTCAGTTGGCATTATGCTATGAGGCATATCTAACTGCTGAAGATCAATTTGCAGATCAGCCCCAAAGACTCAGAAAGCCTGAAGTTATTTTTAAGGGTCGATCTGGCCCTTCCTGTAGACCAAGAGGCAAAACAGGAGTGAGTTACAGACATTAAGTGCACCAGGTGGAGCTTGAGTAAAAATAACCTTAACGAGTTTGGTGCTTGGATTTTGTGCTTAAGATAGTCCAAGTCCCAAAACATGCAAGTTGAACAAGGTTGTTGGCAGACAGCAAAACCTTAACACCTCCAGCTTGGAAAAAAAGAAGAAATCTCATAATAAAATTGCGAGTTGGGAAAAAATTGCAGAAGGTGCTCAGTTTGGAAAACAAGTTTTAATTATAAAATACACTTTACAAATTGCAATTCTGGATGTAATTGTCTTTCTTTCATACAAGCTTTAAGCCCTAATTATAAATCCTTATATAGGGCTACATTTCAGAACACAAGTTATAGCTAAATATTTACCTTGGTTTCCATCGTGGTGATCTTGATCTAGATCTTGTCATCTTCTCTCACGTGTTTGAGTTTCTTGAAGCTGTAAAAATGATACAATTTACTAGTCTGGTAACAGAATCACACTACAAATTGCAACAGGGACAGTTGTTTTTAACAAGTGTAGTACTAGATTATTCAAGGATGGGGTGAGGCATATTCTTAGGATGTTTTACTTTTACCTTGAATTCCCATTTTAAGGCAAGTAACTTTTTTCCTAATTGCTGATCTTAGAACACAGCTTATTTTCTTTATAAAGACTTGAATATTTGACCATTGCTCATTTTTTCTCTCCATTTTGCAATGCTGTCTATTCACTCTGTTTTTAAATGTTAATAATCTCACAAGCAAGTTGCAGAGACTGAAAAAAAATTCTGTAATTGTTAGTATGGATTGAATGCTATAGATGATAGAGGAGAGAGAACCAGCTTTAAAGTCAGGTCTATGAAGAAAAGTTGTTTTGCATTGAGTTATATACCTTGTGAACCTCATATATCCTAAACTTCAAATTTGTAAAATACACTGATATTTTTACATGGTTACAGACCTCCTGTAAGCTTTAACTGCTCCATCAACTCTTAACTGCTGTATCATCACACACTTCATCCAAATAAGACCATGTACAAAAGATCACTTTTGATTTTTATACTTAACTTGTTAATAACCTACTACCTAGACACATATTTAAATATACAATGGATGCACTATGACAGAAAGCACTGCTCCTGAATCCTGGAAGTGGCTGTGGGCATCCCTTCTCAAAAGCTATGGAAGTATGAGAAAAATATCAATGGAATCTACCCTTCTCGTTCTTCTTTGCAAAAAGATACGAGAAACTTGGAAAACAAGTGATGAAAGGATATACAAACTCACCAGTAATGTGACTGGTGAATAAGAATGGAATGATTATTCATTATTTAGCAAACACAAGGATTAAAGCAGAGTAAAATTATCAGGTAACTGGTTAAAAGTTGGAATTTGGACCACATACCCATGACTACAGGTCCTAATTACCACAAGATGCTGTGAAGGCCAGAAATATAAATAGATACAAAAACAGATACATCAACAGCTCTGGAATTAATGAACAACCAGTCACTTGAAACTGGAAGAATACGCCCACGTCAATGTCACTCTATACATGCTCTGGTATTTTCTGTAGGTATGTGCTCACAGACACTCATGGAGACAGAAAACTAGTCTGGACTGGCAAGGCATGGCATTTTTGACACTCCCAGTGCTCAAAGCATTTCTTTAACTAAGTCTTTTACCTGACCAACTAAAATTGACAGGGGAGAAAAAACCAGCAAGCTTTAAGGCACATAAGAAGCCTGGAGAAGTAGTGTGCACTCACGTGCCTGACCCAGTGCCTCGCCTCCCCCAAACCACTAATTGGTAAAATAAAATACAACCCCTTGCTATATCTGATTTTTTTGTATGATTAACTCATGACTACAACAGAAGTATCTTAGAGGAGAACATGCAGCATACTTCTGATGCCTACCACCCCAGGTGGACATTAGACAAGCCATCTACTACATTTCAGAGTGAGTCTGGAAACACTCACTTCCAGCTCATTAAGTTCCACCCTAAGCTAACCGGGCAATTATTTCCAAGATGCAGCAATAGCTTAGTGCTGGAGAAAACCCTCTTGAATTTCTTTTTTAAAATCTCAGAAGTCTCCTGTTTACCATGAGAGTATTTGCTCCACAACTAATCTTTCCATATGACAAAGCATGAAGTCGTAAGAAGTATTGCAAGGGATAGTGAAGGGGAGGAAAAAAAAAGGGTACCCCAAAGACAACATATTTGTTCCCTGAACTTTCAAATATGAAGTATGAAGTTAGCATTGCCTCTTAGATCCTATATAAGGCATATTCTGAAGACTGCATAGCATGAATTAGCTTCAGGCCCTTTGCTTATTCAAAGATCATACTAGCCAAAGTTACATACAATGCTCCAATGACAGTACTCATAATAATATTGTGAACAATACACTTTCTTATTCCTCACCCATAAAAACATAACTTAAACTGCACAGTATTTCAGAAACAAAAACCACATGCTGGCTAACACATGTCAAAGAAAGAGGTGCATGTCCCACAAGTTTCAAAGATTCACTACTACACTCTCATCTTGTCAACTTTAAAAAGTGACTGTTTTATTCGCAATTCAAATCCTTTCTTTCTATCTTCCCTTCAGTTCTGAATTTTATCTTTCGTTTTCAAGCAAGTATGAAACACCAAAAAGGCCAAAGTATCATAAAACCCTACCCAACCATCATACAGAACCCGATATGCCAGGATCTCTCATCGCAGGCCGAATGAGCTAGAAACTGAACATAGATAACCAGATGTCTTATTCTTTTGAGACTGGCTAAACAATCGTACTAAAAGCGTGGGAAGGACTGTGACAGCATGTCCTAGATCTTGCCTTAGGATAAAGAGGACTAGTGTAATTTCCAGTGAAGACACTCCTTTTGTTTAGCAGAAAGAAAGTGTTCATTTATTTCAATGCGCCTCCTAAAAAGTGACCCGTGCAATATGATTTCCACACAGCGAGATTCAAGATGCAATATGTAGCATACAACAGCAGCAGACACTCGACCCCAACCAAGACTCCCAGTTGAACACCAGAATCACAATTCAATCTATATAGAATTTATAAGCACATTGCTAAATTCAGGTTTAAATCATCTCACCTAGACCAGCAATATGGTTCTACACCAAAAGCAAGCTTTTCATAGGATGGTCCTGAGTAGCAAGCCTGTCTATAGCAGAATCACTTGAATCAAGTGAAGGCCCTACAGTTCCTGAGCCAGCCGTCCAGGTGTGCTTCTGAAAGGCCAGGTCACATTGGAGCAGAAATGCCAGGACCTGCAATGTTCTGGGTTTTGAATTTCACCAAGTCCCCCTGCTGTACTTTGTGGGATGCTGTCAGTATGAAAACATGAAGAACTTTTTTTTTTAAACTAGGAAGGAATATTATTAGGTTCATCATGCTGCTTCTGTTTGTCATGTCACAACAGTAAGTGACTCGCTGGAGGAATTATCAATATTTTCTTTTATTTTCTTTTCCTTGACTTTTGGAATTGAAATCAGACAACTTGCCTCTCAGGAGAAACAGCCTCAAGCCTGCTGCCAGCTCTCCTTTGACTCCACCCTTGAGAGATCAGTGCTTTGACAAGTACAAAATTCTTGTAGCATCTATCTACTACGGACCTGAAAGGAGCACCTTGAAAGAAGTAACTAAAAAACAACCAGAAATTGTATGGGATTGGCCAGCCTGAACACACTATCTTTCAGAAAGGCTATCGGTTTTTAACAACTTGCTCTCCTGAACAGAACAATCTTCAATCTCCTTTATTTACCAGAGGGGAACCGGAGCTCTTCCTAATGCAAACAGCCCCACACCAGCAAGCCCCAAATACGTAAGACCTCTTCTGTCTGTGCTCTATCTGCGAGAAGTAGTTAACTCTCCTGTAAAAGCAAACCATAAATACGTGGACTGCTTTACATGCCTTTTGGGTGCCTTCCAGCATCTACAACAAAGATGATGCCACGCAGAAAATGCAAAGGGCAGGCCAATAGTAGTAGTGCTCACTATCAAGGAGGTGCTTTTCAATTGCCATTTCACCTGTAGGGAAGGGAGATGTCATTCCTCACCTCTTTGTAAAGGATTTCCCAACTGCCATTGCCACTACCTCCCAAATCTTTTAAGGGAGGAAGAGCTAAGCAAGTCTTTCATAGGTTGGGTCACACAGCAGATGGGAAGACAGACACTGACCCTCACTGCAAAAAACTACACAGCTCACTATTCCCTTGCTCTGCCCAAAAAGATAAGGAGCAGCTGCAAGCTTTTCATCTGACTGTCGCCTTGATAGGAATCAGCCTGAGGTTGTGAGGGAGACACCAGAGCAAGTATTGCTGCAGTGTCTGTCAAGAAGGAAAAACCAGGAATTGAGAGTCTCAGCACCAAGACAGCCAAGTATTTGACAGAAATACAATCAAATTAAAAGCTCAGCTGCAATCCAGACTTAAAAAAAAAAAAAAATAGAAGTAAACACCTTGAAGCCTGCAATAGAGAAAGCCATTTATCCTAGCCTTAAATGAAGAGAGTAGAACTGGCAACTTTTCTAGTAGGTAAGTTTTAATACCTGATTCAAAGGCTGTCCCATGCGGCTCCCACCCCAGCCATTGTCCAAGCAGGACACAAGCCTGGCACGTTCTTGCCCATTCAGCTGCCAAGCAAATCTTATTGCCTCCCACAGCAAATTCCCAGGGAAGAACGTAGAGCAGAGAAACATCTCCCAGCAGACCGGCCTGAACGTTTCTAAACTGCAACAGGACTTCACATTTCCTAAAGCCAATGCCTCCCAGACTGACTTGGGTACCATCATCACCAGCAGAGGCTCCCAGTGCTGCGCTAGGCCATGCATACACTCATTTCTCCGATTTTTCTACTAAACACCTTCAAACTCAAAATCACAGCTCCTAGTTGGCACCTTCATCCACCACCCCCAAACCTGCGGGGGCTGGGGGAAGGATGTCATGAAGCGTGTGGCACAGCCCTGCCCCACGCTCCAGCGCCATTGCCCCAGCACCAGAGAGGTGCCAGGAGCTGAGGTAGTTCTGCCAGCACATGGAGGTGACTCCCAACTCGAGGCACACTGCCTTAGGGCAGGACATATGTACAGGTTTGAAAACTATGAGCTAGAACGTCTGTCTAACTCAAGGACACACACCCCACAGCCAAGGCAAAAGAAAATGAGCTCAGGGATTTCTAACCCATTTCATCTTTTGGACACCACAGCAGGTAACAGATCAATGCAAATGACCAAGATCCAAATTTACATCCTCCGTTTCCTCACCACTCTCCAATATTCCACGAGTGCTCTTTTTGATTACAGATCCATTCTACCAGGCTTTTGTCACTCTCAGAGCACCTTCCACATCTCCAAGGTTATGCTTTGAGTCTCCAAAGTATTTTGTAGCAGGTCTGGCAGCACCCTCGGACCACTGCAGCTCCAGTTACACTGGCAGCACAGCCCGGAGATGACAAAGCTATTCCCTTATTCCCTTTTTTCCCCCCCCCCACCCTTCTTCCCCTTTCCTTCTCTCACTTTTTATCCCATGCTGTGTTTACCAAACTTCCCGATCTGGCCCACAGCATCTCCCCAGGCAGCCGTGGCAGAGTGACTGGGAAGGGCGGTCAGTGATGGTGAGAGGCAGCACCACAAGCCCGCACCCCTCACGAATGTGCCACCATCCGAGCGAGGTGAGCTCCGACGCTCCAGTTGTCATGCTGAGAAATAGGGTCTCCCTGGCATGAGGAGCACCACTGTGGCCTCATGAAACTGCAGCCACTGCAGCTTCAGAGAACTTTTTGTACTCCTCTGCATTAACCTTTTTCTTTGGCACAAGCTGGGGAAGGCAGGCTTTACACAGGTTGTATCCCAATACTGAGGATCACTAACAGACAGCCAGGCCTCAGGCCAGCAAGGCAACCATCCCATGCAGGGGCAGCACGTGGGCATCACTCTCCCCTGCTTGCTACATGGGATATCTATATTTATATATATAAATAAAAAAATATTATTCCCTCTTACACTCCCAGGAGGATGAAGACCTATTACAGAAAGCACAGGCCTAGCTGAAGCACACAGTATTTCTTAATAGACAACTATATAAATTTTAAGCAATTCCTTGGGGTACACAGAAAGTATTCCCCTGCCCCTACATATTTGAGCAAGAGAATAAAAATAACTGAGCAGATCTACTGAGCATGTAACTTAAGCTCAGTGTGCTCTCGTTTAAAATGAACCCATTTAATGACACTAATTAGCAGGCGATGCCTCACCTATGCAGAAAAACAGATTACAATGCCAACTTGGAAAGACTGAGCACGATAAATCTGTATCACATAATAATTCAGGTATTTCACTCTCAAACTTTTTTTTTTTTTACACAAAGAAAGCACAACATATTGGCTAGCCATTTCTATAACACATTCAATTAGAGGCCTTTATCACATGTCTATTATAGAGCCTTCAATGTCACAGCACCATCCCCAGCCACTTCTGCCTTTCTGTTAAATTCATTCCTGTCATAGTCCTAGCGACAAACCACAACAACTTCCTGCCTAGTGACAGCTCTCCAACATGTACAAACCATAATGGAGGCCTTTGCTTTTTCACCTTAAGTCGCAAAACCAGCGGAAAACCAAAAGAAACCCCTTATTTATTCAGGATGGGCAATGCCACACAGCAGCGCTGCCAGGAGGCCGGGAAGTCCCGGCTGCCTTCCCCAGGCACACCGGAGAAATGAGCCCTTGCTAGAAGACTCCCAGCATGTTTCCTCCCTTCCCCACAGACAGCGAGTGCCTGCTGCCACCTGAGAGGAAAAGCAAACCTAACTGCGTGCAACCACATCGATTGCCAGCTTGCTGCGACACCAACCCAGCCTATGTTACCTCCTGACAAGTGAACACCCACAAGGCAAGACTGCACCGATATCAAGCCCATCTCGTCACAGCACAGGCGGAAGAAGAGTTGGTTTGATCACTCTTACAAAAGCAGTGGCAGAAATACCAGTTATTTTGCTGAAGGCAGATGTGGAGGAGTGCATGGACACCCATTAAGACAGACAGCTGTTTATCGGGATAACAGGGTGTGCCTCTGAAGGAAGTTAATTAATTTCAGCTCACCTCATCAACACCAATATTAAAAACAAAAATCTCCAGAAAAATCCTCATAGCTTCTGATTAGTCCTTCAGAGTGGAAAGATGAAAACAAGGGAAAGACTTAGTCATCCATGTTCTCTGCCCCTCTCTGCCCAGCCCCGTGTCTCACGGCCCACCACAACGTGGCTTCCGTCACCAGAGATCCTTCCATGCCTTTTACATATTTCTTCACCTCCCATCCTGGCATCCTCTTCCATGCTCTTCCTCCAGCCATCCACACCCAGCAAAACTTTCACAAAAGACTCACTTTTCCTTCAGGCCCGCAAACACACAAGGTAAACAGGTAATTAAAATCTCCCAGCAATTTGAGTGGCCTTTGTTTTAAACCCTTGTAATTCAGGAACGTAAACCATATTTACAAGTGACTTCGGGCATTTAAGAATTGCAACAAAAATTAGGTGTTACTGTTCTGGATGGAGTTGAGCCAGGCAAGGAGACTGAAACCACTGATTCCTCCTGAGACGTTACTGCCCCCTCAGACGTGTATGAGTAATTGTGCATAATCAACTAAACCAACAGAAGAAGTATCAGAAAGCACAGATTTGGTCACATCAGCAGCAATTCATCGTGCTTTGGTTTGGCTCAATCCTGAAAATATATTAAGCTAAACCAAAGGCACACTAGAATGAAGACGTGACTCCTACAAAAAAACATGTACTGCTTTAAATTGTTACCAACACACCAACTGGTGTAAATCCATGTGTGGCAACGTATAAATTATGAAGTTCAGGGGCTGCTAGTATTTATGCCTTGCTCACCTCTGAGGAAAACGCTGTCCTTAACGTAACACCAAGCAGGCAGCGACCTGGGCTCTGCCATGCCACTCGCCCAGCGGCTTCGCAGCAACACGGCTTTTCTGGAACCCTCAAGACGCGGGTTCTGGCAGGGCTGACAGCCCCACGGCGCCTCTGGCTGCCCCTGACCCCCTGCTTTGTTGCCAGCCCTCCCAAACCTCGCTGAACGCTTGAGCTACACCCACCGTACCGCAAAATGTACGCGCTCTGGTGCGCGCACACGCGGGGAGAGGCGGGCGAGGGGTGCCGCTGCTCCGGGCTACCCCGCCATCAGCAGATCCACGGTGGGTTCAGCAGAATCCCCGCAGCACGCGCCGCCGCCGGCCAAACCAGCACCTCCCGGGGCCGGGCGGGGAAGGAGAGCGGCGCCTCCCACCCGCCGCCCCCGGGCCGGGCCGGGCCGGGCAGGCCGGCGGGCCCTGCTCCCACGGGCGCGGAGCGGGGGACGGTGGCGCTTCGCGCAGCCCGGCTCGCCGGAGCCCCCCGGGGCCCGGCCCGGCCCAGCCCGCTCCTTCCCGGCCGCTGGGGCCGGGTATCGGGCCCGTCCGGCACCGGGCGCGCAGGCGGTGCTGGCGGGGACAATGACCGCGTCGCCGCCGCCCCCAAGCGCCCGGCTCCCGCTCCACGGGCCGGGCTCCCCCCTCACGCCGAGCCTACCCAGGCCCCACCGAGGCCGTGGGACCGCCCGGGCCGCCGCCAGCCCCCCCACTCACCGCCAGCGGGGCCGCTTCCGGAGCCACTGCCGCTGCCTCCCGCCGCTCCTCCGGCCACAGCCGCTGCCTCCCGCCGCTCCGCCCCAAGCAGGTGCCCGGCGAGGGGGCGGGGCGGGTCCCGGCGGGGCCGCGCCGGCCGCAGCTGCTCCCCACAGGCGCGGCGAAGAGAAAGGGCGGTCGGAGGGCGGGCGCCCCGGAAGAGGAGGGGCTGGCGGGCGGGCGGGCTGCTGGGTCGCCGGCCTCTCGCCCTGGTGCCGCCTGCCCCGCAGCCGCTCTGCGGCTGCCCGGGTCGGGCGCTGTTGGGAGGGCACAACAAGCCCAGGCAACGCTACAGGCTTGGGGAGGAGTGGCTGGAGAGCTGCCCAACAGAGAAGGACCTGGGGGTGTTGGTCGACAGCCGCCTGAACAGGAGCCAGCAGTGTGCCCAGGTGGCCAAGGCGGCCAACAGCATCCTGGCTTGTATCAGGAATAGTGTGGCCAGCAGGAGCAGGGAGGTGATCGTGCCCCTGTGCTCGGCACTGGTGAGGCCACACCTCAAATACTGTGTGCAGTTTTGGGCCCCTCACTGCAAGAAGGACATTGAGTTGCTGGAGGGTGTCCAGAGAAGGGCAGCGAAGCTGGTGAAGGGTCTGGAGCACGAGTCTTACGAGGAGCAGCTGAGGGAGCTGGGGTTGTTTAGTCTGGAGAAGAGGAGGCTGAGGGGAGACCTTATTGCTCTCTTCAACTACCTGAAAGGAGGCTGTAGCGAGGTGGGGATCGGTCTCTTCTCCCAAGTAACAAGTGATAGGACAAGAGGAAATGGCCTCAAGCTGCATCAGGGGAGGTTTAGATTGGATATTAGGAAAAATTTCTTTACTGAAGGAGTGGTCAGGCGTTGGAACAGGCTGCCCAGAGAGCTGGTAGAGTCACCATCCCTGGAGGTGTTTAAAAAAGGTGGAGACATGGCAATTCAGGGCATGGTTTAGGAGACATGGTGGTGTTGGGTTGATGGTTGGACTCGATCCTAGAAGTCTTTTCCAACCTCTATGATTCTATGGGGAGGTGCCAGGCAGCTCCATGCCAGCTGCTCATTCCCAGTGGTGGCAGCAGCATGGAGAGGACAGGGTGCCTCGGCCCTTCCTGGTGTGGGTACTCAAGAGCTCTGAGGAGCCCCTCACTTGCAAAGCCCTGTGAAAAGCAGCCCCATCCCATGACACTTCCCACCCAGGCTGCCTTTCCCACCAGCCCCACAGGGTGGCTGCCAGGTCTGGAATGGGGCCAAGGGCGGCAGGAGTAGGGCAGGCCTGGTGGAGCGCTGGGGTTGGCAGGGAGGTGCTGGGGGTCCCAGCCCTCTTGCTGCCTCAGCCACAGCAAGGTGGGTTGGGCAGGAAAGGCTTGGCCAAAGGCCTCCCAAGGCTGTTGGGGTCAGACTCGAGGATCAGAGGCCCCAGTGCTGCCCACCAGCCCACCGGTAACAGGGCCAGGGCTTGCTTGTGACGGGATGTCCCTGCCAGCCTCAGACTGAATCTGGCAAGGCTTCAGTGTTTTTTTCCAAGGCTTTCCAGGTTCCCGGAGTGCCCGTCTTAGTGTGTGCTGCAGCTCCTGCCTACCCTGGGAGACAGACTCCATCCCAGCAGCTGGAATCCTCTCCTTTTAGGCTGCTGGGATGCACTCACTTGTCATTCATGGTACCTGGCAGGCCTAACAGGTTTGGCATTTGAGTGAGTTTCTTCAGGAGGCATAAACAGCAGGAGCACACACCGACACATACTGAAGCCCTTTTGAAAGAGAGTATCTTTTTATGGTAGAAAACCGCCAAGAAATAGATTTCAAGATCATGCAATGCCATATGTAAAAGGAGACGCTGATGCTATCCAGATTACATTAGGCATCCAAGGTTGTTGGTCAAGCGTCATGAATACTAGTTTGGTGCATTGCCAGATCAAGTCATTAATATAAACTTGATTCAGATCAGATGCAGACACACACTTTTGTTTTAGCCCAAGCACAGAATTTATGTTGGGTTTGTATTTTTACCGGAGCTGCAGGAAGATGGGTGATACCTGATATGGCATCATTACAGCAACACAGGCAGATGATATCTGATCTGGTGTAAAGCTTGCCAAAATCAAGTTAGCCTGTCAACACTTTTTTTCAAATAAATTCATTTAAGTCCAAAAAGGAGCCAGAGTCAGCATTCTGTGTTACCTAGTCTTGACATGGCTCAGAGCCATAGCACAATGCTTACTCTTTCGTCAAACCTTGGCTGAACAGGGTGAAGTAAGATGTTTATATTCACTGGATAAAGAGTGGAGAGGAAGGGTTACCTACTGTTGGCTACTTCAAAGAGGTGATCTCAGTTCCCTTACATTCCCTGTACCAGCATGGGCTACCGACTTTGGCTTTCCTTTGGACTTTTAGCTGCTGGCATCTTCTTGCCGTCCTTTATAGGACCAATCTTCTAGCAGAGCATTGTCTTCTGATCTCCATCTTCCCAACCTTGGCAGAGTTGCCGTAGGTGGGACTGAGGGATCCCTCTTCACAGCTATAAATCTGGTTGCTGTCTTTGACTGTCTGTAGGATCCTGCTCAGTTCCTTAGCCCTTTTTAGTCTATTCCAAACACGAGGAACCCTGTATGATTGCCATATAAAATAATTTCCTGCGCCTTCACCAAAACACTTGGACATTTTCATGACAGAAACGTATAGAAGTGTAAGATTACTTTTAAATTTAGTAGTAGTGTCCTCCCAGTCACAAGGGACTGCAAAAGATTTACTGAACTATCCGGCATAGAAATACAGCGGCAAGCTGCACTAAACAATGTTTGCGTCCTCTTCGCCATGTTGACATTTTTGTTAACAGGAGCTCAGAGTGCAAACTGGGTAGAGTGAGCTTTAGATTGAGCAAGCGAGACCAAAGTGGGCAGATGCCATTAATCTGCACTTTCCCGAAGAAACCTCGGCCAGCCTGGGGGGTTCAACCAGAAGATGCATTGTACAGGATTGGGATACCTCTTACAATACACAGGATAATCGCTGCATAGGCAGCTACGGCTTGATTTGCAAGCCTAGGAAAGTCAAACTAGCAGAAAAAGAAAAGATTTGGGTTTATTCCCTGCTTCATCTGGTGTAGTGGTCAGACACCTCACTTAAAGCAAAAACCGGTCCAAAGAAGTAACTATGGACGACCCACCCCTGTGTGCGTATAATAAACTTCTACATTACATAAACTAAATTATTAAGGTTTGTTATTAATCTTTTTATTTGAATTCTCCTCTGGTGCTCTTGATCCAATATACATTTATCCGGATGGATAGCATTAAGTAAGTACACAAGGGTCTCAATGGTTGGGACTGTATAGTCTAACAAAACAAGAACTTAAACACACTTTACAAATTAGATTAATATTCAAAGCAGTGTCTATTAGTAGTTCCACAGCATCATTATTCTCCATCTCTAAATTTTGAAGGCTATTCTATTGCACAAGGCTTGGCAATTACTGCTTATTAAAGACTAATTATTTCAATCTATTTCCATGTTTTTTTTCTAATTAACTACCATCAGAATAGAGAATAGCTTTCATATTCCTTTAATGTTTAATTTAGTAAACATTTCCTTTGGAAAGAGCATGGCTGTGGTTTGCATGCTAAATACTTGGAAATGATGAATGGAAGTCACCTAGAATTCAAAGGCAGAAACTAGCCCTCGATAGCAGGCAGAGCCTGCGTATCTGTTCTTTCAAGGAGGCGTTTCATTTTTCCACATAAAACATTACTGTCAGAGCTGAACTTCGCTGAACCATATTATGGTTTGGGTTTGTTTTTTGTTTTAAAGTGGAAATAAGACTTGCCTTGATCCCTGGCAAGGTCAGGCACAGAAGCAGGCAGAGCAAGGGAGCCGGAGCTGTGCTGGGGAGCGTTGCCTGGGCTCTCCCGCACTGCCAGGCCCCCCGCCACAGCAGCCGCTGCTGAATGCCTGTTCTCCACCGAGGTGGATCAGGTAAATGAAGTCAAAAGCTCTTTGGAAGGAGCTTTTGGCTGTGGTCTCTGCAGACAGAGCCCATAGACGGTAATACTTAAAGGGGAAAAAGCATATCGGAGCAGTGAGAGAGGGTCTGGTGGAGTCAACATCTGCAAAGGCACGACCCACCATCGAGAACTGCTCTCCAAGCATAATCACAGTTTTACCAGCCAACCTCATAATACCTAAAGGGAAATGTTTTGTTTGTACTTTGCTCTCTTGCTATGCCACCTGATGAGACTTGCATGGCTTCATTAGCTTTGATCTCTGCTCTTGGAGGAGTTTCACTTTTCTGCCGCCACCTTCCGCTTCTCACCCACCCCTACCCCTTAGTGCATCCAGGTATATCTTCCTTTGAGTTGTATCAAAATACTTTCCCCAAAGCACAAAGTATGCCTCCTGTCTTGAAACGAGAATGAGCTGCCTAATTGTTTGCAGGCACACTACTCGTTTGCCTCTCCTAGTAAAAAAGATAGTATTTCTATCATTCAGTGGAACAAAATTAGCTAAACCTCCAAGTCCCCAGCAAAGGAGTGTCAGCTGTTTCTCTTACTTTATAGAAATGGAGATACTGGTGCTTAGGTCAATTCCTGGGGTTTTGTCAAAATAACTTCAAATCTGTGACACCTCATCCAGACAAGGACAGAATTTGGTCCAGAATAAGGCAAAAAACCCAAACTAGCTCAGCTTTAAGAACTTTCTTCATCAGCTTTCTGTAGAACTGCGATATTCTTTTCACTCCAGGCTCAGAGCAACAGATAACGATTCGCTCCTTAATTGAGGAAGTCGGTCCAACATTATTTAGCTTTGAAATTTAAGGAAAGCTGTAAAGTAATCATTTAATTAAAACCCAAAGGAACGTGCGAGGATGACTGACTGCATGATTTGGCTCTGATAGTATCACCAAACTGCTCTTTAAAGAGAGCCTTTAGCGAGGCTGGGCTCTCATGACGTAATGATGCCTGTATGTTTTATTTATGAGGTTTATCTTGACTCTCCTGTAACAACATGTGAAAACTGCGCCGTTGCCGCTAGGCGTGCAGCCCGTGTAAACTCAGTAGGATTTTGGCAATATACCAGTGAAAACAATCTCAGTGTATGAATTAACACCAATGTGTAACGTAAATACAGTAACAGGATTTTAAAAGCAAAGGCTTTGAACCGGGCTTATCGCCCAAAAGACCACAGCAGATGACACTGAGGAGGAAGGCAGAGGCGCTGAGAGGCTGCGTTTCTTTGCCTGTGCAAGAGCCGGGTCTTGGGAAGGTGACAGAAGGAGAGATTGCAATGAAAAAGCAGGATGAAAAGTCACGAGGAGGGATCAAATTTCAAAATGTCCAACTTCATGGGATGTTGTGGGCATGACTGATACTAATTTGCCTTAGGAATTTTAACAGGAATTACTTAGTAGTAAATATGTGCAAAATATCTTGGTGTTCTTCAGTAACTCTTACCTTCACCCATCCTGCTTCCCTTCCCTCATTCCATCAACTCATTTATTTGCTAAATCAGCCAGCAGTTTCATTTGCTAGGGGACACTTGGGTTTTTTCCCCCTAAAAACTGGCACTGACCCAAGAACACCAGCATAAATTAACCTTGCAAAAATGCAGATTAGAAACGCAAACGTTTTGTGCCAAAAGGAAAGAAACTCTGACCTGGTCTTCACCTGGGGAAGTTTTAGCCATTTCTGACCAGGATTATATTCACTGCCCGTGCCGGCGCTGTCTCACTGGTGTCCCTGATATGCTACTGCAGATAATCAGTCTCCGAAAGACTCCTTGGACTTTGTGTTTCTCTGCCAACTGTGGAGCAGGCAGTCTTGGTCCAGGAACTGAGAGAACAAACTCATTCCAGCAGGCAACCACCAGAATTTGTATTCTCTTGGATTTGTGTATTTGAACTGATAAGAGGTTTAAGAAAGGAAAAAGAAGAAAAAGGAAAGAGTGAGAAGTGTTCCTGAGATCTCATAGCAGGAAAATTGAGTCATTCCATAGAATTTATTGGTATAAACCCCCGTAGCTCTGCATGTTTAAGGCGCTGATAATGATACTTCAATTTGTCACTTGTATTTTAAAAGTTTTTCTGAAAAGGGACGTGGGAACATAACGTTAATGTGGTGTTACAGATATCGCCCTGATCCTGCTTGCTGTGCTGCTCATGTATTGAATTTGGTGACAGTGGCTGTTATTTCTAGAAAGAAATGAGGAAATACTGTCAGAGTAATTTCCCTGATTGGGAACATCTCTCACACCCATTAATTTTTCCCTCCAGCTATGTAATTTTAGGTTCTTGGGTCCATTCCTGTACAACGTCAATCACCTACAACTGCCGCTGACTTCCAGTTATTCCTTTCAGACACAGCGAGAAGATACGGGTGCTAACGCACCGCTTCTGGTTTGAGCTATTCATGCAACTATTTTAGAGATTTATTCTTAGAGCAAGGACTGCGTAGATCCTGCAGCACATTACTTACCCTTTCTTTCTAGTCCCTGAATCTCGCCGGTACCATAGTTGTTTTTTCTCTGGAAATCATTAAGGCTTGATTTCAGCAGGGACACACATCTATTTTTGTAAAGCTCCCAGGTGAACATCACGCACGTTTCCAGAACATTTAGTCTGATCCTTAAAATTGCAGCCCTCAAGTAATCATTGAACTCACTAGTTTCAAAGCCTTACTACCTCAGTCTTGAATCATTAGAAATATTATAAAATGTATTATTATACTTCGCTACTACAAGCTGGAGAACAAAACAAGGCAACTGAGAAGAAAACAAGTGTCAAAAATTATTCTGGTGGTCAAGAAACCATTTTCTTATACTTTATGTAATTATTTTAAAAGCTTAAACACCCTTTCTCTTAGTGTTTCTGCCTGCAATTTTAAGGGCTTTTGCACTTAACATGTTGCTTCAAGAGACAAGTTAAATTGGCTGACTGAGTGAATTGCATCACCTACTCTTCTGCTGTAGGAGATCATAAGGATGAGATAAATGATGGGATAAAAAAGTGGGGGAGAGGCAAAAGTTGTGTCTCATGGTGTTCTGTGCTGGAATTATTGCCACTAACAGCAATAACAGAAATGCATCTGAGTATCTTAAGGTTTTTATTACTTCCAAGTGTATGTGTTCTGGAGAGACTGAATGAATTTAAAATGTGTTTTTCTTAAGATTAAAAAGAAAATCCAGTCATAAAGACATTCTATTTGCCAGATTTTAGCAGAGTGGCCCAGCAGTAATAGATTTTCAGAATTTAATATTGATACTGAAAACCCAACATCCCCAAATGTCAGGTAACTGCCTTTTATGTGTACCTGCGCCCGCGTGCGCACACACACGCAGCACAGGTGAACAACCACTCTCCATGTTGTTTTTGGAGGCAACCAACATCTTGAACAACATTGTTCTAAAATAAGAGCAAACAAAGAGAGTTTTTCAGTCTCTACATGGTTCTTGCATAGGGAGGGAGAAGGGAGGAGCAAGGATGAAGTCCTGCAGGTCACTAAAGCAGGAGAAGGAGCAGTGTATCCCTGCCGATTCGTTTGTGCCGCTTGCAGGACAGCCTCCCCCTTGGGCAGGATATGGCCCATGACTTAGAGCAAACAAGAAATGGACCTCAAAAAGTAAATAGTCTTCAGCTCTTGAATATTCTACTATTCATATTTTAATACAGGGAAGGGACCACAGTTTAAACCTTTATGGGAAGGATATCTTGCAGCGCTGACCCGCCCAAGGTGTCCCGGGACCCTGGGCTCCTCCAACCAGCGGTGACTGATGCTGGAAAAGGCCACCGCACTACCTCGGGCACGTGGGGTTGTGGAGCAGGAAAGAACTGCAGTGCCACACTGCCGATGCCTGAAACACAAGTGGGGCGGCAGCAGGGGCACCTGAGCCGCGTACGCCGCGAGGCTGGGACGGTGGTGGTGGTGGTGAAGCAGGGAGAGGTGCTGCTGTCTTTATGAGAGGTGGCAGAGGGAAGATCCCCACCCCACCAGCTGGGGAAGCAGCCTGTGCGATTTCTGTTGCTTCTTCCGCATGTGTAATTACGGGAGAGAGGGGATGATGTTCCTCCCCTTCTAGCCCTTTCTTGCGAGATGAAAATGCAGCCTGGGGGTCCAGATCTGCCCCTCACTGATGCCATTTTGTTTTGAAATGTACCTGCTGGGGAGCCAGGAGGTCTCTGCTCAGGGCCTTTGCCACGGCCCGAGACAAGCTTTAGGTGTCATTTTCCAGGGCAACACCACAGAAAGTGCTGAACCTAATAAGAGAGCTACTGTAATGCCCAATTACCTCACACATATTTTTATGTATTAGAAACTTACTAATAGTTTACTACTTACTGAAAATAAATCTGGGAAAGAACAGTAGTAGTGTCCGATTCTTCTTGGTCTGTACAATCCTGTTTTGCAGATCACTTTACAAAAGTAATCTGAAAAAAACCCCATTCGTCCATTTATAAAAATCCACTCCAGGACTACTGCTCTACTCTTTCCCTTGCTTCTTCTCACAGCTTGATCCTCAAGTGCTTTACAGCCGAAAAGCTCTACCAAGGACTTGTATGAATCGCTAGAGATTCTTCACCACAGTTTCAAGACCACTGACAAAGCTCACCGCACAGACTTGAATCACAGCAGCAAACACTGGTATGGCATTGATACGAAGAAGTTACATCATCAAAAGCGAAAAGGCAGAAGCGATTTAACCCCTCGGCTAACAGCACTTGCTCCCGATATTCAGCCAAATTTGTAAAGTCACATTTGAAAGCAAATATGAAGGAAAATACGCAATAACTTTCTTCATGAATACTAACTTATCATGCTTCCTTTAATCTTAGTAAATAATTTGGTGGACAAGTCACGTGAATGATTCAAGGGTTACTAAAAGTGAGATGGACTGTCACCAGGGGAAGTATTTATATACTTCATAACAAAAGTAGATGCTGTCATTTTAAATTTTGACTGAGGTTATGATTTAAAAAAAAAAATAATAATTGTAGAACATTTCCCCCACACCTAGTTTTTCCCTAGTTTTCACTAGAAAACTAACAGCAGTTCCAGACTGGCCCCTTTCTAAGCAGCAGTATGTGCGTGTAGCTTGAAGAGAAGTTCAGCGTTTATGTTACGGGTACCCTTACAGAACAGCTCCTGCACACTCAACAGAACAGCGTCTACCGGCCACAACTTCCAAGTTTTCTTTTCCTTGCTTTCTTTGTCAAGTAATACCCCAGAGAGCAGAAGCTGGGGCTGCAAACTGGCTTGTATACCGTGACTAGCACCCTGGATGCCACAGTTTGGAAGCCCTCACCTTAAGGCTCTTCTGCCACCAGCCTGCATTCCGTCTATTGGCAAAACCTCAGAAAGAAAATTAGTATATGGCAAAGGAAACAATGGTGAAATATTTTGAGGCTCTGACAACCGCTCCTTCACTCAGTATTACACCCTCCTTCAGAAAACACCTCAGAACAAATTAACATACCTGTATTTTTAAATTAATAATATTTTTGCTGGGCGTAAAAAAAGCTAAGAAACAAGTTAGATTCATAAATGAAAATGTATTTCACCTTTATACATGCTATACAGGTCATGCAAATACAGAAATCTACAGGTTATACAATGACACCATAATAAAATATAATGTGACGTTTGTCAAACACAATGTATCACAGCAAAACAAACTGGTTTTGTTTGTTTATCATTTAGGAAATAAATGAAGGACTAATTTGGAAGACACAGTACCATGCTACAGCTTACTGCACAGTCAAAAGAAAGTATTTCTCTGAAGTATACTAAGATAAATAGAGCTGGATTGTTGTAGGTACGATTTCTTTATACATCGCACGTAATGTCATTAGTTACTTTCCCATTGCTGGCTTTAAAGAGCACAAGAATGGGGCTACAACTGAGCTCAAGCTACACTGTGAACTCCCTTGACATGTGGGAAAAAAACCCAAACAAAAGAGAGAAAAGAAACAACACAGCCCCCCCTCTCCCCTAAGTTTTCACTTCTTTTGTGTTAGTGTCCAAAGACAGTTGTATTTATAATTTAGTCTTGTAAGGAACCGGACAAATGTCCTCAAAGCCATATATGATCTAGCATAAAGTTATCATAGTTCACCAACAGAAATAAAGTTAACACTGTATGGCACGTAATGTCTAGACATTATACATCCTGATGTGAATTTTCCCACCTAGAGGGCTACAGAACGTTAACGGGGGCTAGCAGTGTGCCCCGTGCGTGTCAGCCTTCGTGTTTCCGCTGCTATATGCCCATATTGTTTTGCTGCTGACTAAATCTTGGTTTGTTGAGCTTCTAGGAAGACAAAATACTTCTCCATGTGATAGAAAGCCTGCTGGTATTAATCAAGTGTCTGCATCTTCAAAGATTAACATGTCATCTCACCCCCCGACCACTCACTCGGATCTACTATAGCTATACTATATATAATCTATTAAGGGATTATACTAGGCATTTTGCCAACTTTGTTTACAGGTGTTACACAAGTATGCTTTTAAACACATAGTCGATAGTCGCTCCCGGACTAATTAACATTAACCAGCAAGTGCCACTAGTGACTAAAAGTGTCAATATAACCATAAAGGGATAGGTCCCACACTCCACAGTCAGTAAGAAGGCTCTTTTGATTCCAGCAGTTGTATATTTTTCAAGCCTCTTCAGCTACTGTTTTGAATTATACACCTGCATGAAAGTTGCCAATAACTCCTTATTAAAGACAAAAAAAGATAGGCACAAAACTAAAGTACAGTGTATTATTTCATTTCAATGCACTGTGGGCAAACCTCATCATTATTTACAAGAAAAGATGCCTAAATGGATGTATAATAAAACTTATGGAAGAATTATTCCAAAATAAAATGCACAGGTAAAAATCAGTGAAGTGTTGAGATGAATTTTAAATTAAAAGAAGAAATAAGTGCTTTATTAGCAGGTAAAGCTCAAATTCTAATGCACACTCAGCCTTCCCTGAAACCATCAAGGCTCTAGTTCATTGGTTTACACCAAAAGCAGCCAGTTATTCAACATATTCCCTGGGAAGACAAAGTTATATTCAGCTCTGATTATTTGAAATCCAGTGTTCAAGGACTGCAGAAGCTTTTTCAAGTGATGAAGCTCATATTTTACTGCCAGTAGCATCACAGGGAATATATATCCTCCACAAATTGCTACCTCTGTCAATTAAAAAAGAGAAGAATATTAAGTCAGCAATGCAAGTTAGATGACCTCAGCTTTGTAACGTAGAATACAAACTTCAAAAAAATCGACTGTGGCATTGTACTTTGAAACTGTCACTCAAGCCTGCTAAGCTTTTTTCATATTTTGTTTCATAAAGTTTGCCGGCTTTCCAGGAGAAGTGATTCTACACTATGCTGCAAGTATTTACAGCAGCAGCAAAGAGCAAGCAGCAACAATAACAACTGTTTTCTAGGCTGGCCCCACTTTTGACTGTTTTCTTCATGCAAATAGGCTTTGAGAACTTGTAGGGAAGGTAGTAATGAAGAAAAAAAAGCAACTCTTCCCACTGTTTTCTGAACAGGTAAAGGAAATGCTTCCCTTTCCAGGACACTTTCAGTTGTTATGATGCGCTCAGTTTACATATGATGCCAATTTACAAAGAGCTGCAAATATGAAAGATTATGCTGAATTTAAATATCTAGGAGACCAGCCTTCTTTCTCTCTCCACTTATGCTGTTTACAACTGCTATATTTTTCGGGGAAGCTCATTAAGTAATCACAGCAATTTATCATACCTAATATGTTTATCACAATACTGTACCTTTATCTGTTCTGCTGAAAAGCGAGGTTGTCAACAGATAGAATTAAGTGTATTTTCCTGTCCTGGACTGTTAAATCCCTCAATCAAGTTTTTGTTACAGTCATCTAGGCTAATGGTATCGCTGGACATCTTGGAGTACGTAGCTTGGCCTGTGAAATCCAAGAGATCTTCAAGAGCCTTGGCATTACTCGTTCCATTTTGGTCCAAAGATACACCAGGCATGAGTTCATTCATGGGTGAATATTCAGGAATAGAGATAAGTTCTTCTTTTGAAACTGGGCTATAGAAAAGATACACAAAAGGAACATGCAGAGTAAGAGGTCTGTAACTTTTCATTGAGCAACAACCAAATTAATCTTCTGACTGTCCAAAAAGGCCAGCTGCAGCAGCAAGCCTTTACCTAGAATATGTCCCAGTCTGAACAAAAAGAGGTTACCCTGTTCAGGATGGAAGGTCATACTTAATCTATGTTCCTTAATCTTTAAGGTTTGTGGTAGCTGCGTGATGGCAACGCTCATCTCCTAAAAACACATTTCTGGTAGTTTACTGCCAACTCATTATTTCAGTCCCTGCACCATTCCTTGACTTAAAATGTTTATTGCATCTTGCAAATTATTGTCCTGACCCTGCAAACATTCACCTGAAGCCCTCACACTTCACAGCTTAAATAAAAAGTTATTTCTGGTGACCTTATAATATACTTCAGTCATTAAAAATACTGTAATTTAATTTAAGCGCTGCTACCAGCTGACACTTTGCCAAGACTGGTATGGCTACTGCATTTCAGTTTGGAGGAGAAAAGGCAGAGGAAGGGGAAGGGTTTCGCAAAGATTTCTAAAACTGTAAAGGAGTGGGCACAAGTTGGAACGGAGGAAGTTCCACTTAAACATGAGGAAAAACTCCTTTCCTGTGAGGGTGCCAGAGCAGGGGCACAGGCTGCCCAGGGAGGCTGTGGAGTCTCCTTCCCTGGAGACATTCAAAACCCGCCTGGACGCGTTCCTGTGTCCCTGCTCAAGCAGGGGGGTTGGATGAGGTGATCTTCAGAGGTCCTTTCCAATCCCTACCATTCTGTGGTGGATAAGTTGAGGGCAAAACTACAGTGCATCAAAAGTCCTGTAACACAAAACCTAGGGGGTGCCCAACGACACTAGTAAGAGACTGGATTTAACACAGATCAAAGAATATAATTCACCCAACGAGACTGTACTGGGGAACTTGCTGCCAGATGTGGTCCTGGGTGCAAATGTTATCAGCAGGTTGAAGAAGGAGTTGGATAAAGTTACGAGCAACAGGTCCATCAGTGGATGTTTCAAAGGGCAAGGCAGAGTTGTACCCTGTAACATCCCTAATGTAACACTGCTGTGTGATCCTGGATTGCAGAAAGCGGTGTGCTCAGGTGCTCTCCCTAACCAGTCTGTCTTATTGATACTCTCCAAGACCAAAAAATGGGCTAGATGGACTTCCGGTCTCTCCCCGTAGGGCATTTCTTATGTATTTATGCAGATTTACTAGAAATACTGAAACAGCATGGGATGTTAAGTTTGCTTGCTGACTAAGGAAGCACCATATAAAAATTCCATCTTTAAAATTCAGAGCCAGCTTTCTCATAGCAGCCTTAAGTTATCAACTTCTTTCCTGTAAGTCCTTCCGTCAAAATCCAACAGTATTTAATACACACAAAGTTATTTACTATTTCCATACATTTGTTCCTGTTAAGTACGTAAAATCTAAAGTAATTATTTTCTTTATGCTGTTTGCATGGAGGTTGAAAAGCTCATGCATCATAGCTATGCAGTCTTGACACAAAAAAAAAAGCGACATCTGACAATATCTACACAGTAGCTACTTTCACAGAACAATCTGAAAGGTTTGGGCAAACTTGGGATCCAGAAGTAAGGCCTGTAGAAGGGTTTCAGAGCCCTGCCCTCTGCCAAATATGAGAGAGTGAGATGAGGTTCTGTTGATTCTTGTCTGAAACAACCAATCTGCACCTTGACAGGAGTGGAGTACACCACAGCAGACACCTCAGCGCCACATTGTGGGGCAGGTGAGAAGTAAAGCAGGAAAGTATTAACAAATGGAACAGAAAACTTATTGTGTGTCTAACATGAATTCCACAATTTCTGTTGGTAGATACAGTCTGTACCTCACATCCATGGACTGAACCTCATCTGCTGAATCTTCCATGCTGTTGGATTTCCCATCAACAGCTTCCAGCTGAATAAGTCCTGGAACTGACTTTAGTCCATTAGCAACTACATCTTGGGAAGGGATTACAGAGGCAGCACTTTCTAAGCTTTTATTTTTCAGGCAGGTGGCCAATCCATTGATCTCTATAAAAAAAGGTTAGAAATTATGACCGTAGCAACTTCTTTATTTAAATAGTTCTTTAAAAAAAACAGGAATGCTTTAAAGTTATAGATCAAGTAGAACGAGAGACTGACAATGCAGTAGGACTCAGTTTTATATGTGACTCATCATGCTATCCTGTCAATCCTCTAAAATTACTCTTTTTGCTGTATCTTTTAAATTTGAGGAAAAAGGAAGAGAGTGTATTATCTTTTTTGTCAAGTACTAAAAGCCTTAGCCTGGGGAAGTAAACAAATACAGATAAATTCCATATATTTTTTTTCCTTTAATAATTCTTCAAATACATATGTCCTGGTTTCAGCTGGGATAGAGTTAAATTTCTTTGTAGTAGCTAGTATGGGGCTGTGTTTTGGATTTTTGCTGGAAACAGCGGTGATAACGTGGAGATGTTTTAGTTGTTGCTAAGTAGCGCTCACACTGGTCAAGGACTTGTTCAGCTCCCCGTGCTCTGCCGGGTGCACAAGAAGCTGGGAGGGGACACAGCTGGGACAGCTGACCCCAACTGGCCAATGGGATATTCCGTACCACATGACGTCATGCTCAGTATATAAAGCTGGGGAAGAAGAAGGAAGGGGGGACATTGGGTGTGATGGCATTTGTCTTCCCTAGTAACCGTTACACGTGATGGAGCCCTGCCTTCCTGGAGACGGCTGGGCACCTGCCTGCCCAGGGGAATTAGCGAATGAATTCCTTGTTTTGCTTTGCTTCCACGCACAGCTTTTGCTTTACCTATTAAACTGTCTTTACCTCAAACCATGAGTTACCTCACTTTTACTCTTCTGATTCTCTCCCCCGTCCCACCAGGGGGGAGTGAGCGAGCGGCTGCGGGGTGCTTGGTTGCTGACTGGGGCTAAACCATGACAACATATCCCTTTTTTCATCAAGTCAAATGAAGTATAAGATTTTATAAATATAAGAGCAATGCTATTACAAGCTTGCAAGCTTGGTTGTGTGCAATAATTTTCTCCTTCCAAAATTGGAAGGTAGATAGCAGCAACCAAATCTATTGGCAGACTGGAACTTCTCATTTACAGAAATGCTATGTCAGGTACTAAAATGGAGGAGAAACTTTCTTCTGCTTACACGGCAAAACAAAGCTGAGTTTGCAGTTTCTAACATTTGTCACTGATGCAAATGTAGCTGTAAAGATGAAAGCAAAGAACCTGTGATAATACACAGTGCTCTGTCTGAGATTATAAAAAACTCTAAAAAGAACTAACTGTGAAAACAGATCAGGAAAATGCAGTGATTTTTACCTGGCTGGTTGAGAACAAGGGCCTTTGGTTGCTTTTCCACATTCAAAGTTGATGGTACCTCCAGTTTTGGCTCTTCCTTCTGTAATTAAGTAATGAGTCAACTGTACTAGGCAAAGGATTTCATGGAACCTTCATGGAACTGACTGGACCTGAAACTTGTGAGACTGCCCGGGGCCACGGGGTAGCCACAGGTCAGTCACAGCAGGAGAGAATTTTTTTTTTTTCAACTTCAAAAGGAAAATATTCTCCAAAAGTAACTGAAGAAACAGTTTCTTTGGTAGAAAACATAGAAGTGAAAACTTGACTCTCTGTCACCCCCTAGCAGGACACAATTGCCTTGTTCTCAATCCTACATTCCTGGCAGGCTTAACGCAGAGAGCTCAGTAACTAATTCACAGGCTGGTACAAAGCAGGAGGAGAGACATCACAGCAGCAAACATTACAGCTCCAGCATCCAGGAACGGGCTCTTGCCACCTTGCTAGATAGTGAGGGAGGTAAGTCTGCAACAGTTGCATAAAACTGTCTCTGTAGCAGTGGCACAACAATAACCGTGACACAGCAACAGTCATTCTCAGTTTGAAATGCAACTAAAGTTTGGGTGTAGAGTGTAGTTAGGTATACATACTAACGTAGAACTACTCTAGAGTTTAATTTGCACATATGAGTTATAAGACAAGACAAAGAAAAACCCTGCAACCACACACTGTTTCATACCTTCATTTCTGGTGTTTCACTCCTCCTTGTTCTCTTCATTATTTCATCTATTCTCTAGAAATCAAAATAAATTGGAGGGTGAGAAGGCAGACAGACTATTTAACACAAGAGACTGATAAAGGAGAAAAAAGACAAAAAGAAAAACTTTTCTCTACCCTTGTGACCCTGCTTGTCTTGAAAAAGGGAGAATAAATCAGGAAAAAAAAAAATAATCAGAAGATAGAAGAGACCTGGGAGCTGGCTTTCACATCAGTCTCACAGAACACGACTTTCTGAGTAGATGCAACTTAGAGAAAAACATTTTATTACCAGGTGTTTGCAGTTATGAGTTGTGCTCAGCTCTGGAACAAGAAGTTTAAAACCAATAGCTATTATTTTCATTTAGTTGCTTCTCCAACTCTTTCCAAATAGCTCCTTTAAAATGGAGCTTTTTGGAATGGAAGAGTAACATGAAATATCCCAAGTTATTCTTGCTGGAGACGTGTAAGGCATTACCCTAAAATACCTTTTTTCTTCTTCTTCAGTCGTTAAAAAGCCCCCTCCCAGCGAACCTTGTCTCTTTGCACTACTGGTGAAAGGAAACTATTTCTGATTTAAAGACGCTTTGGTTTGGTATTCTAATCTGCAACTGCAACATGCGTCCAGCTCCATGGTAAACAATTAAAAACAACACACTGGAAAAACATATATGGAAAGACGACCTTTTATAACCAGACAGAGGTTCTGCAACTCTGCAGTTGTTCTCTCTTTCCTGCCACGAAGCTGTAGATAAAGCTAAGTTATGCAGCTCCAGCCATTTCCTTGTGCTGTAGTGGCCATACAGCCCTGCTGCCTCTGCATAATGCAACCAGAGACAAGCCAGGTGGGAGAAAACCTGTTTGTTAATCACATTAACTTTCTCAATTAATGACATGGAGCTTTTGTTGAGTAAGTTTTAAAACAAAGCCACTCATATTCCTCAACAGTGTGTGATGTCCTGGGTTGGGTGGCAGTAGACGTTTGCCTTGGCATGCCATTCCCTGTTTGTCTCAGGCATTTAACTTTGTGGGTAGAGGCTAATCCTGTGTTTGTTCAGTGCCTAGTAGAAAGTCGTTTGCCTTGCCTTAGGCAATTCCACTTCATTACAATTTTTGATGCCCACGTTGTTCCCCTAACATGCAAGTAGCAAATACTGAGGCCTAAATATCCATCTGTAATCCCTCCAGATTATTATTTCTAGATACTATTGGGTACTTCCTGGGTTATGTACTTAAACAAGAAATGAAATAATTATCTTAAGTGAGACGCAAATATCTACCTTCTTCCGCTCCAGTCTTTCTTGCTCAATTTGCTGCATGATTTGTTCCCTTTCAAGACGAAGTTGTTCAGCTGCCTCACGGGCTTTGATTTCTGCTTCTTCCCTCTAATCAAAATGTGTAACATATGAGAGGGCCATTATTATTTCAGGCAGATTACCAGATACTATTAAGTATTTATTTACATGTGTATATAAGTATATGTATACGTATATATGCATATAAAGTTCCACATTGGTGTTTGAGATGGTACCTGTTTCTCAAGTTTGGCTTGGAGCTCTTTTTCTTGCTTTTCTTTTAGCATTTGTTCTTCCTCAGCTCTTCTCCTGGCTTCCTCTTCGGCCTTTTTTCTAGCTGCTGCTTCTTCACGTTTTCTTTCCTCCTCCTTCTTACGAGCCTCTTCCTCTAGACGAAGTCTTTCTTCTTCTGCCTTTCTTTTCTGTTCTTCTCTTTCAAGCCTGCAAAAGATACAATAAGATTCATGCTGAAGTAGATGAAACCTTTTAAACATACTGTTATATGTATGGCACACAATCAGCAGTAACTGATAATATATGCATAGGCGCACATTTTCAGGAAAAATGCCGAGATGCAGCAGAGGTTGAGCGTATGCCCAGAATTCAGGTTGCTGTCAAACTTATATCCTAATCTTATTTTCACTTCCTAAAATATTTCCTAGAAATTATAATTTCCCTTGAAAAAAGGTGGCAAAGAAAACATTTCCATTCTCATTTCAACTAGAGCTTCAATAATAAAAACATCCCTCTTCCCCTGTACTTCACACCCAGAATGCTGCTCTCTACAAAGAAGCAAGTAGTTTTTTTCTTCGTTTCAGTCAAGATAAACAGATTGCGTAAGTAGCAGCAAACAAAGCCACAAAACACAGCGGTACGCTAGAAAGAGTGGGTCTAAATTCCACCTGTGTTGTTCCCTGGCCCACTCAGGCACATCATGTTCCTCTGTTACCAAATTCAGGAGCTGCCCTGACAACTGGTCATTCTTACCCTTGCATATCAGGGATTCAAGAAATATTTCCAAATTTCCCCTCCCCTCCATGTTTTCAACAAGAGCAGACAAAGTTGCATTTAGACATCCAGAGTCAGTGATTTAACATTAGGGGCTTGAAGGAAGGGCATGATTTCTTGACACTTGCCACCAGCATCCTACGTGGAAAGCAACCTAAAAGCTTGTTCCCAGAACACAGCCAGAATTTCACTGCTTAGACACAGCATCCTTCATTATGCCTACACTTTTGAAGCCCTCAACTGCCTACAACAGAGCTGGGCAGGGAGATAAGCTTCGGTTAATTTGTTGAAGCATACAAGCCTTGCCATTTAAGGCATATACTATTACTGCAAGACTGTTTCTTCTACCTGAACCAGCTCATTCAAAACTGCCTGAAATATTTTTTTACAAAATAAAATACCTCAGGTGTGTCCTCACTGCAGTGTGGATGAGTAACACTTTCTTCAAGCTTCTTAAAGAGGTCAAATTATTATTTTCTAACTTCGCTAGTCATAAAGACTGCAAAGGACACTAGTGAATTACAGGTCCAAGCTGAAAGAAATTAATGCTTACATGTAAGCTCCCACCTTCATTCTAAAACCACCACAATTTCAAGGATCTTCAACGATACAGATTAAATTATTAGGTAATAATTTTCACAAATCCAGAGAGATACCTCTCCCGTTCTTCTCTTTCCTGTCTCTCCCTTTCTTCTTGTTCTTTTTGCAGGCGGGCCTGTCGTCTTTTCTCAGCTAGAATTTTTGAGGCTTCTTCTGCATCAGTTGTTCCTGCCATGATCTTCCCTGGGAGAAGACGACCAAGGGTGGAAAGTTAGGCAGAGAACTAAGAGTGCCCAGCACTTCCACACTCAAAGAGAGGCTAAAACGGGCCTGGTTCATGCTGGCATGACACCTTTGTTTTTCAAAAGCACACATGAGCATTTTCAGCAGAGAGACTATGGGATAGGTATGGGCATCCCTGCATTTCAACATTTTCACATCCTCATTAACAAGTGTCCTTCATACATGGGCAACGCTGCTGAAAACTATACATTTACCGGTTTTAGTACGTACCTTTACGCATTTTCATAAACCCCTGACTGAGCAGCTTCATAAAAAGAACAGTTCATTACTGTTTAAAAGCCTCACAGACCCACGATACCTTGCAATTTATTCCTGCAGTAAGACTCACCTTCATTATTTTCAGCCTTTCCTGCAGAAGGCACATGCTTCTCAGAAGCCACCTGGCCTGCCTCATCAGTGCGTGCTCCTGGTGATTTTTGATGACTGACATTCTCTTTCTCCTTGTCTGCTTTCTTTTTAGGTGTTTCCTGGCTGAGGTTAGAAGTAGCACGATGCTTCACAGGAGAAGCTGGATATTGTTTGGCATTTTTAGGAGACTGAGGGTAAGTCTTTGCAACTGTCCTGATGAGGGAAAACAAAATAAAAATCTCAAAACAGGCGATTCGTTAAGCAACTTGGAATCAAGTTCTGACTTTACTTACATCATTCTTTCTTGTCTCTGGCTACATAGTAACATCCTTTGTTTTCAGCAGTTATCCCTGCTGAAATGTAGGGATTTGCCATGGAAGTGCAAATGAGTACCAAAAATTCTTTTTTAAAAAGACCAATAATACTGTCCAAGTTGTAGGAAAGAGATACGACATCATGCACTATCTGAACCAAATCATTTTCATAATGGCCATTTCGTAAGAATTTTGTCAACATTATTCAATAGTCCATTTCAACGTTTAAAGGAAAGCTATGGCTGCTTTCTCTCTGCAGCAATTATAGTGGGCTGCAATGTGCTGCTTTCATCTGAACACTGCCTTCTCAAACATGGTCTTTTTGTAATGGTATCTGATTATCTAAAATAGCACCAAATATTACTATATTCCAAGGTAAAGCTGGGCACCACAAAAAGAGACAGAACTGACCAAACCACTGTATAGTCAGCCCCACTGTTCCAGTTAGTGTTTTAATCAGCACCAACGCGACAGACTCAAGGCTCAAAACTCAGCCCCCTGCAACCTTTTACACAGCTGCACTTGTGATGGCAACGCAGCCAACGGCTCATTTGGCTGTTGCATATTTTAGGTGAAATTATAACCTTGAAGTCATCTCTGGGAAAGCAGAAGGGAAAAGGTACTTGATATTCACTGAAAATATGTGCACAAGAGAACAGATTATGAGGAAACAGAACTACATGCAAACACTGTTCATTATTTACGTATCACCAGTAACTAGCACTAAATTCTTGTAACATCAAGAAAGGCTGGGCTGTATGACTAAGTGGTATGGAAGTAAAGAGATTACAATCTTAAAGTAATGATTTATGTGAGTCCCATTAGAAGAAATAATCCTACATTAAAGTGAACATTACACATATAGTTTTAACCTTCCTTATGGATATGCAATTATGATACAAATGTATTATCCCTTATCACTTTTTTCATCTATACAATATAGTCTCATATACTACAACATGTTTTCTGGACTACACACTCATTCTGGCAGACCACAAGCACGAAAAACATGGACAATGACTGAAAATTAATGGACTAGGGTGGAAAGATTTGTATAGATGCAGCTACAGTACTGCGTGGCCAGAGACTATTATAACCAGAACAGCATTTCCATTAGAGAGCAGACAAAAATTAAAAGTCTTTCCAGTTGGTGTGCCCCCCTCCACAATTCAAGAATTCAGAAGAAGAAAGGGTTCTTTTCTAACATATTATGCTGCATGTGAAAGAGGTTGAGACACCAGAATACAGGGAGCTCGTTCAGAGCTGCCCAGTTTGTGGGGAAGAAAAGACTGCAGAGTACTGCACCACCCATACCCTCCTCCTCCCACTGAAGAGCCATCACAGAATACAAAAAGCCCTTGGGCTGGTGGAAGAGTAGCACGCAACTAAATTTGAAGTTCAGCTCAGGTACCCTCTGCCTGCAGGCCCAGGAACTTGCTGTCAGCTCAAGTCCTCACCCTTGGTCCTTACCTGAGCTAAGCTGTAGGCATGCCAGTACCTGGCCTCCTAACTTGCTGATCCTGACCTGATGTCCTGGCTTGTCCTTGGATCTGCTTCATTAAGGCCTTTGCTGACTATCACTGGAGTCTTGGCTGACCCCAGTCACCATCACCACACCTGCCCTGGTCACTTCTTTTGGTCTGCTGTGGGATGGGTGCCTGTGGGTGAGGTCCCTGTCCTTGTCTGCCCTGCTGCCGCCCATGGTTCCTGGCTCGCCCTGCCTCACAAGGCAGCCTGCTCCTGCTGCTCCCTGACAGAAACAGGCTTTGGAATGGGTGGACAGGCAGGTCTGTTTCCAGCTCTTGTAAAAAAACAGCAGTGGGAGAAGCCAATAAGATTGGTTGGTGTTGACCAAATCTGGTTTTAGCATTGTCTGTAGTTTTCTCTTTGGGATATGGATGGACTCCCAGATCCTCCTAAAGACAAAGGCAGAAATTTCAAGGCCTCAGCTACACACGTACATCTCGTATGTGCCGAACATCTCATATGTGCCTCACCATTACAGTAATTTCCAACCACATCTCAAAAATGTAATGTATAAATAAAAAGCAAACAACATTTCTTACGCTCCTCTGCAGCACAGAGGATGCTTCTTGCTAATCAGACACTTCTTCAAAGCATAGTCCCTTCTTGCTGTCTTTGGTTTACATTTCCAACTTCACCACAGATTCCTCACAATGCTTTTTATTTAACTTGTTGTGACAGGAGAAACAACACAGTCACATAACTAAGGCTGAGTCATTTTCAGTATTAGCACAGAAGTAATTGTTTTCTAATAAAGACATGACAATCAAATTAAAGAGGGTGGTAGGAAGAGTCTAGTCATGACAGCTGTGTATCTTGCACTGCACAGGAATTAGAGCAGACTGGCTGCACAACTTACCTGTTGGACTAGAAATGCACTGAATCTATTATTTAAGTAATGCATCTTTGAACTTTTAGACCTACAGAAGTTTTTTGTTACAGCTCTTTGGGCAGAAACACAAGAAACAAGTACGCCGTTGCTTGTTTTAAAGCAACTAACAGGGAGAAGCATATAAAGGACTGATTACTGCAAGGACATCAACAGTGTAATGCAAGGGATGAAAAGCTGAGAAAGCCCATCCAGAATAAAAATACTTTTTTCAGAAATTTTAAGTAATTTATTGCATGCCTGTAGAAAGTATTAAATGAACACTGGGTTTGCCCTTGTATTTAAAACATATTGTCAACTTAGCATCTTTAACATTCCCAGACACAGGCAGAATTGTTACTGGGAAAAACCCACTCCTCCTAATAGTATTTAAATGACGCTGCTTTTTACCAGAAAGGGCCAGACTTGACTGTGAAGACAGAAAAATAGGATTATTAAGGCAAAATGTATACACACTTGCATAGGGGTGTGCTTAGGTTTTAAAAAAATGTTTTATATTTGCATTGTAAGAAAAGGAAAGGGATGTAATGAAACCCTGGTAGGAATGTGAGAACACAGAAGCGTGCCTGATGAGGATCCGAGAATTAAGGCGACAACACCCCAGAATCCAAGAAGTGGTAGCATGTTAGTTATCTGAAAGTTTGCTCATCTTAGTCACTAGATTTTACAGGGAAGTACAGAAGCACAGGAAGGATCTTGCTCCCTCCAGGAGATCTTAGTTTTCTCACCTAACTGCCCTGTGTTGACAAGGGGGCAGCAGCTTCTAAGAAGCCATTCCTACATGCACTGCAAGAACCTCTATCAGGTCTGAGGTCCTTAAATTACAATGACATGTACTTAAAAGAGGGATAGCCCACACTGCAGAAGAAATTCTCAGGAAGAGCACACGAGGGGTTCTGAGATTACTTTTACTAAGCATCGAAAATAAAATACACAGAGCACACACGAGTCAGAGGTCACATCCAATTCTGTCCCTGAACAGCAAGGGAGAGAACAGTATACTTTTTTGAAAAGCCAGGTACGTGACAGGTCATCAGTTGCAGCAGTTCAGAAGGCTGACTTTAAATGAGAAATCTGCAGCAATACCAGAGCTGCATTATTTCTGTACACCGCCCCCCCACCATCTCCCTATTAATTCAACAAAAGCTCTGCCGAAACCACATGAAGCACTTGCATGTTCTCAAGCCTGGTTTCTGAGATTGCTCTGATCACAAGCTATTCCTGGGTTCTGACATTTTTGCTTTGCTATCTGTGACATTTTCTCAAAAGTAGTTTTCTTTCACTCTTAGTTTTGATATTTTCTAGCCAGAGACAGATTCGTTTCTCTTTTACATTTCTTAAGAGAGCACAAACTCAGCACAGGTCTATAGAACAGTTATTTTGATAACTGTATTATTGCAGATGTTTTAAAAATCTTGAATTGGCCCATTCTTTAGCTTGCTGCTGAAGAAAACCTCAAAATAGTCTTGATCCAACATTCTACCCATTGTTTTTATCTTTCCAAGGAAAAACAGAAATCAAGAGTAGTAAATGTAGCACACATCAAATAAAATCTAAAACTAGGTCACTGCAGGACATAGAAGCTACTTCTGTGAGGAATTCATCACAGGTCACTTTTAAAACAAAGAGACCAAAGTCTTTTTTGTACTACTCTAGGTTCCTGTTTCGTTGGTACTCTGATTGAGCATGTGCATTTCTGACATCAGAGTGCATCCCAACAGCTGCAGTGGGGCGTCACCCAAAAGAACCACCAAGCTACGGGTTCACTTAGTGAAAGTATGAGCAAAGGACAGTGACACAGGGTGGGAACTGGAAATGAACCAAGAACCACCACCCACCAGCAGCGCTGCAGTCCCTTGTCCCTTCCCCCTGCCCCTCTCCTTCTCATATGAGGTAACGTTTTGGCAAAATAATGTAACATAGAGGCTGGTCAGAGCTTTTCATTTTTACTCACTGGCTTATACTATGGCTTATCTGGAGACACTTTGAAATCGATGGGACATGACAGAATCAAGGGAGTAGGATTTAGTTTAAAGGGACTATTTACCCAAAGACATGTGAAGGACACAGGCTTTATTGCGTTGCCATTCTATAAGATAGGACACTTAACTATTCTCCGAGGGATACTGCAAGAATAAACTTATTAACGTATAGATCTTTGAAGATGAAACATGAAAAAAATTTACCAGAGAACCTGGTATTATTGATGTTTTGAAAGATGTGAAGAACAGAAGCACTTTACACAATCAGTATCCAATAGCAAGTGTAAAAATAAAAGATAATTTCTCAATTATCCCAGTTCTCTAATCTATTAACCTTCGTCTTTGTCAACTGATCCACACTGGATTCAAAGCAATAGTTTTGGGTTTCTTTCTTGTATGACATTTCTTGATATATTTACTGTTTCAAATATCTTCAAGCTTTTAATTCCTTCCTTGCTTTTAATTATCGCTCAAGATATTTTTATTTTTTTCCCCTTTTCTCTTTTTTAGGTTCATATTTGTTCACTCATATTGTCTTGGGCGTTATGTTTTGGGCTGATCTTTTTTGCTTTCTCAGTAAAATTCGCACCTTCAAATACTTGTATTTTATTTCTGTAATTACTGTGAATCCATTCCGCCATCCGTCATGATCTCTCTTTTGGTCGAAGTTTTATTGTTGTGTTTGAGCCTGTTTCAGTTACTTTGCCATGATAAAAAGAGCTTTTTAATTAATAAATAATGAAATAACATCTAAAGATGACAAGCAACTACCACTCACAAACCAAGATGATGACTGTGAAGAGCTAGTAATTAGAACAATACCAAGAAAACTTGAATGTCAAGCCACAGACTTTTGAGAAGAAAAAAGCGTATGGCTAATTATCATCTAAATCACTGGCCACACTTGATTATTTCCTCAACAGCTTTTGAAGTTAAGGTGCTATGCAGGATCACTAACTACTAATGCTGTACAATATGTATTCTTATTTCTTCTGAGGTATTTTTTTGGCCATATGGTGTGCTGAAAGGAGAAGGATTAAACTTGTAAAAGATCATCAGTCTTGCAAGGAGAATATTTGTCTACATATTTAGTCACATTAAAATTCTACTTCAGTTCCACGGTTAATTTTAAATGACAAGGTAAGACTATACAATCTAAAGGAAGGTTCCAAAAGCCTGCCTATATTTAAATGCACTGTCCAGTCAGATCGTTATCTGCCATTTGAGTAGCATGAAGAAATGTGTACCTTTATACAATACAATATGGTGATCAGGACATCTTTTTAAATTTTATTTCATATTTCTGAGAGGATGTTTCAAGAGTGCTGAAGCAGAACTGTCTTTCTGCAATCAGTAATAAACATGGATTTAAACTCTACTCACTGTATCTCTCAGAAGGTCAAGGAGGGTGTTCTAATTGTGCCATGTTAAGATTAAATGCTCAGTAATACATTTCTAGCAGTGGTCAGAATCAGATTCTCTTGAGGAAGAGAGGGAGGAGAATAGAAAAAAAAAAAAGCGATAACTACCGTGGCTCACAATTACAGAGAAACCCACCAGTAGGCTGCTTAATTCCTCCCTATGACATCTGCTTCTTCCTCTAAAAACAGTAGTTTATATTCCTTATAGGCATGAAAACATTTTACTATAAAAAGGTTCTCCTAACTTGCACCTCTGGGAAAGAGTCTCTATCTTTGCCTAACCTTTTATGGAAATTAGCGCTACAAGTTAAGACAGGGCATACTTCTTCCATGAAGCACTAAATATCTGTTTGTTTCACAAAATCTTTTTGGTTTTCCCCCGGATGTCTCTATGATAAGCTGTCCATCCTTTTCCATATCTGCTTGTCAAGAAGTGCTTCGCTCTCAGCAATCCATTTCCCACCAATCATTTTGCTTAACTAAGTATGTCTCTTGGTATGTCTTTTATACTGGCTGAGTGAACTGAAAGATGCATTCTGAACTGGGAATATCAGTTTTCATATGTTTTTATAGATCAGACTTTCCTTTGTACGTTTTTGAGTGCCACTGGACAATGATCTGCTCAAAACTAATGAAAAAAGCTGGTTGTCATTAACGTTTCACGTAATTCCACTCTTCACAAAATTTACGTAGTTCAGAATCTGGTGATGTTACATAGATAATATTGAGAGTTTCAGAATTTGTAGCTCTATAAAACGAACCAAGAATTCCAATTTCCCAGTTGAATGCAAGAGAATGTCTAAACCAGCAAGAATGCCCAGGGCCAGATGGTTTCCTGCATTTTGTCCAACACTGGATTCACACACAAAATCATCCTCCATTAAAGGGCTATGCACTCAGAGCTGAAACAGAAACGGAACACCAGCTAGTTTTTTGAAGTGGAAGAGATTTATCAGAAAGGGGATCATCAAGACTGATTCAGATTAAAAAAAAATCCAGACAAAAGGAGATAATTTTCAAGACAAAAGCAGGACCCATGAACAGGGTCTGGGGGTGTGTGGGGGTGTGTGTGTGGGGGGGTGTGGGTGTGGGTGTGGGTGTGTAAATCAGACAGCTACTGTAAACTATGACTACTTTAGCATACTTCAGCATTTGGTCCACACTTAATATTCTGATCTAAGAAAGCTGAAGACATATTTGCTTAGACTTGTGAGTTGCAATCTGTGGTACAGGGACTACAGCTCTGCAAAAGACAACTAAGAAAAGCAACTCAGTTGCTAGTAAGGGCAGATACGCTATAGGTCTACAACTCTGCATTAAAAAAACCCCAACAACAAACAGCAACAAACCCACAGAGGTCTGCAAATAAGCAAAGATTAAAACTGATGGTTTAGATGACTCATAATTTAGTATATTTATGGAACCAGATGGCCATGCCAGCAATAGGAAATGCATATTTTAAATGCTGGAATTTCTAGTTAGTATTCATGTTCTGTGCATTTCTTCACATTAGGCAGATTTTCTTCAAAACCAATAAAACAAAAGCATGTTTAAAAAGAAGTATTAAATAAAATTTCACATGAATTATGAAATGCACCGTGATAGTTTCAAAAGGCAGAGAAGTGTCTCTAGTGACGATTAACACAATTTTACATGTATTGTATCGGTTCATCTACATCTCTCTCCCCCCCCATCTGTATATGTGTGCATATATAAATAAAATTAACTAGATTTTACACAACTCTTCAAAGCAAGCTCCTCAAGAACCTATGTCTCCTTTTATACGTAACAAGAAGCTCACAGCATATTAGACCACTAATAAGAAAGGCATACTTAGGTGTCGCAGGGGATGCAGATCGTCTGGACATGGCAGCAGGAGAATCAGACCTTCTTAGAGGAGATCCCATACCAGATGATGAACTGGGTGTTGAGGGTCGCTTCTCTTTCTTTATCTTCTCAGTCTAGAAACACAGTCCATTTTAGTTGCCATAATTAGGACCAACACATCAAAAATATATTTGATAGTTTTACTAATAAGATGGCATATAAACATATTTGTGTAACATACATTTAAGATAAAAGTTTTTTAAACACCAGCTCACAACTGAAGTACGTAGTTCTTTATTTTACATAGACATTAAAAAAAACAAAACAAAACCAAAAACCACCAAACCATGTCTTGCATGGACATAGCATACAAGTTGCAGATAAGTAACACCACATCAGAGCCTTTCCAAGAGCTCTTGGGAGGGGCAGTGGCACTGGGTGGATTTTTCAAAATCATCTATATGCTCCTGCAATGCCTCTCAAGATATGGTCAGCAGTGTACCCCGGCATCTCGCTGCAACGCTGCCAATCACATCTAGGATAGACGCTACACAAATCTTTAGCTCCCAGCTTTGGTCCTCTCACTTACGTCTAATTTAGATGGCATGAATCCCCTTACTATTAACAAAACACAGGACCTTATGTGAATTTTACAGCACTGGCATAAATTTTTTAAAACACGCCTTACATTTTGTAGACTCAGTGAAGGTGAGTGACTTGCCTTTGCTTTTCTGGAAACTACAGTGGATCAATAATGCATCTTTTAAGCAAAGAGCATTAAAAATGTCCGGAGAAAGAGTTAAGCAATTGTTATAAAACAGACGCATTGTCAACGCACTTGGCAAGTTTCTGAAATCTGTGAAGCTTGCGAATTAGCAGCAAGACTGGATAGTCATACTCAGTAGAGAGACCCTATTTGTCATCCCCAATCCCAGACGTTACAGGCAAGTCGAGAAACATACACCAGTGCCAGAAATCTCAGTTTCCAGAAAATAAACGTGTTGCTGTTCCAAATACCAGTGCTCAACATTGATTCCCAGGAGGAGGAAGATAGTAAAATGCTGCTAAACAGGAGCAGGAAAGCAACAGACGCATGCAAGGCTTACTTTCTTACTGCTGCTTCTTACAACAGGGGTAGCACTTTATTTTTATGAATGTAAAGGGAAAGATAACAACCAAAAGCCGCATCAGTTTACCCAGGAGTGAAATCAAAACCATTGCAAACCCACCTGAGTAATTTCAGCTGCAGCCGCGCCTTTCATGGCATCGGAAGTGGAGGGCGAAGTTGCCTTCTTTCTGTCGGTGCTTCGGGTGGGGGAAGGCTTGTAGGGAGATTTAAGAGGACTAGCTGGTGCTACACGAGGACAGATATGGAATACTAAAGAGTTATAGTACAATAGCAAGAGCAAAAGGGAGCACAGACAGAGGAAGTAAAGGAAAGGAGAAAACAGCATACTTCTATGTTATAACATTCAAAAGTAGTTTTCAAGGTTTTTTTAAAAAGTGTTTCAAAAGATGACATTATATAACACATTCAACATGGTCCCATGTTTAATAAAAATGCCTCAACTGAAAGTAACATTTTATAGGATTTTTTTTAAATTAGCTGTAAATATTGCTCTCTTACTCATATACCTTCTGAATCACCTGACTATGACTGTGATTCTTTTCTCTTCTGAAAAGTCCAGCCTCCTTTGCATATGATAAAAAGAGTAATCAAACAATTCTAGTTGGGTGACTTTTGAACAAACACTGCAAAACAGGAAAGGTGACAGAAGAGTAGGGAGTTTGGGATTTGTTTGCTTTTTAAAAAAGCCTAGATACGGCAAAAGCTCCTAAATACCTTAGTTGCTTTTCAAAATAATACTTAATTAAAAAAACAAACCCAAACCTAAACTAAATGCTGCTGAGGTATTTCAGTTACTGTAACTTGTGGTAGACATCAGTTTGAGTACTACACATGCATTACAGCTTACAGGGCAACCCTTTCTGGGTATTTTTTCTTTATTTGCAATGTGAACAGGATGGTTTTTTAAATGGGATATTTTACTCCTGTTTTTGTTCATATCGCCTTCTAAGGTGCAACTTTCACACACAGAGAACAATCAACAGAGTATGTGCTTTGTTAATAACACAGATACTAATTGCAGCCATGGGATGGTGCATTTCCAATCGTATTCAACTGAAGTCAAGAAGGATATTGACTTAGGAAAAGCAGTAATTATGCTCAAACGTAAAGGAATTCACATTTCCTTTTTTTTTTTATTGGGAGAAGTCCTATAAAATATCTTACAAAACCTTTTTGTATGCTTTTAAGTTTAACTGGACCTGTGTATTCTTTGACTGACTTTCTGGCAAGTTGGCAAAAGTTCACTGAATATTAAGAAAAATGTTCAGAAACCTAAGTGCTGCTTCAACTGTAAAAAAACTTTAATTGTATCTGTCCAGTAACAACTGTTTGCCTGAATATCTTGACTCAGAGTGACATTAATAATGCATTGACCTAGAGAAAGAGTCTTAAATTGAGACTCCTCATTTCTAAGCTTACAGAAAATGTAGGAGCAGATCAATTTTGACCCAAACTTAATGACGTGAGGCACAGTATGAACTCCTGAAAAGGAAGAACCCTCCTTCCTGTTCAAGAAATGACTTCTGTGGAGAGAAGTACACCACAAATGGGAGATGTCCCTCAATGCTTTTGCTAGCAATTACTGGCAAAACCATCCATGGCCCCTCTGAGTACCGATGCTGTTTGCAACCTGCGCTACAGCCCAATTGCCTTGTGAGGAAATGAGTAGAGCATGCTGGTTCAGAGAGCTGTTCCCAGAATCAGCACTCCTGGTTCAGCCGAGGGGAAAAGCAATCTGCAGACCAAACTGTATCCTTGTCAGCCATGCCAGCGTGCTACTTTAAAGATCCTGCGATGAAGAGGGAGATAAAGCTGGGAGTTTACAAACAAAATGAGTGGGGAAGGATGGAAGTCCCTACTTACTTATTCAATATCAGATACAACACAGAAGACAACATCTGTAGGTGGCCCCAGCAATTCGCCTCAAAATGTTAAGCAGAATATACTGATCTAATTTCAAGGTGGCTTTTGTTCAGTCTTAGCAGTAGTTGATCCCTGAGCAGTAAGTAAACTGGGAATTTTCTCATGGGCCAAGTACTGTATGACAGCATTTCTGCTTCCAACAGATGCTGCTTTTAATGTAGAACCAAGGGAAGTAATTTCAGAGCCATTCAATACCAATGTCCCTATGCACTGCAACAAAGAAGTAATGCACAAAGGGAGGTAAGCCTGCTTTGCAATCAATTTTTATATAGCTTTGTATTAAAAGCACAGATGCAGGACCTGAGCCTATTTCAACCATGCCGTATGAAAGCACTGATCAGAAAAATGATCAGTCTTATACTGTCTAGCCAATTTTATCCTGAAAAAAAGTGCTTCCATTTGAAGGCAGGCATTTGGGTGTGGGGTTTGTTTTTTTTTTTGTTGTTGCTGGTTTTGTTTTAAATAGAAGTAAAAAGAGCTGTTAAACTTCTGTCCTTGTTTCAGCAAATACCACAGCTAGGTATAGTTTTATAAGCAGGAACTACTCTGGAAGTCAGACACCTGCCTAAATCTTAGCAGGATTGGAAACATTAGTTTTATAGATCTTTGCAAATAAGGGTTTTATTAGACAGCCATTTACAGATAGGAATAGTAACTATCATCCCTAATTTTTAGTTCTTAAAGATCTAGATTAAAGATTTCTGGAACTGACATCTCCCCATCAGTGTGTCTGGTTTTTTGCTCTGAGTAAGTTAGAGGCAAAAAGTAATTTAACAGCAAAGAACTGGAACCTTAGTAAAAATAATTAAGGCTCAAATGGTGCACTGGGATTTTTATTCTACATACTATTTGGGTGTGCAAGTTGATTAAGTTAATATATCAAATAAAGCCTCTGAGATGTGTCACACACTGGTCTAAAAACCTGTTTGTTAAAGGAATATATTCGGTTTCCCACTGAGTTAGGTTTTAGTGATTTTGTTAGTTCATTTTTTTGATTTTTTTTAAAGTATGTTCTTTTTAAAGAGACATTTAGAACAAGACAAACAAGATGATGTGTTTTTTGAAGCTTTTAAATACACTGCTATCACAAACAACTTATTTCATCATTGATTTTGTACCATCATGTAAATTGTCATTTGGTTCATAGTACTCCGTTTCTTTCAGCAACTACTCAAATGCAACCAAAAACATACCTTAACTGTTTCAAAGTGAGTAATTCACATTTTTTTACCTGGATTATTGCACTGCTCAGAAAGCATTAATGTACTTCTGCTTCTGGCTAAAGATGACTGTGTGGGAGTCAGCAGTCGAGAAACAATAAAGTTTTCCATTGGACTAAGATGCATGCGGTGAGCTGAAGGATGGGAGCAAATAAAATAAAATTTAAAATGCAAAGAAATAAAACAATGTTACGTTAAAATAACTGAAACAAAATGATGAAGTGATCAAGTGAAATGAAAAATATCTTGAAGTGTTTCAGCTTTAAAATATTTAAAGAGAATTTTCATTCCCTCTGAAGAAAAGGTTTCTAGTTTCTCCATCACTTTAAATTATTTTCCCACCTGTACAATAAATATTGTAAGGTAAAGACCGCGTTGCGTTTTGTTCTTACACAGAGACAAGTTCCATTCTGCAAAATGGTTGCTTTCATGACTCAGCATAAAAAAGGTTTGCCTTTTTCCCCAGTAGAAAAGGTGAAACATTTGGTATAAAAGCGCAGTTACTCACTGGTGTGCCAACCATACTGGGACTACATTTAAAATTTGCAGTCTCATTGCATTATATAAGTCTTATTTATACATTACGCCTGCATTCCTCCCTACTCCATAAATATAAGCATCAACCATGTAAGAATGATATTTATAGATGTTCCTATTACATGCATATATATATAGCTATCTATCATAATAACCTCAAAGCTATTGATGAGTTTTCATTAAGCAATTCAGAAATGAAAGTAAGTTTACCTTCTCTTTTCATTCTAGAAATAAGCCTTCATTGTCACTTATTTCAGTTAAGTTTTTTTGTCAGACGTGGGGGGGGGGGGAAGGAAGAAAGACACAAAACAAGCAAAAAAGAAAATGCCAAAGAGTTCACAGTGGGGTAAACCCTTCGGTCCTCTCTGTAGTGTTTAGTAACCACTAATCCCGCAGGATGATCATCTTTTGCTGAGCCTCTGATGGATCAGGGTTTCAAATCAAATTAAAGGGCTCTACAACTCTGGTCACCAGACTGCAGTCTCCCAGGTGGTTCATTGGACATACTTCTGCCCACGGCACATGTCAGGTCTATTGTTGAGCCATGCATTTGGTTTGCTTGTTTTTCGTTATTTGGCTGGAAGATCACAAGCTGTGGAGTTATAGGAAATTGCTGCAGCCGCCACATGTACTTACAACCCTGTTTGCTGGAGTATCAGACATGGAAAAAGAATCAGTAAAAAAAACCCCACAGCATTTGTCACTGGCCTACGATCTCCAGCATGGCACCACAGCCTTGGGATGGGCTGCAGAACTATTTCATTGTATTAACTTACAACCCCCAAAAATGTTTGAGTTCTTTTGAATAACAGACATAAGTGAGTTACATAGCTATATGGACAAGAAGTGCTTTAAGCAGATTGAGAGTTGATGCTGGTAGGAGACCAGCATATTCACTTGCCTCTGTCGGGGGAATGTGTTATTGCCGCTGTGGAGGAGGAGAGGCGCTTACTGATTGGCGATTCCATTTGCTTTGGCAGATTCATTGTAGAAGCTGAAAGTTTGTCACATGCTGCAGAGAGACGCATTGAAGATATTTGTATTCACATCACAGCATTGATAAACTCTCAAAATTAACCTCGCATTTGTACTCCTGGCCCTTGCCACTGATCACGTCACTGAATAAGGCATGAGGTAAGATCTTTCTGACTGCTGGAGAAGCAGCATTTTATAAGACGTACATGCTTTCGGATGCAACTTCTCTGCTTGTGAATTCAACATTCCAGTTTTACGACAGCCTATCTTTTTTACTGCCGCAAGCAAATAGGTTTACATCAAGTCTGAAGAAGTGAAGCCATTCTGATACAAGCTATTCAATACCAGCACAAGCAGAAAGTTACCTTAAGAAAATCAACTGCACACATGACAACTCTGGACTCCTCGTCTCCTTTCCCCCTCCCCTCTACTTTCAGTCTGGGAGAGCTGGGGAAGACTTCAGGTGTTATTCTAATAGAAAAATGAAATAACCAACACTTGTGCGTTTGCACGATGAAAACTCACTGTTTCAGTGACTGATCTGGCACCAGCAATTTGCCTTTATATTTTTGTTATTGAGAATACTTTTTTTAAAAAAGTATAAAAAGCATTCTGGTACCACCCCAAGTGCTTTCATTTTTCTTCTGAAATACTGGTTGACAAAGTCTGTCTAGGCAGAAGACCTACTTCCTACCTTGGCATTTATTCAACTGAATGACAGAAAAATGGTATTCAAGTATTACTACAGTGTACCAGTATATGATGATCACTGCATAATGCTCAAAAGCTAAAAGCACAGATTTTTGTCCCTTAAATTTGAATTTTATTTCATTTCATTCAAAACCAAAAATATTTTCAGCTAGACACATATGTGGCCCTAATTCTGCAGGTCCTAAGTTACTGCATTCCCTATTACATCCACTGAAATGTTGCCCAAGTGGGGTCTGCAAGATTTGCTTCCACCTACTACAGTAAACAATACAATTCTCTACATTTGCTATTTTAAAAAAGCAGGCATAATGCTGGTATGCTGCAAAACATTAGTCACACATCCAAGTGGCTTTGTACGTAAGCAACAATTAGGACAAAATTTGAGTATTTGCACAGAAATAATAGTTCTGTGAGATTGTGGGCAGAACAACATTTTCTGTGCTTTCTGCAGGAGTAACATCCAAACCTAGCTCCTCCTTTGGAGAGAGAAGGAACCTAGTTCTTAAAAGCACAGGCTATGTTACATTTTCAAAATGCCAAGTGCATTTGCAATCAAAATTAGAAATACTATATGCAATCTATTCTTAATTTTGGAGGCCTCATCTACTTCACAGTCCTTTTATGGGAATAACAATTAAAAATAAAAGATAACTGAAAAACATAAAAGAAAACAAAACATGATTGCCTAAACAAAGTCAGCTACTTGAGTTTGTTTCAAATACCAGTTGGCCAAAATCCAATTCGGGGGCCTGAAAACGTAGCATGGCTGTTCATACCAAATTTGCTTGTTCTTAAAATATTGCAGAAAAAGGCCCTTGAGATGGAAAAGAGAGGACTGTTTTGATTAAACACCATCTCCATAACACATTTTCTCTTACTGTGCAACTGAATTTTTTTTTTCAAACTCCATCTGCACCTGTGCATGTCCATGAGAACTGTCACATATATGCGTAATTATATTTACACACACACACAAACACAGAGCGCCCACAGAATTAACAGAGGTGAAAATCTGAGTGGTAGAAATCTACAGTTAGTGAGAAAAACCATGAAATGCCTCTACTGTGCTGGAATGTGAGGCATGCACTGCTCCACCATGGCAAAATTAAAAGGAAATTAAAAAGACATTTGGTCCACATCGCTAAGGGTAATGCTGTAGAGCACCAGACTGAAATAATAAGAAAACAGTGGTTAGGAAGGACAAGATCAGTGGATGGATTACAGTGATTAGAACAGTTATAAACGAGACACGATGGTACTGTGATTCTCTGAAATACCATTGAAGGAATCAGCAGGAGCTGTAGAGGTCACAGGGTCTGGAGGAAGGGTGTTGGCAGCTAAACCTAGAACAGGGGGTGGGGTATTTTCTGATTCACCTACACAGCAGAGAAATCAGAGCAAAAAGAGGTGAAAGAAATTACTGAATAAGTTGGGGGAGGTGGAATTAAGCATAAACTGCATCACAATGACAAACTGTTTTTTTCCTCAAAGTACTAAAGACTTCATTTATTACCATATATTTAATTTTCTGGCTTTTCTGATGGCATACTGTGAAAACTATGATGTGAAACAGAGTTTGCCTTTTTAGAGTTAAGTATATTTACACACTTTTTAAAAGAGAGTAACTGTCATATTTCATCATCACCCAAACATGGATATTTTTCCCCATAACAACAGTTTATTCAAACCTGACAAATTTAAATAAATTGTATGATTTAAAACAGAAAACATGCTTCTTTTTGAAATATAAAAGCAGTACATGACTGATTATGTAATAAAAATAATTTGTTCTGAAGCCAAATCAAAAAGAGCAGCAACAAAAAGTATGTGGGGAGAAAAAACCAAACTATTTTAAACTGCACATGCTGCATAGTCATCTAGAAATTCCCGTCAGGTTTTAGAAGTACCAAACAAAAGCAGATCATCTTTTGCAAGGCTTAGACAGCACTCAGTCCTTTGGTGAATATTAAATTTGCTAACTGTGTGTGCGTGGGAAGACAATGTGAGGGAAGAGAATAAGGGAGAGAGAGCATAAATTTTAATTTTAGCATTTAGCATCCTCCAAACAGATTCTGGTTACTCTATTAAAATGATCTGTGTTCCTAAAGTTAGGAGTGACCTTTCTCCTCAGAAGGTATTAGAGAGAGGAAGCCTGGCAAGCAATTACAAAGCATTTATTCACACCCCAGGGCAGTAGCCCCTACAGTACCACCCTAACTATAAAATGCATTATCCTTACCATCTCCACAACCTCATGCATTTTGCACTTCAAGATCTGCAATGCAGGCAGCCTGTTTCACTTACCATCTCTCCCTCCTGAGCCTGCAGCCAGTGCTCCTCCCCACGACCATCGCTTCTGCTTCTGTTCCAGCTGCTGGCTTCGTTCAAGAGACCGACGCATCATGGCTTCTAAACGTTCCTGGTTATGTTGGTACAAAAACAGAAACCAAATCTGAATCAGTTCTTCGGGGGCTTTATTTTCCTCTTCTGAAACCATGCTGAAAATACACAGTTACCCTGTTGCTCCACGCAAGATGATTACAGGACCTTGTTTGCAGTAAAAGAAAAAGGACTGAATAAAGAAGGTATCAGCACGCTACCTACCTCCAGATATGTGTATCCTTTGTCTGCAAGCCACTGAGGTCACTACAGAGGCCTAAGTAAATAACACAGGTTGCATCACTGCCTAGCATCTGCTCCTGCTGGTGAGGCTGCTGCTGTGCTCTGGACTTAATTTGTATAAGAATAATGCTCGACAAGCATTAACTCCTTCTTGCCTATGCAGACCTCAGGATTTCTTTCCATCCCTTTCTAAGCACAGCTAAATTGCTGCAATGCCAGTGGCTCCTCCTAGCCACGTAGAAAAATGATCGCTTCAAACCCAAAGTAGGTTACTTTGCAGGATGCCCACTTTATTTATTTATTTTTACAAAAACTCCCTCCTTTCTCCCACTATGTTCTTTATGGCCTAGGCATTTAAAAGCTTCTGATTTCCCCTCTGTGTATTTTTTTCTACTGCATACCCAGATTGTGCTGTTCTGAGATTTTTTTCTTTTCCCACTCCACCCCCATATTCTTCTCCATGGCTTGATGAGTTAGGTTTTTCAGATGGGGAAGAACAAGATTTCTTTCCTCCCCCAAATCCTGCTCTAACTTTCACTTACAACTATGTATGGTCGCCTTATTCCCTCCGCACCACCTCCTAACTCTCACTCAAAGACCTCCACTCAGTTTTGTTCCCACCTCCTCCCTATGCTAGTTTCTCAGTGGTCTATTTTTGTGGCAGTGATCTCTGCACCTTTTCTTTTCCTCCTTTCAAGCAGATAAAATCTGGTTCTTCCCCACCCACCCTTTCATCACCTACCACTCTCTTCCCCTCCTCCTCCCAGTACCTCATTCGCATCTGGCAACCTCTTTACCTTCACATTTCAGCAGCCCAACCCATACTGTGAAAGATGAGTCTACTCTTGCCTCCAACTCCCAATGGTTTTTAGCCCTTTGATCCTATCAGTATTTTTGGTCCTATTACTTGCCGTCTTTGCTATGTCCTTCTGGTCTAGTATAAAACTCCTACTCTATCCGCTTCAAACTCTTGATCCGGTAGGTTTCTGTGATTGTATCATATTCCCTTCGATTTCTATCAATCCCCTGCTCTGTCTCCCATATATTTTGGTAGCTCAGATCAACGATGCAGAAAACCTCTCCCGCATCTCTTGGCCAGATTACTTTCTCTCACTGATTCATTACTTTGGTCTAGGCTTCCTATTCCCCCTCTCCGAGATACTGTACCACAAAATTTCAGTCTTTGTTCAGGCAAGTGTCCTTCAGCCTCTGCACTGGTGTTGAGCCTTTTGTCTCCGATAGAGCTCCTTCAGCAGATCAGACCCGACATCAGGCACCTCCAGCAACTACCATGCCTGGAACTTTTATGCCTGTACCTGTAAACTTCGTGTTACCTTTCTGGGGCTCTGTTTATAGTCACTGGCTTTCTACAATGCCAGATGCCCTCTCATCATCTGGTTATCTGCAATATACTTGTGTCTCTTCAACATCTTCAAAGAATCTCTTCTACTACTATGACTTCCAGTAATTTATTTCTGACCTCATTTTTTCCACCTCATCCAACCCTGCTACCAATTATCCATCAATTTCAGCAGCAAGCCACGACCTTGTCTTTAAGCTATCTTCTCTTAGTTTTGCTACAAATCACTGGTACCACAAAGAATTCCATTATAACACCCTCTATACAAAGAGTAAAAAAAGGCAATTTTTGCATACCCTTTCTATTATTCTCAGCTCTCCTGTTCCTGTTACCTTTCAGCCAGGTGACCCACCCTGCTGTTACAGTTTCTGCTGCCTTCTCCAGGAAGGCGATCTTTCTGCGCGTGTTTTGAGACATCCCTTCAGTTTTGTCCCCCTTTTATGTCTTTAGCTCACAGTCTATCAGGTAACACCATTTAAAGACCACTGAAAGCAGCAGCCGCTTCCCCCATCCTCCCTCCCCCTTTTTCCCCCCTTCTCCCTAGTCAGTGCCATCAGTGTCCAGGCAGGCACGCAAATGTGCACTCTGCCTCTTTCCTCCTCCTTTTTCTCCCTACAGAGCAAACACACGAAGCAATATAAAGCTTAAGCACAGCCTCTACTGCAACAGCACAGAAAAAACCCACAGTTTTGAATACCCTACCGCTTCTTGTCCATAGTTCAGATGTGAAAAGAAAGCAATCTTCCTGTCTCTGGAATCCAAAGTCACTCCCCTCTGATTTAGTTTGCTACTATCTGTCTTTCTTCTCTTACTACATGATGATGCAATTTTCATGTTTAAAACCTGCGCGTGCCAGCTTTGCATTTCAAGCTCACGCTTTTTGCCTTTAACTTCTCACCTCCCAGCGTTAATTTAATTGTTTGAGTCCCTTTTCCGTACCTACTCTTTCCAAACCTCACCTGCTATTTCATCACCAGTTCTTCTCTGGGTTTTTTTTCGTTACTTTCTTCTACTACGCCTCTGGCCCCAATATACCTTTCTACCCACATTCTTAACAAAGGAAAATGACACTCCCATTTCTTTCTCATTAAAGCACTTACACAGAATCTTTCTTTCTTTCCATATCTAATGAATATTGTTATACGTTAATCAAAAAAGAAAAGATTAAAGCAGTCAAGTTTCAATTATCCAGGTGATTTATGTTTGGGTTTTGGGTTTTTTTAAACACTGATTGGAGCAAGGACCATTGATATTCTGTAGTTTGCAAACCACAGAATACACGTACACCATCTACTATGAAAGTGCTGTTGTAAGAGTAAAATGCATGATGAAATAGATTAAAGAAATTAAATTATTTTTCAGACATATTTGAAAACCCATGCTACCTACAATCTGAGGTTGAAATCTTCAACTACATGATGTGGAAAGGATGTGTCTTTCATTTTCATTTGCAAATAGCCTTTTATTAAAGCACTACAGAACATAATTATTAAAGCTCATGAAACTCTGCAGATATAGCTTAGATAAAGAACAATATGAAGGCCATTTTCACAAAGAAAAGATAGTTATTTAGAAAACATTTTAAGTTAGCACAAAACTAAACAGCCAAAGAAAACAATAATACACAGGGAAGCACAGCATAAACAACTCATACATTAATAATTGTATGTGATGAAAACTGAACAAGATAGAGCATTCCTTCGTCAGCAAATAACGTGCAAAACCATTCCTTTTGGATGAAGTACTTTCTTATAAATATACCAAACTATGCATGTGATTCTCATTTGGGAACTCTAACAGCTACAGACAGATGAAATAATCTCTGCACTAAAGACATAGCAAGCTTCCACAAAAAAACTACAACACACAAGCTTTGCATGTAGGTTAAATTAAGAATGAGTAAAACCATAAAAAGAGAGCCATCTACTGCTAATATCTGAGATATACACGTTACTTTCCAAAAATCCTGTTATTCATCCAGATTTTACTCAGACTAAGCAACAGAACAAACATTCGCAGAACAAAACACACAAAAAACAAACAAACCCCAAACAAACAAAAAACCCAAACCAAATCCAAAAACACACAAACCCAAACAAACCCAAAGACCACTAGTGAGAATTCAGGCAATTTGACTGAAGCACTTCCCTTTCCTCCATCTTAAACATGACAGAGATGTGAAAACAAGGAAAACAGTAATTTTACAAGTATTATGACTTCAGATGATTTGTATAAACAGTTCTAAAACAATCTGCCTTATACCTACAATACAAACATCTAAAGGAGCCCAAAAAACCTCCTTCTCTTCATTTTATATATTCATCAGCACTGTATATAGGTAGCTCACTGTTACCTGATATTACCAGCTGGCTTCATCTATTGTGGCTGTGTGGAAGAGCCACTCAAAAGAGCTCTGTTATTTTTTATTTAAAGAACACACTAAAAAGCAGTGCAGTATTTTTAGATTTAACTACCCTTCTGAATAGAATGAATTTCTACTGTCAACCAATTACAATTACAGTGGGTGGAAAGGGAAAATTCATTAAGGGTGCGTGCATCAAAGAACGACATGGGACAAATGAAGGTTCTGCATTAAGGTACTTGGGGAGCTACAACAGCAAGTAATGGCAAGGGGAGAGCAGAGGACGGTCGGTGTCGTAATGAGGACTAAACCCTTCTCATGTCCACTGCATGGCAAACAGAGACTGCTTGCATAGCAATCAACCAATTTGCAGCAAAATTTCTGTATTATTTGTGCAACTGAATTCCACTCAGTATATGAATTGCCAAAAGATTTTTGGAAAGCAGTTATCCATTCCATATATTATAATTTAAAAAGTAATTAACTTTGAATTATAATATAGTAAGTAATTAAAGCTAACACACCTTCAGAGTTTTTCACTCCCTTGTGTTTAAGTGCATACTTTTTACTAATGTAACAGATAGTACACGTGCACCAAAACAATCTCTCCAATGCTGCAGGATATTCTTTTCCAGTTAGCAGTTGTTACACCAATCTCAAGTTTGAGTGCTGGATTAGATTTGATGCTGTCTACCAGAAGTGGTTCATTTAAATATTAGTATTTTAGTGAAATTAGTACTGATTCTACCAATTCCCTTTTCAACAAAATCTGATGGTTTTATTAAAAATGGATCTTTGACTAGATGGATGTCATTGCTTTTATTCACACTAGCATCCTTGTCATGGAAAGGACTAACTTTGCTTTTATCCAGCCCCAAAGCCACTGGCTACTTATTGTTAAAAGCAACTAACAGCTTCTGTTCAACAACATGATTCTTTCCTCAAGGCTCAGAGACTGCTTTTACTAAAGGAAGTGGGCAGGTTTAAAAGTAATACAGAGGGAAGGGCAGAGCTACTGAAGACCTGTGCAGGTAAGAAAGATGCAGTCAATGTAGACAGGACAATTTTCAGGCAAATTGATTCAGTTCCTGTCTGAGGAACTCGACACACTTCCATTGTGCTCCCCAACAAGCTCCAGCTGCCCCAGAGGAGAACTCTACCCGAACACCTCCACTCTTATCAACACAGACTTTAAAACCACCATCTCTTATCTGGCACTGTAGAAGGGAAAAAGTAAGCAAAATAAATCAAACTTTAGCCACCTCCTCCTTTGAGAAGTCATTTGCATGCAAAACAGCCAAACAGAGGATGCTCTGATGTAGGAAGCCAACAAGTCCCCACAGTTTGTTAAGAGCCATTCATCTTTCTCAAACTCTTACAGATGCAACGACAATATTTTACAGAGAGATTTATATAACCTGTTCCAATCAGAAACATGCACTGTCTTCTGCTGTGTTAAAAAGCAAGGAAAAAGACTTAAGGAAGATATAAAGGACAACTAATAAGGCAGAAAGCAGAGAAGAAAATCTCTTTATTTGGCACTTCAGGCACCTGATGAGCAGGTAAAATGGGTGCTCCAGCCCCCACCTAGTGTAAACCAGTGTTAAAAGGAGAAACACTGAGGACACGCTGCAGTACACTGGCTCACTGGCCAGGGTGGGAAACAGGTGTGGGAAACACGGGTTCAAAGCTCTTCCAGTAAAGAAGGCCTCAAATATCTAGAATGACTCATAAGTAGTGAGTAACTTGCAGTGCCCAGGGACTGCAACTTCATCACCATCCTTACTGCAACTTCATCACCATCCTTACTGCAACTTCATCACCATCCTTACTGCAACTTCATCACCATCCTTACTGCAACTTCATCACCATCCTTACTGCAACTTCATCACCATCCTTACTGCAACTTCATCACCATCCTTACTGCAACTTCATCACCATCCTTACTGCAACTTCATCACCATCCTTACTGCAACTTCATCACCATCCTTACTGCAACTTCATCACCATCCTTACTGCAACTTCATCACCATCCTTACTGCAACTTCATCACCATCCTTACTGCAACTTCATCACCATCCTTACTGCAACTTCATCACCATCCTTACTGCAACTTCATCACCATCCTTACTGCAACTTCATCACCATCCTTACTGCAACTTCATCACCATCCTTACTCTGACCTCCACTGCTACTATGCATACGGGGTCCAAGGGGCTCATCACAAGAGCTGGGGGGGTGGCATTTGGCAGATCCTTTAGCAGAATTCAAGTGGAATTCACGAAATGAAGGAATGACAAGTATTCATGAAGGGAAGCCAGGAAGTGGTAGCATCTCCTTTTTCCTCATCATCCCCTGTTCTACAGATTATTCCCCTGCTTATCCTTCCCTTCATCAGAGGCTCCTGGATTTTTCCTCCCACCAGGTCTAATCCATCCCCAAAAAAGCAAGCATCCTCGCCTGTCCTCCTGGCCACGTAGCCTTCTCTCAGGTTCCTGAAGCTGGGGAAAGGGGGAGGTAGGGAGTAAAGGAAAGGGAAGGAAAGGGAAAGGAGCCAGGCCTGAGCCTGCCTTGGCTCCCAAAAGGTTTCGCAAAGTTTAAGCTTGAAGGACCAGCCCAGTGAGCAGAGCTAGGAATGGTATTCGTATTATGACCAAACACTTGGAGGCAGCCTTTCTCTCGCCATTAGAGAAGTCTCCCACCACATGTACAGCGTGTTGGGGAGGTATAACAGGTTTGCTGATGCTTGGGAGAAACATCGGTGTGTGCTCAGCCTCTTGTGTCCATCTCTGGGCAAGTAGAGGAGGCCACTACAGGAGATGGGGTCACACTGGTCCCCCTTTGGGTCTGAGCTGGCACAGCCTCTCACGTCCAACAACCCTGCTCTCACTTCTCCAGCACAGGCAAACCATGCAGGCATTTGCTCATTCTTCCTACATTTCTTCCCCTTCCTGCCCGCCTCTGGTGCAAATTTTGAGGGCAGGGTTTTGGAAGTTTTTGTACTTGCCACTTTCCCTTACAACTGCCATAAAGGGGATTGATTTTGCTTACCTGCGAAAGGTTATTACAGCAGGAAATACTGGGGAAGGAGCACATCAGGTCAATGACATTACCACAGAAGGAGAGAGAGCTCCTACACTTCGTTTCTGGTTTTTGCCATTTTTCTTAACAAAATTTGAAACAAACCACATGACAGAATATTTTAAAATTAATTCTCAGCTTTTATGTAAAAGCCACAATCAGTATATTATAGTTGAAAGAGGAATGGCAGGATATAATTGTCTTTTCAGGTTAAAGTGAAAAATCAAGCAACAGCAACAAAAAAAAAGGTCAATGGACAGCAGTATGTTATTCTGATCCCATGCAGAAGTGTTTTACCCCTTTTGCAAAGACATTTTGATCAAAAGTTTAGGGCAGAAAAAAAAAAGGAAGGTTAATAACTGTGGATGTCTAGAGCCTTTATATCTACGAACTGGGGAAATATCTTCTGAGTTTTTGGGTGGTTGGTTTTTTTTTTTATGAAACCGCTACCCCCTTTTCCAAAAATCATTAATTCTTTATCAGTTGCAGTGTTTTCTACAGAATGCCATGCGGAGAGACAGACACATACACACACCGCATTCAGAGATCTGCATCAGAAATTGGACTCACTAGAGCAAAAAAGAACCTTAAACGATCTCAGCAGGGAGAGCAGAAGAGAGGAAGGGTATGAAGATGCTTCAGAAGATATATGATTAATTCTGTTCTGTGCTAGAATTTTAAACCAGCCTAGATTCCTCACTGCTTTAAATAATAATTTCTGATTTTATATCACTGAGGAAAACACCAACATATTTTCATAAACATTATTTCAGTTTCATGGGCAGTAAACACAACAGTAAGAAAAATCTTTCCTTTTTATGGAAACACTCATCTTTAAAAACTACCTTCTGGGAAGCTTGTACTTTATCATTTGACAGTCAGAGTCCCAGATATGTTACCATAAGTAGATGACTACTCTGTGAGATCAGACAAAAAAAGAAACAAAAAAAAAAGAGAGAGACAAAAAGAAAGGCTGTGGAAGGTGTTTTTGCTGTACAAGTAGTAGAGTACTTATAGCTGTGGTTTCTGGTTTTTGCCATTTTTCTTACCAAAATTTGAAACAAACCACATGACAAAATATTTTTAAGTTAATTCTCAGCTATTATGCAGAAGCCACAATCAGTATATTAGAGTTCAAAGTGGATTTCAAACTCACAAATTCAAAGATTTGTGTTTGCAGTTCCTGAAGTAATACCCACATGTGTCTGGGGGAAGAAAAAAAACAAACCACCACCCCAAAACCCCATGAAACAAAACAAAAAGAGATCAACGTTTAATGCATGTCAATATTCAGCTATGTTTAACGGTAACATACAGAGTTGCTCTGCTGTACATTTCCCAAAGGACCTTACCTCTTCCTCTTTAAGCTTTTGTCTCCGTTTTTCTTCAACAGCTGCTCTCTTCTGTTCCTCTCTCTGCCTCTGTTCCTCCAGTCTTTTCCATCGCTCCTCAATTTGCTTTTCATATTGAAGTTTTGCTCTTCTCTCCTTCTCTAGTATCTGCTGCTCCCTAGCAGCTTAGGCAGAGAAAAGGGTGCATTTCACTTCATAAAAATTTTCTTCTTTAAAATTATTCGATAACATGACACAATAGTGTAAAACAACAAATACAATACACAGGGTTTTAGTCTACTAAGATCAAAAATATAGTACACAGAAGTGCTGGAATGATTAGCAAATCTAAGTGATTTGCTCAATAAATAAATAGGAAATCCCTTTGGACACAGAATGAGAGTTTGTGCCCCTCAACTATTCTGTATGCTGTTTTTACAAAGGTAACAACTCTTTTTTGTTTATATCTCAAATCCCTCTGTAGCTTAAAGCCGAATTCTTTTTTCAGACATAACAAGTGTTCCCAGTAGGTTTTAAAGTGAATCAGTTATCCATGTTGAAGCAAAAGTCCTTGGAATTTCTTTAAAACTGTGCTTCTCATTATGGGTCTGCCTTCAAAATAAATACATGAAAACAACATACCCAAAATTTTCTGTGAAGCTTTGAAAATACATAATTCTGTTCACAATTTGGTGCTACATCATTATCCACTTCTGTCTCTTTTTATGAAAGAAAAAAAAAAATTACTTCATTATTGGGGGTTCTGCCCAGTTGTTTATTCCAACTGGAGTCATAATCTTTTTCTTGAGACATTAGCTTGTTATTACAGAAATTCAAACTGCAGCGTTACATCCAGGGCTGTTGCTTCAGGTTTACATAGGAGAACAAGTAGCAGAAGCTAACGTGACAAATAATGAAGAAAAATCCACTTCTCATGCAAGTGTATTCCATAAAAAGGCAAGGAAAGACGAGTTCAGTAAGCATGCTTACATACACGCAAGCCTGTGATATCACATACCAACACACATACAGCCGATATCAAAGAAGGAATATTCTCACAGTTGCCAGGCTAAAAACTTGAAAGTTAGGGAAAGCCAGAATTAACACTGTTTATACAAGAGCTAGTCCTTCATCCTGCTCACCTATGCAACTTTAGTCTGCCTTTTCAGTTCCTGTTTCCTTGTACAGCAAATTTTTACCCTTCTAACTCTCTCTCAGTATCTTCCTATCATTCCTAGGCTCTTGCCCAACCATCTCAATTCCCTCTTCTCAGATCAGCCTTTTTCCCTCAGCTCCTGCCCCCAGGCTCTTTAACCACAGGGGTGACCTTCAGTCCCTCTTAGCCCCAGTCCACCCTCAAAGCCGTCGGTTTAAAGCTGGAGCCCCTCCAACACCAGATCTTTTTCCAGCAGGTACCTTTCTTTCCCTTGAATACTGGATCCTCCTAAAATACTTTGTCCTTACATCCCACCTGCTTTACAACAACAACTTCTACTTTATTTTCATTAGAAGTACAGTTGATATTATCTTCCCCTTTTGCCTTATGAGAATTCACTATTCCTCCCCACTCAGGACGGGGCAGTACGAGAGGGATGTCAGTGCTGCAGGTGAGTCTGGACTTGTACTTATGAAGAATCAGACTTGTCAACAGATAAAGAGTTACCTCAGAGACAGTGGAAGACAAGTGACCAGCCACTAATTTTAACGACTGCTAGCCACATCAGGTAGAGCAGGTGAAAACAGCATGCTGGAGTTGATAAAAACCAAAAATAAAATGAGATGTCCAGAGATTGTGCTAAGATTACCTTCTGAGTAAGTAGGCGAAACCCGGGACTGATTCTGGACAGAGAAGCAAACCATTCTGTCATTGTGGACATACAATTCTTGTTCCTTAATTTAGGGATACTAAACCACTGATTAATGAGTTTTGGCTTCAGTGAAAAGGTTATTCGCTATTGCTGCAAAGTACCTGCTGGCTGCATAAAGATCTGTCCTTCTGAGGAACTTGCTGCTTTTTTCTGAACTTCTGTGACCAAAAGCCAGAGCTGTCCATTCTAGAAATGGTCTTAACCCTAAAAAAGTACGTTTCCAGAAGGCATGTATCATGTCTGAAGACAAGAACCGCAGCCAACAGTTTAAAAATCCCCTGGGACAATCACTCCCAGATTCTCCAGCTTTCAGCTTCCCTCTCATCTCCCCTTCTGCTTTTTAATCCAAGTCCTTTCCAATCTACTCATCATGTCACTTTCTCAGGATCCAGCAAAGAAAGGATAATCAAGAGGACAGAAGAGATAGTCTGGACTGAGTATAGTGGAAGAGATCTAAGCTACAACTCAGGCTGATGCATACAGAGATAATCTCTTGGGAGATTAAGAACTAAACACCACCAGATTTTCACAGAAACTACCAAAAGGAATCCTGCTCACCAAGCCCACAGTACTAAAAGTTGTCAAGTCACTGGTCTCAAGCCTCAGGTTTTGTGAAGAAATAGTCAACAGTTTGTTTGTTTCTTTATTGCAAGAAAACCAGTATTTTCCTATGATTCTTTTCACAGGTGTCCATACTGTTTTAGTTGACATTTCCTCAAAATATACACTGAAATTTTACAAAATCGTAAGACACTGACACTTCCTTCTGATAGGAATTGTCAGGTAACCTTAAGAAACAGTGCTAGCGGCCTTTCTTGTTATTACAATGAGGAAAAGTGGAGGTAACACATATATACCTATATGTATATATATAAAGTCCAAAACAATGTGGAACAGTTAATTCCATTCATATATACGTATATAAAAATTAACCGTGTATGCACAGACCCCTTTTATTTATATATATATATAAAATTTTGCAATTACCTCAACATTTCCCTGAAGGTACTAGTAGATTAAAGACAACGGACTATTTTAAAAATTCTGAAATCAAAGCTTATTTTATTCAGACAAGAAATTAATAGTTTTTCTTATTCTTTTGAAAGATGAACCATTTTAAAACTTAGGCAAAACTATCTGCTTTATGCCATACTTAACAACTCCATGATACTTTTTAATATAGCAAAAACATAATAGATTAAAATTGAGGCTGTTTCACTAAATCATCCTACATATTATCCTGAGTATTATTCAAGGCTTATTTGGTATTTTTACAAATCAGAATCTAATAGTCAATACCTTGCACAGAAACCTATATTCAAAAGTACATAAATCAAAGAAGAAGGTCAACTTGTAACTATAGAATATTAAATACTCAAATAGAAATCAAAGATGACAGATTATTTTTTATAATTTAAAAGTAGTAATATAAGCAATAAAGACTAGGAACAGACTGAACCACAACGTCTAAAATTCAGAATATAAAAAATATCACATTAGTAACTTACACCTATTAATCCATATACGGAAATAATGCATACACCTCCTGCCATCTTACCAAGGTATTTCTCCCTTTCTTCTCTTCTCTCCTTTGCCAGCCTTTGTCTTTCATCGGTTTTTAGAAATCCATCAATGGCTGTAGTCAGAGACAGGAAAAAAAAGAGTATTAAAAAAGTGTTAGTAGAACTAAAGAAGCATCCAAAAAAAAAAAAAAAGAAAAAAGAAATCCACCAAAAAGAAATCGTATTTACTGCATTTAACAACGCCAACAACAAAAATGATTTTGCACTTGTATGCGGGCAGGTTAACAAGCTGGGATTTGGATACATCTTGAGCAGAGTCTCCTACCTACTGCCGAACTCCAAGCACAGCTCCTCAGTGTAAATGCCTGACTCCGCTTCTCAGTGCAAACAAGCATGCTGTTAGCGCTTTTTTTAAAATTTAAACCTTTCTTGGGGAAAACCATAAGGATGCAATTAAGATGTATTCATCTTTGTTAATAACCTCATTTTAAAGTTTTTGGCTAAAAAAAGAAGGTAGTTCAAGAAAGCAGTAAAAGCTGTATGCAGCTCTCTTACAGTCTAATGATATGTGGAGTCCCAGTCTCAGTATTTATGGCTTAACACAGCCCCACAGCTTCCTTGTCCACAGGAAACCACTAGCACCAGCTCATTTCAACAACCAGCAATTAGTGCTGGATGAGACTACAGAGGCAGCAGCCCTCCTGCCCTCTTTTCCAGGTATGAAACACTGTTTCCTTCTCGAGTCAGTATCTCAAAGCAGGTTACTTGTTTGGGAGGAGGTTGCCTGAGGGTGTTTCGTACCTGGATGCAGACACCCCAGTTCTTTGTACAGCATGAGCCACTGAAAAGCACAATTTAAGAAAGCAGGCAGGCAGAGTGTGACACACAAGGTGCCTTGGGGTCACCTGCCTGCATGCCCTGGAATGAGCAGCCAGACGGGACTGAGATGGACCTTCTGCAATGCCATGGGTAAGCTCACCAGCTAGTGACTTGATAGATCAACTAGAGGATGGTATTGAAAGAACTAAACCCCTGACAGTCCTTGACTTAGTCCTTATTGTAAGCATCCTTGTTCTCTTGTGGTTTCCTCCCTTGCAAAGATAGTTTCAGGGATTTGAAGAATCCAACTTGGTGCCAGATAGGATTAAAAAAGATGGTGAATAAGCTCGTAAATTCATTGATAACAGAGACTCAGGACATCAGTGCCGAGATAAGCACTCGAGGAACTAGTTTAAATCAGACCCTTGTGACAGCCCAAGGCTAAATGACTGAGGAGCTAATTCAATGACTATGTATGGGCAAAGGAAACCCAAAGTTCAACCAGCGGATAGGTGAGGAAGACCGCCAGAGACCACTGGAGGACCCCAAAGACCACTAAAAAGACAACTATGCATGCAGCTTGAGCTTTTACATATGTTAATGAATCCTCGGGAATCTTATAAATATGTATGACTTTATCGCATATAATCTTTGGAAGTTTACCGAATCACTGGAGCACTTATGGTGGATCAATCCCCAGTGCTGCCCAGCGCTGTAATAAAGGATGCCTGCTTAATAGTGACTTTGCTGCTATTGAGTTTTATTTCGGGAACTTTCTGGATACTCCGCTTCCTCTTACGGGGAGGTTCGGACTCTGAAGGATAGTATCTGCGAATTTTTAAAACAGCTGACAGGGCCTCCAGCGCCCTCCATTCTCTCTGTGTTCAGAGTCTCCTGGGGTTTTAGCAGGGCTGCAGTGCAAACAGGCACGTTGTCTCACAGCACAGTTTACGTATCCTTTGCAATCATTATTCGGGCTCCCTACTGAGTTACTGAATTATAACTAAGACCTCTCCCCTTTTGCTCTGAGAACTGCAGCTGTCAATTTTATCAGAAAAATACAAGCAGAAAAGTTACTTAGACTGTAACCTCAACTCTCTTCCTGAAAAGTCACACTTGCATGCTCCTCTCTGAGGGCATCCTGTCTGTAGGAGCAAAGATTTCGACAGAGCAAGTGCCTTTCTGTAAAATGCGTGTTTCTGTAGGAAGGCTGAAAACCAGCCTCAGTGGTCTCTTGTGACTGGTGAAAAAGGCAGGTCTCAGCTGTCCCGCATTAGAACAACAGTTTGCTTTTCCCCCAAGCAGGGCCTTCAAACACCATCTCTAATCCTCCTCTGCACACACAGTGACTACTTGACAGCAGCCAGGCCTCTGGAAAATTGCGATTATAGCTCCCAGCTGGTTAATTACAACTAGAATTTGTGGGTCAAATAAGTATTTATTGCTGAAGACTCATCCTACTTCCATCCCAGTCCACTTGTTTGTTCGCCTGGCTGCCATTTATTGTCAGATTTGACAAGGAGGGAGGAGAGAAGAGGAGGCGGCTCAGTAATGCAACCTCAGCGAAGGTTTGCAACTGCTTTGAAGGGGCCTGCAATAAGGAGCCAAGAAGGGGAATCCTGTTGTCAGCATAGTTAAAGTACAGCTCCAGTGGAAAGTTTTTCAGTGATCTGAAAGTCAAAACAGCTTGAAACCTACAATTCAGAAGCAGCAGAGGTAAAATCAAGACTGGATCAAGAGCCCAAGGAGGGAAGATTGAACTTGGGAGCAAGCAGAGGCTGGGGAAAAGGAAAGAGGCAAGCAGAGGCAGGAGCTAGTGTCTTCTGTGGCAAGCAATATAACTCAGATGGAGAGAGGTAGAACCTGAAGTATGGAAACTGGGACAGGGATAAGCACTCCAGACCGGGCTGTGTCACAGGTGAAACAACAAATACATGGAATTGCTGCTCACTACATGTGCAACAACACCCCAGTGTGCAAAAAACTGTATGGAGGAAAACAGCACGCAGTCTAATAAGTAGAGGCATCAAATGCACATGCATGCAGCAAGGGTACCATTAAAATAGCACCGGCATCCTTAGTACTGGCATTCCTTAACTTAAGTACTTGACCTCATGAATCAGCATGCCTGGGAAAAACCAGAAAATTTCTTGCCTTCAGTAAGTAAATATAGCTTTGAAGGACAGAATAACTATTCCCTGGGTAACAACTTGCACCTTGTGACGATTTTTTTAAAGGTCAAAATGAGCATATTTACTGCATTTCTTCATATAATATCCATTATAAACATAATGGGCACAGCAGTTACCTGTGGTGAGAAATTTGATTAATGACAGGAATTCAGATTCTGTTTGGTAAAGAAGACTGCAAGCTAGCAGAGGTAACTAACTCTACCATGAAAATAACACAACTCCATCTCTGTTTCATAACACGAACTGCCAGCAGAGGGCAGAACCAGGTTTGAATGAAAAAGAAAGCCCCACAGCAAAAAAACTTTCACTGTGAGAAGTGACCTCAGGTCAATATTCTGTATCCTCAGCTTTATCCTGAGCCTTCCTCATTTACAGCTAAGCCTCTGACCCCTCAGTTCGAAAGGTGTGTAGCAGTGAACGATGTGTAAGAGTCCAGATGTAAACACAGGCTGGTTGTGCCTCCTGCCAACCAGAGTAATGAATACAGAGAGACACCAGCAGAAAATTCTCTAATAACCCTTTATTCCCAAGACTTGAAGAAGAATAAGGAAACTGCCCAATTAACAACATCAAAGATTTTTCTGCAAGGAAGCACACATGTACACACACATACACACACAAATTCCTGCTACTTCTACTCCATGTCCCAGCCCTCCCCAAAAGCCCCTTTTCCAGAGAGTCCCCACTCTCAACAACACGTGTCTAACCAGTGGGCTAATTCCTTGAGATTGTGCCTCATTTTTCAACTGAAGCCGCCCTGCTGGGACTTTGTTACAACAAGCATTTCTAAAGAAAAACATAACTTAGAACTGGTTAAAATGTCAGCAGTGGTCCTGCAGCAGTAATTACAAGGACTCTTTCAATACTTTAATGTTACTTTGAAATAAACACTCACAGAAGTAAAAGCTGACATGTTAATTGCTGCTTCAATCCTTTTTGATGGGCAACATAAACCTATTCAGACTGATGAAACAGTGCTGGAACATGTCCACACACACACTGCTCCGCTCCACATACTGCTTGCATAAGCCTCTTGGTGGTTGCTCAAGACAGAGAGGAAGGTTGTCATATCCTGATGAGACACAAAGCAATCTCTGTCTTTTGAAATCTGTATCCTGTTTCTGGTTAAGAAACAAATACTCAAGCAGGAGAATCAGCCACTTGAAGCTGAGAGTACATCTCAGAAGGACCAACTGCTGCTTGGACACCTCCTCTCCTGAAATTTGCACCTGAGTAACCGGCCAGTGGGTAGGGCCTCCATTTTGGTTTTTTTCTACTTTGTTGTTGAACCCGCATACACTCTAACATCCTATGTTATTTGGTTTCACAAAGTATTTATATATAGCAGATATCAAAGCCCTTGATAGCAGGCATCCCAACACAGAAGGAAAGTCACATGGGGATCTGAGGCCAGCTCCAGGTAACGGTGTTCAACATACCAAGACCTTTGTCTGTCCTACATGACCATGTTCAACACATTTAGACCTTTGCCCACTCTGTGTGACACTGTCCAACATGTTTAGACCTTTGCCACAGTATGTGTCATCTACACTGTCGTCTCTGCGTTGGTGAAATTCCTGGTTTGGATGCAGTTTTGGATGCAGTTCTGCCAATGGGTGGCCTTGTGAGGGATATGGTGAGGTGGTCTGTAGAGCAGACAGAGAGATCACTGCACTTACACCCACCATTCTGCCGGCAAACTCAATTTTTTCAAATAATATAATCTCAATCTATAAAAATCAAGGTTTTGCTCCCTAAAAGCCTGCATCATTAGGTACCTACTTTATGTTCCCGATCCCCACCCTGAATCTTCAAATTATTTGTTTGAATCAAAAACTTCAGCTGTATACCATACTTGCTGGTCAAATAACTTTAAAATTGTAAAGTATATATAGTTCATTTGGTAATCACATAGAACAACAAAAATATAAGAATTACTGCATGGGGAGGAAAAACTTGCTAAAATATAAAAGGCAGATCTTTTCAGTTCTGTGTGAGCCTACAGACACCTAATCAGCTCCATGGGATTGCAAACTTATGCATAAACTGTGTGCCCAGCCACAACAGTGTCCCATGGAGACTCCAGTATCAGGCAGACACAGCAGATGCACCTCAAGATCACTGGGGGAACTGATAAAATACAGTAGCAGAATGTTTTTACTTATGAAAACACTAAACAATAACACTAGATTAATAAATTAGTTTACTTAACAAGTCCCTACTAGACAGGCCACCTCACAGTAAACATGTGCAAAGCAGCAGCACTATGTCAGTGTGTGCTCTGCGTTGCTGTTTTATTCATGGGCTTCTGTAATCCGTCAGGCAAAAGGAGTCCAGAGGCTTAACCAGAGCTTGCCAGTGTCCTCCCAGATTTAACACACAAGAACATTTATAGCTGTATTTTTCAAACTATACCAGATTCCACACCCATTTGGAACCTATAGGTAAGATCTTCCTCCCCCTTCTAACCTGTCCCTTCAGCTTCTTCCTGCAGGTAATTACAGAAATTGCACAAAAAGGGAGGCGAATGGTGGAGATTCAGTCATAACTTAACTATGGGGTTTTTTTTTAAACTTACGTTTCTCAGAATAAACCCTGCATCACTCAAGTTTATGAAGACAGAAATAGAATTTTAAATATATAATTTCTAAGCTCAGCAGTTTCTTTAGAAACGTCTGAATTCCTACCACTGTCAATACAGATCTCAATTAATTTTCTACCTTACAATTGAAAAATTTTGTCTTCAAACAGAAATGTGAATGCATGTTATGCACGAAGAGATCAGTTATTCAGGTAGATACACAATTTTAATCTTACTCTTGTGTTCTGTAGTCTTTTACTATTCATGAACAGTAATTTTAATAACATACTGATATTTGAACACAAATTCCATTTCATAACTATTTTAAAATTTATTTTATGGCTGCAGCTAACTTGAAAACACCTTCAGTAACTTCATGTGAAGCTTAAATGAAAAGCTGTTCTCAAGCGCTTTCCAAAGTAGTGCCATTTCTCTGAAGTTCATCTTTGTAGCGTACATGCAAACACGTGCCGAGTTCACTATCTATTAAATGGTGGACATGTACCTCAGATATTACATGCTGCAGAATAAATCCTGTGCAAAGACACCTAGAGATCATAAATAGGGATAAAGGACAGACCTGCCTCTCCATCCTACTCCAAGGGAGTATATTATACTCCCTTTCTCTACACCAGTAACACTTTCCAAGACTCTTGATTCACAAGGGGGAGAAGGAAAGGAGATAAGCAAAAGGAAATCCCCTTCTTTTTTATTATACATCTTTCATCCAGCAATTAGTTACTAATGGGATTATTCCTCTGCTAGAAGACAAACAGGCAACTATTGTTAAAAGCCTCATATAAAATTTTAATACAAAATAAAATATTCATACATGTAAACATCATGTCCAGAGCCTTAGTTAAGAGTTCTTGTGCACTCTAATGCTAGCTTCAAAGTAGCTACTGCTCTAGCAGCCATCAACCAAAGGGGACACAGCTCTCCTGCTGGCTGCAAATCAACCTGGCAGGTGGGGACCCGACCAGACATTCATGCCACTCCTGCTCTCAGGCAAGTCTCAAGAACTTTATCTTTTGCAGATTATCAGCAGAATTTAGCATAAAAATGTTTCTACAAAGAAGTAGCGGACTGACTAAAAATTCTGAAGTTTCCAACATTAGATGAAAGGAGAAAAGGGGGGGGGGGAGGCCTGAAGATTCTCATTTATTTATAGTTGTTGTTACCAAAGCATCTAGTCATTTTCCTCATTGTAACTGATTTGAGTTACACATTTGCAGCATGATCTAAGTTTACAGACAATTTCCAGAGCTGTTTTATTTGAAAAATGATATTGCACAACATCAGAACCACAACTATGAATGACTTTTAAGACTTACCCCTTAAAATAATCTAAGCAGGACTTTTTGAGGGCCTTGGGTGTTTGTTTTTTTTTGTTTTGGGTTCCCCGCCCCCCCCCCCAGGGGTTGAGAGGGTTTTGGGTTGGTTAGTGTTTGGTGGGTTTTTGTGTGTTTTTTTTTTTTGTTGTTGTTTGGTTGGTTGGTTTGGGTTTTTGGCTTTTTTGTTTGGTTTTTCCATAACTTGCTTTAAAAAAAATAGTTTTTCTAGTAAATGTATAAATTCTCAGTGTAAAAGATAATCCATTTTGAAGATGCACTTGAGATGTAGGATAACTATTGTTTTTAAAGTTTATCCAGTCACAACTTTAATTATATTAACGAGAAAAAGCCTTCAATAATATTAACCAAAAATAACAAAATAGCCCTTTCTCCCTTCGGATATCTAACTACACAAGGTTTATAGTGAGGAGTAGAACAAGAGAAGAGCATAATCCAAAAGGAATTCATGCATTCATGACACTATCCTGATAACGGATTCATCCCACACATACACTGTGTCCAAGGAAAGCCATCCTTTTCAAACCTGCTCCCTGAGCAAGTAAATAATCTTAAAATTCTGTGCACAATCATAAACTACTTTCAGCACATCTGATGAATTGGGGTGGGGGGAATCAAATCAGCAACTTCCTGGAAGGAAATACTATGCATTCCTGAATGGATGAAAAAACCAAATAAACAAAAACAAGTACTGCTTCTACCTCACAATTAGCACTTTGAAACTAAATGGAAGTAGGGTTCACCAAGGAATAATTGCTGGCACTATCTGGAAATTATATACAGAAACAACAAGCAAACCCCCAAACCCCAAAGCTATAAACATTACAATCAATTTTTTTTCCACTACAGAAACAACTTCTTTTGTTCACTCACTGCATATCTCCTGAATTAGCAACTGCCCCAACATGTATTTAGGATTTATGCATTTACTAACTCGCACAGACTAGTTTCACTGACTTCAGCAAAACCACTTTGCTGAAACAGAAGAGATGGGAATGTCTTGTTAGGATCAGGAAGCCTTTGCACGCCCCACCCAAGTCTGAAAAGATGTCCTATCACTCCTGTACTATCATAATAAATGGAAAATCTGTTTGTTGGAAGGAAAGTATCTATAAATGCTGTAAATAATGCTTGCCTAGTTCACATCACCTTATAGCCTTTGCTAAAGAAAGCCTCAGAGTAAGACAGTTAGCCTCAAGTCACAGTTATTTTGCCCAAATTATCTAAGGGAAATGTTTTAGGATCATATACATTTGTTTCCTTACCTCAGTGAATTCAATCTGAACAACCACATTTTAGGAACATACACATCAAAATTAAACCAATTCAATTTCTTTCCAACAACTTCTGTCATCAAAATGAACTAGAAACAAAAGCTTTGCATCGGTAGTGTCGTCTAGCACACTTCAATTCTTCATTAAAAGTGTTTCTGAACTTGCAATCCACATTTATGCATCAATATATGCTGATGTTATATATTTATTATTAGGTATTAGATAACCAGAGCTCAGTGAAAACTAGCATTTTGCTGAGAGAGTCTGTTATTTTTAGCATCAGCAAATGAGATGGAAACTGTAAGTATCCATTTCTCCCACCTCCAGCTAGCTTGTAATTCCCAAATGCACATTAAAACCCACTTCCTACTCCAGTTAATTGGCTTTGATGGTGTACGGCGCTGAATAGTGATCTTACGCTTCGGCAGTTTTACAATTTTCACTGCTGTGTTGCACTCTCAAAGGGTAGCTGAAGTGCATGACAACCGCAAAAGCGAAGGGAGAACACAAAACTGCTCTTCCAGATCCAGGTAGCAAGAGCTTTTGTGGAAGTCTCTGCAGCCACTGCAGTCCTACACAGCCCCCGCGTGGGCAAGGAGATGACCTGCAGCTGAGGCGCACCAGCTCTCTCGTTTTACCTTGATTTTTTTCTCTGCTGACAATGATGAACACTTCCTCCAACTTTCACAGCGGCTTTCGCTGCTGTAATTTAAAACCAAGGGATGCAGGAGCCTGTACTTGCAAAGATGGTTATCTGCAGAAAACAGACCGCTTACCTTATGTGAGCACTCAAAAGTTACAGAGCGTACCAGGCAGAGCTCCTACCTTCATGCTCAGGCTCTTCAGTGTCACCGGCCTTCCAACCCACGTAATACTCCCCTCAGCAGCAGGCCAGACATCCCTGCAGCCCACCGCACCAGTGGCCAGGACCCCTCATTAAAATTCTGCTTTGCAGCAAAGAGGAAAGCTGGGATCATTTTCCCACCGTGGCAGCAGCCTGGAGCGCGCATCGAGCTGCCCGGCTTAAGGCACTAAAGAGCACTGCTGAAGTCCGTTATTCTGTTGCCAGAGCTCCTTTTATCCCAAAAGAAACCTTCACGGCACTGGTACAGAGCAGCTGCAAATCTCCAATTTCAGGTTAGCTTGGGGGTCACAGGAAAGCGTTTTGAGGGAAGCCCCAGCAGCCTCTGCACACCCTGCCTTCCTGTGTGGTCTCTGCCTGCAGGGCAGGGCTGGAGGGCAAGGCAGATGGCCACAGGCCTCCGCAGGAAAGCAACTGCTTGCAGATGGGCCAGTTTGTACAGATAAAAAGAAGTCCTATAATCAAACCCTTAATTAATCTCTATGACAAAGTGCCCGTACAAAAAGCATGACATGGCAAAACTACAGCTGGTTTCTAAACCAATTTCAGCCAGAAAGTGTTCTTCTGGAGCCTTGAGTAAAAATGATGACATAGATCTGCCAGTATGTTCTCATTAAAAGCAGATAAAAAAAAATTTAATGTCTGAAGAAATTATAAAACAAGGTTACTATCTACAAATAAAGGACTCACACTGGGGAGACAGAGGCTTGGTGAACAGCATTTTAGAGGTGGCAATTTGTACAGTGTAGCACTGACCTTAAACAACCCACTGCACATGCATGTGCAGGGTTGGCTCTGCAGAGTCCTTTTACTAAGATTTTTTTTCATTTCAAGTGTATTTTAATAGAAACTGCAATAGTGACATCTGTGCTTTGGGATTTGCTCCGAGTTGTAGAAAAGGCATGTTTAGAGAATGAAGAAAACATATTTGGCTTCTAACGATACTTATGGAGATGCAAAGTGTTGCCATCATGCCCTTTATTTCCATAATATGCCTCCACTGTTTTTTCCTAGACAGTATAATTAACTTTTTGACATTACCTTCATTTCTCACTATACCCTGTCCTTCCTCATTAAGTCAGTGATGACTAGATTTGGAGAAGGCTTTAGGGTGTTTGTCCTCAGTTTTTGGGGTAAGCAAAGTGAATCAGAGCATTTAAGAGAAAAAGAATAGATCTGGAATTTTCCATTTTTATATATTTCTATTTAAAAAAAAAAGTTGATGACTTACTAATAACATGGTATGCACCCATCATGGGCTAACCGTAATAACCTCTACTTTGCTCTGTCCCTACCTAGTGCATCACTGAAAGAGCATATTTTTCTACACAGAAGCAACTATCAAACGTAGAAAGCACATTTTCCCTGTGATTTGGCAAAAACTTCAAAAAAGAAGCAAAGCTGATTAATCCAGAATGGTCATGATCAAGCGAACTTCATCCTCTGTGGACTTTACTATGATTAGGAGCAAGAGTTAAAGTGTTGCTTTTAACTGTGCTCCACACTAATAATATTTCCCACGGCTTTATTTAAGGGAGAAGAAGAACATCCATTTATTATCAAAACCAAAACGATTCATTCTAGGAACATGCACAGTAAATCCTCATAGAGAGGAAAAGCTTTTACAATTAGATGTCTGCCCTTAAACCTTCTTTCTCATATTTTAGTAGGTGTACTATGCCAATGTAGTTCATATTTACAGCGTTATATATAGACTTACAGTTTTAACTATGTTTCTGATCAGTTTATCAACGTGTATTCCAGACAGCTCCTGCTTTTGGATGTCCCAGTCTAACATGTCCTTGTTGCAACTTCTGCCTAGTTTTCTACCTGTCCTTCAGCTGCAAGCTTCTGACTCTCAAGGAAATTCAAGCATGAAGCTTCCAGTGCATGCAGTTCCACCCGCAAGACACTGCTGAGAATTGACCAAGCACTGGCAACCTCACTGCCGCAAAGATAACACAAATATTATATTCATACACATCCTTGAATGCAAGGATACATCCAATGAATGCATCTTCGTATGATCATTTATACGTTTTCTTGACCCAACTATTTAATATTAGCCACCGTGCATAGAAAAAGTTAATTGTCTCTGTTAAAAACCAAATAACTCCCCCCAATAGACAAGGCTCCAAAAGCAAGAGCCTCATTCAACTCTTACCCTTGAACTACGTTAAAGGGTCTGAATTACTTAGAGCTTCTAGATGCCTAGGAAATATGCCAAAGTGGAGATTGTCTTAACACTGACAGGCAACCTAATTTTGCACAGGGCTGGTGCAGCCTGTTGGAGTCCAAGACTGCGAAGGGGAATAAGATATAGTCACAGCTGTACCATTGAGATATACCAGGTCTCGCCCACCTCACCTAAATCCCGCTCCCTTCTGATGGAAAGACAGCATTTGCATTTTGTGGAAACAGACAGAATGCATCAGATCTATTAAGTTCATACTTGAAAGAGTATTTTTCAAGGGCAAGGGATAGTATGCAGATAGACCGATACAAAAATAAGGCTGATCATTTCTGCATCCCTTGAAAGTGTTATGTGAACCTATGTTCTCAAGTATTTAGGTGGATTTTCAGTACTTTAAAAAGTGTTAAAAGTATTAAGTCTGCCTTTTTACCACTGCAAAAGATAAATCTTTGTTTAATGTGTAATTTCTCAGAGGATTATTCACTGGAGTTCCCACTATAAACTGTCTTATTTGTTTATGCAAATTCAGAACACAAATCACATAACCTGCAGAATAAATAAAATATTTTACAAACCAACACTGTTCTACACAAGAGAGATGACTGGATTGTGCATCCACTGATTTTTCAATTCTCAAAAAGAGAAAGGGTTTGGGTTTTGTTTCTCTTTTTTTCCAGGGTAAGAATTTGGAGCTTTTACAAAGATTTTTTTTGTAAATCTGTAAAATGAAAGGATAAAACAGAAGTGAAAGCTACCTGCAAAGTGACTAAGCTGTATGAAAAGTGCTTAAATGATATGCAAAGATGAGCACATACACTGAATCCATCGCTCAGGGCACACTTATGCCAACAGAAAAAAAGCCAATTAAAACATAATGGGTCACTAAGCTTTGCAGTAAGCATTGCTTAGCACAGAGATCAGGTCCTGGATTCAGTATTTGCTGTCAAAGTTCATCTAAACTTTGGCAGTGATGTGTAGCAAAGCTATGCAGGATGAAGGGAGACTCCAGTTTGCACAGGTATGTCCCGCCCTCTTTTGTGCCCTTCATGGCCCAAAGAGAAAGGAGTTGAGAGATGTATTTAAGTCAATAACGTGCAATTTTCGCTGCCATGACAAGATCACCTCTGCCCCAGCTCGGGGAAAGCCCAGCACAGGAGTGTGTGCAGCAGGCACTGTGGGCGCCAGGGGAGGACTACGGGGACTTGGCTGGCATTTCCCTCGGCACCATCATTTTCCTGTATTTAGACACACACAGGCCCTTGCACATACACTCACACTCTGCAGGCATGGTGCTTTCTTTTGACTGTTATCTGAATTCATTTCAGAGACCAGAGACACTGGCCCAAAACATTATTTTTTAAGAGAATACAAATACTTGAAGAACTACATTTCTTGGAGTATTTTTGTTGACCCCTCAACCATCTGGAGAAGACTGACTTGATTCAGAACAAGGTCCAACGCTGGCTTGTAAGTAAGTGCTGGAGTTAGTGATGCAACATCAGCATCCAGACACTTGTAAAACTTACACAAAACCAGCAGAAATTAAAATGTTTTAACAAAAAATATGGTTTATATTTGTCCAAAATTACAAACCTCTCTTAAAAGGCTGGTATGGGTCTTCCATTCCAGTATAAGAAAACCCATTTGTTTGGTTCAAAGGCAAAATTTGTGTATTATTTTAGTCCTCGTGCTTCTATACAACTTTGTGAATGCAACACGAATGCTACTAGTGCTTGCATTTGAACTTGTTGCATTTTGCACAGCAAATTTCTCTTCTCATTCATATGTAAGGGCAGAGCTGGAAATCTGGCCCACAGAATCTTATTCTTCTGGTAACTTACATTCTTCAAACAAGTGACTTGGAAAAAACCCTACAGGGTATTAAAAAGCCTAATTTCGTATGGGGCTGTACCTAGACACCAGATTCCCTTGTGTCTATCAAGATGTAAGTTTCTCCTGAAGTGTTCTTGGGGGTCAGGGCATTCATAATCAAATCCTTCCTGAGAGTGGGGAATTCTATGGCATGCAGTACGGGGTGAGCTTTTACAGCATTCTGTGGCGTCACCTGTTTTTATCATATTTGCAGTAATATAGCCCCCATTAGACTGTAACTTCTGTCAAATTTGGTTGAAGTTGACTGATGGCTTCAACAGCTAATTACCGGTGAGAAGAAAGAAGGATGGACAGCCGGATAGGCATGATCCTCTATGCTTCATTTCTTTTTGAAGAAATACAGACAACTGACTTCTTGAAATTGCAGCCAGACACTTAAAGCCCTTATCAGAGTCCTTATTCATTTGCATGCCTTGGGAAACACAGCATATTCAGTGTACGTTGACCCTACATCATTACAGGTTTTCTGTCTTCAAGGCCCCGGCTACTCACAAGAGGATGGCCTTGGGGAAAAAAAGAACTCAAGAAAAATCTATCAAAACTCATGGAAGTTGCTAAAAACCAACAAATACAGAAATCTGTATGCTACTTTTTAAAAATAGCCTAGTAGTTCAGAGAAAAACTGGTAACTCTTCTGCACTTCGTTTTCTGAGTAACTCATATAGAATAAAGGCAACTAAACAAATGATTAGCCAAAACCCACACATTTAAACACACTGTTTAAATGTTTTAGGAAACAACCATATGATGTTACACTGTACTAATTTTCAGAGCATCTAATTAATTGCCCGACATTTAAGCTGACAGGCTTGAAGAAAGGCAGAGCCAACAAATAAAATGAACACTTTAAAAGCAGCTTAATCCAGTCTCATGACATAAAACTGCCAAGATAAACTGACCATAGGTAATGGGAGAATAATTTTCAGTGGTAATTTCTTCTGGGTTATTTATACAAAGCAGAATGAGAAACGGAGTACTTGCAGTTTAGCAAAACTGCAGACAACTAAAAGCAGTTCAGCTAAAAGCAGGCAACAGATGAGTTTGAAGAAGTTATCCGCAGGGACCATAACAAGCTCTAAAAGGAAACAAAGATAATTATTTGTGCAAGTGAACAGTAGCATAAATGTACTAAGGTTGATGATGATTGCTGAATTCACTCACAATCTTCTCCTGTGGGAGACATCACACTGAATACACCAAATCTAATCACACAGCTGGACTGTTTTTGGCATTCAGATTTATTTAATGCTATGACATAGTCTAGTAACACATGGTGTGGATGTGTACATTGGGATAAAAAGCTAGCTCTTCCATAGAGATAAATGCACAGTGAATACGAGAAATTGAAGGTACATTGTTCTAATTGATTTTGAAAACACTTGAATGATGACTTTGCAATTAAGTTATCTACTTATAATCCAATGTAATTGTACATCTTGGAAGATGAAGGCCAGTTAGCTTAATTTCTTCTAATGTGCATTTAGACTTTAAGTCTACAATTAGCCTGTATATGGGTAGGCAGTATTTTCTATTTAAAATTTACTTTTTAGTTTTCTCTTGTTCATTGTTTCTCTCTCTCCCCCTTTTCTGAAGTCTTGCAATCGTGGTTTTAATAAAAAGATTTACTGGCAGGGAATTTAACCTGACTGGATCCTGTAAATAAAAACAAACATAGCTTTATTTGGCACGAGAATGTAGGTGTTTATAGTCAAAAGCTTCTAACTTAGCATACACTTTGCATGAAAAAAAAGATAGCAAAATAATCCTTTTGTGTCATTGCCTTTCCCCACCCCAGCATCAACACTAAATCCCAACTATGTTCTTTCCTACTTGATTATTTTTCTTTTCATGCCACAGAACCAGTAAGACCGAAAGATCTCGTTTTATATAGTACTTCAGTTATTATGACATTTGTACCAGTAAAACTTGCTGTACAGTCACTCCATAGCTGAGTATCTAATTATAATTAATTCCTTAATATCTCACTGGGGTCTCTACTGAGACAAGCAGACTGTCCACCCCACACAGGCTGCCTGAACTTACATTACAGCTACAGAGTAGAGACAGATACAAAATTTTCCTCATACCACGAACATGTTCAATTATTTAAAATAATTAGTATCCTGGATCCTACAAAACTAAATAAAAAAAAAGCTTCTCAGCTATACCACAGGCATAAACTGACATAAATGTGCAAGACAATTATAGAAATGCCATAAAATTATCAATGGATTATTTTTGTTTCTTCCAGCAATCTACCAATGCAATAAAATAGGTAGAATCAAGTTAGACTACCTTTTTATCACCTTTCTTTGGTTTGCAATGTAGTTACTTAGGATCTACCACACACATAAATATGTCCTATTGCTATGACCGGAAAAAGAGAAGCTACGTTCTACCTCAAAAGTGCTGCAGCAGCAGATGAGTTTCATACGACTGACTGAAATAGTCTCCCATGAATTATGCAATATAAACTAAATTACAAGTGATAAGTAATTGCTAAAGGTATTAAACATTACTTGGAAAACTCTTAATTAAGAATTGATCCTGTTTACAAACTGCACAGACTCAGGACAACAGAAAGGGTTAATCCAAGGGAATGTGCAAGCAAAACAAAAACCAAAACACACTACTTGAAGACCTCAGTAGTCTCCAGAGAAACCAAGGTCCAAGCACCCTGATCACCCGCATAGTAACAGGTCTACTGGACAGCACCAGCTGGTCCTTTCCATTTCACCGGTGAACTCATTTATTAAGTGGGGTTTTAGCCAGGACGCTGCCCCCTTGTAGACACCTCTGGCACAGAGAAAGGACCAATGCCATACGTATGGATCCCAGCTGAGGTTGTAGGCTGGCTGCAGCCCACCTCTGGGCTGGGCTCTCAGCTATGTCTCCAGCCCAACTCCCACTTTACCCAGCTGGGACCCCTGGACCCAACTGATGACCCCGCCAGTGTAGGACTGTCAATAGACCCCGCTACCAGCACCCTGCTGTGCCCACCCAGCCCGAGCCCTGCAGGATGGCACTGGTGGAGAGGGCACAGCAACGTCCCGCACTATTTCCAACACACAAAACTCTGGGTTACTCTTTCGTTTCATGTGGGAGAACCATCGAAGTGCTCAACTCTGCACCTCTGTTACCCACAGCCCAGGAGCTACCTCAGTGTATGTGGAGGGCACAGGCTGTGCACTATAGCTGAACGGCCACGTAGAAGTGGAGGACCAGTAAAGCACAGTCTTTCTCCCCGGCTCCTTTATGTTTCTCATCCCTTTTACTGTGACAAAAACCTATACACTCTTCTCCTCTTCTGCCTTCCAGGAATTACTGACACTAAACAAGATGACTTTTCACCACATAAAACAACAACAAAAACCAATTACAGGGTGTTATCCTACTAGTCCGTCCACTAGATGACAACTGAGTAAAACAGCAGCTATGTCAATAGCAAATAGCATACCACGTTTCTGAAATCTTAGAACACAGATGTCTCCTCAAGCCCAACTTCTATGTGAATCATATTACATCAAAACACGCTTTGTAGTGATATTTACTTTTTGCTTCTTTCAAAATAGAAGCTTATAAAGTACGAATTACTTTTGACAAAAATTAAAGTGCTCAAAACTGGTATTATCGTGTTCTTCTATTTCTAGCTTAATAAGCCACACATGCCCACTACCCAAGCCTACGATCATGCTAGGCCAAATACTTTATACATAAGATATGGTAAAAAATAAATGATTCAGTAAACATGCAGAAATGGCTGGTGGTCCACAAGTAACCAGAAGGCAGCAAACCATCCATTTGCTCACTGCACAGGGGCCACCAGCGGCTAATGGAAGGGAAGGAAAAGCTGTCTGCTCTATAATGCACACCCCAAAAAACTAGCAGCCACTTCTAAATAATAAGTGAGAAATGATCAGATAAAGGCGATTTCAGGGAAAAGAAAACATTAGATACCTACACAGCAATGTTCTGGATCCTTCCCCCCACCTTGTATTAGCCTCTCCTTCTTCATAAGTTTTAGTATGTACTGCTCATGAACATTTCCCCAGATTAAAGGCTGGAGTGTTAATGAGAAGCACCAGGTTTTGAGTGTTGAAACAGAGGTATTTTTATATTGCCACCTTAAAAAGCAAGTCTTAGGAAGAAGGGTGTCTCAAACACACACTTGCTGAAGGGCAGACTCCTATCCTATGTAATCCATCAGGGCAGTTCAGCTAAAACATCAGGGCTACTTGCCTATTAAAACTTGCAGCTCAAGAAGTCCAAGGTGACATGTCTATCAAAGCCCCGTCAAAGAAGGTCCACCTATTTAAAAACAAACAAAAAAACCCCACCCACCACACATCACCAAAAACCCAACCAACCAACAAACCCAAAACAAGATGGCCTCCATACATACATGCAACACAACTACAGCAAGTTCTGAAATTGATAAAGGTAGACCCAGAAGGAAATTTCAAAAGTTTTCAGACTGAAAAGAGGAAGTATTAATTCAAGATGAAAATAAAATCAGCCTGCTTTGCAAACAACTCTAATTATTAATATCATGTAGATCTAGCCAAATGGGAGACAGTATCCTGCACAGTGCAGCCGAGAAAACCAACAGCAGGGAAATAAAATCATTCTTCTTTTCAACTGTAATACCATAGCTAGTGCTAAAAGTTATTTTCAGGAAACATTCTGCAGGGATTTTTTTTTTTTTAATAAAAAGTAAAGTACAGCTTCCTAAGAAGTCTTGCTCATAACAGCCACTGCAGCAGACTGAAGCCACAATGATTCCTGTCTCCATGTTGAAGAGGAGCTCCCAAAGATGTTTTTGACAACTACTTAAGTAGACATCATGATAATCTCAAAGACAACATTCTGAAACACTATTTGAAGAGATCATATACATTTCCCTCCTCTCAGAAATTCAAAAAGTATATCTATATAGGCCATTTAGTTCCACTCTCAAAATTACTTTTGAGAAAGACTTCCAGCTAGTGATATTGGCAAATGAGCTTCCTTCCTCTCACTCAAGTTCGATGCAGGCTTTCTCTAAGGACTTCCCATCTTTTAACCCTATGAAAAAAGTAATAGGTCAATTACCATGCAACTCCTGTAAATAGTTTTTCTAGGCAAATATATATACTTTACACAGTGAGCACAACTGTCCTTGATGGCAAAGAGTTCATTTGGAAGGGTTGTCTATTACATGAACAGCCAAAGACTAGACTAGCTCTTACATTTATTTTTTTGTTTCAACCATTTTAGATTGATTTATGGGATTAAAAGTAAACAGTAAGATTTAGAAAAAGATATTTTTTTTTAATGCTTGTGTAGATAGATCTGTTCCCCCCACATACACATATATGGTAGGAGGGGTGAAGACAGAAATTTAGAAAAAAACCCAGAAATGTGTTCCAGTTTTCCCAAGCAGAGTGATAAATAGTAGCACTGTATGAACATTTATCTTTTAAAATACCTGTTGTGCTTGTTTATTCACTGGCGATCACATGGCAGCCTTATTGAACTTCCCTGCCCTTAACACTACTTCCAAGCCAGGATGCTCACCTATTTAAAAGGTTATCTGAAAGATCAACAGAAGAATCATTGCCACAACCTACACATGCAAGGCAGATCAGGAACGACCACCCCCAGATTTCCTTCCCCAGCACAGCAGTGCCCCAGCAGCTCTCCCCACAGGACTGGGATTTGCCCGAATGGGCAGCACCAAGCATGTTATAGCCACGTGAAGAATTTTGTGGTGTAAAGAACAATACACATGTTAAGCTTCAGTAGTGGTGAGTGTTACCCAGTGTTTATTTTTATATTTTATTTAACAATGAAAACAAGTTCTATTTATATACACCTGAGAAATACAGGTATATATACAATGCTGCTGAGACAACACTGCAGTGTGATTAGAATCATCACCTATTTCTGCCTTAGTGGAATTCAGCTGTAGAGAGTACCAGTATCCTGAGCTCTAGCACTTCTCCTCATTTTATGCAGTTTTCCTCACTCTTTTAATAAAAAGAGAACAAGAAATGGATAAGAGGAGTCTTCTCCCTGTCATTCCCCACCCCCCTTCCTTTTTGAAATAATTCAAGTTCCACCAAAACCAGTGCCCTGCCTTCAGGCCCTGCCTGCACACATATGCCCCTTCTCTTGCATGCCCCATACCTTCCCACTCCTCAGCATATATCCATATGAGCTCTTCCCAACCCTCAAACCTTACACCTCAAACAAAAAGCCTTCGGCCACACCTAACACACCTCATTCCTGCAGCCCTGCTGCTTCCAGCACAACTGCCCTGCACCCCACCACCACATCTTCACCCCCAGTTTGAAGACTGCCCCAGGAAGGCCCTGAGGCACCGTGGGGGCTCATCCGACTTCCTCAGCAGGGCGAGTGCTGCCAGCCCTTCTCCTGCTGTCAGAGGCAGCTGGCATGCTCCAGCATGCTTGCTGCAAAAGCAAACCTATGTGCCCACACACACACTCGCTGTTTTGGGGAGCTTGAGAAGCCCTCAGCCAGAAAACAGGCATCTTTCCTCAGGACTACGAAGTGAGGTCTCTCCCTGGCACCCAGCCACCCCATTCACAGGGGAAGGTGGTTTGGACACTTCCACAGGCTCTGCCAGCTACAGCAACCCCCCACCCCATCACGCTCTCCAGCTACACGGCAGGCACTCCTCGCCCAAAGGAGCTCTAGGCCACACAGAGAAGCCATATACAGGCCTTCCTTACAAAACTCACACACTAGGTCTTACTCCAAAACTTCAGTTTTGCTAGTGTGAATATGTAATTTGCTTGTTACTTTCTAAAGTTTGTCCTCTAAAGATGAGGGTGGGGTTGCAGGTTCATAGAACCACAGCACAGCCCAGGACCTTGGAAGATTACCTGGTCCAAGCTTTCATGGGAAACAGTGACCAGATGAGATTATCTAGCACCCTGTCCTTTCGCATCTTGGAAAACTCCACTGACAGGGACTCTGCCACATCTCTCGGGATGTTGTTCCAGTGATTGTTCTCACTGTAAAAAATTTCTTTGTTTTACCAAGATGAAGCCTCTCCCAGTACCACTTGCACCCACTGCCCCTTGCCTTCTCCATGCAGCTCGTTGTGGAGACAGAGCTTCCCACCCCCTTTGTAGCCGCTCTAATACTGGAGCAGGGTGATGAGGTCCCTGCCCCCCGAGCTTTCTCTTCTCCAGGTTAAATGCCTAGTCTCCAAAAGAAAGAATAGGAAAATAAAACCCAGTGACTTGTGCTGCCGCAGTATGACCCCAAAGACTGATTTCTCCCAGCAGGGCAGAGGAAAGAGGTGAGCAAAGGGCCAGGCTACAGCGCGGACGGAAGAGGCACAAACGAGGTGGATGCTGTTCCCCTCCTGAAGCTGCAGGCACAGGCCTGCAGCTGGGTCTGGGGTGTTGCAAGCATGAGTGCGCAGCCTAGCCAAGCGCATCGAAATAATCTGAAGCAATTCTGCAAATTATAAATCCAAATCTCTTATATTTTGGCACAGTTACAACACAACAGAAAAGCACACTGCTCAATTTATTTTTAGTCATTAAGGCAGGACAGACTTAAAATTACAGTAGAAGAGTGCTTGTTTCCTTACAGTAGCTGACTACTTTTATAAATTCTATTTAAAAAAGAGTTGCAAGGTATAAAGTATCATTTCCTCCAATAAACCTTAGAGTAAGAGTTCCTCCAATTCCCAACAGAAGAAAAAAGAGACAATCAATGCAAACAAATTAATTTTATATTACTAAAATGTAAATATTTCAAAGCTTACATTGTATAGAATTTTATCTAGGTGCTCTCTGACAAGAATCACAAATGTGTTCTGTACTCAGTTCAGTAGGAAAACAGGTCTGTTTTTCATTTTGAGCCAAGTTAGTCCAGAAATATTTGATGAAAAAATTATATGCCAGTTCTTAATCAGTATCAGGATGTCAATATGCAGCTTCAGTACTATTTTAATAATAAAATATTCAGTAAAAATATCCTAGATGTAGAGATGGGATATAAATCCTCTAGTGACAACCTGTTCTTCTCACTGCAAGTTTAAAAATTACTCCAGCTTTCCACTTGTTTTCCTCTGATTTTATTTTTTAAACTACACACCTCTCCTGCATCATTATCTGCCTTCTCTACATTACTACCCATGTTCTCCCCCATCATTCAAACTTCACTGAGCGATTATTATTCAGCTACAAAATTAAAACCCAAACTGACCTTAAAGTCATACAGACCTTTTAGAAACCATCTGGTGAATTTTATGCCCTGAAATTCTATGCAACATGATCTCATATACAGAAAGTATACACCAATATTTCAACATCACATTTCCATAAAATCAAGTTCTATTTGATTTTAAAATACATGTATGCTTCCATTTTTAAACTTTCAACTTCTATTTTAATCAAAATGTATATAGAAGGATACCTGAAAGAATATTAAGTTGGTATGGCAAGTTGATTACTCTTCAATAGTTCTCTTGTAGCTATAACAGCTAAAGATATTGAGGGAGCATATTAATACCACCCCTGCAAGATCAATTAAAATAGTTTGGCAAACGGGAACGCGATGATCAGAAGAACACAAGAAATTTAACTTGAAGTGTTTCTTGCAAGCCTTGCCTTACACTTCAGATGTATATAAGCATTGATATTTGACTGTTTAAGGTTCAAAAAAAAAGAATAAAAATGAAGTTTAAAAAAATCTGAAAGCAATGTCAGTACACCAAACCACCTTAAAGCAAAGTCTGAATGTTAGTTTTTACAAGGTAATTCTGATTAGTTCTTAACACACACGCACGCCCCCCCTAACATGAAATAGAAGTTAGCTGAATAAGTGTTTGGCATATGTGAATATCCTTGCAGAGACCTGACCCAAACTAAAACAACGTCAGTACGTTTTTATCTAAAAGGATTCAAGGATCCAAGTGTGTGATTAAGACCTTCCACAGTGGTATGTCTGATATATGCAGATGATGTACTGGGCATCCTTTTTGTTATGACTAAAGTTGGCTTAACTTGTGGTACTACTCAGGTATCTAACTCCATCTGCTTTTATGTTTCCTAATGGAGGTAGAAAAGTGCACATGACAGATTTTTTTTTATTTTTTTTTTAGAACTATAACCTCATCTTCACTTGGATCCTCCCAAGTTCTCATCACCTCCACTTACAGTAGAATTCTCAGCTTGTTTCTACTTATACAATCAGCAATTCCAATGCTTTTTTTTTCATGAAGTGTTTAGTTATTTATTTTATTTGAAAAATTACCGATAACAATTTCTAGCATAAATGGAAATATGACATCATTCAGAAATACTTCAACAATAACAAACCAGTGAGTTTATAACTAAGAAATACTGGAAAAATCAACTCACTTTTGCATCCTTGGCTTAAGATTTTTCAGCTTGACAGTCTCTGAACCCCCTTTAAGTAACATTTCTTACCTTTTTCACCCCACACATACTTGTCTGCAAAGACATTTAATTCTGTAAAGCTACCATTTCGGAGCCCTCAGACAAATCTCTCTGCTTTAAAGCCTTATTTGCCACCTTTTAAGCAACAACATCTTGTCATGCTACAGACAAAATAACCACAATTTCTGTTTGATACACCACTTTTCAAAGTCAGTCTCTGGGTACCACAGCCACTTCAATACAGTCCTCAGAAACTGAGGGTGACAGCCTTGTTTGAGTACAAAAGCTTTGTAAAGATGTAAAAAATAAAAAACCTTCCCACTGATAAATGGGAGAAGGAGAGGGGAATGGCTTGGGGTCCTGGCGGGCAGGCTGCAGGCACTGCAGGCTCTTCTTGTCAGCTGTGAGAATTGAACAAGCAGGACAATTTAGGAAGCTTATTACCGGTCCAGTGAGCAAAAGCAGTTAACACACACATAGCAGAGACCCAAGTTACAAGCCAATTAAAAGCTTCACATTATCACACCACCTCACTGAAAGCAATAGGAAGGAACACAGTCGACTTTGCAGATCTGATCCCTCTTTATGAATAAGACCAGACCAAAACTAAAAAGCAAAACACATGACAAAAGAGTCCATACAGTCACCAGTCCTGCAACCATCATTTCGACACAAAAGGATGACCCTGAGCATCTGTACGCAAAACGTACAGTTTTTACTTGGTGAATATTGTGATTACCTCAATGTAGCTAATTTGGGGTGAGCCTGTACAAAATCCTTTAAAAAGAAAATCACCTCTTTGCTAAGGAGTGTTTTCATAGCACTATGTAGCCAATTTCTGAACAAATTCCCTTTTACAGTGAGAAGTACTAGGCTCTCATCTATTATACATAATTATAGCAGAGGAGATTATTTGGATGCTGCTTCTTATACATTACAGCAGCTCCGAATTCAACAACAAAAATAACTGTCTAACATACTCAGGGCATTATTTTCCTATGGTGATAAGGCAATCAAAGCTATGCACATTTAAGTAGTGATAATCAGCATAGCTACATATCTGGTTAGAACCATAGCAGGACAAGAAGTAACTGTATTGCTTTCATTTCACGAAGATCCAAGCCAGGGGAGAGGAACTGGGCCAGCTTACAGCAGCTGAGCAAGATGGTATTTTTGATAACTGCCTTCTGGTGCTCAGAATCTAATTTCTGTACAAAAATATCCAATTTTTTGCAAATGGAAGGGATCTTCATGATTTTCTACATATGCCCCAGTCAACAGGGTTGCGGAAGTGCAGATCACACCTATTTGCTTCACAAGGTGCAGGATACTGATTTGGGCAACAGGACCTTGTCTCAGACTTCATCATTATTAAAATCTATTACAAGGTTGATAATTTACACAATTAAAAAAACCCAAACCAAAACCACCATGAAGTGTCCTCCAATTCTTCCATTATTCATTAAATCAGAAATAGGCAGCTCAACAGAAGGCATTCAAGCTGTCATGAAATTCATTTATTTGTAAATGACAAACAAAGCTCCTTCTCAATATAACAGCTTTTCCTGGGGAGTCAATTTATTTAAAAGAAATTAAGACATCATCATACCAAGACATAATTTGGGATTTTATATGTAGTTGCAACCTGAAGTATCACAGCTGTGCTTTTAGACTTCTATAGCAAAAAGACTTATTAATCATTACATTGTAGACCCTATCAGATTTGCATCTGGGAGTGAGGGGGGTCTATATCTTGCATGGCTATATGCCCTGATCCTGCAATGGATACATACAGCTAGATTCCCCCTACCACAATCAGGAAGACTCTGTGCCGGTGCAGAAAACCATTAATGGCCACCTGCAAGGCTTTGTCACAAAGAGGACTGGCTTGCTGCTTATGACAGCTAGAAATACCTCTACATTGCTGCAGCAATGCTCACGTTAAGATTGCCCCCGTGAAATGTATTTAGAAGAATTTACCTATTCAATTGTCCTGGTTTCAGCTAGGATGGAGTTAATTTTCTCCCTAGTAGCTGGTCTAGTGCTGGGGTTTGGATTTAGGATGAGAATAACATTGGTAACGCACTGATGTTTTAGTTGTTGCTGGGTAGTGCTTACACTAGTCAAGGACTTTTCCAGCTCCCCATGCTTTGCCAGGTGCACAGGGAGCTGGAAGGGGAGGGGGCACAGCCAGGACAGCTGACCCCAACTGGCCGAAGGGATATTCCATGCCATATGCCATCATGCTCAGAATATTAACTGGGGGGTGGAAGGGGAGTGTTGGCCAGGGGTCAGCCATCACTGCTCAGGGATGGGATGGGCATTGGTCAGTGAGTGGTAAGCTGTTGTAACACTTGTTTTTCCCGGGTTTTGTCTCCCTCTCTCATTGTTTTCCTTTTATTACTATTTCTTCTTATTATTAATTATTATTTTATTTCAGTTATTAAACTGTTCTTATCTGAACCCATGAGCTTTCTTACTTTTGCTTTTCAGATTCTCTCCCCACTCCATGGAGGGCTGGGCAGAGGGGAAGGTGAGCAAGCAGCTGTGTGGTGCTAAACCATGGCATCAGTACAGTGTATGAGCATTATGCATCTACACTGCAAGACTGCTTGGCACCCTGGAAGTAAAGAACAGAACAAAACATCATAGTCCCTACAATTTAAGTATTTCAATACCAAGGTGATGCATGTTCTACAGATATCTGATGTAGATTACTCACCCAGCAAGTCTGTCACACTCTCAAGTGTGGTATTTGAAAAATACTAGGTTTTTTTCTAATTACTTTTTTAGGGCTTATCAAGAAAAAATTCATCCCACTCACTGTACCAAAATAGCTTGAAGTAGAAATATTTGGCCTCGGGAAAAGAGTTACTAAATTGTATGCATGCGTAGGTACATGCAATCCAGGAACTCCAGAGTATGCACTAACTGAAACAGCTCAAACCTACAAGCAGCAGACCCTCTTTGGGGATTTCTGTTTTATGTTTGCACACAGGCGCAGCAGATCACTTGCCTTCTCTGCCTACCCTGCAAAGGCGACTCTGCACACTTCGTACGCTGGCTTGGCAAGGCAGAGAGTAGCGGGAGGGCCACCCTGTGCAGTGGGAGGGGAAGGAAAGCAAAGGAATGCTTTGAAGGCAGGACACCCCGAGCAGCACACCCAGCCCCACAGCGCTTCTGCACCATCGCCTCTCCCATGCCATGACCGGTGAATCTAATATAGGGGTTTGGCAGATTACAGCTGAAGCAGGCAGCTATGTCTGACACGTGGGAGGGAAGCGACAGCGTAGCTCTTTAAAGCTAAGAGGCGGGTGTTGACCTGCCTAAATTAGGGAATTTCACACTTTAGCCACACAGCCTGATGGGCCTGATTTAGGATTTTGTTTAATGCTTGAATTTATTGTAAATACACCACTATGCCTCAGCATGACAACTAGCTTCTTTCAAACTATTAAAATCTGCTTTGGAATTTCAGCTTTACCAATCTAAATGTATACCCTTGCTTAAGAACATTATTGGGTAAATCAAAATGAAGGGCTCAGATGGCTCTACGAGACAAGGAAGAAGTGCTTTTATTTGGGGAAAATCCATTTTACTTTACATGTTTATCTTAAAGATAGAGCCAGCGATGTTTGAGAATACTGAGGAGCATCATAATAAAGCATACAGCAGCAGCATCCTTCATCTGCACATAAAAAAAACCCAGACCAAGCTAAATATTTTCACATATGGAACCTAGAGAAGAAAGAGCATCACTGATAGTCTCCAGAGGCAAAAATAGCTTTTAAAAAGAAAAACAGAAGCAAATACTGTGTGTTGGAAGATGAAGTTAAGGCATTATGAAGGTTTAACTACATGCTCTTAAAACCTTAGTTTTTATTCTCTGCAATCACTCAAGCCCTAGTTCAGAACACTTAACAAAGCCAGTCAATCTTTTAGAGTAATAGAATAGTAGAGAGCAAGTTCCTTAATGTGCACAGCCCAGAGGCCTAGAGGGGTTCAGAGAGCTGTGCCCCTTAAGGGTCAAAACTTAGTTCTTTGATATTGCTGTACTTTTAAGTATGTGGTTAACAGCAATTCTTTGGTTGACCAAAAAGGAAAAGCTCAAGAAATGGTCTGCAGCATCATGAAATAAGCCAGACTTATAAACAGAGAGAGCTCTAGACTAAGGTTAGTCAAAACCGGCATAATAGCCAAGCTCAAAAAACCAGGCTAGGCAGAAGGCTTTCTCAGGGCTGCGTAGCAAGACAAATGGGAAACACCACAAGGAGGGTGACAAAGCAGGGGAGGGATCCTCCTTTCTCCTTGTCTGGCCTAAACAGGCATTCACAAAACAAGCAAGAAATGCAATCGGAAGTGTCAGCATTTTAGACTACGTTTTCCAATCCCATCTAACTGACAGAAGAATTAGAAGCTAACTTCTGTACACCACAGGGATATTTGAAAGAAAGACAAGATGTCCACCTAATAGACATGTAAGAAGGAGATTTCACTAGGAAACTGCTTCATCAAACACAGTTCAAAATTTAGAAGAAGCAAACAGATTTGCAGCACACAACACTCTTGATTTGAACTTGAAACCAAGAGGCAAGCATGGAAATGACATGCATGGATTGTTTTCATAGATTAGAACCATAGAATTATTTAGGTTGGAAAAGACCTTTAAGATCATCAAGTCCAACCGTCAACCTAATGCTGCCAACTCCACCTCTAAACCATGTCCCTAAGTGCCACATCTACACATCTTTTAAACATACACAGAGATGGTGACTCAACCACTTCCCTGGGCACCTGTTTCAGTGCCTGACAACACTTTCAGTGAAGAAAGTTCCTAATATCCAATCTAAACCTCCCCTGGTGCAACTTGAAGCTGTTTCTTCTTGTCCTATCACTTGTTATTTGGGAGAAGAGACCGACACCCACCTCACTACAGCCTCCTTTCAGGTAGTTGTAGAGAGCGATAAGGTCTCCCCTCAGCCTCCACTTCTCCAGGATAAACAACCCCAGCTCCCTCAGCTGCTCCTCATAAGACTTGCTCTCTAGACCCTTCACCAGCTCCATTGCTCTTCTTTGGACACACTCCAGCAACTAGATGTCTTTCTTGAAGCAAGGGGCCCAAAACTGAACACAGTATTCAAGATGAGGCCTTTCCTTTGCAGAGAGCTGTTCTGGACAACTAGGACATACTATAACAGCACAGAGAAGAGACAGAGATGTAGATATTTTGAAGATGATGAAAAACAAGCAAATACAATACTGTGATTTCATTCATATAAGGTGATAACTTAGAGACAGAGGTAGAAAAAAACATATTAGGCCATGTATGCAAATTTACATGCAAGAAACAGATGTGGGGAAAAAAAAAAATCAGGAATGGAGAATGAAAATATTTGGTGATGTTTGGTGGTGTTAAGTCTTCAATACACTAGCTCCACTTACCTTAGAACTAGATAAGAACTGGCCTGTCTGTAATAAAAACATGGTATATGAATCCCGTCAGAAACAGTTTGCCGTATTTGATTTATGAAGGCAAAACAGTAAGAACACATAGCCTTCCAAAGCTAAAACAGGTACCAAGAACTCTGACTTGTCTTTGGGAGTGGAGTTTTGATGGTTAATACACGATTACATGGAACAAGGCTAACTGATAATTACATGCTTCTCTGCTCAAGAGTGTCAGACAATGTACATCCTAGAAACAGGATTACTGTTAATGTTGTGAGATAGTCTATTAATAAGAACATCCTCATCTTCAAAATCAAACAATTTCCTAGCTCTGGAAAAAGGGAAAGTCATTTATATTCTTATCTTGATTAAACCACTCTAGGATTTTAAAGGACAACTTAAAGAGTCCCTTTGAACATAACCCAATAAGAATGAAATTATTTTGCTATGGAGGATTACATTTATATCTGATTAAAATGGAAAATACTGAATAAGGAAAAAGAGAATAGTCTCTATATAATTAAATTTTCATTCTATAAATTATTGTAGTTTTAGCAGAGAATTGAAAATCTCTGCAAGTCTACACCATGGTTATATTTTTATGACATAGGATGATTTAGCTGTATTAGGAAAAAAGCACAAGAATACACAGTAGACCTATAGATTTAACAAGAGACAGCAGGCTTTGCAAAGTTTTCCTTCCTCCATATATTCTGCAGAAAGTTATGTTTCAAAGAGATTTGCAGCTTCACAGTGCAAATAATGTCTAAAGGCATTTACAAATGGTTAATCTTTTCACATATACCAAATTCTGCATTGAAGTTTTTTAAATTATTTGAAATTATCGTCAATAATTCTAACACAACCAATAGAATTCTCCTAAATATTATGTATAATTTATTTTTAGAGAGAAACTCTATCACAAACCCTTAAATACTGACTTTAAGAAAACATTTTGCTCACTTGCACATATTGCAAGTAATAGAAAAGTCTCCACAGATAACCAGCCTCTGAAGGACCATTAATACACTCAGAACAAAAGACCTTTCACATCTACAGGCAACAGCAACAACTCTGTGAAGACACAGGGAAGAAGCACATGCAGGGGGTCCCGGCTGAGCCCACCCTGACAAGCGGCTTCAGGACTTTCTGTGGGGAAGGCTGTCACCCCCATATTTGATACACTGTACAGTGTATCAAACTGGCCCTCCTTGAAGACCACCTTCACCAATGTTACCAGATAATTCAAAGCACCTCATTGTTTATACTTGCCTCCTACAGACGTTACTCCACACACACATTTGTACCAGTGAATGCTGAATTTTATCTGCCATTTACTGCTCAGTCACTTGGTACTGAAGTTAATTAGAAAAATTATTTTTTTTTTTTTAATTTCAATACGAAAAATTGACTACTCTTTACATGACTATTCTTAATATCTTATCAACAGAAAACCCCATCTCAGTAGTCACACATTTTTCCACAACAATTATGAATTCACCAGATAGTAAAGAGCTTTCAAGTTGTTTAGGGTATTTGATGAATGCAGGTTCCTACAAATACCTTTCAGAAAACCCAAGCATACTCCTTCTTCTCGATCATTCCACCCACATATTTGCTGACCTCTTGAGAAAAGTCCAACTGGTTTACAAGACACATTTCCTTAGAAAAAGCACTTAGTCTTTTTCCAGTATAGCATATGTTGCCTACTCAGTTTTATGCTTGAAAACTTTGATTTGTCACTCTTCAGTTCTCTAGATCTTTCAAGCCTTTGTATTGAGGCTAACTTACTCTGGCATAAGATACAATTTAAGCAACAGATTAAACGATATTCCATTTTAAGAAAGCCTTGGACAAGAAACACCCTTAAGCTCCTTCACACAGAATACTGATGAAAATAATTAAGCTTCATGACACAGCCTTATGCTTCTTGACTGTTCCTTTCACACGTGGACTGTTTAGCAACCTGCCACAAAGTCTGGCAGGCTGTGTGAAGGGGTGGTGTGTTCACTATCCTTTTTATGCCTTCATCAGTTTGCTCCTCAAAAACATCTGTCTTGTAATGTTATTCTGTAACTTTCCAGAGATTATGCCCTCTTCCATGTTGTCATTTGGATATATTTTGCCCTTGTCCTTTTATTTCCACTATCCTCCTTTATTCTGCTGTTTCACTATGTTTTAAGGGTTCAAAGAAAGTACTATTTTAATAGACTTTTTCTCCTCCCAAAGCGGGGGGGGAAGTATGTTCTTTTCTAGTGTATAAAGAAACTGCACAGAGTCTCTAATATTGGGCTCAGAGTTGCACTGTGCATCAGAAGTATGAAATAAAATTTAATCCCTGTCCCACAGTGATTGTAGTTGTAATAGTAATAAGGCATTAAAAATGACATAAGGTGTCCATGGCAGAAAAACTGGTCAAAGATTAAATACTACCTGTATTCATCCAAGCAAAGTTTTGCAGCATCACTAGAGAAAACTCTGCAGCTCCTCATGAAAGGTTTTTTCCCAAACCTAGTCCCAAATGCTTTGCTCAGTGACACCCTTCACAGGAATCCATGTATATGTGTTTACCTTACAGAGACCTTTCTAAAACAGGGATGGGCAACTCTCATGGTAAGATTCATCCCACATTTCCAATTACTACATTGCCAAAACCTAAACCAGCACAAACATTGTTTGCTTAAGTAGCATGTGTTGTAACCACAGCAGTCAAAGTGACATACAGTATAGATGGAGCAGTAATACTATTTATGATTAAAACAAGCTTCTATTTCAGAACCAGAGAAGCAACTGCATGCTACAGGGATTTCATAGGACACTTTTAATAGAAGTATCAATATGTCCCCAAAAAAACATCTGCCTTCTTAAATGAAGAAGTGATTTAAATTAAATGATTGCCAGCAATCAACTCACTGGTGCCAAACCAACAGCCTCCTGGCCATATGCTGCCCATCACAGAAGTCACAGATCACAAGTGGCTTCCCCTTGCCTAGATGGGGGATCTCAAGTCACACACCAGGGAAAGCAATGAGCATACTGAGGAAGACAGTAGCTCGATACAAACTGCTGCCACTAGAAGTGTCTCGTTGGCTACATCTTTGTGAGTTAGTGAACGGTTTCTGAGAAAGGCCATGGCTGAGCAGAGGCTCCATGAATTACTAGCCAGTAGCAACACACTCCTGTAGATGGGAAATGTCAGAGCAGACTGGCACTTAACCTTTGCAACATGAATGACAAACCTGACCTGTAAACAGCACCTGGCTTCCTGCCCACAGGCATGCTGGCAGCAGGTTCAACCCAGTGTACAGAACAGGCCGTAACCAGCCCTCCCTGCACACACCTGAAAGCCTCACCAGTGAGGATTAAAGTGACTGCTACATCTGCCAGCATCTCACGAAGATGGGATGGTGGCTCACAAATTGTCTTCTCAGACACAGAGCACTCCATTAGGACAGCTACAGTTGTCCTATGTACCAGGGAGGGCGAGATTCATCCTGACTTCATTTGCCTGAGTAAACAGTCACCCACCTCCTGAGCTAGCAGCTCTCAGCTTCCCTCTCACTCACTTTCTGGATAGTGGGAGTACTTCTAGGACCTGTCACCTCCTCCTGAGGGAGGAATTTAGAAGTGCCTATTCAACTCTACTTAAAAGGGAACCCAAGACAACCAGCGCAGACAGATGTCAGACGAACTCCTGCAGAGCACCTAATTGTGCACAGTAATGCAATCTGTGCACTCTCCTGCCAGGGAGGCACTAGGGTGCATACTGGGAACAGGAGGATTTTCTACAGGTATTTTGAAAAATACCACCTGTCTTCATTTGCCTGCTTCCTACCAGCTGAAAAATGACATTGCAGATGTAATAACAATGCAGGCAGTTTTTATTTAAACATTTTGGGGGAAAAAATAATCTCAAAGCTCTACATTTTTATTGATGACAAAGGAAGAACATTAGGCAGCTGAACATAGATCACTTCAAGGAACGGACATTTAATGATGGATTTTGACCGAAAGATCAAAGGCTTCTAAAATAACACGCTAAAAATCAGGGTTTCTAACAGATTATACTACCTAAAGCTCATATTTTGCAGTTCCATTATACATAACTATATCCTCCATCATCAGCCTTTGGGTTCCTGAACGAAGGCAGCACTCCACTGTCAGAGGAACAGACCTTGAGGGAAAGAGCAGACAGAACATCAAGGCTTTGAGAAGAACAGAAAAAACACCAGCTATCCATCTTAGCAAAGGAACTAAAATATTAGGCACTTAATTTCATTATTATTGCCTTGGACTGCTAAAGAGATGAAACAGCCTCAAAACATATTTCGTCAAAATTGAGACATTTAAGAAGCAGAATACCTAAAACAGATTAAGATAATGTAGTTCTTGATACAACACTGACAAATCTGCACTTGACAATATTTTCTTCACCTGTGACAAACCTGTGCAAACACTCACTAGCAGGCACCGTTTCCCAGGAGAGAGTCTATTTTGAGCAAATTCACACAGTAATAGTACCAATTTTCCAATATATAGTTTAGGTTCAGCACTGGCTAAAGCTGAATGCTCAGAGCAGCATGACATAGGCGGCACTTGCGCTCCGTTAACCTCAGAGATAAGAGACAAACCCAAGGAGAGCTCAGAGTTCATAGTTTAATGAAAGCACAGCAAGAGCAATGCTTGAAAAAGGTCACCAGGAAACAACAGCAGTGCTAACGTAAAATGCTCGACCTTTATTTAATCTTAATCCCATTATCCTTTTTCCCATCACAACAATAAATCCCACTGAACCAAAGGGATGCATGCTATTTTCTTCCTGTGACTAGGTGTAAAACAATTCTATGGGAAGTATAAGAAAATACAGGACACTTCCAAAGAATTCTTTTTTTTATATATATATCCACAAAAACTGCAAAAATTGAACCTGTTACCAGATAATGAAAAAAAACAAACAGTAAGAATAAAGAAATGACCTTAATGAACTGCATTTTTCATGCCATCTACATGCAGAATGAAAGATTTTTAAGTCAACGCATCTAGTAGACGTTCTGGTATACAATCTCAGATAAATCTCAAAAAAAAACCAAGCCCAATGTAACAGGAGCAGGATGCTCCTTTTAAATTTTTTTTTCATAAAAGAAGAGATATTAAAGATAAAAATTAACACACAAAACCCTTGTTCCCACATTTATAAATAAATATGTAACAGGACCATGAGGAAAATCAATGAGTTGCTCTCTAATATAATGACGTTCCTTCACAGAATAAGAATATATACAGACCCTGTTTGTTCTTTAATTAATGTATGTCATTCTTTATTAAGCACTGTTTTGCTCAATGTTAGCTAAGTATCAGGAATGCAAAATCACATTCTGTAAATGAACTATCAGCAGTGATACCTTCTGATGAGTAAGTAATTAGGAATGACAGACAGCTGGAGAAAAACACCAAAATGCAATTTAATTGGAGAAAGAGAATTCCCACATTCTGCACTATTAATGCAGTATGTCCATGCCCAGGTACTTCTAGGATTATTTTCTCTACTCTACATAGACACCTGCACACTGTCTTCATATTAAACTAAAGAGTAGAAGGCAAGATCTGTTAAAAACACGGAACAGGAATCCCTTCTCACCACATTCTCTTTGGCTTCATTTTACACAATATTAAGTAGATTAAAAGGTAGCTTCCTCGAGATTTTTTCCCCCCGTGTAAACTAACATTAAAATTATGAGCTTCATTCTCACTTTTAAGTCACCATCTCTGAAAACAAAACAAAACACACCTACCTGCTTTCCAATGCCTTCCTTCCCCCCCCCCCCCCTTTTTTTTTTTTTAAATTCAAGCTATTTGGAAGGCTCTATATCCTTCTAGGGGATCAAGTCACAGTCACTGATCAGCAACCGTATCTTTTCAAAACTCAAGCCTCACTAAGTAAGCTAAGTAGAAAGGGAAACACCAGAGCAAATGTCACGAATTAGTGACTTCAACTAATGACTTTTTACAGTAGAGTACTCAAGCTGGTAGGGAGAAAAAAAAAAACAAACCAAAACAAAAATCAATGCATATGAGAAGGCTTAGGGAACACAACACTAATTGTTCATTATTGGTAACATATATAACTATAGTCATGTCTTGGTAGCATCAGCAACTGCTACATGTAAATAAGCATTCCCATTTCTGTTGTTCCCTCAAAACAAAACATCAGTGGAAGCTTCCTACCATTTCCCCCTCACTGACACTGTTCTTCAGAGAACAGGCAGATGCACAGAAGGAAAGAGGAAAAAAAAAGTCACTGAACAATTTGCCAGAACTTGCCCATATATATCTGAAGCAGAGATTTTGCCTATTTTCAGAAGAACCTAAAGGCTCCTGCAGAAAAATGAAGAGCAAATGGATTCCTGCCTTACCACCAGCATCAAAGCTGTAGCTGTCAATGCTGTGCACACTACCTCAACAGCAGTTTGCGTTGGTCATCATTTAAGACTTCCAGTAGAGTAGCATTAACACAGGCATAAAAAGAACACCACTAACACTTTGCAAGAAGTATTTCAAATCCAGATAAGGTTTTTGAAACTGAAAGCTTTCCATGACTGCAACAAGTTGAGGTTAACCCCACGCTGCCTTATAGATTTTTATGCTACCTCCCCAACACAAGGCCCATCCACAAGACATGTGGATGCTCAGCATACAGGCTTTGGACTGTAGACACCCCGCCTCCTCACCTCCCTGAAATCAAGCCGAAGATGTGCATTTGCTGTGGTTAAAGTTTCTTCCCTTATCACTTCCCCTAAGCAATTAGGACCCTGCAGGAGGCAACCACCTTCAGCTTTGCATTCCTTCTAGAGCGTCTCAAAAAAATGTACAGATTCATACCCATTACTTGCAAATCTTCCTAAAAATAAAGTGGACTGTTTGCACTACCCCTGCCAACATATACCTCTCTGTAGTCTACCCCCTGCCTCCACACACATGTATGAGGGCATGGTTTAAAATGCTTTTGCAAACCTCCCCACACGCATTTGCCTACTACTCTCACCCTGTCAAACAAAACTATTACACACCTTTCAGCCAGCTATATTTTAAAAGATAACACATGAAAGTAGTAAGGAAAATCTTCCCCCTTCTCAATAGCTTACTGTATCCCCTTGGATTAACTTTCCATCTCCTACACGTGTCTGTGCTGTGCAAAAAAAAAAAAAAAAAGAAACCAAACCCCCAAAACCTCCTTCTGTTTGCAATTTGCTGTTCTGCCAACCATTTTAAAAAGCACATGCCCTCATGCTACAAGCGAAGTGTTAAAAGAGCTGCTACTTCTCTATAGTTAGCAGGCAATCTGGGTAGGAGATGAAAATATATACTATTTTCAAAGGCAAAAAAAATTCTTAAGGATATTTTACACAACACGCAAAACAGGACTTCGATTTTTCCCCCCTTTATTTACACTGCCCTGAACTTTTTGTCAGGAGGAATAAAACAAGGCTAAATATCAGGAATAGTTTTGTAATTATTTTGAAAGCTCTTAAATCTGAAACTAAGCAGTTGTACATGGCCTTATATATTCCCTTCAAATGTGCCAAAAAAGTTTGCCCTTGGGCATGTAAGGCTCTAGCCATGGGTTCCCAGTTATGGGTCCTGATGAAAAATACAGCTCAGCTAAGTAAGAGAAAAGGTGCTTTCTCAGATATCTACTACATATCCCTTAATTTATCCCCTACTTGTGCTAGGAATAGATCTGATATTTGGTGATGCTGTATGTGGCAGCACGTCTCTTCCTAACCCTAAAATCCTCCATATAAATTTTAGAGAAAAATAAAGCTGCTACTGCTTTAGTGATCAATACACTTGACACTGTTAAATTCCTTCCTACTAAAGAAATGGCAGAAGCCTACACCAGCAGAGCCCACGTGCAGAGCCATGCAAAAAAAGCCACAGCAACATGCCTGCCTGCTGCAGTTTAGCTCCAGATGTGCCTACAGTCTGGTGCCCTAAATCCCACCACGTTCAGAACAAAAAATCCAACGCTTGCTAACAGCGTTATATGGCTGACATTTTCGCTTCTTCCAGAAAGTTAGCAAGCTTGCATCTGACATTTTTCCTTGACAAAGGAAGCTCTCCAACAAGGAAAGTGGAGACTGTATCACATTTTTCATGGAAGCTAACCAGTAGTGTCATTTATCTCTTCATTCACTGTACAGCGCAAACAGGTGAAAAACCCAGGCAACAAATCAATGGCAGTATATAAAACAAGAACCTTGCCTACTTAAATGTACTTACTGGATTTCAAAATTGATAAACATTTAGCAATCACTGCAAGACAGTGCATTTAAAACATGCTCACTGCAGCATTTACAACAAGAAAACTGAAAATGACATACTACAATGCTACACATCAGTGATTCTCTCTTGGTTTAGTTACTTTTAAAAATCACAATAGTATGCATCCTGGACCAAAACATACTGACAAGAAAGGTATGTCAAGAAATTTTTTTGTTGGTTGGGTTTTTTGTTTGTTTTGTGTTTTTTGTTTGTTTGTTTTGTTACCCCAGTTTTACTTTCCTTTGCTGATCTGGAATTCCACCATTACAACTGTAGTAAATAAACCTACTCTTCAGGGTTGCTACATTAGGGGGAAGTGAACAAGAACTGCAGTAGTATTGGACATAAGCACAAAAACCCTGAAGACCATCGATGGTAATACTAGAACAGCAGCAGCTGCTTATTCCACTCTTTGTTCTATATCCTAAGAGATTTGTCTTCGCTTCACCTAGTCAATACTTCTTGAAATGTAATAGCAACATTCACCTAGCCAATTCAGGAACCCTACTGGAATAGTTTTCGAAGTAAATTAGGCATCTGAACTTTTACTCCCTCCCTCTTGCCTAGCACTTATCTAGAACCTGCATGGAGTCGAACAGAACCACCGTGAGCAGGAGTTGTCATACTGCAGCACACCTATAGCAAAGTAAAAGATCATGGGTGCTGTGTCCCAATATAAAAGGCTGGGTCACAACATCCCATGCCTCTGTAAGAGCAGAAACTCACTGCTGCCAAGGGAGCCTCAAGGCTCCTGCATCCACTTCCGTTCTTTTCTCCTCTCCACTTCTGTGTGTCATGAACCAGGATGCAGCTGCTCCTCCAGACTGATGGGCAAGAAAGCTTGCTTGTTTGGACTGTAATTGGTTGGTCTAATAGAAAGACGTTATCTGCCCACAAACCTTGTCTCACTGGAAGGATATGTTCATCAGATGCAGCATTCTTAGCAGAAGGCAGCTGACTATGGAGCTCCTTGCCAGGACTGATTAGACACAGTCTAACTAACTAACTAACACCAGTCAGATCAAGGTTCAGGACACACCTGTACAAGAAAACGCTTTTGTTTGATAGTGGCAACAGAAGATAGTTCTGGTGAACGCAGAACCCTGTATCACCACGCACCCAGGCTGAAAGTCAGCACTTCCACAGAAATCCTGCACTCTTCCAGAATTTTGGTTCACACATAGATAAAAATCAAAAGATAAGAGTCAGGGCTTGAAAAACCTGCCTACCCACAGCAAATAAAAAGAGGAGAGGGATGAGCAGGTTGAGTTGGCTTAAGTAACAGAAGCCATTAAATATTTTGGAAGGCAAGAGAAGGAGTCAGAGTTGCAGCAAAAGTCACTTCCCCTCCTGTGCATGTAAGAGAAAAGCTTTGAAAAAGGAAGAGCAGGTCTATACACACACAAGAAGGATGGCCTTCCTCTATGCCTAAATTGACAGCAGCAAGAGGAGTGATTCACCTGGGGTAGCAGGCAATGGGACAAAGAAAATTACAGGTGTATCACCACAAACAGCCAACTATCCCCACCTTCTCGACCACACTGAGAAGGATTAATGCTACCCACAAAAAAAAAAAAAAATATCAGTAGAAAGTTCAGCATCCAAACTTCTCACATGAGAAGACAAATGGTATTTGAAATGAAGTTCTCCCAATCAAGCAAGCAAACATTTTGGTATTGTTTCTCTCCATAGACAGAAATATTGCCTTTGCTTACAGTACCTGTTTACTGACGCAATGAACATTTCTGAACCAAAAGGAGAAAAGTCAGCTACCACCAGAAGATGAAGAGGTACTTGTGCCTGAAGAAGCATTTGAAGACTCAGGGCCTGATTACTTCAGCAGAATGTGCTTGAGTAAATCCAGAACCAGAAACCAAATCCTGCACTGCCTTATCAAAGCAGTGCTAGCTGATGCACACTGGAAGAAGTTTCCTCTCTACAAACCTGACACCATCAGCCCTTATGAGTTTGTGGAAACGACATCAAATTCAATTTCCAAAGACACCAAACTGTATACTTAATGGTTGTCACTCAAATGCTACCTACAAATGAATATGTATATTTATTGATTTATTTCACTGTTCCCTAAAAAGAGTACTTAGCACCTGCCAGACAATGCTGAAACCACCATTTTACTGAATGACACTTAAGAACAAAAAAGTGGGTTTATTCTGGCAAGGCATAAAGTAATGGACTAGATTATATAGCTGTAAAACAAAAAGGGGACCTGAATGCGTTCAAATCTAGTTGGAGTTAAAGCTAGATTTTAACTGCTGAACAGTTATTCCACATTCCTTTAACAGATTCTTTCTTGGGACTTTTCAGTTGTCCAATTTTATCAAGGACTGTACAATATAATCAGTCTGAAATGCTGGTCTCTCCAGTAGCTCTCAGCCACCGGGACCGAAGGTCAGAATACAAAAATTACATCTTCCAAGTGCCACCTTATACCAAAGAAGCTTGGAGCAAAGCTTCTCAAGACATGTGTGTCACCAAGAGATATCTGGATTCATTTCAGTGCAAAATAGCCATTGAGGACTTCTGCCCCTCTACTTCTCTGAGTCTATAACTTAAGGAAGTATATCATACTGCAATATGTGTTAACCGATAGCTGCTGTTAAGACCAGGAAAACATTCCTCAGCCTATTTGGTTTTTTGCTGCCTTTGATTTTCAAAGAGCTCTTTGATATGGTGATTCTCAATTTCTGAACAGCAATGCCTGAAGCAGAGGTTAAATAGCATGGAATGCATTTTCTTTTCCTTTCCACCTTCTTCCTCTTCCCCCCTCTCCTTGCCTCCCCTGCAGCTGAGACAAGAAATATTTAAGAGCTACTTCAGCCCTCTGGGAGGATGCAGGTGGGTTGGTAAGAGGTCAACTCCTGCCAGAGCCCATCTGGTGGGCCCAGCCTCCTCCTTGGCACCATGCTTTTCTCTTCCTCCACTCCCAAGGCTGGGTGGAGTGGGGTAAGCTCTGCTGGAGCACAGAGCACAAGAATGAATTACTGCATTGAGTACAATTACAAAACTAGACCAAGGAGCAGGCTAGAGCACAGGAACGTGTATGCATACGATGGAAGATATATCCAAGTCTTCTGGATACATCTCTAGCTCCTGGAACTGTAATGTGTGGGACACTAGGAAGCATATTGTATGCTTGCTGTGACATTACACCCCACCCTCAATGCATTCTGCTAACTGCCAGGGAAGACAGAGCAGCAAAGGAGATACTGTTGCTCTGACTGAAGTGGCCATCCTTGTGACCTCGCTGGCGGGGCAGGTAGATGATAATGGAAGAAAACACCATTAGACAGAAAAATAAAAAGCTATCTTATAAAAATTCAAGAGTTAACCTAGTAGGATGTCAGTTTATCAATAGCACAGGTGCACCAGTATCAGCAAGTTGGCAACAGAAGTTCTATGTATTGCAGGGGTTTTACACCACCAGAGAATTCAGTGGTCTTCCAGGAGCATTACTGTGCTGTTTTAAACACCACTTGAGTTGCTACATGGCCTGTAAGCTTGTCACTATGCTTTAGGGAGCATTCATCACAAGGAACCTTGGTTGCATGAAGATTTCCTTTAGTGTCTTCAGCATTATAAACAGGACAGCCGTGGCAAAAACTGGATCTGAAAGTGGACATGCTTGTACTGTGTAACATGACTTTCAGTTCCATTCACACATCATTTATGCAACATCATCACAGATTAAATATATATTAAGGTTCAAAGACAGGCTACCTATTCTTTTTAAGACACCCTTTGGCAGGATGAGACTTAAAGGAATACTGGATACAGGTAGCGACTGTGGTATAAGAGCAGAAATTACAAAACCAGGGGTGGGGAACCAAACACACAACAGGGAAAACATACTGCAAGGGGGGGAAATGGAAAACTACCCTTAGACTATAAAAAGTATTATGAAAACACAAACTCTTCCCGTTATCGGTAAATGCCTCAAATTACCTGTGCAGTTATTTCTGTTTCAGATTTTCTTTCAGTTCCGTAACTTGGTAATGGCACAAAAATCCAACCTTTTTGCAGAATACTTTCTCTAAATAATCTCTCCCCTATGCATCACTCAAACGTTTCCATTCAGTTCCATAACCTGGCCTCAAAGAGCCATGAAACACATGCTGGACCACAACCCTGCAATCCAGCATCCTCATCCAGAACCTCATCAAACACCCATTTATGCCAAAGGAAGGTCACACATTTATTTCATTGCACCATTAAACCACTTCCTATGACTGTTGAAAATTGCTGTGTTTACTTATAACCACAGCACTTAATACTACTAAACCCAGGAAACATAATGGAAATACTTATATCTATTAATAGAGCATTAAGCGAATGGGAAAAAGATGCCCTGTGGCTGAGCACAGTACTAAAAGTCAAGAAACTAAGGATAAAAGTAAAGGCCTACTCCCTCTTCCCCTTAGGACAGGGAAAGAAGAACAAGCCCATCCATCATTTATTTTGGAAGCCATAATTGGCTTACTTTGTATCAGCATTTTAAGAGCCCCAACAGCACGTTTCCAGTCCTCTCCCTCAGGTCTCTTTCTCCAGACACAGACTGTGTCTGTACAAATACACACATGGATGCCACATTCAACACAAATGAGGGAATGAAAACAGCTGGTGAGAGCAGGTGAGTTGCCAGCAACAGGAGAAGGAAAGCACTTCCCAAAGCGGATCCAATGCCAAAAGCTTCTCTTCAGCTGGTGACAAGCACACTCTATCAAGCTATCCCATCATGAGCATCTCCTCCCACCTCACCCTGGCAAGTCTCTCTCTGTCCAGCTGAACCAGATCATTAGTTGATACCACCTTCCTGATGGAAGGGAAATTAGAAACCCTTATTTAAAATATGTAAAAATCACACTAACAGTGTGTGGATAAACGCGGCAGTACTGTCTTATTTTCCCTTATGGAGCAAAAGGAAAGGACTTTAAGGCCACCTTAGCAGCATGTGAAAATATTTTTCTTTCATATGACTGGAGTTTTTTTCAAAATTAGGTTTATTTTACTTACAGTATAATTACACATTTGAAGTTTATTCCTACTAAATAATCAAGGCTATTTTATTCAGACTAGAACATTCTTCAAACTGTCACTGATTTACTGCTTAGGTGAAACAGCAGCAGTGCTCTCCCTGGCCAGGCAGAGGAAGACCCCTTCGGCACTCTTGCTATAGTTAACAAACCCAAGCATGCCTAACAGCCTTAGGAAAATTTGTGTCTTTTTTTTATGAAAGCCACATTAAGAATTTCAGTATTCCACCACACCTACAACCAAAATTAACTGCAAACTAGAAAAATTTGCATGAATGTTTTGCTGAAATAAAGAAGAGCTCTGCTAGCTTCTGCTTGGCGTGAGACAAAATAATTTTATAATTCATATGGATTGAACCAAGCAAGGCATCCTTCCAGATCTTACCTAATTGAAACAAAACCACAATACATCCTCCAGCATCTGGCAATAAAACAGACAAGACAATGAGATGTACTAGGGTTACCTCCTTGAAGATTTTTTGAGGTGCTTTTACAGCGGCATCCACAAACTGACACATGGTGTCATGTATTTTTATCCCATACATCCTTTTCCATCCTATCAAAACCTCAGGTAGAAGTGATAAATTCTAGAGCCTCATCTTTTTTATTAAAACCACTACAAGGAAAAAGGAGTATCTAAGAGAAATTATTCAACACGGGAAAGTAGACTTATGAAGCTTCATATCTTTCTTCTAAAAATGTTGTTTAATGTTGGATGCACAATGCATCAGTGATGGTGTTAAGGTTATGGGGCATAAAATCCCTTTCTCCTTTTGTGCAAGCAGATGCATTAATGTGCATGTGGGGCCAACAGGCAGCTGGCTCTGGCAGGAAGGACCAACTCAGAAAGCATCCCAGACTAAAATACCCATCATATCAACCAGGTAATAGATATTCAGTGGACTGGTCCTCTTGGAAGGAAAATGCAAGCACACAGGAGTGATTTTACAAAACATCAGATGTAATTATTAGCGAAGTGGTTGACTGCAAAAGCTTGAACAATTTAATCTATTTCTGTAATCAAAGTACAGTAAAAGGAGACTTTCCAGATTTTTCACACACCAGAAAAAGGATCTGAATGCCCAAGACTGCACCAACCATGCATTTACTCTTGTAATGGAAAACAGAAAGTTCAAAAAAGTTAAATATTATATGATGCACAGGAAAATCTCTTCTGTTAAATCAATACGAGAAATTCAGCTCAACACTGTTTTTGAAATTATCCCAATCAATAAAAGCACATATGCATAACACTGGAACACAGAAAGTTGCACTTTCCACATTGAAAATGAATTAATTTTATAGAAGTGAAACATTAATAAAAGAAGTTTGCTACTGGCACCCTTATTTATGCCAAGAAAAATAACATGAAACCTCAGTGAAAGAACAAACTTTGGCACACTGAGAAACACACAGTTTAAAGCAAAATGACTTCTAAGCAAACAGCTTGTCCTGGTTTCGGCTGGGATAGAGTTCCCAGCCGAAACCAGGACACAGCTACCACAACGCAACTGTGCGAACCCTGCACAACATCAAGAATACTTATAGTCATCACTGCTTTGGGCATTCTCACTGCAACGTGGCTAAAAAGCAAAGGGGAGCCTACCTGCTACGTAACTGAGGCTTATGCCAAGATCACAGTAATCTCAGCAAAGTAGACGTTTGTCTGCAGCACTTTAATGACCGATCAGCTTCCTCTTGATCAAAGGAAAACAGACACAAACACATGAAAGCACTAGCAAAAACCTCCAGATACTCAAGTGCATGAGAGAAACCGATGTCCCGGAATTTAGGGCAAAACATTTCTACACAGTTTGATCTGGCATTCGGTAAGCAAAAATGATATACACAAATAACACAGTCAATGAAGACAAGCACATACTTCACAAGACTTCATATCACAGAGAAGATGGATATTAAATAGCTAAGGAAAAGTGTATCTACTGCAGACAACTCACCTAAGAGTTACAGAAAGAAAATGACGAAAACTAAGATGCGTCCAAGAGGCATTTTAATATATTAATTCATTACATTTGCGGAAAGCCTGAAAAGTATATGCATCATGTATGTACATACACAGGACTCAAGACAATTCAAACGTTTTGATTATTATTTAACTGCAACAAAAGATATTTTACTAAGATCCTTACAACATTCAGACCTGCAGAGCATGTGCTGGGTGGTAGAGTTTTCGGATCTTGACAGTTATGATACGAATAAAGAAAAGCAAAAAAAAAAAAGCATATTATTCAAATGACAGTCTGGCAGAAGTGTTACTGTATTTTAAATAACATAACAATATCCTTGAGTTTCTTTCCTTTTGTTTTTTCCCCTCATTTTAATGGTTAGAGAGATTCCCACTGTGTGAAACCCACTTACCTCTTATCTTTACACCCCCACACATCATCATTGTTCATCATTGTGGAGACAAAACACAGTGAAAGGTATTTCTAAATATCCTATCTAAAGTCAGTCCAGGGTACTACTATGCTGTAAAATACCTCTGTGATTAGCCAAGATTTCAAGTCACTTTTTCATCAGTTTGATAGGCAGACCACTATATGACTTCAGGAGCACTGATTCACTGGGTGAGCTGCATGAACACAAGTATAATGGGAAAACTAACACATACCAACCATGTTCTTACATGCATTACTTCGAACCATAGAAAATACACAGGTAATATATATTAAGTTGTGATGGAAATACTAAACAAAATTCAATTACAGCAAAAGAACTCTGAAATTATCTAAATGTCATAAACCATGCAGGTTAAAAAAAAAAATCTGTTGCAGTACTGAAAGAACTTTGGATTACTGCAATAACCTTGGCTGAGTTACAGCATTACTACTCCTTCCATTATTTAAGCGTATTATCCAGATTTTCCTCAGCCAGTAGGAGAGATTCACAGGAAAGGTAAATTTGGGTGTTTAACACAAGTGTATTTAACATACTTACTGACCCGAGTCACTGTACCACGGTACGCTGAGTATAACCAGTCACACACACATCACCTGAAAAGTAACTATATCAAACAGGACCTAGAAGATACACAGACCTCATAGAACCCTAAGTTACCAGGCTGAGAACAAATGAGAGCACCAATTAAAAGAAGAAAATGGAAACAGGGAGGAGACAACTTGAGCTGGCTGTTATTCAATGCAGTTAGCATTCCCATAATCTGCATTAGTTTCCTGGTCAGCTGTATTTCCCTGCAACTCATAGGGTCCAGTTATTTTAAAAAAATTCTATACAAACAATACTTTCAAAAACAAAACGAAACACAAGTGGATACAGAACTTCAACAGAGAATAGCTGCTTGTAGGATCTGCTCAGCAGCTGGAGCTCGTTGTAAATGAAGGGCTAAAAACTGCCATGTTCTGTCAGAGCTGGTGCAAAAACGAGATTTCAAGTGGAGCAGTCAAGATAAGTGCAACAGAGAAAAGCCAAACAAGCTACTCGCAATACTTACACCGGGACCTCCCGGAAGAGGTAAAACACACAAGAAGGAAATAAGATTTATTTTTTTTTTAAAATCACCTGAACAGTCCAGAATTAAACAGAATTAAAAGCCTTGCTCTTACTTTTCTGTACCGTTAAAATGCATTTGTCAGTGGTTGACAGATACAAGTAAGATGTTAAACTCATTTCCCCTGTTGGTTTTGCTCTGCATGCATTAAAAGACCAATAACTAAGAAAGTTATAATTGTATTTTATTTAGTCATGAGACAAAACAAAAGCCTTACTATATAGACCTTCATACAATATCAACACGCAGGATATAGAGTTTAACGTACATTAAATATGTACGTTCAATTAGCATGCCTAGAAATAATTACCTAATATTAAAAAAAAAAGCATCCCTGATGCCTTTCCACTGCTATCCATATGCCAGCCACCAAAGCAAATGGAGATATGTGACACTATACAACAGTGTCTTACAAACACTAAAGTTTTCAGACACTTCATTTTCTTAACATGTGCATTTCAAGTGATATACCTTCCTTTTATTTCTGCAGTCCTGGAATTCAAAGGCAAGTAACTTTTCTTCACTGCAATTTAGTGAAACTTGGTTAGAAAAGGATCTGACTTTTTTGGTTTTTTTTGTTTTTTTAAAGGACAGAGGCAAAGTCTGACAGTGTTACAATACTTTAAATAAAACAATAACCTTGAGAGGATGTAGCACATTAAGCTGCTCTGAACTAAAACCAATACTTGCAAATGGTAACATCACATGATAAGCAGTACATGAATTAACATTGGGGATGAACAAGCTTGAATGCCCATATATTAGAGAAAAAAAATATAGTACAAAAGAGTAAGTATACTTTCTTTAAATCATTTTGGCTGGCAACAAATCAAAAAGCACTGCTATCAAGAAAAAACCCACACACAGTATTTTAAAGAAATATACACATTGTTCCCTTTCACACAAACTGTTTTTGTGATATACAGTCCAAGTTAGCACAATACGTAATTTTTTCTTAAATCCTTTTAGGGCTGACCAACTTTTCTGTAAGAAAAAACATATTTTGCTCTGAAAACCAGTGTTCAGTAGTTCAGTCTCTCAGAACATACGTTAGGTAAATTTCACCAAGCAGCAAAAGGGAAGATGAGAGGTTCAATACTGAGCAGCTTGTCCTTCAAATGCTAAATACTCATTACTGTTACTACAGATGGCAGCAGCAATAACGCCTACATTTTGGTCACCTAATGCTCTCCCTGACAAAAAGATTCCTGTGATGCCTTCTCAGGCTGTAGCATCTCTATTGTTTGCCACACGCCTTTGGTTTTTGGCAAAGAGAAACACTTGACCTCTACAAACGTTATTTACTTGTGCCACAGAATTTTGCTCCTTTTCACAGAATTATAAACCATTGAACAATAGCCTTTTCCCTACTAGTCAAGTCCCTTACTGCAGGCTTGTTTGTTACAGCTTGATCTGGGCAGACAGTCTGAAGTGATGGACAAACTAAATCTGGTGCCTCACTTCCACTGCCATCCTAGAAACACTCTCAGCATTGGAGGGCCCTAGAGACCAAAACTCGGATGCTGCCAGAGAACTATCAGGTTTGGTAAGGCAGACAGTGGTAAGTTGGGTCCCAGAGAAAAAAACTCTCGTTCTCTGCTGCAACAGATCCAAATTCCATCCACACTGCTGACCGTAAACCACACAGACAATCTTCTAGCAGCCAAATCAAATAAAATAAGTTTGGGCTGAGACCACTCTGTATTGCCTTGCTTGGGTATTAGTGTTCAAATGTCAATGCTTGACCACTAGCGATAGCATCTGTCCATCCCTGCCCACACTCTACAACACATGACCCATTTGATATCAACTTTAATTATACCACATGCTGCCTCTTCTATGGACTGAGAGTCTATGAGATCTCATACAAGGTGAAAAACAAATGATGTCCCGGTCTACATAACGAGTGAAGCTTGCTTGCAACATTTGCCTCTTAAGTTAGAAAGTATAAAGTAGGAAAACACAAGAAGAAAAAAAGTCTGGGAAGAGTGCTGTGAATATTGGGCAGACTTCCTTATGCTTTAGGGAGGAGGGGGAATAAACATCACAAATATAAATTCTGATCATTGTTTTTCTCCCTTCTCTTCCACGTGAAACACAAAAAAATGGAGACCCAAGACCTAGAAGTGCTTGACTGCTCAGCTGCAACAGCTTACCATGGGAGCTGTGACTGCTGAGCGCAGAGCTAGGGCGAGGAACAGCAAACACAGGCATTCCTGGCTCCCTACACAGCATTACCTCAGATAAGTCAAAGACTGGGATTCATCTTCCCACTCCATGAATTTGGGATAATAATGCTTCCTTATCTCCCAAAGCAACAGTAAAGCTACTTTTAGAAACTACAGTGGCTTAAAACAAGAGGAAAATTAATTCCTTCTTACGCCCCACATTTAGATGTTTTGACATCCACAAAGCAAAGGCCCCGTATCAGATAACTAAGGTAAAAGCATAATGAGCAGCTGCCTAACACCTTAATCACCACCACTCATCTCATACATCGAACCAGGCAGAGGTCATGTGAAGAAAGAGCAGCCTGGCCCACCCTGACACCTACACCTGAGCCCAGGAGCTAAGGTCACCGCCGCCAGCCTCGCCCGAACATCTCCTGGTGCTGGGGGGCTCGATCCTGCACCGTGTGCGACCCCGTACACTGCGGCAGCCTCCGCCGCACCTCGCACCCCCTCTTCGCCCTCGGAAATTAAAAGTTACATTCACAGAACAACGAGGAGGGACCTTAATAGGAACCGTGCCTATATAAGGGCTGGCAGCGAGGCGTTTACACTCGATACCAGCTCAACCAGTTTGCCGCCCGGGCTGGCCAGCCAGCACAGGCAGGCCCAGGCACCGCTGAAAACGAGGTTTATAAATCGCTCCTTCCCCGCTCTCCACTTCGGGGCAAAGCCAAGCTGCCGCCCTCCCCGGCAGCACCGCCGCCGGTCGGGGAAACCGCGGCGGCACACGCGGCTGCCCGGCGAGCCCGGCCCGCCGCACACCACCACCTCATGGCAAACGCCTCCCGCACCACAAAGGCGGCGCCGGGGCAAGGGGCACGCCGGGGGCCTCGGCGCTGCCTCCCGCCCCGTCCCATCCCACCCCCTCAGGAGCCGCCAAACGCTGGCTTCTCCCGGCGCCGGCACCCCCGCGGCTCCTGCCGAGGATAACCCGCCTCGTCCCCCCGCGGGGCCGGGGCCGACCCCCTCCGCTCCCGAGATGGCGGCCGGACCCTCCCGCCGCCGCCCCCTTAGCGCCGCGCCGGCCAGCACCTGCCGGGCAGGCGGGGGAGCGACCCTCGCCGGCAGCCCCGACCCGGGGAGGGAAGGGACGGGACGGCACCGGGGCAGCTGAAGGAGGGAGGGAAGGAGGCGGGCGAGCCGCCGTCCTCCAGCACCTTGCGGGGCCGCAGACTCATCCCCTACCTGTCGCCCGCGGGTAGCTGCGCGCAGCCCCCGGCTCCGCCATCTTCTTCGGCCGGTGGCCACCACCGCCGCCTCCTCCTGCTGCTGCTGCAGCCGCCGCCGGGGCTCCGCTCCGCGGCGCCCAGCGGCCGCCGCACAGGCGCACTGCCCGCCCCGCGGCACCTGACACCGGGCGGCGGGCGGGGAGGAGCGGGAGCGGCGGCCGACGGCGGGCTGGTGCCGCTCGGCGGCGGTTCCTCGCCCGGTGCCGCCTGCGGGGGGCGGCTCCCGCCTGCCAGGTGCTGCCGCCGCCGCCGCCCCGCAGCGCTGAGGGCGGGGGGTCCCACCGGTAGTCACTCAGTAAAGCCTCGCCCCGCCCCGGCCCCCGCTGCACCTCGGCCGGCGGGACGGGGCGGGCAGCGGGGTGCCGCCGCGTCAGGAGGCCTGGCCCAGCGCCCGGCTTGCGGCCCGCCAGCCCGGGCAGCGCCTGCCTGTCACCTTGCGCCGAGGCTCCGCGCTCCGTTTATCTCGAATAGTCAAACAACGCGCCCTCCGGCTTTCCGGGAGGTCCTGCCATTTTTTTCCAGGTTTTTTCCAGATTTTTCCATCCAGGAGGTCACGCGCACGCGCTGTTTGCAGCCACGTGCCGCCTCGGCGGAGTCGATGGCGCTGGAGGAAGGCGCGAGCGCGTCTTCCTCGTCCAGCTGCTGCTGGCGGTTCCCCACCAAGGTCCTTCAGGCTGGGCTGGCCCTGCGGCAACAGTAGCGTCTTGTACTGAGAAGAGGAGAAATAAAGAAACAAGCTCTTTTTTTTCTTCTATTTCTTCTTTTTCTTCTATTTATACGCCCCAGAAGTTTAACACCCAGCTTGCACATTTGTTTTGCTCCTGCCTTCCTGTTTTTGCTGATTCTTGACAGCGTCGGGATGCTCTGCAGCGCTACAGGAACACGCATGGCCCCTGCGCAAGGCCTTGGGGTGGCTCCTGTTCTGCTGCCTCAAAACATTGCCAGAACTGGTACTAGATGCCAAAAAACCTTATTGCTTCATCCTCAATGCCACTTTACCAAAATCGAAATTTAAGACGTATTTAATCCTCCCACTTTCCATTCTTAGTCCTTTTGTTCAGTTCTTTTTGCCCAGCAATTATATTCCAGTTGTATTCTTTAGCTGAAAACACAGACCATAGTCGATAGAAGCAGATGGAGAAGGAAAGTATTTTCCCTTCATTCTATTTGGAAAGCACTTGCTTTGGTATTCCCAATGTGTCTCCCAGTAAGTCATCATTTCTTATTAAATGCATATTGCTCTGTTGGGGCGCCAGTCAACAATTTGTCTTCCATCTACACGTTCAAGTGGTGTCCTCGTGCTTGGGTTCACACACCTCAATGAAAGTTTAGCTAGGCAGAGTTAGGTATTGTTGGTGCATATAGTAACAATTGTTCCTGATGTTGCCTTCTAAGTGAAAGGCTTTATTTTCGTTGCTTGTAACTCTGCCAGATTTAGAAAGCGTCAACTGACATTTTCATGCCAGCCGTTTCTTAGGCTATCTGTCACGGGGCTCCACTTAAAATCATTCTACCTGTCTAAAGATTAAATTGTACTGTTTTGCTCATGTTACAGAAGAAAAATCCCACCTGTCTTACTGTAGCTGTGCCTTCTGATTTTTAGGGGCTCCCTTGGCAACAAACCCAAAAGAAGGTGGACTTTCCTATAATCTTCATTAACCTTTAGCCTATTGGTGCCTGATGAGCACACGGGAAAGAACATCTGGTCTCGGTGCGTTACATGGGCTTAGTGCTGAGGGAAAGGCAATGGTGAGGATGAGTTTCCAGGACTGGGAATTAGGAAAGCAGGGAATGGATGTGGGGGATACGAAGGGGCAAGAGAAGATGGAGGAGTATAGCCAGAAGCTGGAGAAGGGGGTATAAGGGTATCTGCAGGGAGGGTATTGGGGCAGGAGCCAGTGGCTGGGCAGAGAGGGACAGAGAGGAGCACAGGAGAATCTGCCCCAGGGAGCGTGAGCCTGCTAGCGCTGGCTGTCAAGCAGTCCTGAAGCCTGTAAGCACAGCATGTCACATGGAGAAATAAGTGGTCCCCTATGACCGTAATTTTCTCTGATGGCTGGCTCACAGCCTCACCAATATTCAGACCGGGAGTCACACAGTGAAAAAAAGATTTTAAAGAAAACTTAAGGAAACTATACAGAAAACATTAAAGCTCCAAAGACAGAACGCTTCCTTATAGTATTGTATGTCGTATGCGATATGAGTCAGTTTTTAAATTACCTTTGCGGTGTGTTTTTTCCGCAAGACTCCTGCCTCATTCAATGCAAAGGATGTGCTTAATTAATGTATAGTTCTTCAATGTTTCTCTTCATTTTCATCATGTAAAGTGGAATCTTTCATGTCATATTCACTGTACATTCTTCAAACCCTGCCTTGAAGGCAGGTTAATTAATTTCCATGATGGCTTTCCTGTGGTACTCTCATAACTCCTTCAAGCATTAATAAATTTAACTTTGTAATAGCCTTCTAAGTTGAAGTAGTGCTATTATCATATTTTACACACAGGGAAGAACTAACAGAAGGTAATGTATCTGGAATTGTCCGTAGTCGTTTGTTAATTCTTCTATGTTGCAGAGATTGGCAGGTTGTTTTAAAGCGGCGAATAGTGGATTTAATACAACGTATGTCTGCCAGCACCTGAGAAACAAGACCATAACCGTTCTTGCTCAGGTTTGACTTTGAATACTTTATGGATCTTTAAGCACCAGATGTAATGGGTTGTTTACAATCTACAAAGCGTTGGTATGCACTTACACCCGGGAGTCAGGAGCTAGTTTAAGATGTATCTATGTATCCTTCTTCATGACAGCTAGAGGAACTCTGGGGAATTTTTTAATCTTCAGCTTTTAAAAAGGAATATATGAACTGTTTAATTTTGCCCACACTTCACAGAACAAGGTGATTTTCTTGACTGTAGTGGCTAAAGGGGCTTTTCCAGATGTAATGGGACTACAGCCAGTGTCCGTATGCTCAGAGCTGGAGATGTCACCATGTCTCTAACTCTCCACACCCCCCACCTTGCTTTACTGTCCCTTCATATCACACTAAAGGAAACCATCCGAGAGGCAGCACATCACCAGGAGCAATGCGAGGCTTCACTTCTGAGTAATAGGGGAAGGAATACATAACCTGACAGCCCTGCAGCCTTGGGGAGCTGAGGGCTGGGACCGGGAAGTTTCTTCTCACCCCCAGGACCAGGAGCACGAACTACCACAGCGCTGCCTGCGAGGGCAGGAAGACAGGCAGGGGGGAGCTGTGTGTGCGCTGGGCTGCAGCCAGCCTCCTATCACCAGCTTTCTGGCATGAATTATAAGGCAATGCAGAATTCTCCAAGTGCAACTTCGTCACTGTAAGGCACGTTGCATTGAGCCCTCTGAGCGGGGAGGTGTTTTATTGCAGACACTTTGGTTATTCTGCTTTCTTTACCTGATGCCCAGTTTGTCCTTTTCTGAATGAAACTCTGGTCATCCTTGTTCCAGACTGGTGTATTTTAAAGCATTTTTCTTTCTTTTATGGTGCGTTGTGCTCTGTTAAAATCAACACCACTTTGGGTCTCTTTTGTGGAAGATATTTTTCCCCTCTTACCACACATTTTCAGCAGGTGCTGTATTTAAACACGTCTGTGCAAATATTCATGCATGACCTGCAGTAGGTGTTGGTCAACCTAAGTCTGGGAAGATCTCAGAGGCAAGTCTGTAGAGGTAAAGTCTTAAAGTCCATTCAGGATGCAGGCAGAAAGAAGCTGGAGGGACTATTAATTTTGCCACCTTAACAGACATTAAAATAAAAATTGTCAAGTCAAAAAGTGTAAACTAATTTTGAAAAGCTTGGCTTCTTTTTTCAGTGTTTTTTATATCTTTTGGTTGTAACTATGCGACCGAAGCCATCTATCCCTAGCAGTGCTTCCAAGGGAAAACAGAATGGTGAGCGCTGAGCAAACTGGACGAATGTACAATGTAACAAATTTACGATGGTCCACAGTTTCTGCTCTGTTTTGCCATATTGAATCAATAGCCAACAAGTCGAGGACCCAAAGAAGTGAGGCAAAAGAATGGCTGCCTGTGATATTTCAGGTCAAACAATTGGCCTAGTGTCACACAAATGCTGCGTGTCACAGGTGGGAAATCCAGTTCTCCCAGGTAGTGTTTGTCTGCTTTAATAATCCTTCCTTTTCTGAAACTCCTGGAAGTCCAGTGCCTCATAGCTTCTGAAGGAAACTGAGTGCCTGCCCCAAAGTATTTTTATAGACAATAGAAATCCATCTGAAGAGAACTACTCCTCTGCATCAGGTAAGTTCCTGTCCTCCAAGAAAAACAGAATATGACTCAGAAGCTAAAGAGAGCGTTTTAATACATGTATCAGAAACTAAAGAAATGCGGTGGGTATAACTAATTGTAGTTATTCCTGATTGTTGAAATATCAACTCACCACCTTAAGCATTCCCCTAAAATAGATTATAAATCATACTGTACTTAGAGAGTTATCAAGAAATTAGGTTTGCAAATGACAAAAATGCTCATGGACTAACTGAATGATAAAAAAATCTTCCTCAGAGGTGATCAGTCTTACACGAAAAATTCGTGGGCACTGAGTCAATAAACTGAGAAGCAGTATGATAACTGAGAAAATCTTTTTTTCCCAGTCGCTTGAAACCTTTCTATAAAATGTGTTGGTGGCGTCAGTCTTGAAGCGAGATACCAACAGCAAAACGGTGCTTTGTTTCAAAACCACGATTTTGAAATCAAAAGTCATGGTTGTATTTCTAAGCAACTTCTACATTTTAGTCATGAATGTTTTTATAAACTATGTCTGAATTTGCCCTGGTGAAATGGCTTAGATTTCTCTTTGACTCTCACTGCCTAAGAAGCCACTGGCAAATAGCCGCAGGAATTAAACTATCTTTTTAAGTTCCCTTGATGGAAGAGCAGGACCAATGTGCAGTTGAGTCTGGCAAAGCTTGAACTACATCTGTTTGCTTTATTTTTGTGTACTTACATAGCTAAGAAGTGTCATTCAGTGAATAGTAGCCTAATGTCAATTTAATTTTTAGGATGAATCATAATGGATTGCTTTTGTATTTGGCATTTGGCATGCGAAAAGTATATTAGTTCTCCTCCATGTGAAAAAATATATATCAAAAGCCCCTACATTGTTAAGTCACACATCTTCTACCCCAATATCCTATGCCATATATGATTTTTTGTGTACTTCCAGAATGCCTTGAACTAGGGGCATATTCTCACTTGCCTCACACATCTATGTTATCTTTTGAAGTTCAGCTGGAGCTGTTTGACTTGCAACAGGTTGACACTAAGGGGGCCAGTCTTCACAAAAATAAGAGAAAACAGAGAAAGAGAGGAACTCTCATCACCTTGTCCTTCGTTATTTACTGACAGCACAGGCATTTTAAGTCATGTACAAACATTGCCCTGCCTACACACCCTGCTTTACTGAGCATGGTAATGGGATAAACAGCAGTGGAATGCAGCACTAACATATTTCACACCTGATTTAAATTGAATATTTTGTCACCAAAGTTTCATTGAAAGGGTGATATATATTATTTCTTCAGTTCTCCCATAAATAAGGCCTTCCTTATTTACCACCATGTATCTGCTCTTTTTCTCCAGATTCAAAACCGTGTTGGCCATGAATCTTAGAGCTGTGTTGTTAACTGCTTTGCAGATTTGTGGCCAGGTACCACTGGGGATATGAACAAGTTAGATTTTGATGTGTTTTGGATTGCTTTTGATTCTGGGATTAAACTAAAGGTTCTTTACTGCAGTATTAAGCAAAGAAAAGGCAAAAGCTGTGTTAGCTTTTCATGCTTTAACAGGATGTGACACAGTCTTAGCATTTGCTGGGAGAGGCAGGAGAAGATAAGTCTTGCTTAGGAAGGAAAGAATGTCTGCCCTGCAGCCATAGAAACATTTCTCCATTTCTCTTCGCCACCTGCTGAAGTGATTGATACTTGCCTGAAGGATTTGCAATTATTTGTAGTACCGTTGTTTAACTGCACCGGCATACTTTGCCAGGAAGAGGAACATTCCTTCCCCAGCAGTACATCTCTTCATAAAGGGGAAGATTATATTATATTCATATATGATAGAAGCATGGACAGGAACATATCTACATCAGATTGATAATGAGCTGTTCTCAAGGTTATGGAATAACAAATCCTAAGATATTTCTACTCTGATTGAATGCCTAAAATAGCGTTAAACTAATTAAGTTTAGTTATCGTTGAATAATAATTATACTGCATCAAATGGCAGACAGTCAGTAGAAGATTAGTTTTTACTTTTTTGGTTAAACTAGCACCCTGTGCATAAGAAATTAAGCCACCTTGAAGGAAAGGGAAGTCATGACTACCATGGGGATACAAAACCTCTGGAGCATATAGACCAGGTAGGTCCAAGAAGCCAGGAGGTCTTGAGACTACATAAATTTATGGGTAGTACTGCATATGCACAGAGGAATCTGCCTCACACTCAAAATAAGGCCATTTGGATGCTCTGTGCTCACCCCTTCACATACGAGTGGTAAGTCCAGTGCCTGAGCCTTTCTGACCATGATCCATAAGATAATGCTGGGACAGACATAATAATTGGAGGAGACAAGTCAGCGTGGTTTGGGTCTGCTTTCGTAACTACCTGTTAGGAATCTACATCAGCCCCAGATGCGACTTAAGAATATACTTAATACCTGCCCAGTGTAGGAAACTAGAAGTTGCATTCTGACTGCTTTTAAAGAGAGAGAAAGGACATTGTAAAAGATGAGGATCTTATTTACTTTCATAATCAATTTTCATTCTTCCTTAACTTCCACAGACCATGACATCTATTCATGCGTGTGACTTGGCACAGTCAAACATAGAGAATACAATGCTGGTCACAGTGACTCTGTGGTTGCTTCAAAGCAAGATAAATCAGGCTATGCCTGTAGATGTTTACAGTCTAAAGGTCTCCTGGTTATTAAAATGAGATCAAGCAAACAGTGTCTGAAAAATGGTCGAGCTGTGCCTCAGACCGATGGGTATAAAATAGTATACTGAACATTTTAACACGAAAGGGGAGGGTCTGTTGACAAAACTTGTTGAGCTCCACTGACTTCAGCAGAGCTACAACAAATTACACTGTCTCTGAACAGAAAAATCAGTTATTTCAGTGTATATTGTATAAACATTCAACAAAGAAATCTTAAATATATATGCTAAAAGGATAAAATAACAGCTATACAGAAGTCTCACAGAGATGTACTTAGTTGTCACACATTTCAAAACTTGAGTAAACATCAGATGTTAATCAAACATTAACTTACCTTAATTTCACAGGTTAAAGATCACTCCTACATACAATTAAGGATCAATTTTCTGCCTCCCCGCCAATCCAGCAATTCATGGTACATACTGCTTCCTCGAGATTTGTATTTTATAGGAGTTATAACTAAGCAAACATAGTGAATGCAGTTTGTAAATGTTTACAAATCTCTGTAGCCAACATAAGAGAGACCAAAATATAAAATAAAAGGTTCTGGTAACTGCTAGCGGGTTCATAAAAATAGACATGATAGATTCTGAGGGAATAATGTAAAGGATGGTACCAAATGCATGATGTTGTTTTTGCAGTCATTTAGTGTATTTTCTGAATTCTAGCTCTTTGACAATTCAATCTTCCCCCGTCCCTTGAAAATCACATCTAATTATGTCTAGCATGTATCTTGTAATTTCCTTCTTTTTAAATTTCTACTGCATATCAGAATGTTCAGAGTTTGTTTTTAAATTAATTTGTGATAATTATGAGGAAGTATTTACTCCGCCTTCAAGCTCAATTTGGAGATACAACCTGATGCAACTAATCCAACTAGTTGGAAAAAATTAAGATGGCTAAACTCAGTGTTTTATATTCAAGGAAAATTCTGCCATTTCAGAACTTCTTTTCATTCCAAATCAGTTAAAAATACTGGAAATTACTTACTTAAAAATTGTTTAAGGATTTTGCATATTTCTTCCTAGCCTTATGACAGAAAGTTTTCATAGCACGCTTGTATATCTTGTTACTGCAGTGTAGCGATCTGTTAGCACATGTAGGAATAGGTAGGTCTTCCAAACTGAGGACTTAAACTTTTCCATATTTACAGCGTTACTAAGGGTACTTCTTTTCTTTTCCAAATGACATGACAGAGATCTATATCCCTGTCTAAATCTAAGCCCCAAGGTCTCTTAGATACTGCAGGCTCTCTGATACTTCACTACAGTATTTTTTCAATGCTTCTCTAAATGATTTTAACTCAAACATGAGCTATCTTATACGTACAGTCCCTTTTTTTTCTCTGAAGTCATTAATGCATAATGCTATTTCACCGTCTTTATTTTTCTCTTCTGCCTTTCCTAAATGATGCGTATACTTCCATCCTGATATTCCAGCCACAACCACTGAATCCTCCACAGGTCTCTGTACTAGCTAGTTTCACATTGTGACTTAGTTGTTCTGGATCTTCTGTTTTGTTGTACTAATGTGATAGCTTCGTACCGGCCATCACAGGAAGATAATTTTTACCCAGTACTTTCCTGCTCTGTGTTAGCTGGCAAGTGCATCAGTATTGGCACTTTCATTCCTCTGACCCTCTGATATTTCTTTCTCACTACATCATCATCATGCAGATTAAATGTGCCTTTCCTAGCTTTGTTCCCTTGCTTTTAAATTTAATCTCTTATCTATCAAATTAGCCTTGATCCCAGTCCAGAACTCAAACTATTCAGTGTATGATAGTCTTCCAAGAATGTTTCCCAGTGGCAGACCAACCCTAAACCTTCCTATAGGGTGATCTATTGGACTTCACTGCCTAGTTGCATCTTTCCTCTAAATCTTTAAAGACAAGAAGAATTCCATTCCATTTTCATTTGTATGCAGATTAACCATGTTTAACTGGGTTGTAATTTCAGGCATCTGTCCCATGTCTTTCTACTAGCAGACAATTGCTTCTGCAGTTGGAGCAATTCATGTGTTCATTCATGAGTCTTGACCTGCTGGAGCAAAAGTGTGCAAGAGTCAGGAATACCAGCTCCTATATGGTTTAGATTAGCTAAGATAAATAAAATTATTCTAATGTCTTAAGAAGACCACTACCTCTTGACAGACACCAAAAAAAAAGCGGTGTTAGGTACTTAGTGTCAAAATCAGGAAGGCCAAAACCCAGCTGGAGCTGAGATTGCTGAGGGGAACTGGTTGGATTCTGTGAGAATGCTAATTGGAAAAGCAAGTTCAAGGAAAAAGGGCTTCTGCTGATGGAGGCCTGTGCTGGTTTGGGCTGGGCTAGAGTTAATTTTCTTCACAGGAGCTAGTATGGGGCCGTGTTTTGGATTTGTGCTGAAAACAGTGTTGATAACACAGGGATGTCTTTGCTACTGCTGAGCAGTGCTTACACAGAGCCAAGGCCTTTTCTGCTCCTCACCCCACCCCACCAGTGAGTGGGCTGGGGGTGCACAAGGGGCTGGGAGGGGACGGGACACAGCCGGGACAGCTGACCCCAACTGATGAAAGGGATATTCCATGTCATATGACGTCATGCTAAACATATGAAGGTGGGGGACAGAAAAGGAAAGGGGGAATGTTTGAAGTGATGGCATTTGTCTTCCCAAGTCACTGTTATGCATGATGGAGCCCTGCTTCCCTGGAGATGGCTGAGCACCTGCCTGCCCATGGGAAGCAGTGAATGAATTCCTTGTTTTGATTTGCTTGTGTGTGTGGGTTTTGCTTTACCTATTAAACTGTCTTTATCTCAACCCGCAAGTTTTCTTACTTTTACCCTTCTGATTCTCTCCCCCGTCCCACTGGGCAAAAGCAAGCGTCTGTGTGGTGCTTAGTTGCTGGCTGGAGTTAAACCACCAGAGTGTTTTTAGGTGTCTATCGTGGGTCTGGAAGGGTTTGAGATAATGACAGGTTTGATTGGAATGTGCTAGATCAAATTTATAGCTGTTATTGCTGCTTATCTATTAATAGGCAGGCTCCTGTGCGTGCCCTGGTGCTTGCTTGCCTTACTGTGTATTAGAGTCTAGTGCTCGTTAGTGGCTGCCTTTTGCTCTCGCTGCTTGCTGTGCTGCTGTGCTGCTGTACTGCTTATCATCTCACTCTGCTGTGCCTGGGGACATTTTGATAACAGCAATGGCCACGTGCCTGGGCTGGCAGACAGCCGGGGCATCACTGCTCTTTCTGCGCTGCTGTACTGGTCAGGCTGGGACTCCAGTGTGAGTTCACTGAAGGGACTGTGACCTGTGGATGAGTCCATGTGGGAGCAGGACACCCCAAAGCATCTGCAGCGGTGGATAAGCCCCTGCCAGAGCAGGTATATCTTGAAGCGTCTGTGGCCATGGTTATGTCTGTGCTGCAGCAGATGTACCTCTCAAGGGATTGTGGCCCAAGGATAAGACCACACTGGAGAAGGTACACCTCTAAGCATCTGTGGCTGTGGATAAGTCCATGCTGCAGCAGGTACACCTTGAAACACCAGTGTCTGCGTATGAGGCCATGTTGGAGCAGGTTCACTCCGGAAGGGACTGCGGCTGTGGGTAAGGCCATGCTAGAGCAGGTGTATCTGAAGTCATTGTGGCCCATGCAGAAGGCCACACTAGAACAGGTGCACCTCGAAGCAATTGTGGCTGTGGATAAAATTATACTGCAACAGGTATGCCCCTGGAGAGACTGTGGCTCATAGATAAGGCTCTACTTGGAGCAGGTACGCCCCTAAGGGACTGCAGTCTGTGGATAAGTCCAAGCCAGAGCAGGGCTAAGGGGAGGAGTTCACGGCAATGTTAAACCCTATGGTCTGATCCAAAGGGATGAGGGGTGACGGTTGTAATGCAAATACCTTTAAAGTCCTGTAACCTGGGATTTGAGTTGCATATTATGGAAATTACTATAGCAGGAAAACCTTGTTGCTAGCCCAGGCTGGGAGCAAGGGGAGGAGTTCATTGCAATGTTAAACCCTATAACCTGGCTCAAAGGGACCAGGGGTGGAGGTTGTAATGGAAATAGCTTTAAACTGTTGTAACCCGTGATTTGAGCTGCATGTTATAGGAATTACTTTAGCAAGAATCACCTGAACCAATGGAGGAAAAACCTTACAAGAAGCAGTGCAAGTGCAGCAGTGACCTGACCTGAGCTGGCTTTGGTGCCCAGTAACTCCATGCAACACACCACCTCTCCTGTCCTGAGTGATCACCAGAACAGATGGAGCCCAAAGTCATGGACTAAATGAACTCAATGGACATCTGTGGACATTTTAAAGACATTTCAGAGGGGTGGTCCGTAGGCTAAGGGAATGATATCTGTGTATTATATCAACAGATGGGAAGGGGCATGGCTAATGAGGTTCTATTGGATAGTGTGGTACCTGAGCATGACATAAATAGTATGGATAAGGGGTGGAGAATGTACTGGTTTTGGGTGGGCTAGAGTTAATTTTCTTCACAGGAGCTAGTATGGGGCTGTGTTTTGGATTTGTGCTGAAAATAGTGTTGATATCACAGAGATGTCTTTGCTACTGCTGAGCAGTGCTTACAGAGTCGGGCCTTTTCTGCTCCTCACCCCACCCCACCAGTGAGTGGGCTGGGGGTGCACAAGGGGCTGGGAGGGGACGGGACACAGCCGGGACAGCTGACCCCAACTGATGAAAGGGATATTCCATGTCATATGACGTCATGCTAAACATATGAAGGTGGGGAAGAAGAAGGAAGGGAGGACATTTGGAGTGATGGCATTTGTCTTCCCAAGTCACTGTTATGCATGATGGAGCCCTGCTTCCCTGGAGATGGCTGAGCACCTGCCTGCCCATGGGAAGTGGTGAATGAATCATAGAATAGAATCATAGAATCATAGAATCATAAAGGTTGGAAAAGACCTCTAAGATCATCAAGTCTGACTGTCAACTCAACACCATCATGCTTCCTAAATCATGCCCTGAACTGCCACATCTACACCTCTCTGGGCAGCCTCTACCACTGCCTGACCTCTCTTTCACTAAAGAAATTTTTCCTAATATCCAATCTAAATGATGAATTAATTCCCTGTTTTGCTTTGCTTGTGTGCATGTCTTTTGCTTTACCTATTAAACTGTCTTTATCTCAACACACGTATTTTTTCGCTTTTACTTTTCTGATTCTCTCCCCCATCCCACCGGGGGGGGGATGTGGGGGGGGAGCGAGCGAGCGGCTGCATGGAGCTTAGTTGCCTGCTGGGTTTAAACCATGACAAGGCCCCTAGTGACAACAGGTGTCAATGAAAAAGCTGATGAACTCAGTGCCTTTTTTTTTTGCCTCTGTCTTTACAGCCAAAGCCAACTCCCGGACCCCTGCCTGTATGGGCACAGTTAGGGAAAGAATGGGGCAGTCAGCAATGGAGGAGCACCACATTAGAGAAACTGGATGTATTCAGACGATTGGGTTGGATAGGAATCACCCCAAGCTACTGGAAGACCTGGTGGGCCTGAGTGTGAGGCCACTATCAATCTTCATCTTTAAAAAACACAAGGAGGAGGACTTGGGAAACTCTATGCGAGTCAGCTTCACCTCAGTCAATGGAAAGATCAGGGAGCACAGAATCAGCAGTAGTCAGCCCAGGAAGGCAAACCATGTTTGACCTGCCTGATTGCCTGCTATGATAAAATGACAAGCTCTGTGGGCAAGGGCAGAGTGGTGGGTGCAATATACCTTAGTTTGAATGTGGCTTTTGACATCACCTTCCCCAGCCTTCCCCTCTGGAAACAGCAGAAACATGGACTAGACAAACAGACTGTTTAGGTGAATTGAAAGCTGTCTGAAAGGGCAGCAGTCAATAACCCGCTATTTGGCTGGTCATCAGCAAAGCACCCTGAGGTCAATACTGGCACCCATATCAAATACCTTCATTAACAACCTGGCTGCAACACAGAGGTCATTCTCAGCAGGCCTGCAGATAACACTAAGTTTGGGGAAGTGGCCCTGAAAAAGGACCACTGAAAAACTTCAGGATTGGACAGAGACATCGTGAGCCTTATAAGAAGTACAAAGTTCTGCACCTGGGACAGCTGGAATAACCCTATGTACAGGTACAGGCTGGGAAGTGCCTGGCTAGGTCATAGTCCTGTGGGTTACTGGGTTGAATATGAACCTGCAACATGCTCTTCTGAAAGAAGCTACATACTGGGTTACATTAGAAATCTAGCCAGCACGTAAAAGGAAATTTGCAGATAATCTTTACTTGGAATTGGTGAGGCCATGCCTGCAATAGTGCTTCATTTTGGATACCTTTGATCGAGAGGGACATGGCAAAATTGGAAAGAGTTCAGTGGAGGGCTACTAAGAAGGCTATTGAGGGGGGGCTGAAGGAGCTGGACTTATTTAGTCTGGTAAAAAGGAAGCTAAGAAGTGACATATCAGCCTGCAACTGTTTGAAGTATTATTACAAGAGTAACAGAGCCAAATTCTCCTTGCTATTGCCAGCTGGCACAGTTTACAGCTTGGGAGGTTCAGACCAGGCATCAGAAAATAAAATCAACAAGAGGGTAGCTGGGCATTAGAACAGGTTGTCCAGAGAGGTGGAGGAATCTCTGTCAGTGTGGATTTTCAAGGCTCAGGCAAAGCCAAGAGTGACATAAGCTAGTGCTGAGCTGGTCCAACTCAAAGATATCCTCCAGAGATGTCTTCCAACCAATATTTTTACATCTTGCAGGAGGTCTCAGGTCTTCACAACAGCTTATTATTAAAGCCCTATTATTAAAATAAACTATTTATTAACTTGTTTGGTTTCATGAACGGTGGTAGAAGATTGTCACCTAGCCTGTTTGTAGAGAGACAATTCAACAGATGGAAAACACCTTGGTGAGTTACGCAACTGAGACAACACCTCTCATTAACCCACTTTCTGGAGTTAGAACTGTAGCAAGAGACTTCAGCTAAGGAAGGGCATTAAAGCCACACTTCTGTTCCACATCCCTCATTCCCTTGCCCTGGCACCCATTCACCTTTCTGGCTTATTTGACTTTGTCCTTCATCACATTAAAATCTAGATCTAGACTCAGTTGCTCCTTCTGCCGTACCCGAAACAAAGAGAACCTAAATTACTAATTAGCCTTTCTCTGGCCTACTGTTATCAAAGCATTACCCAGCTTCTTTGCTCTGTGGGAAATGCTTTGGTATAAATAGATGTATTCTGCTGTGAACTATATCAGTTCCATAACATGTCAGCCCAGTAGTTTCCCACATAGCATTATACAGAAAAAAGGTGTCTCTTTCTCAACAGCATTAAGTTTTTTTTTTCCTCCATCAGGAAATATTGAAGATGATAATTTTCCTCTAAATCTGTGGCCTGCCATTGCCTTTGTCAATTAGGAATAAGCTGCATGTGGAAGACAATTGCTTCTGAACAAAACATAAATTTGCCAAGCTTTTCAATATAGCTTGAGATGATGATTGAATTACAATAGTCAATTTGATGCTTAAATCTTAATAGAAAGATTATTTCAAAATTATGATTCTGTCCTCAGTACAACAGAGTGACAGAGCATCCTCTGAAGTGGAAAAAAGTGAAGCAGCTAGACCTATGAACGGATTTTGATCCTACCTCTTTGACCCTCTGTGCTGGCCACAGACTTCTGTCCTAGCAATGCTGGATGGTACAGGGAGTCATGCTTTCAAAAGGGGGTGAATTGGATGGACCTGCATACTTGGGATCTAAAGAATGGAGGGTTTTTTAATACTTGTAAGAGGCAGATGGGCATGCTAATGAGATCCTACATGATTTCTATATTATTAGGCAAATGACAATAAGGTCATTTACAGTCAATATGATTTTCAGGTGTCACCACTAATAGAACTTGCTTTACCATATTCAGGGAGCACTAATCTGCTTCTCTCCTCTTTAGAGGTGTGGGATTTTTGTTTGTTTTTCCTTACAAAACAAAAAAACCCTAACCCTCAGAGGGTGGTATATAACCATATACGCTATACATCTGAATTCTTCCTTTTATGATGGATTTGATCTTGGATCCAGGATTCTAGATTTCAATGGAGAAAGGACAGGACATGATGTAAATAAAGGAGAAGAGCAGAGCAGTCATACTTGGAGAAACCAGAACCGGAAGACACCTGATGGGATGCACCCAATGCACCCACAAGTGCTGAAAAATCAGATATTTTGGCTTATAATGTATAAAATTTGAAATACATATGCTAAAAAGGTAAATTAATGTAACGTTACAGAACTTTCAGAGGTGTATTTATGGATAACTGTTGTACATTTCAAAACTTGAGTAAATGTCAGATATTAATCAAACTTTAATTTACCTTCATTCCAAAAGTTAAAGGTCACTGTCACATACAATTAAAGATCAGTTTTCTTTCTCCCTGCAAATCCCGCAATTCACAGAACATGCTGCTTCCTCTAGGTTCAAATTATGTAAGAGTTACAACATCATGGAGCTGACGTCATTGTGAGGCCACTCTCACTAATCTCTGAAAGATGATGGTGACCAGGGGAGGTTCCTGAGGACAGGAAAAAGGCAAAAGTTACTGCTCTCTTCAAGAAGGGCAAAAAGGATTCAAGAATCTACAGGGCAGGTGGTCTCACCTCAGTCCCTGAGAAGGTGCTGTTGCAAATGATTTCCAAACATATTAAGGACAAGAAGGTGTTGGAGAGTAGTCAGCACTGATTTAAAAAGTGATCTTCATGCTTCCCTTATGATAAGATGATATGAGTGCCTTGGTGGAGGAAGGGAGAGCAGTGGAAATTATTTATGTTGACTTGAGCAAGGCTTGCAACACTGTCTCCCATAACATCCTTATAGAGACAAACTGATGAAAGAGATAAACGCACAGTGGGGTGGATTGAAAACTAACTGAACTGCCAGGCTCAGAGGGCTGTGACCAGTGGCATGAGGTCAAGGTGGAGGCCAGTCACTAGTTGTGTACCCCAGCAGTTCATACTCCTCAACATCTTCCTTGGTGACCTGGATGATGGGATAGAGTGCACCCTCAGCAAGTTTGCAGATAACACAATACTAGGAGTAGGTGATACATCAGATGGGTGTGCTGCCATCAAAGGGACTTCAAGAGGGTGGAGAAATGGGTCAACAGAATCCTTATGAAGTCCAAGAAAGGGAAATGCCAAGTCCTGCAGCTGGGGAGTAAAAGTGAGTACATACCTGAGGATGTACTGAAACACCGTATGTGACCTCCTTTTTCTTTTGTGGAGCTCCAAGCAAGAGAAGTCTCCTTTTATCTGCCTTTTGTGCTTGTCTCAAGGCAGATCCAGTACCTGATCCAGCAGTACAGTAAAAGCTAGTGCTGTTTGAACCACCAGTGCCTGTTGTTTCCACTCGTGTGTCTGTGACATTTGCTACTCAGCCATGGAAGAGGTCTTCAACTTCTGACACTTAGAAGACTGATTTGAAGCTAGTGGCATCTCTTAGACTTTTTTGTCTTAAATATTGCAGATGGAAAACTGAATTCAGGGTTTGCTGATACCAAGGCAGTAATAAATAATTATAGCCTTTGACAAGATATAGGTGGGGAGTTTAAAATGTGGCTTGAATAAACAGGCTTTCAGCAGCAACAACAATGATATTATTCCAGCAGTTGCACTTATTTCCTCAGAAGGCATCTCCCTAGAGGAAAGACTGCAAGCTAATTAAATAAAAAGGTGAAGAAATGATCCTACAGAATGAACACTCAAAGTGATTATAGACTTAAGAAAAATACTTTGTTTAAACATGAACTTAAAAATAACTCCAGAACCTCATAGCTCAAACAAGTATCCCTCTGAAGGTCCTCCTAGTATGAGAAGTATGCCCTACCCTCTATACTAGCATCTACTTTTCTTAACTGGGATTCAGTAGGTATAAATCAGACCTTTGAATCTTAGCTCTAAGTTCACAAATTGAAACCACTGAAATAACAGATAAAAATCTTTCCATGACCATCCTATGCAGTCAAGTCCTTTTGGCAACCATATAGCTGACAGAAAACAAAAACAAAAAAAAACTTTAATAGATTGAATTTTGGCAACTGGAAGTTGAAGAAATCTTAGCCTCAAGGCAAAATAACTTGAATTTAACAAAAGTCCCAATTTAAGCTCAAGACATAAGCACATATAAGATCCGTCATCTTGTGGAAGATTCTTTATCTGGTTCAGAAATCTGCAGTGACAGTCTGAATTGTACTTATCCTCCCAACTAAGTTCAATGGCTATTAACAAAACTAGCCTCAAAAACACACAGTTGAAAAAGATTTCAAAAGTAATTCACAGGGAGTCCATAAAGCATGAGAATTATTTTTTTTCCCCGAAGGTTTTCAGACCTATGCCACTACCATAGTCCATGGTGCCGTTTTCACTAGAGATATAGGCACATCTGATTGCACAGAAGATAAAAGCTAGTCTTCAGCTAGTAGCTGGTCTAGTGCTGTATTTTGGATTTAGGATGAGAATAATGTTGATAACGCACTGACTGATGTTTCAGTTCTTGCTAAGTAGTGCTTACACTGACTTGGCTGTGTAGTCAAGACACTTGACTGGAAAGTCAAGGACTTTTCAGCTTCCCATGCTTTGCCGGGTGCACAGGGAGCTGGAAGGGGAGGGGGCACAGCCAGGACAGCTGACCCCAACTGGCCAAAGGGATATTCCATGCCATATGCCATCATGCCCAGTATACAAACTAGGGGCGAGCTCACCAGGCAGCAATAATCACTGCTCAGGAACTGGCTGGGCATCGATCGGCAGGTAGCGAGCAATTGCATTGTGCGTCACTTGCTTTGTATACCCTGTTATTATTATTACTATTATTATTATTATACTTCATTTTATTTCAATTGTTATACTGTTCTTATCTCAACCCCTGAGTTTTCTTTTACTCTTTCGATTCTCTCCCCCATCCCACCGGCGGGAGGGGGAGTGACCAAGCGGCCATGTGGTGCTTAGAGGCTGACTAGGGTTAAACCATGATAAAAAAAAAGGGAATCTCTAAATTTTTTTATGCAATACCTCCCAATTGTAACTTTTCACTTCATACATCTCCTCTGCTGAGACAGAGTCACTCCGTTACCTTCTCTAACAGGAAAGCGAGTCAGGAGTTCTTAGATTCTTGGAGTCAAGTTCAAGTCTTGTGATGCAGATCGAGTGCTCCAACGCCTCAGTGGTAGACAAAAACAATTTTACACCAGATGCTTGCTTCAGACCGCAGTGAAGAACTCTTATGTTGAGACTGCATCCAAAGTACTGTGCCCATTTTGGGACTCCCCAGTGTGAGAAAAATGAGCAAGCCCAGCAGGTGACTAACAAGACCGCTGAAGGGACTGGAGCACATAATACTGAGGAGACCCAGAGATCGAGGTTTGTTCAGCCCATACGAAAGAATGACGAGGGGAGATCTTACTCCTGTCTGCAACTACGTAACTGAGGTGGAGGGGGAGAGAAGAGAGAGCCAGACTCTTCTTGGTTGCACACTGTGGATGAACCTCCACGTTCTTCAGTGTGTTCTGAGGATCAGTGTTAACTCCCCAAATATCACGAAAGTTTAAATTTCTCAGAATTCTAGTTTGGGGAGTGCTCGGTGGCTTATACCTTGTCTCTTTAGGCATGCGCGCATCACCTACACAAAAGGCTTGGAACAGGGACCAGAGTACACCTAGCCTTTACTTCACAGCACAAAAAAGGAAGTTATTCAAAACCTGCTGTCCAAAGGCATACTCTCACTGTGCTACACATAGATGTGATTATTTGAGCCGGAAACATTTTTAGGTCTAGCAGTTCTTTCCTCTGTCAAACTTCACAAGCAACCTTCAAAAAAGGAAGAATGTGCCCGCCTTCTGGATGCATCTCATACCCAAGTTTGTTGAGGGATTCAAAAGTAAATACAAAGGAAGAACGCAAATTTTAAACAGCTTCTAGGTTTCGGTAAATGAGTTAACTTTCTGCTCTGAATGACTGTCGCAGCGTGGATGCCTCTAAGGCATATATCCCCTACATCTTTACCTAACCTCATGCAGCTGAATGAAGGATGGTCTTGCAAACCTTTAAAAATAGAGACTGGAGGAGCACACAGCCAACCGCATCATCAAATTTAAAAGCTTGTGTGATGGAATACTGAGCAAAAGTTTGAACAGAGCTTGAGACAATATTTCTGCACGTCTAAGTGACAGAAGCAGTTCTTGAGAACATGAAAGGGTTCAGAGCCGCCCTGTGCAGTCCCACCACCACAGGTGGTGTTCTGCTCCGTGGCAAATCTCAGCAGGCCACTAGCAAGCAAAGCAGACGCCATCACATCTCTACGCAGAGAACAAAGACTTGAAGTCTTTTCAGATGGGATGGGGAGTGTCCAACTGGAGCCTGGAGAGACTTGACTTGAAGCTGAAGGTCTAGCACTTTCCTAATATGCCATGAAAGGAATTGACCTCAAGGTTTTCTCGGTCCCGAAAGAGAAACGTATTTTCCCCTCTGTAATCTACTGTCTAAAATGACTTTAAAAGTATGGTTTTTGGGAGAGAGGAAAAATAAAACATGCTTAGTTAGCCACTGGAAGGAACATTAAGTGTCATCTACTGTAACCATGTCCTTAAGAAAAACAGTAGCTGATGTTCATCCACTTGGTATGATGAGGTAAAATAAAAAGAATACTATTTTTTACAGGAAGGGCATGGAAAGGATAATTATTAAGGCATATTAAGCTACTAGGAACAACACTGTGTTCCTATGATAACGATATTTCTCATGCTAGAGGAAATAGTTGCAAAAGTCCCTTGAGATATCTGAACAATGAGCAGTACGAGAGAACCAGTGTAATGTGTGGTTGGCAAAATCAGAAGCTAAAGAAATGCACGTGACCACCTGACACTAACTGAGAAATCATGAGTTCAAGGACTTTGTCCCAGAAGAATCAGTTTTTCAGAGGAAGATGAAGAGATATTTTCTTACCCTTACTGTGCAATATGAATAAAGAATATAAGAATATAAACTAACATTTTCTACAGTCACGTGCAAATGATGATTATGAGAGTACAGGAAAAAAAAGAATGAAAAAAAATCTATTCAAGAGTAAATATGATTTTGAAAACCAGTAATAAGTTTTAAGGAGGGCTTGGGTATTAAAGAAGGAAACCATTAGATGCCATACTCTCTTCCCTTCCCTCTTCTATTTTAATTGATTTAGATGATGTCAGTCTATGTAAGTAGTCAGAAGCAGTCATGCTGTCTTCTCAATATAAAGTTATTGGCTACTTGCCTCTCAAGCTGTTTCTTCTAAATGTTTCCCCATGCCCTAAATCAGACACACATCTTCAATGCTTTTCGATTCTCTAACATCTGCCTATGTAACTATTGCTAGGTTAACCTAAGCTGCCCATAACAACAAATATTCACCTACTGACTACATTATTTTCTCTTTCTTAGTTTCCATGCATTATTTCTGTATTATCCTATACTAAATACTAGAGTTACCCTTGACTTTTGTAGTCCTAAACAGTAACTTTACAGCTGTTTAGTTTAAAACATTTAGTGAAGCCTGAGATCACTCTTCCTGCCTTTGTAGACAAAGTTTACACCCAGCACTATGATAGCATCGAATCAAACTGGGGAGAGAAGGGAAAGGGAAGGAGGCTGTTGAGGATTACAGAATAATTAAATACAGGGAGCACTAGCTAATCTTGGCTTTTTCTACCTACTTTTCAGCAACAGTTTATTAGTTGTTGGTAGTATAACAACACACCAGTGACAGTATTTGTGCTACTTATAGGTGGCACACTCACATTTTTAGGGGAAACAATCCTTATGCTGTTGCACCCTTATTTTGAACACTTATTTGAACACAGTCAAATTGATGCCCTATTTTGGGAATGGGTTCCTACTCACTTGCCAGTACCCTGGTTAACAGCAGTCATCCAAAGGCACCTTACTAGGTTGCAAGTGGTATAAGCTGCTATTAAGGGGATGGAGCCGACAGCCACAGTGGGATACAGGGTGCCCATCGCTTCTGACCCAGTCATGCAAGTGGAATACAGTAAGACTGGACAACCACACCAATGGGTCTTAGGGCAGCTTTTAAGATGTTCTCAGCTAACAGGGCTGGCAGAACCATCCAACATCTTTATGAATACTAAAATCAACAGACACACTCATACTTTTCCTAAGTGGCTAGTGCCTAAATCTAGGGGAAACCTACACTGCAGTCAATTAGCAGCAGGGAACTATGAGGTTATGTTGCCAATCTGAAGATCCATCTCCCTATATTGTCACACCCTACACAGTTACTTAGCACTGGCTACTTCTGCCATTTTCAGCAAAGCTTAGAATCTAGCTGCGTGTTATTTGCTCAAGACACAAGGGTCTCTGTGACTGAGCTGTTGCAAGGCTCCCTCTGGTCAGCCACCTCCTGCATCGGTGGATAACTAACATCCCAGAGCTATTCCAGAGCAATTGGACAAGGCAAGTTGGGACAGTCCCTGTCCATAGGTTCAGAAGGCAGGATCTTCCACACCTTTTCAGGGTCTTCAGCTTCTCGGTGAGTCTCCAGGACTACAGCTTCAGTTTCTGTATATATGTCCAGTTTCAGCCATGAACAGAGCTCTTTCCCCTTGGTCAGGCAGCAAGAGTAGAATTCTCAGAAACCTCATTAGTGCATCTTTCCCCACCCCCACTGCTGTCTGCTACAATTAGTTTTAAAGCCGTGCAAGACAGAAGCTGTTTCCTCAAGCACTTTGCAGTACTTGGCTTTCCTGAGAACGGAGACTTGAACACAGTAACTGCAGAGTCTGGTCACTGTCTTGAGGGTTGTCACAAAGCTGAATCCTCCCTGACAGCAGGTACCACCGATGGCGGAACATATATAACCCATGGGGGTCCGGGCATCCCACAGGGATCCTCCAGTACATCTGCTGCTCTTCGCTGTATCTTCTACAGGCAGGGACGGCAGTATCCTTCATGCCTTGCTGCCAGTGGCAGGCTTGCACCTCAGCCCATACTTACATGCTTGTACCAGGTTGTTCTTTAGGAAGAAGCTGATCTGCTTCAAAAACCTTGAAAAAATATCTTGTTTCCATTCCCGGCAACAATGACTGCAGGCACTGGGCACCTCAGCGTCCCTGAAACCCAGCGACAGAAACTCCGAAGCTGAGGCAATCTGCTCGCTCGAATCTGCCAAGGTTGGTTTTTCTTGCTCGCCTGCTCCCTCCAGAGGCCAAGCGTGCAAGGGCATTTTGCGGATCATCTTCCTCAGCTGGGAGTAAGTCATTAACTTAACCGTACAGAAGAAAAGGGCTGACTAAGGAATATAGATACTCTAAAGATGCAGAAGAGACCCTGACGCCATCACAGCCTGGACACACAAATAGGAGGCACTGGACTGGAGCTGCCCACTTTTACAAGCGGAAAGAATGAGTGCCTGCAGAACACAGTACGACTACTTCAAAACAGAATTTACTGTAAGGCAAGTGACGCGGTAATGGGCCCCATAACTGCTACCAAGTCTCTCTCAGCTTGTGATTAAGCTTTCCTTTCTTGAACTGACAGCCTGGATATAAATAAAACTGCTGTGCAAGTGTCCCCTCTATCTACAAACACACTGGAAAAAACACGAAGAAAAGCTAACTCATATGACAGACAACAGTCTCATCTATATATTTTTTGAAGTATTTTTGTCCCACTAAGCATCTAAAGGAAAGTCCAAAACCATAACTGTTATAAATAAAAATCTGGATTCCAAGTCTGACCCAGGAGGAAACAAGCACTTGAAGGGAGGAACAAGTCTTTAGATGCTTTAAATGGTACCGTCCTGCCAGTACCTACTTCCCAGGTGGAATTATGACATGCAGGTACTTGATATTTTCTGCTCGCCTCCCTATTTGGTTGAGATTTGATTTTATAATCATAAAGTTAATATTTGGCATTAAATTTGGTGGCAAGATATAGCACAAGCAACCTGAATTAATCAATAGGAACTCTTGACTCACGCTTGCTAGGAGAAAAAAAAAAGGGGCATTCTCCCTGCTCAGCTCTTCTCCCTCCTTCCCCAAAGGGCACACACATCCCGAGAAAAAATTCTGAAGATTCATTGTTTTGTGTCAAAATGAGACAGCATTGCCAACAAGTGCCTTCACAAAAGCCAGCAACAGGCCTGAAGTTTAAAGGCACCAATAAAGCTGCACTCCGACTACTCCGTGACTATTTCAGATAATACTTTCCTCTTCCCACACAAAAGGCTGTACTTTAGCTTTCAAGTCCTCGCTTCTGTGGTCAAACCACCTAGACTGCATAGTGTTCACAGACAGAAGCCTAGGCTTGAGTCCTCTACTGAACCGTATGATACAGGCAAACAAGTCCCACGATACTCGCGTTCAATAACAGCAGGTGATTATGGCTTAGATTGAAGCCTGCTCAGCCGTCAGAGCGGCCAACGCTCTGACTCACCTGAAAACAAGACCTACCTCAGCACCAGAGGGCCACAGGGAGCGGCAGTCCCAGCGTTAGCTCGCAACCTCGACGTGCCACGAGTCCTGTCCCTTCATCATGGAGAACCTGGTCAGGAGCATAGCCGGGTACCCCACTGAGCAAACCGCCACCCGTGGTCACCAGCTCAGTTTCATTCATGGACCACTCAGATTTCAGAGCAATCACCGTGCCAGCCGAACCTCCACCAGGTTATACGTGGTACCATGACCACGTACGGCACTAGCGCATAGTACCACACATATGCATGGCAGCACATACAGTGCACAGCCATATATAATAACCTATCAGTAGTAACAAGTAAATAGCACAGCTCAACAATCGTGGGTCACCGGCTCCTCCTCCTCTTGCATAATGAGAGGGTTTTGGGCTTTTTTTGAAGTCATATACTTTTTTCCAATTAGTGTGTCTGGACTATACCTGCTAAGGATTAGAGTGGAAAAGGATTAGGGCTGTCCAACCAAGTGCACAGCTGTTCCTCTTATAAGGTGAAGAAGCAAAGAAGATTTGGAACAATGAACAAAAATCATGTTTCAAAGTTTTAATCGCAGAGACCTCAAAGTGGGAAACATCTTAGAGAACACAAAGTTTACATGATAGCTGCACGACATTTATTTTTGAATCCCTACTTTCAATTTTACACTATAGGTAAAAGGCAGCAGCGGTTCCCCAAATTAAACAAGAATTATTAAAAATTTATCTAGAAAATACTCTGACAGATGGAGCACCTTTCATGGCGTTGCAGTCAGCAATCCTGCAGTCCTCTACCTGACAGCTGCTGTTCGACCACCCTTCTCTGCATGGAGGCACTGAAAAGACAGCAACTTGGGCAAGCCATTTCCCCACCCCCCCAAAGGAGAGAAACAAGGGACAACATAAAGCTGCCTAGACTGGTCTGTGAAAGGAGGTTTAGCAACCCGACAGAGAAACAAGATGAGAAAATGTATTCAAGGAAGGCAACACAGCCTAGCAGAAGTAGAAACCAGATGGTGTTGAGCCAGAGCATTAATAAGAAATTAATGGTTAAATAGGAAATTTACTTAAAAAACTGCAGTTTAGGCTGAGCCAGACACAAGCCCAGGAGCAATAAAGATGGGAAGGAACCTCAGGGCAAGCCATAACCCATTCTGTCAGGAAGAGTGCTTCGTCTTCGTCCCACCGTTGACGTCTCTGTTACACTGGAGAACTCTGGTACAGTGAAATAAGTTCCTCGCAGCAGCAGCGTATTCGTTGGTGTTCCTCCTTACCACTGACCTCGCACTTCACATTTTGCCCTCCTTTGGCAAGTATAATTTCCATAATATCTGTATCTTCAGTAAACATTTACTGTTAATTTAATCATTAACCTTTCTGCTAGCACAACTGAAAGACCAGACACCTTCTGCACCTGGACCTCAAGATCAGTTTTGAGAGCTCTCAACTGTTTTTAGAGTTGCCCATAGCGTCCTTAATACGCAGAGGAAACCAATGAGCTAGGGAACGGTTTATAAACCTTATCTTGAAACATTACAGCATTCATGTTGCTTCACAACTGAACCTTACTGGCATACGAAGACAGTAAATTCATAGACTAAGATCAGTGGAGTAAGAACGCTGTATTGGTAGTACCTTTTCCCAATATTTAGCAAGTTTTTACAATATTTAAAATCCATGAAACATTTGGCACTAAGAAACCGTTATCCCCAGAGTAAGATACCAGTTCCACATATGGAAAATAGACACTGTAATAAAAGGAAAAGGTAAAAGAGAAGACATTTTCCCAAAAGTTCTGGAAGTTCAAATCCAGCCCAGAACTCCTCCTTAAAAACCATGCAAAGCAACGAGGCCACTCCATATTTAAAGCCATTTGTTTTTTATCTATTGGGGTAGTCACTTTACATCATACCAAAAAAACTGTATAACGAATACAAGTGTCAAGAATCAGATTTTTATGGCACAAAAGGAAGTCTTCTGTTAACCTGCTTTCAGAGTTGTTAAATACATAATTGAAGACAAAGAAACTAAGGCTACCACAAAATAATATTTGCATGATGATGTTAGTCTTTATTCAGCTTCTCAACTGACTCCTCCAGTCTGAAGGTGGAGAAGAATCTTTCCATTAGTTTGTTTCAGTGACTTACTCGGGATGAAAAGATTCTTTTCCTATGTTTGACACAAATTTATTTTCTCATTTATATTGTTATTCAAAGTTCACATAAGCTTTAATGTTGTACCTTACAATGTATGGAATTTAAGATTAAAATAAAACTCTACTCTTAACATAACCTCTTCTAGAATGTAAAAATATTCTACACGTTTAACATATCAAGACTGTTAAGCATTTACTTTGGGGAAAAACTATTTTACCTTTTTTTTCAGTACAAACCCAACTGTTAATGTTTTGCACTAATGTATCCCTGTTAAGTTGGGTGCCACCCAGCGTTCACCTCCTGCAGCTACAGAAGAGCTATGCATACAAGACAGTTTTTAACAACTGCAAATTTGAGATGCTGCTTACTTTTTATCGTTACTTCTTCCCTACCCCTCCACCGTGGCAAATTCACATCTTTGAAATAATGAGTGTTCTTAATTATCAAAATCAGTATAAAAATAGCAGCATGCTACTAGACATGGAAAGCAGGTTCATCATGCATTATGAGTTTAAATGCAGATTTCTGCCTTCCTCTTTTGTTATCAAAATCTTTTTTTAAAGTCAACATCAAGGCAAGGGGTATAAGGACAGACACTGCATAGTATGATTTGATACTAGTCTGAACTGGGTATTTATATTTAATCATAATCCATGATAATTACAGGGTAAACAATTTTTATTTCAAAATACAAGTTTAACTGGAATTGTAGTGATGAAAGCAGAAGAGGGAAAAATGCAGTCTTTTACAGCCCGTGTCACTGTGTCTCACTTATATCCAGAGGTAAAAGCTCTAATTGGTGAAGAGACAAAATATTTGTGGCGTTTCATTGAACCTTTGTGATAATCCAGCATTATCCATTTCTAAAGAAATATAAATACTTTAAAACAAACATTGAAAATAAATCCTTTTGATGTAACAAACTACACTCTTTACCAAGAATTTTCAGTCGTCTTAAAAGAAAGGGACTTCACCCAAAAAATAATCGAAATATCAATGTAGAACAATCCTTGGAGGAAAAAAGTCGGAATGTAAACCTCTGTTCCAAATTAGATCTGAAAAGCAAAAACACACCGCGTATTTAATTCATGTGCATTTTTCATCAAGCAACTCAAGCTATCTTTATAGTTCAACGGGAGACCTCCTGAACTTGGTTCAGTGCTGGTTTTGCCTCAGCTCATATCCTGTTTTCTTAACGTGCGGACAATTACTCTCCGCTTACATCCCCGCCGCCACTGTTACGATACTATGGTTACGCAGGTGAGCAATTCTGCCAATATAATTACTCACAAAGAGTACAGACATAAATTAGCCCACAATTCTCAAAAGTGAGAACAAAGCCGAGTTTAACGCTAACTGCCCTAAATAGTCACTATCCAAATTAATTTGGTGGCAAAATGAATGGTCTTTCACGTTAACTATGACTTTGGAAACCACACGTCATTCTAGGTAGACTAGGATGATCCTCAGAGAGGTTACACACGTTTTATCTCTTCATGTCTTTTCCTTTCTTAAAGCATGATACTAATATGATATTGCATAGCTGACAGAAGCTTAAAAACAGTCACAGCTGCTCACTTAAATAAACTATCCCACACAAAGATCCATTAGTTTGCAGATTTTATTCTTTCAATATTCCCACAGCTACTTATCGCTTTGACGTCTTACAATAGCTTCACTATTAAAAATGTGCAGCACTAGAAAGTATTTCTAGCTTCAGTAAACTAAATCACTAAATCTTCAGTAAGCTGAACCACTGACAAAGTGCAGTTTTCAAAATTCTGAAGAAAAATTTAAGATTTTGAAATTTTTTAAAACATTCAATCTAATGCATCGTATATTGAGAACCTCAAAAAGTCAAAACACGTAAGCATTTGAAGAGCACAAGTCCTATTACCAACTCAGAGAGAGGGAGGACTAAAAAGATGAAGAATTAAAAAATAATAATATACTTAGAACAGTCTATCCAATTAAGTTAACTCACTGGCTCAGTAAGTTACTACTTATCCTCTCAGCCAGTTGACCCTGCACACATTAATCTCTCAACTGCAAAAGAAAGTGCGTTGTCTTAGAAAACATTTCACAGCAGATTCTACTTCTGCAACTTACTATATAATTTGAATTGTAACAATTTTACTACTACAATTTAAGAGTGTGCATGGTCAGTTACTACGGCTTAGTGATCAGCAGTAACACAACTGATTGTGATGATCTGTAAATTCAGGATTACACTTAACTTTAGTAACTACTAAGATGCAGCTTTGAATGATTTTTATGTAAACACGGACACTTAAAGTCTTTTTTTTTTTTTAAAAGCACAAATCCCTCAATCATTTCTGTAGTTATTATTAGACCGTGATGATGTTAGAACTACAGAGAAATGACAAAGGTGATGCAATACCCCCAAACACCTATATAACCTGTGACCCGTTTCAGCAGTTGGTGTCCAATGCAGTTTGCATCAGCACTTTATGGCTCACCCTGCCTCAACCGAAGCAGTCACAGCTGCCCTTCACAGCACAGGAGCTGACCCACCAATCTTTCTGCCTCCTCCCTGAGAGGTCCTTCTAGCCTAGGGGACGCAAGAAAACCCTAGTAGTCTGCTAAACCTTCCTACATCATCTACTCTCCTTTGCATCTTGAGCTTGTTGTAAGGAGCTTACGCTTCAGAGAGCAGTACTGAGGGCTACGTCCAGTTCCTTCAATATGAACGTACCCAGATACATCCATGTATGTAGTTGTCGACTTGTATAAGTCCAGCTCGTTGTGCACACACACATATATATGTACACACACAGAGTCATTTGATGGATGCTACTACATAAAATTGAAGTCCTTTGACCCCAAAGACCTAGAGTTCTTTTAGGCATCTTATGGGCAACGAGAAGACTGCTCCCCAGTATGTTTTACTAGTATGACACTAAGCATGCTATTTGCTTAGAGGTCAGCTAGAGGACGATTGTAGGACAGAAGAGAGACCAGAAAGCTGGCATGCATATGTCCACAGCACCTTCTGAAGCAGTCCCTGAGGTGGTGAGCTATTCTGAACATCAGTGTATTATTTTAATTGCTCTAGAACAAGGGAAAACAGCTGATTGCCAAAGATGACAGTTTCAAGCATAGGATACAAAATATATGTTTACTACTTACGTCATCAATATCTTCATCATCATCTCCAATATCATCAAACTGGATTTCATCATCATCTCCAGGACCAAACGTGTCTGTTTCATTGATTTTAGCTAAAAAGCAATTTAGAGAAGTTAAGGAGCGTGCTCACACCAAGTCAAGAGAGATTGAATACTCTTGTCCAATAGGAACTTCCAATTTGAAGTGAAAAATTTCTTACCATGTTCTGGAAGCTCTCCATATGCTTTCAGACTTCTGGCTTCATCTGCATTGTACTTTAGAATAACATCAGCCTTGTTATCCTAAATAAGAATTGAATAGAATTTATTAGTCGTCTATGAAGAAAAAGCACCTCCCTATTAACCTCAGCAGACTAGTGACACCTATACTATTTATAGAAGAATATCTTGTTCCTCTTTTTCGTCCTGTTCCTTTAAATGTGAAGTGAAAAATGCTCATTTGTCAATATCTTCATTTCTTCTGGGTGATTATTTACAATAGGAGAAAATCAAGTTATTTGAGAAGTTCAGTTTCATGCCTTTGAAATTAATCTTTCTTCAGAGAATACACGTAGTGAGGTGCTTGGTGGTCAGTCAGAAAGTGTCAAAACTTCCTAGTTTGAAGTAGTTTAATATCGACAGTAAATGACAGTATCTTAAATGTTTTACAACTCTAATGTACGTTTCAGAAGCAGAAGCTATCACCAAACATTTGATGACACAACACTAACATTCATGAAAAAGCATAATGAAAATTTGACAACTGTTTTCCATTAATCTTTACATTAGGTAAAATTATGCTACTACATTTTTTGAAGTTTAAGTAGAAACTAATCACTGATCAATTGGCCTCTTAAAGCCTAAACATCAAGGCTCCAAAATTCTGATTGTTAAAAATTCTGATTATCACAGTAAAATGTTTGGTGCTTGGCTCAATCTCCCTTATATCACAGGATCCAAGCATCAAACAGCTACACCTGAAGGAAAAAAAAAGAAAAAAAAAAAAAAAGAAGAGTCGGGTGCGGTGCCAGTAAGCACCTTCACTCAAAGTTCCAGGGTGCAATTTAGAAGAACAAGTTGAACCAGGATTTGTCATCTACTCAGGACAATCTTTCTGTAATACAAGGAAACTAAAAGTCATGGTTTAGCATAACTAGACACAAATTCAAAGAAAGTTAGATGGGCATTTCGTCACAATACCTGCTGCAATTTGAACGCTAAATAAAACTGTTTGTAAAATATTCTTCATGGGCAAATTATATTGAATGTTTACCTGGTAGTCTCGTAAGCCAACCAATATAATATCAGATGTATTTATCCAGACCTGAAAGAGAAAACATATGTTATATTGCAGGAATTCAACTTGTCGTATAACACAAAAGTCAAACAGCACATTTAGGTTTATCAAAAGACATGAAACATTTCTCTACAGCCACCACTTCCACTTTCTAACCAGTAAACTGGAAATATCCAATTCCATATTTTAACAGCAAAACCAAGGTCATAAATACCCACAGATATATTGTTTCACATGTTTCAGAACTACTATTAAGGTAAATCAAACTTCTTTGAAGAGCTGCTAGCTAACGAGGTGGTTATGAAGCCATAATTCCTGAGAAAACAGGAATAATGCATCAAGCCACCACTCTGTGAGCTCCACAAGGGCAAAAATGAAAGAAAAACCTGATGAAGGGGGTGATGAACACGCACAGTGAAGAGCACCAGAAAATTAATGGAGTTTTCTACCACCTGACTGTGCTAATCAGTCAAGCCAAAGCCAGAAGCCTGCAAAACAGAACATGCTAATTTAAATGCACGAGATAGTTCTATCCCGCATCAGCTTGATTTTTTTGGAGATTAGATATTTCAGCTGAGATTTCCTTTCTTTTAGGCATGATGAATAGATAAGCGATGCTTTCTGTGGCAAGAAATTAATTCTGCAGCTCCTAGAATTTATCTACGTACATTCTCCATTACCTTCAACAGCTTATTGCAGTGTATTGCTAGCAGCTAGCAGGGCTCACACTGATACCAAGGTACATGTATTCACTGGTCTCCGCAAAACAGACAGGTAGAACAATCCAGAGTGAACACAATGAATGTCTTTTTTTATTTGGAACAGACTATCTGAGAGGACCTACTCCGTACCAGCGCCAGCAGAGGTTGGGAAGCTGCAACGTCTGACAAGGGCAAGAGGGGACAGCATCCAAAGATGGCAAAATTGACAATGAAAGTATACACACCGGACTTCCCTGAAGGTACAAACTTTTGCCAATCAGAATACACAAAAGTATTTCAGGAACTGATGAAGCGGACAACGAAACGATGGCATCTGAGGCGCCTGTGGGAAGCTATAAAGAAACCTTCCGAAATGACCCTTATTGAACTATTCTCAGATAAATCACCCACTGAGAAGATGATAATATTCAGTTCCTCCCCAGACCAAACTAAGTGGGGTGTCAAACCCTGATCCTTATTGGGTTTGGGAAATCGCATTCAAAAAAGGTAGCTTTCTACAACCTTCTTACATCTTTGTTTTCCTATGCTGGGTGTCAGTCTTCATGTTAATAGAAGTTCTCCTGCTAAGCTAGGTACTGATCTAGTCTCAGATATAACATGCCAATTTTCCAAATACTCATCAAGTTTCCCATCTACAATTAGGGAGCTTTTAATATTTCATATACATATTTCACATACAAGTTTCTAGAATATTAAAAATTAGTATTTCATAAGCAGCCAAAAAAAATATCTCCCCCGAAGCATACACATCCAAAGGCAGCCTTTCAACTATAAGCTTCACTCAAACGTCAAAGGCTGCCTATTTTTGTGCCGGCAATACAAACAGAAGAACAAACTAGCTTACTGTCAAAAAATAAGTTTATGATATTAGGGTACAGTAGAAATATTATCTTTTGTAATGAACTACACATGTATATTTTTACAATTACATATCACACAGAATGCCACTGTTCTCTACTGCAATGCTCCAGAATTACCTTTTTTCTTAGTTTCCCTCTAATATGACATAACCTCTTCACACCATCAAAACATAATGCCTCCAATCTTCCATTGCCTAACATCTTGATCACCTGGGCATATTCTGAAAGAGAGGGTAACATATAGCAAAACTTGTAAACAAATACAGCTTGGTGAAACAACCAGTAACTTCTGCCAAAAAGTAACCAAATGTAACCAAAATTTGCTGTAACATTTTATCAAACGTGAACAGCTGAGAGGCGTTTTGACCAGCCACACAGGCTGCTGAATGCAGCACAGTTTTCGTATCACCCTTGATGTTAACATTTTCAAACACTGCTCATTCTTGGTTGTATCCATGCTTTTGTTCCCTCTGAAATGCTTACTACAGCTAATTTTTAGAGCTATCAAGTCACACTCAAGATTTTCAAAGTTTATGACAGCATCACAGCACCTGTCCTAACAGACAAAATCCCGTGCTGTCACTGAGGGAAGAGGAGAAAGTGGCACATCCTGGACACCCCACTGACACCCTGAATCCCTTTGGCAGAGGTTCTTGAAAGGACACGTCCTGGTGTTCTCAGAAACTGTCAGAAGGGCAAGTACCAGGCTTCAGTTGAAAACTACGAAGCTCCTCTCCAACATCCACCCTCAATCTCTCACCTTGTATTTAATCTCCTTCCCTCACCAAGTTCTAGAAATCACTACTGAAGTACTTCACAAAATTGAAGTTTGCAGCATAATGTATTACCATTTATCTCAAAAGAATAAAGCTTGTAAGAATTATAACACTATCATTACAAACCTTGTAAGAATTATAACATTATCTGACCGCCCATACTCACCAGAAAAAAAAATTCCTAATTAGCTGGAGCTGTATTTCAATATTCTAAAATCTTACCTTAGCACAAGCTAGATAGTCCAACAAACCACTTGAGAATATTAATAACTGAAAATAATGTTTCACTGCTGCTCATGGCTTGGATGGACATACTCTTCACTGGGTAAAAAACACTGGCTGGATGGCCCAGCCCAAAAAGTTGTGGTGGATGAAGTTAAATCCAGCTGGTGGCCGGTCACAAGTGGTGTTCCCCAGGGCTCAGTACTGGTGCCAGCTCTGTTTAATATCTTTATCAATGATACGGATGCGGGGATTGAGTGCGCCCTCAGTAAGTTTGCTTACTGAGGTAAGAAAAGCACCAAGTTGGGAAGGAGCGTTGATCTGCTTGAGTGTAGGAAGGCTCTGCAGAGGGATCTGGACAGGCCGCATCAATATGCTGAGGCCAACTGCATGAGATTCAACAAGGTCAACGGGTCACAACAACCCCATGCAACGCTACAGACTTGGGGAGGAGTGGCTGGAGAGCTGCCTGGAGGAAAAGGACCTGGGGGAGTTGGTCGACAGCCGCCTGAACAGGAGCCAGCAGTGTGCTCAGGTGGCCAAGAAGGCCAGCAGCACCCTGGCTTGTATCAGGAATAGTGTGGCCAGCAGGAGCAGGGAGGTGATCGTGCCCCTGTGCTCGGCACTGGTGAGTCAGCACCTCAAATACTGTGTGCAGTTTTGGGCCCCTCACTGCAAGAAGGACATTGAGGTGCTGGAGCGTGTCCAGAGAAGGGCAGCGAAGCTGGTGAAGGGTCTATAGAACAAGTCTTATGAGGAGCGGCTGAGGGAGCTGGGGTTGTTTATCCTGGAGAAGATGAGGCCGAGGGGAGACCTTATCACTCTCTACAACTACCTGAAAGGAGGCTGTAGTGAGGTGGGTGTTGGTCTCTTCTCCCAAGTAACAAGTGATAGGACAAGAGGAAATGGCCTCAAGCTGCATCAGGGGAGGTTTAGATTGGATATTAGGAAAAATTTCTTCACTAAAAGTGTTGTCAAGCACTGGAACAGGCTGCCCAGAGAGGTAGTAAAGTCACCATCCTTGGAGGTATTTAAAAGATGTGTAGATGTGGCACTTAGGGACATGGTTTAGTGGCAGCAGTGCTAGGTTAACTGTTGGTCCTGATGATCTTATAGAATCATTTAGGTTGGAAAAGATTAAGTAGATTTTGCTTGGAAGTTGAAAAGGATTTTAAGTTTTATAAGTGCAGCAAAATCAACTCCTTTTTTGCTTACAACTGTCACAGAATATCAGGAAGAGCTTAAAAAAATGAGTTCAGTCGCCACTTATTTTACAGTGATTTAAGTCAGTACTTTTCCTTTATTTCTAACAAAGCAACTGATTAACTGGTCACTAGGCAAATACTTGCATACATGTGAGCAACCACAAGACTGTGACACACAAGACAGGGTAAGCCAAAAGACAGGGGAGAGGGGAATACTAGTCATCACCCCACAGCTGAACACCCCTGTGGCTTACTTTACTTGACAACACCCAAGTAAGGACCTTTCCTATTCCTCCTGTTTTAGCAATTGTTAGACATCCAACCCAGGAGCGAATTCGACCAAACCTTCAGGGGACAGTGGAAGAACAGCAAGATGTACTGTTCTGCCAGGTCAGTGACTTCGCAGAACTCACTCAAGGATCCAAGCAATGTTGCAGTCAGTATAAACAGAAAGCGGGACTGCACATCCAAGAGACTACAAACAACTACTGGCAACACTGAAATACATCAGTTAAACTAGCTTCTTACAGACCCTCACACAGAGCAACTCACGGAACTTCTAGGGGACGTTTACACACATACTGTATTACCACGGCATCACAATAAGGTCAAGGAGAGGCAAGCTTCATTCTTAAGTGGTGAAGCTACTTAAGTTTTCCCTTTTCCTAATGTCTTCCTCCTACACTGAATGTGTCATGGAGAATTCAAATACAACACCAATGAGAATACCTCCCTTTATTCCACACTAACTTTGTATTTCTCTTACATCCAGGTGTTTTCTCTGTGTATCAATTTCCAATGTGTGTCACTCACAATATTGGACTGAAAACAATGGCATTGTTAAGCTATAGCTAAAGACTCACCTTGCCCGTCTTCCTTGAACACCAATTCTCTTTTTTCTGATTCATTCTCATTCTTACCTCGTCGCCTATTTTTACCTCCTTTGCCTAAATTAAAAGGGGGAGGAGGAAAAGAGCATGTGTTACTATCTGTGAATACAGTGAATGAAATAATCAGACTTATGGGGATTTCTGTGCTTGATTTCTATATGGCTGTTTTGAGCATCTGTCACGGTTTAACCCAGCAGGCTGCTAAGCACCACACAGCTCACTTCCCCACAGTGGGATGGGGGACAGAATCAGAAAAAAAGGTAAAACTCATGGGTTGAGATAAAGAGAGTGTAGTAGCACAGAAAATGAAGGGAAAATAATAATAATGATAAAAGAATATACAAAGCAAGTGATGCACAATGCAGTTGCTCACTGACCGATGCGCAGTCAGTTCCCAAGCAGCAGCCATGACCCCCCAGGCAACTCCCCCCTGGTTTTTTGTTCAGTGTGACATCATCTATCCCTCTGGCCAGTTTGGGACAGCTGTCCTGGCTGTGCCCCCTTCCAGCTTCTTGTGCACCTCCAGCCTCCTCACTGGCAGGGCAGTACGAGAAGTTGAAAAGTCCCTGACTTAGTGTAATCACTGCTGAGCAACAACTAAAACATCAGTGTGTTATTAACATTATTCTCATGCTAAATCCAAAACACAGCACTGTACCAAGTACTAGGAAGAAAATTAAGTCTACCCCAGGCAAAACCAGAACAGTATCCTATCCAGATCTAGATTTTTTTGCTTACTTTTTATGATCTTTGGCTCTAAATTTTTTAAGTGAGTAGTAACATAGTAATTAAAAGATTAGAGTCACCACTATTTAAGACGTCTGGGTTGCTCTGGAGTCACAGCAGCCTCAACAAGGATTTGCACAAGATGGCCATTTTCAGTTTTTCTGGCCACTGCTACTAAATACTCCGTAAATAACAGCAAAATAACGTGATGCACATAACTACCAAAGAGCAGAATAACTTGAGGGGTTATGGTAGTGCTGAAATCCTTGAAATACTCAGAGGAAACCTTATGCTCCAGGTGAAGGTGCCCTTTTTAAAAGGCACACACGTGGCAACGGGATTAGATGCTCTTCACGGAGACACAGAAGAGCAGCTCGTACTTCCCTCCCCCGTTAAAAGGCTGCTGATCCCTTCCTCTCTTTTCCCTCAAGCAGCGGAGTGGGGGAAAAGGTGAGAAGCAGCCGACCCCGGCGGGCCAGCGGAGGGGAAGCCCTCCCTCGGCGGCCTCCCCGGGGCGGCGGGCCGGGCCGCCCCTGACAGCCAAACCCCGCCGGGGCCCGCTCCTCCCGACCGGCCAGGCCCCAGGGGCCTCCGGCACGCCGCTGGGCCGCGTACGAGCGGGGCCAGGCCGGGACCGCGGAGAGGAGGGGGACCCAGCCCCAGGGACCCGGCGGGCTGGGCGGGAGGGCTCCGCGCCCCCGCCCCGCCCGCGGGCACCGGGCCGCGGCGGCTCCCACGTGAGAGGAGGCGGCGGCGGGCGGGGGGGCCGTCCCTGGGCCTCCCCGGCGCGGCCGCGCCCGGGCCCGGCCTCCTCGCTACGGCGTGAAGGGCCGGGCCGCGGCGGAAGGCCCGGCGGTGGGGAGGGCGCGCCTCACCTTTATTCTTGGGCATGGCGCCGGGCGCTCCGGGGCGGAGGGGCTGCGGGCAGCGGCGGCGGTTGGGGCTTCACGCGGCTCCCGCGAAGGGGGAGGCGGTCGGCAGCTCCTCGCGCGGCGGGACCGGGAGCGGGGCTGCGGGTGAGCTCGTGCGTTCCGGCCACTGGCTCCGATCCGGCCCACAGCGCCCCCTGACGCGCGGGAGGGCTCGCCACACGCCGGCAGCACCGCCTCTGCGCAGGCGCCCCGCGCTCTCCTGGAAGCCCGCCTGCTCCTGGAGGCGTGGCCGTGGCGAGGGGCGGGACACAAACACACACCCACCTCCGGAGTCTCCATCATCAGGCGCTTCGCCATTGGCCAGGGCTCCGCGGCGGGCGCGCAGCGGCGGCCAATCAGAGGCTGCAGGAGGTGGCTGTCGGCGCGAGCGGGGGCGGTGGGCGGGGCCCGGCCACCTCCCTCTCCCCCCTTCTTACCCGAGGGGCCCGTGGAGCCGCGGCGCGGAGCTCCGTGGGTTTGGGTTTTCTGGTTTTGTTGTCCGGTACCCGCCTCGGACCGAAGGCGCGGATTCCACTGAGGAGATAACACTGCCCTCCCTCCCTGCCCGTGTTCTGTCCGCTGGTTACGTTCCTCATGCGTTCTCCATCAGTTATTGTTACGTAGACTGTGCAAACTTTAAAAAAATCTTCCATCTTTTGCAAGGTGTAAGGCTAAAAAGCATTACCCTTGCAAGCTTCTAAGTTGCTCGAGATGCTGAAACACATGGGCGTGTCTTTTATAGAATACTTTATGCATATACTCGAATATTTCAGATATTTAAAGGTTCATTAGCTACCAAATATGCCCCCATGTTCGATGACCAGAGCGATGCAGACATTGCAAGTATTATTTAGCAGCCTCCCTTTAAGCTGTATTTTACAGTCGACTGGAGTCTTTACAGGGTATTAAAGCACAACATTCTTGCCCTTTGGTCGTGCTGTGTCATATATAGGGTCTACAGGATCTACCGAATACAAGCGTTCTTCCTTCGGCTCCCCGTTTACCTTACTAATAGTGACATAACTAAATATGCTGTAATGTAGTGACACTTTAACTGACAAACACTTGGTGATTAAAAACTTTCTGGCTGGAAACGCACGCTTGGTATGCTGCAAATGTAGCGCAGTGTTAGCGATGAGCAAACGATGACTTTTGTAACTGGGCAGAACAAATGATTAACCAAAAAAAGCACTTTAAGATGTTTGAAAGTTTATTCATAGTAGAAATTTCAATTTCTTCTGAAGACTACAAAACCTGCCATAAGACAGGAGTACAAGCAATGATATCTTTCCGAAACTGTTCATAGTTATATCTGGAACAGTTCTCATTACACATTAATAGCATGATTGGAACATTTCTAGATCAGACTCTGAATAAAACAATCATTTAAAGTATTCAGTAAAATTTTTTATTTTTCACTAGCGTTTCAGTTCTATGACAGCAGTGCCAAGCATCTAACAGATGCTGTTGTAATGGTCTAGAACAAGGTACAATACCAATGATTTCCTGGGACAGTACCTTAGACTCGCTTACATGCCATGCTGAGAAAACTAGTATAAAGTATGATTGTATAGAACTGTAGAAAAATATTTTATCTGTGATTTTGTCATTTTTTAAAAACATTTTAAGTAGACTCACCCTCCCCCCCAACTAGGTTGCAAAATAATTACATCCCTTCCCTTTGATTAGGTCAAGAGTATCAAGATAAAGCTAATCATTTACATCATTTTCAGAAGTGAAAATTCATCTATTAACCACTGCTGCTTACTAAGGACCAGCATACTTTGAATCCTTTCCTTCCAATAACAGAAAAGCACAGCTTTAGTTGGTACACCACATTTACAAAAGCAAAACACACGCACACAAAATCCCAGACACGTAAATCTATTTTCTTATGCCCTTGTCTCTTTAGAAAAAAGTTTTAAATATTATCTTAAAAACTCCTTATAAGTTTCATTCAATGTTAGAGCGATTATGAATAAAGAACTTTGCCCTTACTGGATACAGATGGCATTTCATGAGTATTGCAACTACGCTCTTCCCTCTGCTCTCTCGCGCTCTCAAGCACAGTAAGTGGTAATTTCACACTAAAAAACCCCAAAAAACATGGCCTACATATAGAAAATTCACCTGTATCTGCAGTTCTCCTTTTTTATCCTGTATGACTCTGTATCCTAGAGTCACTTGCTATGCTTTGCAGACCAAGCAGTCCAGCAATGAATTTACACGGTGTGTCATATATACTCCCATTCTAATAGAAAGGTGCTGGGACTCCAAGAAACATTATGTGGATTTCATTATAGCTGCTAACAACTGCAGCTACAAAAACTTAAAAATAAACATGAAACTTGTGAATACGGATCCAAAACAGGAGATAAGGTACATAAAACCATTTAAGTCTAGCCTTTAAAATCACCTCTGGCATAGACCGGCCCTTTATAGCTTGGCTTAGAAAGTGATCTAGACTTCAGAACATTTGAGTTTGCATGTGCTCAGCTGCCCTGTTTTATTACCATTTGAAAAGTTAATCCTATGCTGCTATACGTGACATAGCAGCGACATCTAAACTAAACTAGATGTCTAGGCTAAATTAACAGCTTACTTGAGAACGTAGATACATATAGTGTAGGAGTTAACTTTGCTTCACTATTTGGCCAATGACCAGTGAGCCTGAGGGCTACAAAATATGGCTAAAATTACTGAAAGTACTTTTATATTATTTTAACATAGATACTGCCAATAGCAAAGCAGCTTAACGCTTCCTCCTTTTGGTCTGTCCTTTGCCAGGCACCAATATGTACACGCACTAGGAACACATGAGAAATCCCTTCCTGAACTGCAATGCTATTATTGACACACTAGCACGTACTGCCATCCCTTTATTTCAGCGGTATTGGTTTTACATCTCGTTTGTTGACTAGATACAACAATCTTCAGATCAACACATTTAAAAGCCACTCCAGAAGATATGGTTTCTAGGTTTTGATGAGCCTGACTTACACTTTCAGCTCTGGGAGCAATCACGTTTTCTGAAAGGTAAGGTTTTACTAAATTCCTCTGGAACTGCAGACACTGTCTAAGAAAAATTAAAATGGCCCTTTTCTGCCTCTAGTTAAAAGGTGTTTCTTAAAGGAAGGGTAGATGCATCCATACAGCTAAAGGGAATTTCAATGCTAGAGCACCAAGGGGAAAATGCTAATTGCTTGGAAGAGCTGTGGGTTCAAATTTCTGAGATCTATGGTAAGTTAAGAATCCACGTTCATAAAACCAATTCCTTAACAATTACATGATGGATTAAATGTTTAACAGATCAAGGGCAATACAAGTGGGATCCTTTGCAAGTCTAACAATGGAAGTTCCCCTAAGGAACTTGGGAAAGCTTGTGGCAGAAGGAACACACATTCATTTAGAGCAGATCCGTGGTGTCAAAAAGATGACTCTCCCTTTCAACAAACCTCTGATGATGTCAGGGAAACTAGCAAATCAATGACCATAAATGAAATTTAATACCACTATGTGAAGAAAAAAATACCTTTTTATGCAACAAAATTGCACCTTTTAGCTTTTAAATTGTATTGTTCACATAAAGCTGTTCACCCAGATCCGTATTTGTTAAAGCTGGAATTCCCAAGAGCCGTTTTCGTATCTGGAACGAGTTGATGTAGCATGCCATTTTGGTGGCGCGGCACCCACACTTAATTCAAATGTTCCAGTGCACCTTCTTATGTGGGCAATTTGATCTTCCATGGCTAGCCATCGAGATGTGCCTTTAATTAGTAAAAGCACCAAGAGGCCAGGAGTATTATAAGTTTATGTTAGTATTTAAAAATGAGTCTTTCACCCTTCATTACAAACTTGCTTCTCTCTGGGGAAAAGTGAGAACACTCACTCTGAACAGCTTTGTTTTACCTGACTGGGACAATACTACCTTCAGGGTAAATTATGATGACCCTCTTCTAACGCCAGACAGATCTAGATGACTCTCCTTTTGTTTTGCTTTGGCTGTCAATAAAATGATCAGAAAATAACTGACAGAACGTTAGATCCATCAGTTTTGCAACTGCAATGAACGCAGTTTAAACCTACTTTTAGCAGGCTTCTGCTTGTTAGTGGACAATATGTTTTGCTTTATTTTCAATGCTGCCTTTCTTCTTATAATGCCAACATTCGTGGAGCAAATCCTTTGCAGCTTAAACAAAAGTCACAGAATAGAGACAAAATATTAACAATGGATTATAAGAATAAACAATATAAAAATGTCCTCTATCAGAAAGTATTTAGCAATGATTCCTGAGTCCAGAGATTAGATGGGAGAGAATAAAAGGGAAGGGGAACAAAAGACAGAGTGAGATACAGAGCAAGCTATCTTTTCTCTGGGTTATATTACCTAATGTATATATAGTATGGTGAGAGATCCACTGCTTAAATTTTGAATACTATAAACAGTATCCTGATTCTCATAGCTTGACATGCGGCGTCAAAAACACAGAAATGTAGAAAAGACATAGGCAAGGAGAAATACATATTCATAGTATTACATTCAATAGCTGTTTAACAGTCAGGCTTCTTTTAGAGCTGTCCAACAATACTGATTAATCCAGGTGAACTGTTTAATCAGACTTAATTGTCAAAATGATTAATAATATCTAAGTAAAACAAGGCATGTATACATTAAAGAAAACAGCACGGAAATGTACTGCTCATGAACTGTTTACAAAAACATACAAAATGTTGGATGGCACAAAGTATATAGTGCTAATATAAACAGATTGTTTAAGCTAAGTGCTTAACATAAACTGTCCATCTCTACCTGTAACAAAGAATATCTTAGGGGACAAAAAATATTCCTTATAAAAATAATGCTATGTGGTGCAGAGTGCTTTATTCAGTGTATTTTTGACAGAGGCGTATCATTCGTAATTCTTCTGGTTTATTCAATCGTGAACATGATCGTTTTCATTGTGTTTCCACTTGTCACTCCATTTGAAGCTCCAGTAAGATCAGTAACTTGCCATCAACAGTTTAAAGCGAGAATAGATGAAAGCAGTAGCAGCAGCAGGAGCAGCAGCATTATAGGTACCAGCTGGGACAGAGTGTGCTTGCAGGTATCTGTCAGATATGTGCTACCTGTCGCCATGATTTGTGCTATCATCTTATGCCATGGTACCAAATATCTGGTTGAGGTCACTTCACAGGGCTGTTGAGGTAATTTTTTTTATACCTCTCCTCTGAGCAAGAGTAGAACGGCCGACGGGCTCCAGAACTGGTGACTGATTACGATTCAAAGCAGAGTAAGTTGCTGCCATTGCACCCTGCGAGGCAGAGGGGAAAAACCAAGAAGAGTACGTTGTGAGTGACGCACACATTAGAGATCACAGAGCGCGAAGTGGCAGAGATTTTGAACAAGTTTTAACTTCCAGTCTACTTTCATCTACAAAACAGAAACATACCACTGCATTACTCAAACACCAGCAGTGTTTGGAGTGGGTGGGTTTTTTTGGGTAATAAATAGTTTACAGATCAGTCTAAAGCAATTTTACCTTCCTTAAAAAACCTAACCCACATTAAGTTCTCTCTCCAGGATTTGTGAAATAGTTGGGGAATGAAACCCCATCGGTGGGCTGTCTCTGCTTATCACTTACATAACCACTTCAGTTTGCGACAAAATATTTTAAAATTGCCCACATTTTTCAGCACATGAAGATTTATTTTAAAAAAAGTTAGAAAGCTGTAAGCCATGGGATCAGAATTTTGCCCTCTTTCCACTTATGTTTTTGATGCTAGAAATTTCTAATAGCTGACTCAGTGTTAATTACATTCTTTAGATCCCTTTTATGTTGCCCGACAGAGATTCTTGGATGTAGGATTGAAGGCAGAGTGGAATACAGAGAAGTAGAATTAAATTATTTTTGATTTCTCTCTGCTTGTTCAAAGTGAAAGAGTTTACCAGGGTCAAAACCCGACTGTGTTTCAGACAGATTGCAGAACAATATGATACCATATTAATTAACACTGACTTTCTGACTTCTTTTTGGCTTATATTGTGATCATGAAGTATACTGCTTTCTTTTAGTCACTGACAATTAATCTCCCCTGAAACTGTAATAATTAGCTAAACTGTTTTTCAGCTCCCCTATAGTCACCTAACAACATTTTCACTATCAGAAAAATGATTTCTTCTATGCCGGTATCTTAAGGAAGTTAAGCCTCCCAGTGTAAGGTTTGGAATTTGTTGGACTGACTAAGAAAATCAAAGTATTTTTCAAATATATAAAATTTATGCTCCATGACTGGGTTCTTATGAAATCCTATTACGTATTACAAGTTCACTTTATGGCTTAGTGAAACTGCCAGTCATAACATAAATAATATTTAGAGGAAACACATGCCACAGTAATTTTTAAAGGAAAAAAAACCAAACCCCAAAACCCCACACTAATTTTGCCTGATCAGCAAGCTTAACAAATATCTACTTACCTTCACTAAATGGGGAGCATCCTGCCTGTTCAGCTGGTATTGAGGCAGTTGGTCACAGTGAACTATCCAGGGGTGACTAAGAACTTGGGCTGCAGTCAATCTTTGATGTGGGTCAACATGGAGCATTTTTGAAACAAGGTCCTGACGATAGTGTACAAAGAGTCAATGCAAATAACAGCAAAACTTCAGCTGTAAAACAGCTTACAGTTCAAAACACTGTATCTTTAATTATGGATGTTCAGTAACACAACGGGAAAGTATCCAGTTAAGTGAGGCAAGATACACAAACATAACGGTATGCACAGTGGGCTGGGGTAGAGGCCCCACTATACCGGTATTTTATTTTTAACAATGATAAATAGCAGATACATAGGAAATGAGTACTGACAAAGGGACAGTTAGGAAAATAGAGATGATCCTTCCCTTTGCACACTTCCCCAGCATCTAACAATCTTTTAATATATTGTGCAAGTTGAAGGTTGAATTTTAGTACTCCTGCTGGCCATAAAATGTACCCTTAAGAGATTTTTACCTCATCCCCTCTGAACTAATTTTGCTGCTTATACTTTTGTTTTTCCCCGCCTTCCCAAACACCTTCCACAGTTGCTTCACAATTAAGTTGTGAACCACTTGAACAGATATTTAATTTTGTTTGGTTTTTAACTTCTGCAGAACATATTAATGGAATGATTCCTGATTTCCATAATAAAATCACCACATGAGAAAAAAAAGGAATTAGTCTTCCCTTCTTTGTATTATCAGTGAAACGATCTCTTTTGTCTGCCATATCAGTCAACTCTGCTGAGATGAAACACTATATTCTGTTTACCCTCTTTACATGGTAGTGGCTTTCGACATCTGATCAGATTTTCACCTCTATTTTGGTACATCCTTTTCTACCACCTTTTCAACTTTTAGTTTATCTTTTTCAAATTATGGTAATGAGAATTGTATACAATACTCAAGATGTTGAAATCAAATATTTATAGCAGCATAATATTTTATAGATGACATTAGATGTCAGTCAGTAAAGGTAAAGCATAAATAACTTCTACATTAAGCAATTACCTGTGGAGAAACACATTCAGTTGATTACAACTGGATTTAAGATAGTTTGAGTTACATTAGTAGTACTGGACGTTTTCATATAAAATATTCTTTATTTTGTAATTCAAATTAAGATTTTTGAACATAAAGGTATAATTAAAACGGAATCTAAGATTTTTTCATAGCTGACAGGTTTTTGGTTCATTCTAGATTCCCGAGTACGACTGAACAGAATGGGACTGCAGGAAGAAAAGGCTGATGCCACCACATTATTGTAAAACATGTTATTTTAACAGGTTGATTTGTCAGTCAGATGAATGACATGATTTGTGGGAAAATGGTTGAGTTATGAGTATATTAGAAAGCACATCGCAAATCAATTAGCAAGAAGGAGCACAACATATGTAAACAACTTTTTTTGAAAACTAGCACTTTACCGTAGCTACACAGAAGGGGCATAAAGGATATCGCACACTTAAGTTTAGAGTCTGTTTGCTGTAAAAAATGTACTTCTAAAAAAATTAAGTTGTCTAAATTTTTTACTTTGTGCAAATGCAATAAAAAGAAAGCGTAATACTTCAGTGGGTTTTCGTTTGTTTTTTAGGTAGACATGACATCCTTAAGGACCACAAGTTCTTAATGTGCTTAAGAGAATAAACTGCTCAAATCCTAATGAAAGAGTAAGAGATAAACTGTCTTGGGTAACTCTGAAGAACTGACCCAAAACAGAAGAATGTGAAAAATTATTTTTCTAGCCTGAACCAGTGGCGTATGTGGTAATTATTGTAGTATTTTCATTATCCTGATTTTGACTATCTATCATTTTTGAATATCATGCTTCCACATGAAGTTTCACTGGAGCATTTCTCATCATGGATGATTGCACATGTGCGTGAATACTGATAAAACACTATATTTCTAAGGACACTTGTTAACGACTATAGTATAAGGCAGACCTGTTTTTCTTCCTATACGCAAATGACTGTTGAAACATGAAAGGATCGTAAGTAGGAAACAAAATTCTAGGCACATAAGGGATCAGACCACTATTTTTAAAATAACGACAACGGGTGGCACTCACCCAATCGTGTATGATATAACCTATACATTATAAGGAACATGTTATGTTGCAATCCATTTCTCATCCCCCAAAGGACAAAGCAAATATACTTGCCTTAGCTGTATCTGAAACGGTATTCCAATAACCACCGCTGAGAGAGAACTTTCCACTACCTATTCGGGCCAGAATCTCCTCTGGGGTATCATCAGGACCGTTTGCAAAAGGCGTGTAGCTATTTAACCAAACAGTTTCCATATTAATAACTTCCATAACCTGGCCTTAAGACTTATTATATATCTGATCATAATATTCAGCAAGTTCAACATAGTTATAGGCAACAGATAGCCAAATAGCTGTAAAAAGAAATTATTCTTAACGTGAAAATGCAATGGCACTGACTACAGTGTGAAAACTTTATGATGAGTCTGAAAAAGCATAAATGCCATTTTAATACTAGAAGGAGGGAAGTGCAGCAATTTTCCTTGCTTCACTATAAGAGTTCTTGCTGCCACCAGAATATCTACAACCAAGAGATATATTTAAAAACAAATATGTTTGTTAAATTTACTTTAAAATGCCAAAATGTCAACTCTTAACCAAAGTGGCAATCCGAATAATCCATCATAAAAATATAATCTATTTGGCAGGTGCAATAACAACTGTCTTTTGAACTTGTGGAACTAGTGTTGAATTTTATTCATCATCTTTTACACAATTAATTTCTGTTGCATACATAAATGCATTTCTAATGCATTTATTATATCCTAACTGCATCCCTTCAAACTATCCAGTGGCTGAATTTTGCCCACAATCATGCTTCAATGTATTGCAATTATATTTGCAACACATATTTCCTTTAACATATATGCTGCTTACTCAGCTCATTTTCACATGAAACAACCAATTCTTACTCCAAATAACTATAAAGCAGAAATTAAACACCTAAAATAGATGAGACATGAAAAAAACAAGAATTTTTCACATTGGCCCCTGCAAACTTGGACTCTACTACAGGCAAAGCATATTCTTCCGCCACTCAAGCCCAAGCTGAGATTAATCAGTGTTTCAACAGAAACATCTTCAACAGTGGGCCTACATTTTTTTTATTCTTTTTGTTTATATTGGCTTGCTTCTCTACAGCAAAGCAAACTAAAATTACCCTTACCCGGTAAGCATGGTATAAAGTAGAACACCAAGGCTCCATATGTCACATGCAGCATCATAACCTTGCCTCTTTAAAACCTGAGTGAGACAAATATATTTTTCTGAAAAAAAGAATGCTTAGAAATGCTTTGATTATGCCGTAAAAATAGTGAGATTTCAAACTTTTAGTGTTTATGAAGTGACTTCCCTTGTTACACAAGGATGAAACATCTAGCCAGAAAACCCCATCAAAATACATCAAGGCTCATGAGCTTATCCTGGTATTTACCTCTGGTGCAACAAAATTTGCTGTGTAACATGGAGTCATCAGAAGACCATTTTCTGCTCGTAGTTGTTTTGCAAAGCCAAAATCACAAATTCGAATTGATTCTGGATTACCAGATTCATCAACATAAAGAATATTGCTAGGCTTCAGGTCTCTGTGAACAACCTAAAAAAAACCCCAAAAACAAATCACTAAATACAATAAGCTAAACGTAGGAAAGGCTTTCTGTTAAAATTATCAATTCTGCCACTTAATTTCAAATCTCCCATCAGCAATCAGTTTTGAGACTTCAGCTTCTAACATCAGCTGCAGGATTCTGATTCTCAGTGGTGTCGAGAGTGCTAAAATTCTAACTTGGAAACTCTAACTACAAAGCCTCCTCCGGACATCCCACTCCCCCCAAATGTATTTGTACAGACAGTTCCAGATGTCATCTTCTAATGGGTGAATATATGTATTTTCAATTTTAACATGCGTACCTACAAGGCTCTTTAAATCGGAGCCTTTGGCTAGTAATATCTTTTGGAGTCACATGTCTGTAGCTGCTGATACTCCACTGTGCCACGTAACCTTGCACTCGTTACTGCTGGAGTAATCCTCTATATTCCATTCTCTTCATTCAGATAATCTGAATTAATCTCAGTGCAAACATTTCAGGCCTGATTAAGGAAGAATTCTAATACAGTTCTCCCCCAAAATAATGAAATACCAAAGAGGTTTTCTCCTAATGGACTGGCACATCAAAAAAAAGCCTGTACTGGTTCCCAAGTGGCTGTTTTTCAGGGGCCTGAGATGTAAAATGTTTGACAAACACTGTAGAAGCCGCCAAAGTCCTGGCAGAATGAATCTGATCTCATTTGAAGCTATGTTATAACAAGCCTTAATAAAACCTGGAATGCGCAAGGACAGTCTCTGAAATCAGATGACCTGTTATATTTTATTCAGAAGAAAAATTAGCCTAAAGTCTCTGGAGGCTTTGCTGTCTGTAAAGAAAAGGGTATATACTGATGTAAGAAGGTAGAGTGGATCTAAGTATCCTCTTTTAAGTATTTAAAAAGACCTACTATGAAGGCCTTTACCTCCTGATTGTCCTATGTATTTAATTAAACACAGCTTTTCATGGTTAAATTTGAATGGAAGACTCATTCCCTCTTGAAAAAGATTGTGGTGAAATATTTCAAGATGGTAATCATAATCACGTTAGAACGAGAAGATACCCCCAAACCCCTGCAAGTAAGTGATGAGCAGAGTCAGAAAGCTCTATGGATTCTTCCAGAAAGCTAGCAATGTTTCAGGAAAGTAATAAAGACCAAGAAGTAAAAAACTGCAGATGGTCTGCAGATTGTAAAGCCATTTAACAAGTCAGTCTATTTATTAGAGGCTTTTTCAGCATGCAAACACTTTGCAATTCTCTGATTCGTTAAATCTAATACTTAAAATTAAGGAAATAAGCACCTTGTAAGATGAAATATACAAAATTATATTAAAAGATTTTGAGTTGGCACAGTAGATGTTAAGGGAAGTATCCTGGCTTGAGATGTCAATATATGAGAGAACCAGCTCCTGATTGCCCTCATTTTTTGGTGTTTAGAGAAAAAAGATTCTAATCTACCTAAGTAATGAATGAAACATGCTTTACTGCTCCAAGAGGCAGAAGAAAAAAACCCACTGTTTTATTCTAGTTGGTGGGGTTTTTTAAAAATAGATCCTAAAAGGGAAAGACAGGAAGAGGTGGGCAATGGAAGCAGCACAGAGCTGGGGATTTGGCAGACTGTTTCTAGAACCAGTCTGCTCGAGTTGTACTTTTTTTGGAAGAAGGGGAAGCAATTCTCAAGTGGGAGGAAGAATAAGTGTAACAGTCTAGTTCAAATCCAAACTCTAACTCCTAAGCAATCAAAGTGTTTATGTCAAAGAATTAATAAAATATCTTCCTGTGTTAAGCTGTTTTCCCAAAGGTGAATTTTAAAAAGATGTCAGATTGTTTAGATTATATTGATATTTTGCACAGAAATAACATTTTATTTTAGAGTAGCAGAAGAGAGCAAAACAATATGCAGAATGTTTCAGTTCTTTATTCCTTAGCATCATGTTTTCGATTAGCATTCTCAATCATCTACTGTTCTAGAATAGTTTGGCTTAGAGTTGGAAGTATTGCTTACCCCAGAGAAGAGGATTTCATTCCTTGCTTAACTAATTTTTCAGTTCAAAAGTATCCTATGAATGTCCATGAGGAAACTTGTTCTGGGAAGGGTTGTGGAAACCGCACACAGACTCTGAATCTGTCAAACCAGATATTACCCAGTACCATATTCAAACGAGCACTCCTCTGGTGTCCATAGGAGCTACAAAAGGGAAAACCACTGAAGACTGGGAGGACTCCTCTGGACAAAAGTTAAGACTATTGAAGTACTCATTATTTACGTATATGGCCATCTTTTGTGCAGAATTGTACGTAAGACGACCTGAAAATTTCCAAATATAGAAGTTCCAAAGAGCATGTGATCTAATGCAAATTAAAATGCCAATACTTACAAAGATCTAAAGGAAAAAAAAACAACCAAAACCCTAAAGTCCCTTACTTGATGCAAGGACACAGGGCCTTTTTTGGCCACTGGCTGTAAGAAGGAACAAAGTTAAGCTTTGTGTTATTCTATTATTTATATTTCCATACAGAAGGCAATGAGGTGTATTCATAATTCCCATGAATGCTGCTGGCCAAGGATTCTAGTCCTGTGTATGCGGGCTCAAATAAAAACCCACACATGAGCAAGCAATTGAAGGAATCCTTGAATCACAGAATAAGATACACCAGATAACTTTGATAGTAAGCTTTCTGAAATAATAGCTTACACAAATGACAGCGTGTGCTGAATTGCCAAACACACAGATTTGTTTCTTAAAATAATTTGAGTACTATGCATTCTGAGGCATCTTTTCTTGGATAATAACATTGGGCTTTAGCAACTTGTCTTTTTCCTTGCACCCTTACTTTCTGCTTTTTCTCTGTCTCCCTTTTCTTGTTTACTTAAAAATGCAACAGGACTTGTCATTCTTCCCATGGAATTGTCACACTTGCCTCCTCTACCATTGAACTACTTCCTCTGTCTCCAGATTGATTTCCTGAAGCATTAATTTTTCTTTCTTGTAACAGTCCACTAGAACTTCCTGACCCTATGGCGCAGGAGTTACAAGTCATAAACCATGTTCTTCAGAATCAAGAATTGGAAGAAGTTACAACGGTGATATGTGGAGAACACTCGATTTTCAGAGTCTATCACAGGATGGGGTTGGAATTACGTTAGGGCCTGTGGCTAAGCAACAGCGCTGGTTCTAGCACTTCTTCCTGGCTTACTGACTCTCATATTCTATTAGTCATTATCTGCATATTTCACAGAACTGCTGACAGACCGCATGAAGGACAACAGAAACAGTTGCATCACCTCCATTATCTGGACATCTACACACCTTATGAGGAATGTTTTGATTTCAACACAAATTCCTGCTGCAGTGTAATTAAGTAATTTCTGGTAAATAATTAACTCACAGAAGAACATAAATACATGACTTTATACTGCTGAAAGAGAAGAACATTAGCATCTATAAGGATTTTGTCCGAGATGAAAACTTACCCCTTGCGCATGGAGATATTCAACAGTTTTTGTTATTGTGAATAGAACAGCACTAGCTTCTCGTTCTGAGAAAAATTTTTGCCTAAGAATTTTATCCAGCAGTTCTCCTCCTTTCATAAGTTCTGTTACTACATATACATATTTTCCATCATCATACACCTGCAAGAAGTACATAAAGAGATAAACTTCAAAATATTTATTCTCTGTTGTCTTCCTGTGAAAGCATAGAGATAGTGCAGGTGTGTCCACAAGCTGTTTCCTTCCACTGTTTTTCCCATATTTCTCACCCCATACACTATCCAAACTTATTAATCTTCAGAAATGAATGCAAAACCTTGTACAAAATGGTGGTACAGTAGTGAAATAACACAAAGAGACTGGCGTGTAATGTTTAAGACAAAAGAAGGGTGAATAACATGCAGTTTTCCCTGTATAGTTTTACTGAAACAAATCAAGCTAAACATGGGAGAAATTAAGTAGTGATAAACAGAAACTAGTCTAATTAAGGCAAAACCAGAGCTAATTCTAGAAGCAGTCATTGAACAAATTTACAAACAGATCATTACAACTGAACAAACATTAAAAAAAGATAAAACATAAGTTCATCTTCTCTCTGTGAACAGTGAAGTCAATGTATACACAGCTGCTATGATAAAACCCTACAACTTATATATTACTCTGCAGCTAAAGCCTACACCACAGTTTAAAATTAATAAAACACATATATTTTAGCCCTTACTTCTAGTTATGGAAGACAGCTTAATTTTTGCATGGCTTTTAACATCTAGAGAAACAAGAGTTGAGAATTATTTATATTACCACCAGGAGGCACTACAGACTGAACTATAACCAAAACATTTAAGCATGTCATTTCAGTTGCACTTTCTTGGGGTTGTAACTCAGAAACTGGTTTCTGCTTTAGTGAAATCTTTTACAGGCTCTGTTCCCTATTTTTATTTCAACCTATTTTTACAGTGATGTTGGAACCGTTCTCTTCTGTAATATGCGTGTTTAAGTAAAAACAACTATCTTGAGTTGTAGTGAAATAAATTTAGGAATAGATATCAGCTAAATTTAAAAAAAAAGTTTTCATCCCAATTTCCTTGTCTTAAGCTACCTGGGAAATACAGGCTACTAAATTTATGATCTTAGAAATTTTTCTGCTCTTAACTATGCTAAAAGGATTATTTTCTCACCAAATTAAAAGAAGAGGAAGAGTGTTAAGGAAATAATTCTGCAGGCTTTACAAGCTTATGACCTTAAGGAGTCGTGATGGTTTTCTATGTTCTCATTTAACAGTAACTTTTCACCCATGAAATACAAATGACTGAACACCTGAATGTGTGTGTATTAAGACTATTACACAGTATTAAAGAATAGAATTATATAATTCTAGCTAGTAAACTGGCATTTTAGATTTTTAAATATTTTTTAAAATAGGCATGCTCCCTCTAATCCTGGTATAACATGATGAACTAGGCTTATTTCATTTGACACTATGAAGCACACACATCTCAGTACTACAGGGGACATTCAAACAAAATTTGCATTTGGTTACTATTTTATATGCTACACCTTGCTGGTCCTGTCTGCCTGCAAAAAAACCCAAACCCACCAACCAAACCCCCCACTCACCCCAAACAAATCATTCCCCTCATCCTGTTTTCACTAATGCTATTATCAATTTAGTTGTCTGATCCTGGGAGTTATTTGCACTGAATAAATAACTTCCAAAGTTTTCTTCACAGTTAGGTGCACAGTATTATGCTGAGATCATAAATGGGATGCTGATTTTTAAAATGAACTCCTGACTCATGCCAAAGACCAGTTAGTATGTCTTCTCTACCAGGCAAACTGGAAGAAACTACAGCGAGAAACAGATGCAGGCACATGAACCAAATATCATGTAATGGAGAAAGAGAACAGGGTTTTTGCAAAGTGAAACAAGATTTCACATACATATCAGGAGTTTGTTTGTTTTTTTTTTTTTAAACTCATAAATAAGCACTTGGACAGGGAGACTGGATATACTGTATTTGGGTTTCTAAAAAGCTTCTGAAAATATTCTTCAGCTAATGCTTTAAATAACTCAGACAAAAGTTCTGTTACAGAACAGTAACTAATAGGTAAAAGAGGGTAAAATACATATAATGGTCTGCCACAGGAAGTTTCTAGGTAATGGTTTGTTGGGAGCTGTGTGCTTCCTCCATTCTTACACTGTTTCCTAGGCATCCACTAATGGCCACTGTCAGAGGCAGGATACTGGATAAAAAGGACATCTAATTTAGCACAATATAGCTCCTTCTTTTGTTTATATACTGTGGAACTGAAAAAAGACCACTGATAACAATCAGAAGGAAAAACCCCAGAGGACTCTGCATTGCAGAAAGAATTTGGTGTTCTGAATATCCATTGTTTCAATTCAAACGCCCACAGAATTAAACCACATAAAAAAGGCCAGGCAAGAATGAAAATTTCCATCCTGAGTTAAATTCAAATATCATTGCATTTATTCTTGAAATACAAGAAAAGAAATAAATTATTTCTTGCAGAATAATAATTTCCAAAAGGCATGACCTTAAATGCCGAAACATTTTATTTTGGTGTTTCAGAATAGAAACATTTACATTTTGGTGTGGAACTGAATGAAAAAATGAATTAAATCAACACTGAGTTTTATTTGTATAGTAATTCATGGTGCTCTTCCTGAGTTTGAGGCCTGAAGGCCAAATACTCCTTATTCTTTCCTCTGACAGGTGTAATAGCACACCATCATGTTGTGGGATATGCAAGCAATCCACCCCATGCATCTGTATTAGGACAATGAAATCTTAAAACAATATTAAATTTTCTTACAGTAGTGGGTATTATAAAAGTTTCTATTACATATGAATCTTCTATGTCTTTCCTTATGCTGGACATGCTTCCATAAACTCTTTCTGATCTGAGTGGAAATAAGTGAGAAATACAGCCTACTGTCTGTCTTCCCCTCTTCCTCTGTGGACTTAAGGCTTTTTTTTTTGGGTCCCCTTTTGCTATTTGCAGATTACTGTTGGTGTGAATGAAATATAGCTCGAGCTGGAAGATGACTGATGATGATAACGACGAATTAATTACAAAGTAAAATGATTCGGCGTATGTGGCAACTTTTCAGGGCTGCCTGGGTTTCTCTGCTTTCAGTGTAAAATACTCATAATGCTGAAGTTGAGGTAAGCACTCACATTCTTTGTGTTTGTTTTCCTGCTTGAATAGCATAACCTCTATTCCTAATTAAAGTAACACATAAACCTAGCATGCAGCACTAAATACTATGTGGATGCTGATGCAGGTTCTATGTTAGCACAAGTAGCTTTCAGGTAGCTTTACTGTCTAACCACATGAAGTAGAACAAACAGAAAGTGGGACTGTAATTACGATATCTAGCTTCCAATAAGGTAAGCTCCATGGTGGGCTCCCTTGTATATCTGACTGATTTTGTTCTCCCAGTTGCCAAAGTACACTATACTGATAAAGTGAAGAGAGAGTACAGTAGGAGAAGAACTGCAGGCAGAATTCTCTAGTACTCATCTCCACGGTATTTACAAGCTACTGTTTAATTATCTCCCTACAGTTAAGCTCAGCTTCCTGGAAATGGTTAGTTGTTTTGCTTGAGGTTTGGTTTGGGGGACCAGAATACTTTCTTGCAGACTAAGTCAGTCATTAAGCATACACCTTTTTAAATTTTAATCCTCTTTAATACATAATCAAGTACAGAAAGGGAATATTCTTTTTCTGTTAGATCATCAGAATCTAGTGATCACTATGAAAAACCTCTACCTCCCAGCTTATGTTATTCTTCGCTTTTTATGGTCAAAGTGTTTCCATGGTCAGGGCAAATAATACAAGGGGGGAAAATAAAGCTAGATAATCTTCCATACAAGGACCAGATAAAGACACTAGGTAAAGAAAAGTGATGACCATGGATATGAAAAGATTTTGTCCACTACCAACTAATACTTGTTACTGTTCATGAAAATTACTTTGGGTGTTGTGCTAACAGTGAGTTCTCAGTTACGTGCTTTAAAATGGCTTTTGACTAATGTAAACAAAAGTAGATTCAAAGTTAACTAAGCAATCAAAAACTTGCTTGTTCCTTTAAAAATACAGCCAACGTTAAATGAATTACTCCTGTGCTAGGATTTACAAAGGAGGAATTATTTGACTGCTTAGGATTATGCTGTGCCAAAATATGAACATCTGTAAAGATGATGAGACATCTCAGTTAAAAATTGCATATTCCTGAATGAACTGCATTACAACATTATTTTATTTTTATATACCGGAAAACATGATCATAAGTCTAAAATATGTAGTTTGCAATCTCTCTAATTAGAAAGGGATATGCAATTATAATACACTAAAGGATGTCTTTACCACACTACTTACATCTTTTAGAGTAATAATATTTGGATGCTGCCCATAGCGCAGTAGGATTTCAATCTCCTCTGTTGGATCTCTTTTACTCTTGTCAATGATCTATAAGAGCAAATAAACACATAGGCATAACTCTTTTTGTGAATATTATATAGTGTAACACTTTGGTGTGCTTTCTAGCATAAACAGATAAGCAATATTTACTGTTGTTGGTAAAGGGCAGGGATTATAACCAAAACAATGTTTGTTAAATTGGAACAGCGAGGTAAAGCAAAAACTGTTGGAAAAACATGGAAAAATCTCTCAGTTGAAAACAATTTTGGAGGATAAGTGATCAGATCCCTTAGGCTGTGATAAATAATGTAAGGCTGTTTAGTAGATAAGACTTCAGTTGCCCACCTTTTAATAAAATAGGAAGTTCCTAATTTGACATAACTGGTTTGATGATTCTAATGACTGATTTTCACTGAGCTAGTCTCAAATAAATATTTAGTGCAGCAAAAGACAAAGCAGGAGAGTAAGGGAATCAAAACCAAGAAAAAAAAAATTTCTCAGAGTTAATTCAGGAAGCATTCTATCATCAAAGTTCAGTTGAATCTCTGGAGGCTTGCTATCAGGCTCTGAAGTTCTCCCTGTGCAAACAAGCAAAACATTATTTTGCCCTACTTAAAAACGTATTCTTCTTTTTTTTGGTCTCCTCCTAAACTGTAGAATTTCCTCTGATGTCTTCTCTGTCTCTGTCTTACCCCTTCTTCCTCTTCACATCCCAATGCCCTTACTGCTACCAGCATTATCCTGACACATTGGACACTGATCACCTTATTCTTTTTTCATGATTCCTTGAGGGGGAAAAGAAAGCCACAACAGAGGGAGCACAAAAGCAAGGCAATCCTCACAATAAGTGTTTCGGCTTAGAGAATTAACAGCTGTGCCAGTACTTTCTCCCAGTTTCAAGAAATTACTTCAAATTGCAAGCACAGGCCAGAATGACGACAAGTACGTAACTACCAAACTGAAATTGGAGGGTTTCCAGTAGACAAACTATGTACAAGGATACAGCAAAACATACTTCATTTATCATCACATTTTATATATTTGAGTAGTAAACTGTTCAACAATTCAAAAAGAGAACAGGATTTAATTTTTTTCTTTTAAAGCCTGCTAAACTGTACTCCTGCTTCTGTAGTAACCATTCAGCTCCACAGTGTTACACAGAAAGACAAAAAAAACCCTTATCATTCCACTTCTGGGAATTCTACTGATTTCAACTATGAATTTAATGCCTTCAAAGAAGTGCTAGAAAGCCTGATAGAATAACATAAAAACAACATTAGAAACCCTGTTAAAAACCAGCAAACAAAAAGAGCTGAATTTTATTCTGAATGTATACCAGAATGAAGCACTGTTATGAACTCCTAGCTATCCGACAACTTATGAATCTACTTTGGAAGCAAAAAACCTATATATAACTGCGTTTAAATAAAAGCAATCAATCACGTTTTTAAAAAACGATGGAAAGTCTCATAAGCTTTTGATAGTACATTTCCGTCTAGAAGCAGTCATGTAACCCCCATCAGTTTTACTGTAATTACATAGGTGTTTCAAAGACTGAAGGTTGATTTTCACCACACAAACCAGCATATAGGTACCAAAACCCAGAGCAATTCTATACAAATATCTGTCAGTAAATATTCTATTTGGTTGATTAATATAATTCACATTTGCACCTAAAATCTTTTTATATTCAGAAAATTATCTTAATTTGCTATGCTCTTTATGGCAAACAACTTAATGATGCCCAGTGTCTACAGTGCTAAAACCTGAAAACAGTTGGTGTGTTTTATAGCAAAGTAATTACCTTTACAGCATATTCCATGTTTGAAGCTTTATGAATACATCTCTTGCAGATAGAGTAAGACCCAACTCCAATATCTTCCTTTACTTCATATCCATCAGTAAACTGAATGCTGTTCCTGTGCAACTGCTACCAAAATAACATTATCAATTGATGAATATTCTAAACATATAACTGACCATTATATTAAAAGTAAGTTTTTTAATTCCTACTGATTTGCTTCGAATTTTAAACTGATGCCTATACTAGGTCAAACTGGTCTAACCAGCCACTACCTTCTGTTTGATATTAGTATGAGACAAATTACACATTAGAGACATTGTAAATAACGCACGCTGTGTTTTAGACACTGACAACACGATGTTTCTGGGTACTATTTTATTAATTTAAAGATAGAATCTCCAAAACAAAGAAGATCAGAAGATCACATAATAAAATAGCGATAAAATAATGGTAAAAATCATCACTGTTTCTATTATATGAGTAGATGAATGCCAGCTGGAAAATTCAGACATACTGAATAGAATCAGATTAGCTGGAAATTGCATGGAATGGCAGTCAAAAATCCTTTCACAGAAATAAAAAGCTGAAAGAAGGACAAGTGTTCACTCTTGTAATGGAAGGAAATGGTGTTCTAGTATAAGGAGTTTGTGCAAAGGATGCAAAGCATTTGCAGGAAACCATCTGGGCATCCTGCAGCACAGAAAAGAGGAAATAGGAGTGAGGAAGCGGTTGAGGGGCACAGAGGAAAGGCAGCAGAGAAACAGACTTTTACAAGAGAAGGAAACCATATACAAAGAGAAAGAATTTAATCCACAAAACTATGTGGGAAAAGGAGCACAGAAAAGCTTGTAGAAACTTTTAGCAATACTTCAGGACCAGAAGTCATTCTGATGGGTATACCAAATCAGACAGCTTCTTTAGAGTAAAAAAGGGTCTAAAACCCCTGGAAATTTAATGGCTTATTACACATGAAACAAGTAATGCATATAAACAAGCACGTTATGACTATTCTAGACATAGTAAGAAGATTAAAGAAATACAAGAGCTATTCATGTTCTGAATAAACTGGTTTTTAAAAATTCTCAGACATTTGCAAAATATCCTTGCAGTGAAAATATAAATAAACCCAATCATACAGCATGCTTTTTTATTCCTACCTATATGCCAATAAGAAATTTTAAACACAATTTAGATCACCCATTGGTTTTCATGACTCCGTCTCCCTCAGTAATTTGAATTATTAAAAGCAGAAAGAGAAGGTAGGAATACAATTTTTTCAGAGGTCTTCCAGCTTTCTTTCCCGTTCATGCATCTGCTTTTTTCCCCCGCTGGTTGCAAACTCTCCAGTGCTGAAGCATGCTTTTAGAATGACCTCAGCCTCAGAGAGAGGCAAGGCATGCCTCTCCCCATTCTAGCATGAGGCCCACCTGTCTTGCCTCATGCAAAAATTGCACCTAAGCAAAGCTTTGTTGTCCAAAACTAAGCAGAACTGGCAGTAATAGAATATGTAAGAATAGCAGGCTATTAAAAGTGACAACCTAACACTTACTAATACAGGAGACTGTATTGAAGCAATTCTAATACTGCTAGGAAGCCAAAGGTTGTGTGTGTACTGTAATGTTGACTTGTATGACACACTGAAATTAGTCACAAAATATCACAGATTAGCACGTTAACTTAAAGTGGCTTGGGAGGGATGGAATATGTCCTGGGTTATGGGTTCCAAAAAACACAGCAGTCCAAAATATCCAGATGAAATTCACAGTTGTACCGCATTGTAGGAATCAACTGATATTTTCATGCATAGGGGGAAAAAGATCAAGATGTCTGTTATTCCCCTCCACCCCCTCCATAATTATGGCTTGATATTAAAGAGTTATTACGGTGCAGATGGTAGAATATTTTCATTTAAGGGTTGAAGCCTATTCACAGCTGTGGCTGCTCAGTAATGAAACAGGTCCTGCACCTTCAGAGGTATTGTTTGGATAAAATAATCCGATCTTTACTTTTCTTGTATAAAGCTGATAACGACTTTGTCACAGTACTTCATTCTGTGATGAAGGAAACAATGCCTCTGTGAAGAGACAGCAATGATGCTTTATTGGCTGTCTTTGGGTTTTTTTAAAGCAGATGTACTCACCTGGACAATTGAATGCACTCCAACTGTCTGCATTGCTTGGCTTTCATCATCTGATGCAATAGCTACAAAACTAAATCCCCGAAAAAGTTGATGGGCATTAGCACTGGGTGGGATACCAGGTGAATCTGAAACAACACATCATCTACTTACAAGCAGAGCTTTTAAAATGTACGGATGAGGTTATGTCTATTCTGAGGAGCAAACTACAGCTTTATTCTGTAAATTACACAGAACCTGGAATTTGCAGAAAGTGTTTCTGAGGATCAAAATACAAATAATTACTGAATTGTTTTGCATATACCATCTAGAAACAACTGATAATCACTCACTACAAATATATTACTGTCAGACAACATTTTATTATACAAAAACCAGTACTTTGCAGAAAATATTTACATATAGCAGCATATTTATGTTATATTTATGGAGGAGAAATACTAGAATTTTGGTAACACCCTAAATTCGTAAAGACAAAAATTTTTCCTATTTTGAATGGATCAGTGTAAAACTATGCAGAGACAGATTGCACTGAAACAGCAACTTTGCCACCCAAAGTCTGAAATTACTAAGTTTCCACATATACACAGTACGTAGAGTCACCATCATGAATTAAATGAAGCCATAGGATCTCGCCTTTAAAGAGAGACAGACACAGATAATCTTTTTGAATTTAAAAAAGTAAACTTTAACTTGTGTATGTTTTGTTGCTGATAATTATTTTTAACATAGGACAACTCAGTAGTCCCTTGTGATATATTTATAACAAAGACCACAAAAACTTTTATGAACCATCTAATACTTGTTTTTGAGCATTTATTTAACCCAGCAACACCTGGAAGAACAAGACACTTCACATAACCTGAACAGAAACAATGTTTCTAATTTTTGAAGAGGTAAATTGTTCAATTCTTCTCTTTTTACCTTTTGGAGTTTTTGCTGTAAACTCGGGGTCAAAATAAAACGTATCTTCAGGTCTGCCAGTTGCAGGTTTAAAAGGGGGATGAATTTCTCTCCTGTACAATTTCTGAAAAGAGGGTATAGGCCAGAGTGAATTAAGTTACACGGCACCATGAAACACAACTAAGAAGTTTATGAAATTATTTTTGAATTAGATACTCACATTCCAATCTATTTTGGAGAAGAATGCATGCCTCTTAATTTCTTCGACTCCATCTGGACCTGCTCCTTTTATAAGGAAGAAAAATGTCTATGGATTATTTTCTTCTTGGTCAAAAGAACGACTAGCAAAATTATATTTCTCATTTCTTCTACATTCATTTCAGAAATATGTATTTTGTTGATCATTAGAAGAGCAAACAGGCAAACTATGTTCCTATTTTACACAAGAAACTGTAAACTTATTAATCAGTCTGATGATCATTGACGTTATCAATATTATGATCCAATTTAAAATATTCCACTAAACACTTTACCTAATCTGTTTGCTGGGTTTCTTTTGAAGAGCATTCGCAGAAGACTCTGGGCTTCAGGACTCAAGAACTGGGGCATTCCAAGTTTGGCCCTATAGAACAAAAATAATTAATAGCATACAAGCATATTTAGGTAAGAATTAACTCTGCATTCCCCCTGTCCTTTGTCATTCAACAAATCCATATCAAACAAAATCGTATCACTGAGAAATTGCCTTCAAACATCAGAAACAGAGCAAAAGTGCTGTCAGTCATGTAAACTTGTAATTTCAAATTTTCTTCTGTTTTGAGTAGTATAATATTTTTTTCAGTAATGACTCAGGAACTTAAGTAGAGGAAGAGGTGGCAAAAAAGAATGTAGAAATGAATAAGTACAGGATAACAGTTTACAAACTTGTAAATTTTTGTAATATGTTTTGATCCACTTCTAAGTCCAGTTATTACCAAATGACATCAAACAAGCAAATCCATTCTGACAGCAAGAGAAGAGACATTTTAGAAGGGGTAAGAAAACTATCACAGTAAGACATACACCAAGAACACCCAAGCAAAACAGGAAGCCTAAGCTAGAAGAATGAAATGGAATTAAGGTAAGACAGATTGCGCAAGATTAGCAGGTTAAAAAAATAGAAAAATATCACTCCTTCCTTTTTTTTTTACTACTTTCCAACTTGCCAGTCTTGAATCTTTAGATTTGGGTTTTTGTAGTTCAGTCATTTAGTTTTGTACTCCTCACCATATTTTTCTCCTCCCCATTTAATGTTCAGCCTCCATCCTGCACTGTTACTATGACCATGATAATAGTAAGGATAGATTTTTTATTATGACCATGATAATGGTAAGGATAGATCAATTCCCTCCTTCCCATCTCTTGTGTCATGGATTGCCACAGAAAAATACAAGCTGCAGGTTGAACAACCTTTTTTTATGTTTCAAGCAGAAGACATGATTTGCCTTATCTTCCATCCCTGTCATTTCAGCAAGTGCATACATGTTGCCATTGATTCCTTATTCACTACTTTAAACCAAGGATTTACTACATTTTCCATTCTCTTCTGTATTAAGGGAGCCTGGGCAGGGGGCGGGGAGGAAGTCTGAAAAAACTTTGCTACCTTTGGGCTCTTCAATAACATACTACAGATCAAGACCACCAGCTGAGCTGAGGAATAGGCAGTGGGCCATCCAACGCTTCCCTGACTGCCGTGCACCACTAGCAGCTGAATTCTTACTCGTGCACTTTATATGCAGTGATTTCATTGCACATTCACTTGATGTCATTTCTGCTCGCAGCCAAGTATCAGAGAGCTACGCTGTAAGGAAGCAAGGAACACATTGTCTGCTGTAGCACAATGGTATCATTTACAATGTTTCTGAAGGACAGAGAACAGGCAAGTAAATATGATAGGACTGTGTTGGAGTGGGTGGAAATCTTTGTCCTATTATAATCAAAAACAGCTCCAGAAGTAGGATGCAGCCCTAGAGGTTCAGCATGAGAGGTCAACTGCTTAGAAAAATCTAAAACCAGGCCAAAGACATAACTGCAATTAATCTTATGTAGAAGTGACAAAATATGCGGAAGAAATTCTAGAGGACTGGTACGTACTGCAGTCCTTGAGTAGAGTGAACTGAAGGTCCCTGTGCAAACCAGAGAGATTAAGACTGTCATTGCTGCCTTTCTATCACAAAGCAGCACCTTTCACAAAAATCTGTTACTGGCCATGTGGCACAGCAGAAGAAAAAAATGCAATCACCAGGTCTTCAGAGGTCCTAGGTTATATACCTACATGAGTGACAGCAATTTTTTTCTGACATTCCTGATGAACAAAGTTTTATATGAAGGCATACCTCCTCAGTAAAGCAGAAAAGATGCTTTTAAAAAAGTTAGCTTTATTGCTGCAAACTATGATTTCTTCAAATTGCAGAGTTTCTCAGTTTTAGGTAAAACACACAAGAAAAAACAAAAACTTGTCTTGGTAATGTTCTGAGAAATAAAGAGCCCAGGAGAACATGTGTTGTAAGAAGAACACATTTTCTGTGGATTTTCAGGAAAAGATACATTGCTTTTTTTACCCTCTGAAGTGATACACTATGAAAATATGAATTTGTATGCACACCTGTCAATTTTAAACATTTTTGTGAAAAAAAAAAAAATGGAGAAATACAGTACATTTACTAGTATACAGAAAATAAAAAAGAAAACAGACTGCCGTTCTTATGGGGCCAGACAAAAAATGTGAAGTTATCAGAAAAGACTTTAAAATATCTTCTGCTTTGCAGCTGTTCATATTACCAACCAACAGCAAAATAAATTTATATGTATGCAATAACCATAAGTGGATAGAACATTAAAGAGAGGTAAAATTTCTTTACTTCACACCACATTTTTTGTGCAGCTCTGAAACTAATAAGAATTACAAAGACTATAGGGTGAGAAAAGAAAGAAGTTGGAAAGGGAATTACAGATACATGCTCAGACGAAATATGAAAGTAGTTATGAATGTCAATTAACTGGGGAGATGCAAGGAGGATACTCTACATGGCAGGTGAATACAAAAGATTTTTGTAGCAATAGTGGAAAGACTGTTGAGGAACAGAGCAGAGTCACATGCAGGCAGAGAAAAGATGTGACTCATGAAACATGGATGGAAAAAAATGCATGGCTCCTGAAATAAGTGAAAGTGCAGCAGAACTATCTCAGACTAGCTTCTTGTAAATAGGAGGTGGTCAGAAGGAGTTTACACTTGCTGTGAATAGATAGAACCTTTTAGTTAAAGACATTCAATAATCACAACATGAAGATTTGAATTGGCATGATGTTGAGGCAGCAGAATAAATTAGCACCACTAAATACATTTGCAAATAAGATGAGGAAGGAAAACAAGGGCAAACAATAACATAACATGTATGCATCATGAAAGCAAAAGCAAGGAAAAGAATGAGTTTGTGTTTTCTAGCTGTTATCACGTTCTAATTATTTCTAAAAAATATGAAAGAATTTAATATATTTACTTTTCAAAACAGGCTGTTGGAGCAAAAGAAATGCTGGCTTCAATATATAGATAGACAAGTGGTAATGGGACTAAGAACAATGATAAACAATGAAGCAGAAAAATGAGAAAACTAAAATAGTCTTATGAGCTTCCATGGAAAAAAGCGGTATTAGTAAAAAATGGCTGGCAACAGAGAAGTGAAACTATGACATGAGGAAATAGCATTGTTTGCACAGTGTTAGGCTACAGTCAGTCCCGAAAGCAGGACAATTATGTCACAGCTTGTTGTATTAGTTCAGAGAATGTGTAGGGGATCAACAAGGAAAAAAAAAAAAAACCAAAACAGGCCTTTATTAGCAAAAACAAGAATGTTAACTGCATGATGGAAAGCAATTTCCACAACATAGCTAATGCAAAACCTACACTGGAAATAGCAAAGGGGAAAACTGGAGCTTGGGCAAGTCATAGGAGAGTACGTAAGGGAGGATGCACTTTAGGCAAGTGGGAAGACTCAGGGAACTAAGTTGTTGGCAGCACCAGTAATATAAAGAAGTGGGGTGAGGACCTGGCAAGATAGAGAAGGGTAAGGAGAGAAAATACTTTCTCAAAAAAAAAAAAAAAACTAAAACAAAAAATAAGGTAAAAATGCACAGGTTATCAAAAAGAATAGGAAAGTTAAAAAATATTATGGAAATAAGATGGGAAAGATCATATGGTTGGAGAAGTTATTATTACAGATTAAAGAGCTGCTATGAAATTCTTTGTACCTGGGATGGGGGAGGAATAGAAAGGCAAATTAGATAGGCGGCAAAGGGAATTAATAGTATGGAATAGGGAGTGAGGATTTACCAGTACCTTTGGAAATGAGGGAAGAGTAGAAATTAGATATTGCAGCCCGGAGGGCATCCCTGTAGAATACCTGATGAGATATATAAATAAGAGTGTACTCACTTGAGAATCATAGTCATGGTTTCTTTTCTGTCTTTCCCTTGGAAAGGTAGAGTACCAGTGAGCATTTCAAACTGTATAGAGTAAAACTTTCATCAATTACATTACCTGGACAAAATCTAATTTTTGACAAAACTACTTAGCATCTTAACCTTCCAAAATTCATGCATGTTAACAACCAAGTCTGTGCAAAACAACTTCTCATTGTACAGTTTAAATTACTATGAACATCAAGCAGCCTTTGCCATTTTGAAAGCTGCAAAATATTTTCCTGTAGATACCTTGCATTACGTGCTTTTATCTGAACAATTTAGACTATCATGTTCTGTGTTTCATTTCTGCCTAAAAAGTTTATTCTTCGAAGACTTGATCTATACAACTGTATTTTAGTTTTCAAGAGGGTGGGGGGTAGGGAAAAAGATTCCCCTTTCAAAAGTTAGTGGCGATTTCTCCTCATGCAGAGATATTTAAAAAGTTCAAAATTTTTAAAAGTGGCATGTACATAGCCTTTATTGGAAAGGGGAAAAAGGTTAGTTGATTGACAAAGACATGCATGATGAAAAGTGGTTACTGTATGCATACAGTGGAAATAAAGCCTGAAGGAACACGTAAGAGCTACACAGTACGTGCATGCACATTCTACAGTGCCTGGTAGTAGGCAACAGACACTGTTAAAATACTGATTTGTTCTGAAAGTGACTGAGTAAAAATAGATAAATATAAAGGCACATCTGTTGGGCTGCAGTATACTGCAGGGATATCAGATCTAAGTGAGATGCTGAAAGCAGTCTGGCAGCAGTCATGGCAGTGAACACTGAGGCAGGAATTCTGGTTTTTGGTTTAAGAATTGGAAAACAATTTAGTTTAATGAAATTTCATGGCATGGACTTAATGCCATCAGAATAAAAATAATTATAAAGGAACCCTCTGAACAGCTTATACAAATTTAAGTTATCCTGAACATAGGGAATCCTCTATTTCTCTTTTCTTGTATGACCCAAACATACAGCCTTCTAAGCATTAAAAATGTACATGGATAACTTGAGTGAATAATATGTGACAGTAGTAATTTTAGATCTACAATAAGAGCATGAACTTGTAACGGCATTCTATAAAACCCCGTTTTATTAAAATAAAATTTTAAATTTCTTAATACCCTATACTCAGAGAATAAAAGCTGCCAACTTTTTACTACTGCTAGATAGTTTTTACTCTAGATATTTTTCTGCATATATTTAAAATTTTAAATTTAATATAATGGCAACATGAAAAAACTCTAACTTTAACACTTAAGATAATTAGATGTTAGGAACATGTGAAGCATAAGCCAAAACTATAAAAATTCACCTTTTGTTTGTTTATAGTTCAGAACGATCTTCAAATTGCACTTGCAAAAAACTTTCCTAAAGGTAAATTTTAGTGCTGCATGTTTTACTTATGCTTGCTTTAAATAAAATGTTTCTTCAGCAAGCTCTTGGTTTGTCACAAGCTTATACACTTGTATTAACAACTCAGCATATGTGTTCTTTGTCCTCCTGCAAAATACTATATTCCAACATCAACAGGCCAACGGTACTTTAAGAATAAGCCAACATTAGCCTTCTCTAGTTATCATCTTTTATTCAGCAGGAGAGTACCCCAACAAATACATAATGCTTCTGAAAACTGAGTGTTTTTAGACATCTGACATCCCTTAAAACAGTCACTGTTTTAAAGGACAAATTGGAACGGTTTAAACATACTTAGTGTCTAGCAGCAGGAGAAAAGAGGCCAAGTGATTTGCTTTCTAGTCTCCATTGCTATGCTAAAACTTCTGTTCCATCTAGACACTGCATACTCATAGCACACCAACAACCACTTGAAGTCTCAATCAACACAGATTCTAATTAAGCATGATTTAAGAGTGGATACATACAGATTGTCTATGAAAATTACCATGCAAACTAGAAATGCAAGGAACAAAAATATGTCTTAGACAAACTGCACTGTATTCCATATACTGATTTAGAGAATTTGCTTTTTAAGGCCATATTTTTGTACTCAAAATAGAAGCCAGAGTGTTTAAAATGCAGTGCACTCAGACTGTAAAAGCTACACCAGTCACGTCTAACATCTTTCAGCAATTTTCAATTTTACCATACGCACTTAAGCACAGAATTATATTTTCCAGCTTTATAAAGTAAAGCTGAAGTTTAATTACGTTTGCATTATCAACAACAAATATTCTGCAACTACACTGTAATTACCCTTTAATTTACTCTGCTCTTAGTGATAAAACTGTGCAGTTGTGAGGGGATGCATGTGTGCTTGTCTGGATATTTTACTTATCAGTTGCTACTTTTACATAGTCAGTTTTCAGATCACAACAGCATTCTAGATGATTAAAAGGTGATAGGATGACTTATTTTCAGACACAAGAGTCCTTCTCCTACTACAAAGCGTACACGTTAGTAATACTGTTACAGTCTCATGTAGCAGAAGCAGTAAGAAACAAAAACATTTCCTTTCAAAAATACAATTATTTAATCTTTGTGTCAAAAATGCACACAAAGATTATAAAATGTTAGAAGCCATTCATCACTCCTAAAATACCAAACATGATCTATTTTTCTTTTCCAAAGCTGTACTTGATACACACATTATTCCCCCTGACTCTGCAACTTCACAGCAGTTAACTCCTTGCAGAAACACCATAAACAGCTAAGCGACTATATCCCGTATCAGCTCAGTGTTATTTAGACTATTTGGATGTGCAAAAGCAACAACGGTCGTTATTCCACTAAGCTGTAATTACACTGGAGACTAATTTAGACAGTTATCACTGATTTTTTTTCCACTTGAGAATAAATTCAGATTTAAAATTTGGATCTAAATTTCTTCCCCACCTAGGAAGAGACAGTATTTTTCCTGTATACTTTATTTATTCCTATTAGTCTCCATAACATTCAGACTACAATAAATGCATAATATTTCAGTTCAATGATAACAAAAATATAGCGTGTTGATGGTGCTGATATGAAACCTAGTCCATGTTCTTGACCCAAACTCTGTGGTATAGTTATTAATTTCATATAATTTAGACTTTTTTTGGTAGTTAGAATTCATTTCAAGCTCACCTTACAGTTTAATGTTTCATTTGTTTCACCAAACCTTGCAAAGCACAGTTTTGCTATTATTTTCTTTTACCAGAAACCTACCATTAAAACACCAAAAGACCACCAGTCTGCACTCTGTGTATGGCCTCGTCTATTAACAACTTCTGGTGCCATATATTCCACTGTTCCACAGAAAGAGTAGGCTTTTTTTTCGTGATCAATTGACTCCTTACTTAAGCCAAAATCTGGAAGAAAAAAAAATGAACAGTTCTAAATGTATTTTTTTAAAAACACTCACGGTTAATACTTTCACCATAATGTGAAATGTGATGCTTATGGCATTTGTATATACACCCAAATACACATACAGGAATTACAGAATTCTCCTCCCCTCCCCACATTATCACAGGTTCAGATATACTTGTAAAGCATATATCTTATTTATATGTTTAATTTATTTCAAACTAATTACATTATTTGTTCCACAGCAGAACTACCTACCAGTTAAAATTACTTATTTTACTGTATTGCTTTACCAAAAAAAAGGAAAACGCAAAGATTTTATTATGAACAGAAAAGATCCGGTGTTACAATTTTCCTCTTTATTCACCTGTCAATTTGATATGTCCTTCCTCATCAAGTAGGATGCTAGAAAACAATAAAAAGAACAAAATAAGCTTATTAAAATATCTTTTAACTGTTGTTTCAGACAACAATGACAAAATTTAGGAATATACAGAACAGCATACACGAAGACAAGCAGAATTGACTATGCATGAAAATGAATCATTAGGAGGAGATACTTCGAAATGACACATTTTCCTTTCCTTCAATTCTTTCTTTTGAAAAGGTTATGAAACATAATCAGCGTATCAGAGTGTTATTTAACTATTTGGTTAAATTCAGCATGGTATGTAGTAACATTTATCTTGAGTTTTCAGTTTTGGTCATCTGCAGCACATGTCATTAACACAACTATTAAGAACGGAGATGTAGTTCTATTTCTCTTAAACTGAGTGAGAGATGTTCTACAATGTATGTTTGCATATGTACACAAAATGGGTATTCATTTGTAAATTACCCTTTCAAAGGGTGTTGACCACTTCAAATAACATTGAGTAATAAATATTCTCCTGTTGTACCCAAGGACAGGACCCACAGGCCCTATACTTAGAGCAGGCCTTGTGCTTCTGCCTGTTGATTTCAATCACAAAAAAGGCCACCTCCTCTGAGACGCCAACTATCCTTAATCACCACTGAATATAATCACAGTTCAAAGTATGCAAAATACTCAAGAACTGCACTCTGTAACACCACCTACACAGCACACTTAGCTCCTCCAGCTTCTCCTGTGGGGAGCTGCGTTTCATCCTGAGGATGAGACATGACCCAGGCACACGCTGCTTGTCCATTTCCCCTGCCCTTCCCTCTTCCTCCTTGCAGTTTCCATGGTGGGAAACAGTCCGACAAAATAGACACAGCCTGTGAGAGTTACCACTATCTCATCCATAACTTGCAAGTAATTTCAACCTTTGATAGGTTTTTTAATCAGATACACCCAAGGCTTAAACCCAAAGCTTTCCAATAGGTATAGACACATACAATGTAAAAAGGGAAAAAAAAAACCTACATTTGAAACAGTAGCTATTTTGTCTTCTGACAACTACTGTTTTGCTCTCTTCCTCTTGGAAGTCAATGTTAACAAACTAACTAAAGTTCTCTCACTTTGCTTTTTAAAGATCTTTTTCCACTTGGTAAGCTTCTTTTTTCCCTCACTTCAGAACTACTTAACAGAACACTCTCAAAGTTTAAACGTAATTCATTCCCTGTTCATTTGCAAGTGCAACCCCATGCCAAAAGCCTCCAAACTTCTGATTTGAGCATGAACCTCTCCCTTCTTGTCAGTCAGGGCTAACCATTTAAGTTTGTCTCATTTCTCCAGGAGATGCACAAAAGAACAAGCTATCTTAATTCAAGTTCCACGTAACAGCCAGGTTCTGTGATACTTGTTACTCATTTTTGCTCTTTTCTGCTAATACTTTACATGAGACAGTTATCTCACACAGACTTTTCAGGTTCTCCATACAGCCATAACAGAGAAGTGGGATCACCAATGACATCAAGACTTCAGAGTTATTATAGATTCCCTAGCAATGAGGCAGAGTATGTTAACTATCTGATCAAGCATAACAAAGGAGATGCATTATATTGTCACTTAGATTCCTCTCCGGATAGAGAGTAACACTACAGGCATACATTTATATTTGAAAGGTTCAAACGTTCCAGATGATAGCACTGACATTTTCTTCTTTACATCTTCTAAAACTAAAAATATTACTGGAGGAAAGATGAACAGGAGACAAAATTCAGTCATTTGAATGAAGTACGGATGACTAACATTGAGACAAAACACCATACCAGATCTGTAACTTCAAGCTTATTTTAAGTTTTCAGTGTAATTATGTGATTGTCAATACGTTAAATAAGATCTACTACTTTCATATTTTAGTTGAAAATTTAATCTCCTTTCTGCTCTTACTGCAGTAGGTTTTAAAAATCAGCATTGGAAAAGATGTTTGCTGTTAGGCTTTCAGATGCAAAGATACAACATTCAACTGTAACTTTGTATCATGTATTTCTTCTAAGTTTATCTGTAGTCCAGAAATTCTACAGCAATGACAGAAACAAAAGGCCAAGACGACCTCTTCTCCATTGTATACCCTAAAACACCTGGAAAATGAAAGGTAGGAATACTTCAGTATACTCTTTACCTAAAGTAACACAGATTATACTACTTGGCACATCACTCAAACTAGATGTTCATGTTTGAGTGGAAATGAAATCCAATCTTTTACATTAAACTAGTCCACAAGCTTCCCCCACCTCCCTTCCTGTTCAGTTTATATAGTAAATTACTGAAGCTTAAGAGCTTGAAAGAGAAGTGTGTAGGTAGAAGTGCTATACAACTCAAATTAATGCACTGCATTTGCCACAGAGGAGTCTTACTTTTCTGGTTTTAGGTCCCGGTATATGATTCCAAGACTATGTAGATGGTCTAACGCAAGTGCTAATTCTGCCAGGTAAAATTTAACATCGTCTTCTGTGAACATCACCTGAAAAAGCAAAATGATGTGTTTTACATGTAAAGTCTGTAAAGCTTACACCAGCACCAACTAAACAACAGTAACAGTGGTTTTGTAGAATGGTTCTTCAAAATACTTGAATTCACTTCTATACAAAACCCTAGAAATTCAAGTTTCTTGGTTAGACAAAATCTAGGATTTTAAAATCAATACTATTTCACAGTACATACTTGAAAAATAACTTCCAAAGCCAATATCATTATTTTTTCTGCAAGACTGAGGTTATTTACTTCTGATTCTTCAAGAGAACAGACACACACATTGTGGTGAAACTGAAAAATTTTGGGAAGCATTTAAAGAATGTGACTACCTCTCTATTGGATGTGACCATTTCATTTCCAGATACAAACGGACTAAAGAAGTCCAAATGCCTGAATTTCGTCTACGAAGTCAGAGAGACAAGAAAAGCGTACACATCTTGGTTTTGAGGAGATTATCTCCAAGCACTACGAGAAAGAAGTTACAGTAGTGGTAAAAACCCCAAGTGCAGCCTGAGATGTAACTGCAGAAAAGGTAGATCTAAGAGTAAACTAAGGCAATAGCCTAATGTAAGAGCACAGCTAAGATCTCAGATAGCAATCCCACATTTTGTTAGGAAGATAAACTAATCCCTGTTTACATTCAATGTAAAACATGTTGTCTCAATTATATCAACAGCTGTCGTGATCCACTGACAGAAAACATTAAAATGAAACTTTGAGAATTTAGAAAAAAATAAAAATCCTGCATGATTTGATTCTACCTCAGTTACTACTCTAAGCCTTTTTTCTTTTAAGAATTTAAGACTAACATCTTTAGATACAGCATCTGAAAAAAAACCCACAGCAATGGGGAGCACAGATGAACATTATTTTAAGCAAGAGTTAAGAATGAAGAATACCATGTATTTTCCCCTTAGTAGTTTGAAGGGAGAAGGCGATATCAAAGCCTATACAAAGGTTGCTGCTGATGTTACTTCTACAAAAGAGCCAATATTTAGTACAGACACATTCAAGAAGGGAAATATCTATAAGAAACATTTAAAAGCTCAAATAATGAAAGATCCCATGAGGATGACAATACACCCACACTATGTTCTTTAAAAACATCGCATGGAATTCATCTCTCCTAACCGTAAACATCTGCAGTGTAGACATCTAGCTCTGAATTAACCACTTCTCCCTCTGTAGTCAGTGGGGAAAAAGCAGGAACTTTCAGGCTGGAGTTCATCTGATTTATTTTAAGATCATGTGCATTGATACGAGGATGACATTAATGGCATCCAGCATGCCCATTTCGCTCCATCAGTTATGATCAATTAGCTTAGATTCAGGTACCTATAATGAATATTTCTTATCTAGCCATATTAAATCTTTTAAATTTGAGTGGCTCAAAATGAAAAAGTCATTGGCAGGAAAGAAATACACATTCTTTCTTGGGAATCAAGAAAGAACTAAGGATTTTAAGAAAAAAGTATCTCAATTTTAGAGTACTACTGACTTTCTACTCATCATTGGCAAAACAAACTAAAGGAAACAACTTTAAACAGATGGCTTCACTGAATTAAATGTATTAACTTATGTGGCCAGCACAGAAATGATGATATATCTACACCCAAAGTGCACTGCATTCTTCTCTCCTCTTCATAACCACATAGCTTTGTAGTGGTGACCCAACCTTTCTCACATAAATCTGTAGCAAGGGAAAATGGAAGGCAGCTAAAATTACATGTTCTGGCTACCAGATATGCATTGGATATATTTATATCTCTATCCTATTATATATTTATTGGAAGTTTTTGCACGAGTGATGCCAAAAAAAAAATCTGTTAAAATTAATGCTAACATTTCCTCTAAGAGTTATAATCAAATGAATTTGAGGTAATTGAACTTTTCGAAGTTGTTATTTAACATATTTACACAGAGGGATCACCCGCATGACAAAGGCAAAGTGTTCACGTCTGGAAAATTACTAATGTAAGTGAAACATAATTATTGCTTTTTTATATTTATAAGTAATGTAAATTTGTGTTTATATGTAAATCATAAAAAACGTGACACCAAATTCTGGATATTAAAACCAGACAAATCAGTTGAATACAACTACTTTACATAAATCCATGCTGAGACTCAACTGTAAACATGGTAGCAATAGAAGAAAATTTTGCAAGGTGTAAAAAGCAGCACAGAAAGACTGCTTGTCTAAGCCTTTTTTCAGAAACAATGCAGATTACCAACAGCATTTTCATGAAGTGACTACTTTGTGCAAAAAATCCAAGCAAATCAAAAACCTAGCTGGCTAAAAATAATCAAAATTCTATTCAATGAAAACCGAATTTAAGAAGTAAACTCTCCTAATATAGGCAATTTATAGTGAAATTTTATCAACAGAAAATTTTCAAATTAAAGAAGTTTACCTCTTTGGATAAACGTGTAAACAAGTCTCCTCCCCTGAGAAAGTCCAAAATAAGATATAGCTTCCCTTCTGTTTGAAAAGCTGAAAAGATTAAAGAAATTAAACATAATCTAATTTTACCCATGATCCGACAAATAGCATACCCAATAATTCACCCTTATTTTCATAATCAAAATAAATTATTCTTTTCTCCTTTGTGGAAAAATTTATTTCAATAAAGTAACAGTTGCTCTATCATGGACCAAGTAGCTCTCATGCCATGTGAAAGCAAAACAAGTCACCAAAGGAATTTCTAATAAAATAAACTACACTTAGGCTAGTCAGCATTTCATTCCAGATTATGGAAGTAAAAAGCCTGGATTTAAAGGGCAATTTAGTAACTAAAGTATGTATTCTAAAACCTCTGGAAACTCAGCTTAACAGGGAGATCTCATCACGCTTTTGCAAACTAGACAAGTAAAATAGTGAAAGCTGCATTATTTAAGCCACATCAGAGAGTGATAGAGATCTGAGGTTTGAAGTATAGGAAAAACTGGATCCTAAAAGAAAAACATAACTAAAAAAAGGAAAAAAAAAGAAAAAGAAAGAATTACAGAAACTACTCTATCTTTTTTTCAGTTTACTTTCTGCATGACATGTTAAGAGTACTGATTTCCTCCACATGAATGATTTTTTATGGCTGTCCGTACTAGTAAAATTAAAAGGCACATTCCCACCAATTATGATACAACTGCAAATAGTGCCATTACACATGTTTTCTATAGAGTAAATAAAGCAAAGATAAGAAATAATTAAGAGAAGTGAATGACATATACAAAAGATGAGAGGTTTTAGAAAAGAACAGCTAGGCATAAATAGATAACTGCTTTTTAATAAAGCAAAGGGCTACAAGACTCTCAGTCCTATAAGGATATAACACTGTGCATATGCTTAACTTTGTATGAGAAGGAGCAAGTCTTTGCACAATCAGGTTTTAGATATCACACTAATATTCTATGATTCTCTGAACCACAAATTAAGTAGTAAGTACTATCTTGACAGGCAACCATTTTTACGATGTAAAAATGAATTTTTCTGCAACTCACCATAATGTAACTTGACAATGAAAGGATGGTTAACTTCTACTAGAATATCACGTTCCATTTTTGTCCGAACCCGATCTCGAACTACAACAGAACACGAGCAAGATTTAAAAAAAAAAAAAAAACAAGGAAGAAGAATTTACATTGTGAATCAGTATTTCTCCTACGTTTCCTGATGTACTTCACATTGTAACCCACAGTATTACGATTGTCTGCAGGTCACTACACAGAGGAGACCTGAGACAGAATTATTTTCACAGTGCAGTTTTCTGAAAAATCTCTTTACACATTTCAATTTGCTTTGTTTTCTGCTATTGGCAAAATCTGACACTGGGTAAATAAATTTAACAAAAGCACAAGAGGAAACATAGCTACCCTTCAGTCTGCCCTATACTTAGTTAACCTTTTAAACAGCAGAACGAAACTGCCACAGCTACGTATAGAAAACATAGGCATTTCCTCTACTGTTTAATTCTCCCTACTTTTCAAGTTATAGCAAAACAAACTTATGAATACAGTTACACTATCATAAAGATGCTTATATTGGTTTACCTCAAATAACTTGTACTATTAAGTACCTTCACAATTTGGAAGGTAATTTTTTTAAAATTTCCTTTCTTTATTATGAACTAAAGATAAAAAGAATATCCATTCAATGTAGCATGTACTTCAGACAATCTTTTTGATTTTAAAAAGGTTTACTGAGAGTAAACGTGTGCATGGAGGACTGTATCAAACATCAGAAGCAGTTACTGCTCAATCTGCCTGTGCTATCCCGCTGTGGTGGCTCAGAATGGGACACAGACCTGCTCCTATGCCACTATAGATTAAACTAACTGAGGACCATGTACAGATGCCCTGGATATGGGGCTGGTAAATCCATGGAGACAGACAGGATGGTCAGCTGAGCATGGCACCTGCTTCAGCTGTCCTAGGCAACTCCCTGCCACTCCAGTCAGTGCCTGGTTCCTATCCAAAGCTCCAAATCTGCCAGCACGCAGACAAAATTCAAAACTGTTACAAATGAGAGCTAGCAAAAGTGGTTTAAGATGTCGCATTTCTCCTTCTTTCCCTTATTCTACATTTTGTTACTGCCCTTTCCCAAATGTTACAGCTTCCTGAAGGAAGCACCCCAGAGCAATCAAGTCCAGTCCAAAGTTTAAGTTGCTGGCATTCCTTGTGCAGTTAACAAGCCAGAGTTCCAGATATTAAAACATAAGGCAGGAAAAAAATGTCAAGAAGTGTAAGTTTCTTTTAGATGTTTAGCTATCTTTTTCCAGAAGTAGGCACTTACAGTAATACAGGTACTTGTGAAATAAATTATACAGACACACTTTCATAAATGAATAAAGCTATAAAGTTCCCATTTTCCTGCGTAACAGAGTCCTAAAAATGGAAGCATATGAAGTAAGTGCTCACCAAACACAGAGCAAACAACACATTTGAATTTTGACCTTTACATCTAAAGTAATGAAAATGTCACAAGATAGTTGCGCCATTTCACTGTTCCAAGCGTTCATGTGAATTACAAAATTGAAGTTCAGAATATTCTTTTTTAAGGCAGATTCAGTTGAGAAAAAAAATTCAAGACTTTCAAGTGCCTACAACTATGCAACAGTCACACGGATAACAAGCCTTATTTCTGAAAGGCTAAAGAAAGTCTGGATTTACAAGATCTCAACCAAAAAAAAGTATAAGGAACCGAGCTCATTTCAGACATTAGTATTAGCCCTTAAAAAAATTCTGATTTTCGTTGACTATGGTTTCCATGTGTGTACTGCTGGAGGTACTGACTTTTCTTAATACATTTGATGCCAGGCTCTCTAGCAATGATTTGACCCTGTTTCTCTCTCTCCCCCCATCATAAAGGGGCACTGAAAGATGATACCTTCTATCAGGGTGTATTAATAAACTAGTCTCCACACCAAAGTTACATACGTATATTCCTGGATTTGCTCTGAACAATAAAGGTTGGACTGTGTAGTCATATCAATGTGTTCTGGCTAATGCAGTTGCATTCCTGTGAAAATATTCTCTCTAAATTTGATTTATGAATCATGCACACTGCTTTTCGTTAAGAAGCGGTCTTAAAGGGCATTTTTATCTTTAGTTTTAGAACATAAAAGTAACTGTATGAAATAGATTTGAAAGAGCTAAAGAACCTTAGACAAATCAAGTAACACAGTCTGTATTATTTGAAATTACATTAGATCTCAAAATATGCTGCAGTTATGGAAAACAACAGTTAATTTCATACTAAGATTTCAACAGTAACCTTTGTTTGCTTGCAACTCCATTCTTCCTAGAACATGAATCACAACCAAAAGACACTCAAAAGCATCTGAAAATTCAGATAAAGTGTTGAAAAGTACGGTGTCCTCCTGCTAGTGTCACCTTTCTGGTGAAACCTTTTGCATCCTTGAATTCTTAGTGCCCACGAGTCTCCTTTTCCAACCAAAGGTCAAGCTTCCAATTTCAGTATTTATCAGCCTCTGCCATCTGTAGCAAAACTAAATCCGCAGCTTGGACTGTAATTTTTACATGTAAGGTTAAACCACAATCAAAAGGTGATGGAGAGAAGCCCTCAAACATCTTAAAAAAGCAACTGCGGAATGACCTTTGACTCCAGTTCTGAGCTATTATCAGGCTGGAGAATGAAAGGCTATTAAGGATATCGAAGTACCTTAAATGAGTGGAAATCAATTTCAAAATAATAGGAAGTAAGTAATGAGAAGGGCACGTGCCACAAGACACAGAGGAATAAAAATATAGGAAACTGTTCAAACACACACTCTTTGTAATAGTTTTAGGTGAAAGCGATATATAATGAGATTTATGACATAGATATTCAGCACTGGATCTTAAGCAGAAAAAATTTCAGGTTTAACATTTTAGCAAAAGTTCACAATTCAGTAAGAGTTTTTGTTCCTTCCATCATTCTATGAACATTTTCAGATGAAACCGTAGGTTAAAATTTCAAGTTGCTATAATAATCAATAACACAGGTGAGGTACTATAAGCTGTTGGAACTATCCCAAAATTATCATTGCAATTTCAGTGCAGTTACGAGTTAGAAGAACTACAGAGATATTACACAATGACATAAAGCAACTAATACACATTCTGGTTAAGTCATTAGTGTGATAGATCGCTTTAATTTTAATCTACATTAAAAAAATACATTATTTCTTTTTTCTTAAGGAATTCTCCAGGACAGAATTGAGATTGTTCAGGTTTGAACTTTGTACTGATATGACTCAAGATCAAAAACACCCAGGAAAGAAACAAAACACATTTTAAAGCTCATTTTTGCTCAAATAACTTAGATGATTAACTTCAGATTTCATCTAATATATCCAACAACCAGAAAAAGTGCCAAAAGTTTTGGGGAAAAGGTACTGTATACTGCTTTTTAAAGAAAGAGTTAGAACTCCTGTGCTTGGAACTTTTAGGAAAAAAAAAAAAGGCTGATACAATGCACTTTTAAATATCATGACCTAAATATAAACCGAGCAACAGGAATTAACTGTATCCTTGGTGATACACAGTAAATGCAAAAAGGAAGGCTATTAAGTTTCAAATAACAGCTCAGGAGCAAGTCAGGTGGCAGATGTAACACAACTACTCTATTAAACCACCATCACCGAATGAACTTAGCATGGAGAGGAACCTACTCTCCCCTATAACTATCAATATAGTACTGTTTACTTAATTCTTCTGGGTTCACAATACAAGGCAGTGTATTCTGCTATTTGTTGTTTGATAGAAGAAAGGTCTAAAATACAATCTATGGAACAGCATGCATGTAAAGGTTAAGGTTTGGTATAGCGTCCCTGATGTCTTTTTTTTTTTTCTTTTCTCTCTAAACAATGCTTACCTTTCAAGGTGGCCTTTTTCAATACCTTCATTGCATAAAGCTGTCTAGCATCTGATCCTGAGATTTTTTTGACAAGAAAGACCTGCATTGAAAATTAAAAAGAATTCTTAGAAGAATATAAAGGCAAGTCAGATCGATAAGCTTGGCTAAGAAATTCAAGTAGCCAGTAGTATTTCCACATTGTTGTTATTCCTCCCAATACTATTATTAGCTTCTTCAACACTTTTAGATTCTGCAAAGCCAAACAAAAATTTCCTTGCAGTTCCTTCTATTCCTTCATTTCTTAATCTAAAAGGTTCATTCCAGGCAAGCAGTCTGCCACATTAGTTTTGGTTTAACTTAATTTATTTCAGTGAATAAAAGAAAGGATGAATTTGGATTCTTTCAGAAGTTGAGAAAGATTTGAAACACAAAATTCAGCTTTATAATATTAAACTCTAAATATTTTTGTCTTATTAAAACCCATAAGATGGCATAGCAAAAACACTAATAAAATAATTGTTGGATATGAAAATAAATGTGTGTACAAAAGTTGATCCAGAAAACTGTACGAATCAATGCATAATAAAATATTTTTTTAAAAAAATAACCTATAAAATTTTAAGAACCAACCTCTTGTGTCACAAAACCATATTTTTTTATGACATGCTTCTGCTGAGTTTTGCACGTACCAATGAAGTGCAGCCAGCCTCAGTTAAAGTGTGTTTCATTTCCTTCTTTAGTGTAATGGGATTTCTTGAGTGGGATTGTTTTTAATATCCTTAATACAAAAAGAATTCCAGAAGAGCCAAATTTTAGATTTAGAAATGAAGAAAAAAAAAATAGATCTGCCACAAGTTTTCTGGTTATTTATGAAAAAGCATAGAGACATGTTGTTGTATATGAGAATGTTAAATGCGTTATACGAAATCAGTTTTCAGTCTGGTTTTGTATCCAATTCCCACTTACATTAACATCCCTTTGCATTATCCAGAGATTACTAGAACATCACTGAGACACCTTGTAGAGCATGCAGATTAGTCTTTCTAAAACTGCATGGGAAGTTGTGACATCTTCCAAAATTATTAGAAACAAGGGATTATGGGTTTTCTACTATTAATCCTTTTTGAAAAAAGGCTAAGAAAATTGCGGACCAGATTACCGTTTTTGCAACACTGAGTCAGGTAGGCAGTTGTTTATTTTTGCATTTTCAAAACTTGTCCCACCCAACAGTTACAGCACTGAATTTAGTAATATCAATAAAATAAGGGAGATTGTTTAAATTATCATTTATTAGCTTACATTTCCTTGCCCCTGAATGATTTACTTCTCCTGATTTGAAGATTTCCAAATAAAAACTTGGGTTATGATTCTGGATGAAATCAAACAATATAGGAAACCACCTTTGGAATCATGTTTCTCGGGGAAGCCTTACTAGTTTGAGTAAAATTTTATAGTTTCTAAACATCTAGTTTTCCAAGCTGAACTGGAACTGCTACTCCCACTGTGTGACTAACAGTAACTTCCTATCACCAAGAGAGAATTGGACCGATTTTTCTAATTTTCCCCCATATCCAAGGTGGATTTGGCATTATATGCTGGAGTCTACCATCACATTCAGAATTGCAATTAAAGCTAAAAACGGATGTAAAGGCTCTGTGGTCTTCTGTTGCATATTCCATTCTGTTTCAGTGATCTGTCTTGCCACATGAAGTTAATGTTTTGCCGCCAACCTGGATTTGGACAACTAAAAGTATGAATCATGTACACCTACTGAGATCTCGGCATGGACAGTACTCAATAAATGCCAGAAACGTTGAGTCTTTAATACAGTTACAAATAAACATCAAGGTATGTTTTGTCTTAACCAAATTATGACAGATAATGCCTAGCATGAACACAACTAGGGTGTATCACGTTTACTGCAGTAGCCATTATTGCCTAAAATTTGTTCTTTACCATTACCATCTGCTACAAAATTAAATTCTGCCTATAGCTTCTGTACTGGTGATAATTAGGAAGTTAGCAACTAGGAATACTTATCAAAAAACCCTTTCAACCCTCGCCCCCTCAAACATAGAAGAGTAGTTATAGAAAAATGACATTCCATTTTAACAGTGAATACCTGATTATTTTATATCAAGCCAATTTTTCTATGGATCTTCAAGATCTACATATCATACAAACTAGAAAAAGAATTACTGCTTTAAAAAGATCTACCACAATTACAGTGGCTAGTTAGCACTAATTTAGAAAGCAGTTTTCTCTTGCAACATTACCTTAATGCAAGATTGTGGCTGTTCTAAATATTTCACTGCTACTATTATTCAATGCTACATTCCTGAATAATTGGTTCCACGACAGTTCAGTTACTGACCTTTCCAAAGGACCCTTGTCCTAGTACTTTCAGAAGTTCAAACTGTGAAGGGTCTGCTTTCTCATGTCCTTCCTTTACATGATGAGTTATTGCAATTTCTTTGATATTTCCTTCTTCCTGACAGAGGAAAAAAAGAGTGGAATAAGTTTACATTAGTGGTACATCTTCCCAAAATCTTTATAAATTCACAATATATTACAAAGTACTAGGGCCACTGAATCCAATGAACTACATGCTCCCAAATGTAGATAAAAACCACTGGGCAATGCTATTTGCATAATTAAGACACACACACAAAAAATTATATCTGTTACAAAAGGCAGTATTTGTTCAGTAACTTAAACATTTGGGGATGCATCAGAATCTAGACAACACAGTTGACAATAACAAGTCAGTGATTCCCAAGCTTTTGTGCTTAGGCCCATATTGTTTGGTTCATAATCTTGGTTCCAGATTCACAACCCATTAATGGAAACCAATCTTCTTAAGGTCTGTCCTCTTAAAGGTCACCTAGAGTGCATCAACTGGACCAGATATCTAAGAAAAGCTCTCCTTTTTAACACATGAATGAGGCCCACTATGCTGCAGCAATGTTAATGCTCACCTTTGTAAGACAGGGCTTCAGCTTCTGCTGTAAGACATTTCCCTGCAAGGCGACACACCCTCCACCCTCACTTCAGCAGCCATAAACTCTCTACCTGCCACTGGGGAAATTCTGGTGAGGAAAAGAATCTCATTGCCTCTCTTCTCAAGGAAAGTCTATTCTATAAAAGCTACCAGTCTGCAGCATTCCTCTCCTGTGAGGAACTAGTCACCAGAAAGCTCTAAAGGGCAGTGGATCTTGTAGGTTTTTTGTGCTCAGCACTTAATTCACTATTTTCTGCACAGAATTTGAAAATCCCCTGAAAAACACCACTCCTTGTCCCACAAAAGGGAAAGCATTTAAGAACTTGTCAGCAACTGTTCAGAAGTAAGTAAAAAAACCTGCATTCTTATCAGTGTCATCTGAAGAACTATCTAGGCATTACATGCAATCCGATTTAAGCAGCACTGACTGTAACTTAACTTACACAACACAAATACACTAACTAGAATTTCAATTTTTTGTGCATTCTCTTCCTATTCCTTCAATGGGCTATAGTGAATAAATAAAATCTGAGAATACTTTTCCTCTATTTAATGAGGGAGTGTCAGGTCTATAGCACAGAGTCACAGTCTGGTTGAGCTTGGAAGGCACCTCTGGGGGTCATCTGGTCCAACCCCCCCGCTCAAGCAGGGCCACCTACAGCTGGTCGCCCAGAACCATGTCCAGGCAGCTTTTGAATACTTCCAAGGACGGAGACTCCACAACCTCCCTGGGCAACCTGTGCCACGGCTTGATCACCCTCACAGTGGAAAAGGTGATTCTTGATGTTCAGAAGGAACCTCCTGTGTTTCAGTTTGTGCCCGCTGCCTCTGGTCCTGCCACTGGGCACCACTGGAAAGAGCCCGGCTTCGTCCTCTGTGCACCCTCCCTTCAGGTTGGTCAAACATGATTTCACCTTTGTGAATCCATGCTGACTAACCCCAGTTACCTTTTGCTCCTTCAGGTACATGGAAGTGGTTTCCAGGACTAGTTTTTCCATCACCTTCCCAGGGATCAAGGTGTGGCTGACCATCCTGTAGTTCCCTGGGTCCTCCATGTCCTTTTTGAAGGTAGGAGTGATATTTGATTTCCTTCAGTCCTCAAGCACCTCTCCCAGTCACCATGATCATTGGAAGACAAAGAGTGGCCTCGCAATGACATCTGCCAAGTCCCTCAGCACTCGTGCGCATCCTATCAAGGCCCATGGACCTTGGACATCCAGTTTGCTTAAGTATTCTCTAACTGACCCTTTTCCACCAAGGGCATGTCTTCCTTGCTCCAAACTTTCCCCTTATCTATATACACCAAAATGTGCACTAATTAATCATAGAATCATAGAATGTCCTGAGTTGGAAGGGACCCGCAAGGATTATCAAGTCCAACTCCTGTCCCTGCACAGGACAGCCCCAAAATTCACACCATGTCTCTGAGGGCCTTGTCCAAGTGCTTCTTGGTTATTGTCAGGCTTGGTGCCATGACGGCCTCCCTGGGGACCCCGTTCCACTGCTCCAATTAGTTCTAGTGATGGGGGAGTAGAGGCAGCACTCTAAAGCTGTGCTTCTGCAGCAGTAATTTATGTATTTTTCAAATATTCAGCAAAATTTATATGCATAAATTATTGCTGAAACTATCCTTTTGCACTTGGTCGTTTCAGTACCATGTGTAAGTGCACAGCAACTGTCCATGCATGTCTATGTGCTCAAACACATGCTTCTGCTAATCACCATTTCTCTTTCAAAAGATTCCAACCAAAGTTGGAAATAAACTGCATGTAAACAAATCCTGAGCATGTATGTGTGGGACAGTGTGTACATATATAAAAAATTCCAGTGTACACTTCGGAATAATGCACAGAACAGCCTGGCAACTTTTAAAATCAGGAAGTAAAAAAAAGTATTTTAATGTAAAGATCTTGGATTTGTCTTGGGTATTCTAAAATTAAAATTACCAATAAGGATAGGTACCAGTTTTCGTTTTAAGACAGCCAAAAATTTGCATGCAAGTGCATGTATGCATGCTGTATACTACTCCCAATAAACCTAAACTCCTTTTTCTTTTCAAGGGAAATTGCTACTATTGTTGACGCAAGGCTGAATCTTTACAGAGTTTGAAAGAAATATTGATGCCTTCTACTTGTCAAAGGAATTATTTGCTGGTGGACATTTGTGTTTTCATCTTTTAAATTAGTATATAATCAGTTGGGTTACATACCACTTAAACCACCCACTGCAGTCTTAGAGAATCCCAGGGGAGGAACAGCACAGTAGAACAGATTGCCAGTACACATTACTTCAGATACTTTGATCCATTTCTGCTTAACTGTTTTATCTATTAACTCCCTGGCAATCTTGGGAAAGTGAAAAATGTGTGAAACAGAACTTCTTCAAACCTTTCAGTTATCTACCCAGATTCAGGGACACAAAGCGATCAGGTCAACACATTGCTTTCAAAGCATCACAAAAATGTAACAAAAACAAGAAATGAAGTAGATATTAACTTGTTCTCTGTACACAAACAAAAATTATTTTTTAACGCAATGCAATTATTATGTAACCAACTTCCCAGTGGTTATTTTGGGCATCCTCTAAAAAAAAACCCCAAACCACCATTTCACATTCCTGATACTAACTTCTAGTATATTCCCAGTCTTCACAGCTTCTCAACATTCAGATACTCTTCAGTCCTTATAAGGCAGACCTAATACAACTCTGTTTTAAACGAAATGGAACTCAGATCATATCCTACTTTAGTAGCTTGTCCATAACATATGTTTGGAAGCAAGATTTATGATTAATAGTTACCCAAGAATTTGCAGTTTCCTTTTCTGACATAACTGCTGACTGCTTGTTGTTTTAACCTGAACAGTATTTTGCAGATGCAGTTAAAAATATAAAAGCTAAGCCTTTTACAGAAAAGCAAATCATATGCAGAAGTAATCAACCCTCACTGTACCCACTATCTACCTTTCACACTGTAAAAAGAGATCTTTCTCAGCCAGTCACACTAATTACATTAGTTGATAGATGCCATCTTACGGTAAGCTGGAAGAGAAGCCAGCCATTCAGCCTGGTACTGAATTTGTCTTAAGCTCTGCCTCTGATCATTCCCTGATATTTGGAAAAAACATTTGTCCCATGTGATTAATTCTAATTGAACCAGATTATGTATAGGGTGCTGAAAGACTCTGGTCCTCCTCTCCTTTCTTCCATTCCCTGGTAACTTTCACACCACTACAGACACTCACCCACCAGTGATCTGGCTGTTGCAATCATGGGATCTTCTTTCCAGTTATAATTACACTCTACTGCCTATCTTTTATTTCTGTTACTTGTAAGCTTGGAAAGCTCCCTTTTCTCAAGCCTTATACTGCAGCAATGTCTAAACAGAAATCCCACGACAAATTATTTTTTTCTAGCCACAGAGCTCTCTCAAGACCACCTTCATACTAGAAAGTAAAACTGTCACAGAAAGCCACATTTAAAAAAAACCCAACCCATAAAATATTGTGTTAGTCAACTTAATGTGGTTGCTGCTGGCTTCCATTATCATGAAACTAAATATAGAATACAAGGAAATAAACAGAAGGTAACATTACGCTGAGTTTCCTTAACATTTCCTTAACAGTATAATAGTGTTAAATCAACACCGGCCTAGAAGGGAAGTGAGTGACAAACAAGTTTGGGTATGAATTTAAAACACCACTCTTTCAGAATAACTTCCTGTACTGATATGGTTTGAAAGTCAGAACTATTCTGGTCAGTAAGTATCTCAGTATAAGTAAGCCCTTAGCAATGTACCTCACAATGTCTATGCACAGGAATGCATACATAGATAGAAGACTGAATAGACTGTATTCCACAGAAATCAAACCTAAAAGAGAAAAGGTAACAAAAGAAAACGAGGGATTCAGCAACACCAAGGGCAACTCATTTTTCTCTTTAGTTATCAGCTGCAAATTAGAATAGGAAACGTGCCTGGTGGTGGGCGGGGGGGATACACACCTTCTAGGCAAGCAGTGAAAAAGTATAACTATTCTTAGGATATAAAACTAATAGCCCAATCATGTTGCTGGAAAAATTCCACTTTTTAGGTACTTAACAAACAGTAAATACTCACTTTTGTTCTAGTAATTGAACTTACATGAATTTCTTTTATGTTCACTTTTTACTTCAAGACTAAATCAACTCTGCTGTAACACAAAATACCTGTATTTGTTTCTGAGATCTTATTACAGGAACAACTATTAGATAATGTATTAAAAGGAAACTGGACTTCAAACCCTAAAAGAAGTAGGAGCAGAAGAGCCTTACTAGGTAAGTATTTCTCAGTAGTAACAAAAAGCCCAGAAAAGCAAGATAAAAACGTGAGTTTATCTATACATACAATCTTCTGTATTTTACCCTTCAGATTTCTGAATTTTGAGTAGGAGATCTGAAAACGGTTCTGTGTGTAAAGAAGTGGCCCATACAGAGCTGCACGGCATGACACACTGCTTGCTTTACACAGGTGAGTTTATCTGCAGGCCTTTTTCTGAGCAGTATGTTCTAGGGACAACAGAAAAGCTGGTCTAGGGCTAGCAAACTGGGCTCTGAGCTGCTAGGAGCTGCCAGTCTCAACCACACCACCATTCCTATTGTTCTCACGTGCTTGTAATTTCCACTTCTTGTATTACTCCTAACAATTCCAATCTTTTTACAGATTGATTTTATTTTCTGATCATGAATACAGCAGCAAAAAGAGCGTGCTTATCCTGAAGATAATGTGACAAGTGGTACAAAAGGAAAAAACAAGTAAAAGGGGTCTGAGAGAAAATCCTGGAGTCTGAGCTTAAACCATCCACAGATGAGGGTCGCCAGACATGCATGTACAACAACTAAGGATTGCGAGTGCTGTATGAGATACATTTTTATGACACAACCTAGATTTGATACATTTAGAAGATACAATAAATGCTCATTAGAATTTCAAAAGCATCTCAAAAAAAATTAGTATTCCTAGTCCATAAATTTTCTATAAAAAGGACAAACAACCAACTAAAGATTTGATTAATTAAAAAATACGTGTTCTGACACAGACAAAATAATCCACAAGGAAAAAGCTCTGAATCCTCTAAATACATGGCACAGGATCAGACTTGAGCTCTTACTCGTATCAGGAACAGAAAGGCTATCCAGAATAAGGAGCATTGGCACATCCAAACACCACAGGGGTCCTGCTACACCTAAAATTCTCAGTTTCAGGTTCTTCAATAAAAGCATAAGCACAGTGTGAACATGCACAATGACAAGTGCTTAGCAAAGAAATTTCAGAACACTGGGTCAGAAACGGGAAATTCAGCAAGAAAGTTACCTTACTCTCAAAGATGTGCAAGAATTAGATGTGAATTAACTTAAACAGAACATCCAAGAATAAGCTCCTATGTCATGTATGGAATGCTTACTTAGGAAAGGTACTCCCGGAAGAGAGATTCCTCCTTTTCTGCATACTCAAAATTATGTGAATATGAGTAGAAACATTTTAAACACTTAACTCTTTATGATAGCATATTTTAGACAACAGTTATTAAAAAAGCAATTAGTTCCTTAGCTTCACAATGAGTGACAAAGATCTGAGTATACATTCTTCAATACACTGAAAGTATAAATTAAAATTATGATATGTATAGATTATACTAAAGGGAAAAAGCAGCAGCTATCTAAAAATTAAAGTTTTACAGCAATAATAATAATAATGGAATGGTGTATTTAAATTGTTCCTACACATAGGTGACATTTAATAGGTGTTAAGTCATGAAGTCACATAAAATTGAAAAGGTAAGGAAAAAATACAGGGAAACATTTACAGCTTAAGTCATCCAAAGCATTCAGGTCAAATAGAATGTGATTCTGAAAGTAAACTAGACCGATCCTGAACAGAAAGACTGACTGCATCATCTCTGCTGTCAGCTTCAGTGAAGTTAAACTGAAATCAGATGAAATACCGAAAGTTAACCAAAACCAAGATATCCAAAGGTAAGATCTCTAACAAAGATATGCATGCACAAGATTGGGGGTTGGAGGGTGCTGGGAAGGTTGTATTTGAAAAACAGTGTGGGCTTTTTAAAAAATACGTTTGTGGTCAACTATGCAGAGAATAACAACCGGCAGTTTATTTTTTATAATACCAAATACACAGGTAAGTATGTGCAGTACACACTAAAAGTACCTATAGATTAACGCTTTTTGAAAGAACATTCCATTTCTTTTTAACACGCTAAAACACTTCAAAAGGATTGGCATTAGATTTTTGATGACACTGACACTTGTTATTGTGGAACATGGATGTTCTTACTTGATGACAAAAAAGGGAGTAAAGCATTTAAAGGCTAAACAAAACAAATGACTCCTTTGTCATACCTGAATTTCACCAGGACGCTACTAACAAATTCAAAAACATGTTTCTGAGAAGATTGTCCTTAAAAAAAATTTCATATATAGATTTAGAAAAACCCAAGAGTTCTTACTGTGTGAGATACATGATGAATAACTGCATCATATCTCAAGTCCTTTGCATCAGGAAACGGATGTTGAAGATAACACACAGCATCCGTATTCAGTTAATAAAAGGGACAGAAGTGACTGCAACACAAGGTTGCGTGTTCACTTTCCCACAAAATGAATACTACCTACATGTAGGTGAAAATCTCCTCAGAAGTGCACTGAATTTCAGCTGGCAGATGACTAAGCACTGATCAAAGAACCTTCCCCTCTGCACGCTTGCTGGCTGTATGAAATATACCAAGAAATACAACACCAAACCTATAACATCTGAATAAAAGGTTTAATGGTGAGAGAAAGTAAAGGCCACATACCAATCCCTTCTGCATCTAACATAGACGGAAGATATGAAAACTGACATAAAAAAGGAACAAGGATAAAACATTAACCGTCACATTTTAAATAAAACAAAACCTCTGAATTTTACAAAATGATTTCTGGACAAAAAAATACCATAGTATGTTTGCTTTTGGAATTGAAAGGCAACTTGCCTCTCAGTAGGGCTTTTAAATAAACTGTATTTTTCTAACAAGAGGCACAGATGACTAGGACAGACATGACTATACATACTAGAGTTCATCAAAACCCAGTGGGGGGGACATCTGGCATATGCAAAAAAATCCTTAGATGGGTCCTGTATTCAAAAAAAGTTCTTCTTCCACAGCAAACATTGTTGACATGCTGACCAAAAACTGTAAAAATGGGGTTAAGACTTTGACTTCAGGTAAACATTAGATAAAAGGTTTAACAAATTTTAATCTCAATGAATAATTAAAAGGTGTTCTAATATCCAGGTAAAGTAACTACTGAAGAAATTAACTCAAATACTGATATTCCTGGTTGCAACATTATCCAGGTTTCACCTTTATCTGTGAACTCTGTGCTGCTCTTAACAGAGTTAAGGAGGTACAATCAGAAGGACCTTCTACGCATAGTTACTTACAGACTTAGTTACAACTTAATTTGCCTCTTACTAGAATTAAGGGCTGGTTCAGATTTTTTTGCTGTAAAGCAACTTTGCAGCTCCTGGTCTTGTAAGGTCTTCTCTGAATAAATTTTTTTATTTTTAATGTTATTTTGGAAGCCCTTGCATCCCTGCTAGACACAATAACAATGGACTGATTTTATGCTGCATGTAGAGCAATAGTCCCATACTACTCCTAGCCACAATCTTCCTGCCTCGACCTGCAGAGGCTGCGGTTACTGAGGCCCCGGCCACGCGGCCACTGCGTTCAGCTGAGTGTTCAGTGGTATTGCTAGTCCTTTCAGAGTCACTGCCTGCTGAAGTGAAGTCACTCCCTAAATTGTGCAAGGTTCTTTGTTCTTAAGACACAAGTTAGCATTTAACTGTGTCAACGTTGGTATTTTTAACACTCCTTCTAAACAGACACTATTAATACATTAAGAAATGTTGGTGGGATCCCACCAGGAACTTTCATGAATATTTTCCTTTTAAGATAACATTTTAAAATGGATTAAAATCTGGATTATCTATTTATTTTGTATAATAATTTACACATGAGAAACAGCCAGAATCAGCAGTAGGAAAGTTCACAATTCTGGAATTTCAACTTCTATACAGTTAGGAACCAGAAGGGGGTGGGGGGGAGCGGAATATATCTTTTTTTTCTGGCTTTAATTACAACAAGTAAGTCAGTCTATATCACCAGTATTGGTGAACACATCCCTCAAACATTAGTCATCCTTCAAAGTAAGATGACAGCCTTAAAACAAATTTTATAATTAAGTTTCTGAAATAAATATACAAGTATTTCAACAGTATTAAAGTGCAAGCCTTTTCCTATAAGACAGGCAATAGTAATTTCTGTCTGTGTAAAGGACAGTTCATAGTGTACTTCCCTGTAATACTGTTCAGCTGCACTTAATGAATTTTAACTTATCTGACAAACTGTATCAGTTTATACTCATATCTACAAACTGCATCTGCTGTATCAGTTTATACTATTGACCATACAGTTTTCAAAAGAAGCAAATCCAATGAATAAAGAGCTAACCGCAATGTTCTTCTCCACTTGAAAGCTGAGCAGCAGCAAAAATACTGCTTTTATCAGTTTTGTTAGTATTAGGTATGTAGCTACACAGATTTTTCCATTTTAGCTACAGAAGTACCAGCTTTGTTTTCATCCCTCTCCATCTCTTTCAGGAATGTTTTTCTTCCCCTAGACAAACGCACATTCTTGAGGCACATGTACCTTCAGTACAAGTGAAGATAAGGCTGAAAACAGAAAGTGGATTCCCCAGCAAGTTAATGCTGCTCCAACCATGGTTGAAAATTTCCTTTTACTACTTGGTTAGCCTTCATTGTACTTAATCAGAGCTCAGCTGGACATTGCTGTATTTGGCAAAACACTTTTCTGTCTGTCACAGGCAGAATAACACTGATTCCTGTAATCAGATAGAAACCATTTCTGAAATACTGACTACGATATCAAACCTTGGTGCTTAAGTTACATAAAGCAGTTATGTCCTGTGAGGACAGTAAGCTTATTGGGTATCAAGTGATTTTAAAAGGATGACTCAATGTTGGCACAGCTCCCCAGCTCATGTACAGAATTTCCTTTTCCTCCCCTCCCTTGAGGCAGGAAGTCTCCTAGATGCATTTTTACTTTCCCAACTTGTTGTGAATGTAGGATGAATTTTCAGTATTACCCGAAGAAATAAAACCCATACGAGCTATGCTTTTTGAAGTAAAAAAAGAGCCAACAAACTGAAAGCCAATTACTTTTGCCTTTTGCATTAGGGCTTATGGAAATCTTCAAGTTAAAAACAGGAGTTAAAAGTGTGAGGAGTGCACCAGTCTAAGTATTTTTAAAAATCTCAAACACGTTCTGTATACATTCATGCATTCTATACTCATTATACTCCTGCCTTTAAATTCAAAGCTGCCTTAAAAAAAAAAAATTGATGTCCAACAAGCATTTCACAATCTCCCACCACTTCAGCAAGCCATATTAGTGAGCTAAACCATGGAATAAAAAACATTCCTTATATTTGTGACTAATATTCGAGTCACTTAATAGAACTAATGATTACTTAAATGCTTGTACACAAACAGTTGTTCTAAAAAGCTGATTAAAAATGTTGCTTTTGAAGTAGCAATTATTCTAATACAACAAAAAGCAAAGCACCGCCATGCATAAAATTGTCAAGCTGACTTAAGGATATTCTGTATCTGTTGTCTGTTTTACACTAGTACCCAAAAAAGCAAGGATAGAGCAGAAATAAGTTCTAATTAACCTGGACATCTGAAGTCAGCAATACAGGTTTTCACAATTTATGTCTTTGCTTCTCTTTAAAAGATGGAAAATCTTACACTTTCAACTGACATCAAACTACTCTTTGCAGATGACATCTATTGTTTTACCTGACAGAAAAGAAGATTTCCTAAAAGCAAACTCTGTTTGCCAATGTTTAGTTTCAGGGTTTTGTTTTGGTTTTTTTTTTGTTTTGGGTTTTTTTTGTTTGTTTTAAAATTCTTAAATTGTTAAGTCTCTACGAAAAAAAATAACATATAGAGAAAATAAAGAAAAATCACTGTATTTATGTATTCCTTCCTTACTCTCTGTATGTTTTACTCTTCTACTCCTGGCTTTCTTCTACAACAGTTCTGAGATCTAGAAGGATGTCTATGTGCACATGTATTCCAGGTAGCCAACTCACTCACAAGGTGAAGACTGCAGACCTGGTTACTGAGACCGAACTCCTCCCATTCTTTTGGCCTTATGAATGAAGAAAAACAGGAGTTTGAAAAATGAGTCCTGTCCCAGAGCAACAAGTCAAAGGATAGACAAGGCCCTTTGGGTAAGCATGACTGGCCAGGCTGGAAGGGTATTTCTGAAAATGCTTTCCCTCCTTCCTCTGAATGAAAATACAAAGGCCAGGACAGAAGTAGGGCTCCTTCCTTCCCAAAGGAACTGTGAGCAGTAGGTTGTTTAGCAGGTAAGCTGAGGAATTCCTCTAAACGTTTTAAAAGCTCAATGTTGGTCACCAGAAGCAGTTTTGCAATGCAATTCTCTGTTAATCAAACACTGAAATTATCTCATGAACTAGACTGTGCATGTCAGCAGTGGAAAAAAATACTCATTGGGTGGAACTTTCATTTCCCAGTAACTTTGATATAAAGTTTTGTTCCTACTTTAAAAAAAAGAAATCCACAAGCATATTCAGCATTAATCTATGAAAGCTATGATTCCTGTTTTATTGAGATAATATCCTAAAATCATCAGAATGTTAAAGACAATATAATCAAGCTGCCATAAGTAGATAAAAGAATGTCTTTTTTTTTTTTTAATCAGAGACTTCTAAGAAATACCTTTCATGTTACCTATGGAAAAGAACTATAATTCAACACTATGAGTTGATAAATGTTGATTTTACAAGGTTTACATTAAAAAGCCTGTATATAATGCAGCCTATGTTCTATTGTTTTACATGCATGTCTTGTTTTAATATTTCAGTTTTGGCAAGCAAATTCAATTTCATTTTCTAACACATATTGCAAAGTTTAAACCAGTACATAGTCTAGGAGGTGTTAAATTACTATCCCTTTTATTTACAAATTAGTAGACCAGCGTCACTTAACATCTTAAGGCAGTACACAGGAAAGTTTGAGGTTTGTTTGGTTGTTTCTTTTTTTTTTTTCTCCCCTCACTGAAAAGTACTTGCAGACTCAGAGGAGGAGAAACCTGAAAAGTGATTTGCGTTTCAACAATAAAGTGCTCTATCACATTGTATGCTTATGTGTATTGTTGAATAGTTCAGAAAAAGTGCTCAGGATAATACAGTTCCCCACTAGAGATTTTTCTCAACTTAAAAAACCCTTTTATGTTTAAATATATGCTCAACAACAAGACAAATTATACAAATTAAATGTCTGCTATGAATAAATTATCATTTAGAAGTTGAAATAACTGTAACATTAACTGTAATGTGTCATTATTCTTAATACTGTTTTCAGAAGCAAATTTATTAACAAGCCTGAGTTATTTTAACTGTCACTCTACACAACCATATTTTACAGTTTTAAATGCTACATGAAAATGTAAATATTAAAATAACCACTACATATTAATTTAAAAAATACATTTTTAATAAAACTAGACTCAGTGAGAACACTTAACATACAGCTAAGCTCATACATTTCTGGAGAGAAAAAAATGTTGGACAGTATTTACATACAGGTAAAAATTTCCCAATAAAGCAAAATTATCAACAGGTACCATAGGAACTTCTACAAAATATGAGCACACCACAAACTTTTTTCTTTTTTAAAGAAAATAGGAAAGGCTGTGTATACAAACAGCACTGATCCCAAAGCAGTGAAAGACTGAAACTGCTTTGAAATTAGAAGTTTAATTAAAATAAAGTTTCCCCTTTTCCCCTTATTCTTTTAAATAAGAAACTAAGCTCACCCGAATAGAACGAACACGTAGAGCCAGAAACTTAAACATGACTAAGAAACCATGATGTTTAGATTTTCTAACTGAGCGATCATACGTCTAGCAAGGAAGACCAACCCTGGCGTTTTTGCTGTGACCAGCTGTTCCGGCAATTAGAAAATTTCCTGTCAGGCAAGTCAGACACAGTTGGGGGGTGGGGAGAGAGAAGAGGGGGTGTGGGGGTGTGTAAAAAAACCCCACCCCAAACATCACCTACCCACCCACCCCACCACCCCCAAAAAAACAAACCACCGCTGATTTTTTTATTTCTCCCCCACCCGCCCAGTAAAGAAAAATGGGCAGCAGTGGTACTCATGTTGCCGATGCTGTAGAGATCAGCACAGGAAACTTAAACCGATTGCCTGATAGCAACATGCTGTTGCAGATGTTATTTATTCCTGGTTCCCAGAAAAGAATGAAAAGACCAACATCTATTTCAGAAATCATGCTACTATGCAACATTTCACTAGTTAAGCAGAATAGCAACTGTTTTGAAGTCCTACATGTGGTAATTGTATTTTTATGAATTTTAACTTGATTTTACAAAATATTTTAAGATATCGTATCACTGCTTTTTAGACTTCAATGCAGAGAATACAGTTTGCTTATGCTTAATGACTACTTTTATTTACTAGAGTTGTTAGAGGGCCAAACGAACCTTGCGCATATCCCTTTGAAATCCTGCACATAGAAAATGCTACACAGATGTTATAGAGGTTAGGCCAAGGCAGACTGCAGAAATTATTTGAATTGGATCGCCCAGATTGGATGTCTAACTTACGCACCAATATTATATTCCTTTGTAGAGAGTGAAAAAATGTCTTAAATTAAAAATACCTAAGCTTTCTTTCAATGTTTAAAAAAACTTCAAGTATTTCTAAGAAATAGAATTCAGTTTAACTACTTTGAACAGCTAAAGATCAAGTTTTTAATTTGATCTCTCTCTAGATTTAGTATGGAAATTATTGTTCTGAATATTGACAGTATCTTTAGCTTTACTGGTATTTATTAAAAATACTGAATTACACAGTACATGCTCCATTCGAATATCAAGCAAGACTGCTTTTCTTCCAGCAAGAAATAAAGGCAAGTAACAACATTTAGTCAAAGGCATATACAAGCAGTCGGCAATAAACAGATGCAGGTGATTCCATTCAGTGACTCTGTACCAAAGGAAACATATAGCAAAATACTGTACTTCTTCCAGCACAAGACATTAAAACAAGCGAACCCTCCAAACTACTTCTCTTGATTGGGTTCTAACAAATACCTGGATTACTGCCTTTTTTTTTTTTCTTTTTTTAAAGATTTTAATTCCTCTTCAGAAGACAAAGCCAGTAATTTGTTTATTTAAAGTGACAGATACATGTTACTTCTACCTCTATACCACATCCTGGCTATCTACAGTATCAATTTCTAACTTTGCCTTTAAAACCTGGATTATGTGTCTTCCCAGCATAAGCAAAGACCCTCTTGCCCAAATGCAGAGATAAAATACAGAGCCCTCATTCCTGGCTTTACCAGGACCCCACAAGCAAAAATGTGTCTGTCTTGTGTTCTCTTATCGTCCTTCTAGGTCTTCATTCACGTCACATCCACAGGGATGGATCTTTTAAGTTTCATGTACTGAATATATAAAATTATTATTATTCTAGATTACACAGGCATTCAGTAACGACTACTACACCTTGAGTCCTCAACTAGAATGCACTTTTTACAGTCCAGTGTGTTATAGCCTTTTTTGAAGAAACAGCCTCTACTACAACAGCAGTACAGGGCACGAAAAATGAGTCAATATTTGTTTTGGGATAAACAAAGCTTCTTGAACACAAGGAGGTTACTGCAACACAAGGATTTCAAGTATTTCATAAATGGTACAAAAATTACTTGAAGCTTTCCTCTCTTAAATTGTTTTAAACTTCCAGCTACTCCCTCCTGAAAACAGAAATATCTCAAGGATAGCAGTTTAACAGCAATACAGTTGTTTACACTTCGAAGACCTAAAAAAAAAAAAGAAAGAAAGAAATGGGAAACCATTCAAGCTCTCTGCCTTACCTTGTCAAGAACATGTATGAATGCACTAAAAGCAGAGTGATCAGGACTCTCTCCAAATCACTAAATTAAACTCTACAGCAGCAAGGAGAGCTAAAAGCAGAAATGGAGAATAAGTGGTAAGACCTACACTGACTATAACGGTCTTTAAAGCTGAAAAGATACAGTGGGTAAATAATCATTTTCTTCTCTTTTTCTTGTAATGGTATAAATGTATTCTGCTGCAGATAAGCTGTATCTGCAAACAGCAGTAAGGCATTTCAATTGCAGCATTTGTACAATTACTGACTACTGCTCTCCCGAACCTTTTATGTGACCTCCCAGAGAAGTACAAAGCACAGTGCTCAGGGGTCAGTGGGGTTACTTCACAATAATAGTTCTCCTGTAACTGGCATGGGTCTGTGGCAGGTGGAAGAAATTTTGTGTGTTCTGGGAGAATAAAGACTGCATGGTTCCCAACAAGCACTACCAGCCAGCCAGAAACATTAAGATATATGCTACATAATTCATTTTGAGAATCTCTGAGAAGAGAGCTTGCCCTTTTAAATATTCCTTCATACAAGAAGGAGACAGGTTAGAGGGCAGCAGTCCCCAACAGGGAAGTCTCTGATAACAATGGCAAATTGCTCCAGCAAATTGCTCCCTTTACCTTGAAGTCTTTGATAAGGATTTGTGTTATACACGTTTATCACGAAACACAACTACTCTCCAAAACAAAAGGAATTTGCTATGTCCATCAGCGACAGTTCTGTCAGTTGCAGAACTCCACTTGCACAACACATTTCATCCTCCAGTACAGAAATATAAAGTGAGTCATCTCCCATCTTTCCCTCCTTGTCTTTTAAATTGGATGGTCTGAATTTACAAAAATGAAGAGAAAATGCGATCAGACTTCTGTCCAGACATTCAAGGGAGTGGGGCTCACAGCCTCCCCAGAGAACAGAACTGAAAGATGCTGTACAGAACATGTGAGAATCCATAAGCTTTACTGAAGAAAATGTGCTCACCACAGCAGGATGCTCAGTTTTACACATAACCAGAAAAAGTTGAAGCATTTCATCTAAGTGGAGTCCATTAGGAAGACTGGCAATCTTCCTACACTGTCAGCTGAGAAGTGTAATAATGCAAGTTAAGTATTTATGCTGTTAGACAAGCAAAGCTCTGTAGTATGGATCGCCTCCAATTATGTGGAAAAAACAAAGATGGTCTACACATAAGGAATGAAGAGCCCTCATTTGATGAAGGTCAACAGTTGAGGAACAGAGAGCTATTTTTTGGAGTTTTCAGAAGCTGAATAATATACTTCTCCTCATAATAAGTATGTTTGTATAGCCAAAGCAGCAATATTCTATTAAACAGGGGGTGTGGCAGCTTCCATCTGCTAGTTTACAGGCTTTTCAGGGCTACCATCTGTTTTCTCTTCGTGTAACAAGTAAGCAGCTTGACTGTTGCTTACACTCTCAAATTACTCAATTTTCTGACCAAGATCTAGAAAGTATGCTGCACCTAAGACACTAAGTGAGAAATAAGCCACTCAGAAAATCCACCTGAAGACAGCAATGAAAGAGTTTTGCTGGAACCTTTCCTCAACACCTGATGATGACTTAGGGGAAAAAGTATTCCAGGATTCTTATATGAGTTTGATAACTAACAGTTAACATCTCAGACTGAAAGCTTTGCACTCTCTGCAAGGATGCTGTAACTTCTTACAGGAGGACCACTGAGTCTGTTCTTACACAGCTGAGAAGTACACACTTCACTGTAAGACTCTACCAAAGTTCACCCAAGTTGAAGTCAGCACAGTGCTTTGGAAGATAATGAACTTCCAATTTCATTACATCAGAGGGGGGGGAAAAAAAAAAGTATTCTGCCTTTTACAAAGGAAAATCTGGGCATGGAAAATGATTCAAGTTTTACAGACATAAATGGTTGGCTTGGGAAACTTGTTTGTTCAAGAATCAAGTTATTTGATTGTAAAATAGAATTAAATACACGTGCATATTTATTTAAATATATTTAGTAAAATACATAAGAAGGAATGTAAGAATTATGGACCACCTTGAAGCCCGAGCTTAGAATTTGTAACCCAAATAATTTCCTTTCACTGCATGACACAGTAGAAACTGTTTTGTTATATGGCCAGGTTTTCCTCCAACAGAAACTACAACTCACTTCATAACAAGGAACATGGTGTTAACACTGAATTACATAATATTATGGTTTCAAGCAATTGCATTGTTATGGCTGTAAAGAAAGTGTCCTCAGTTTGATTTCCATATGAACAGGCAATAATCACACATTCGAGAATGTGTAAGCAACACGAAACAACTAGACTGCATACCTCACCTCTCAGTAAAACTAAAAAAATATTACCCTGTTACTGTTTTACTACTGATAAGCTATTCAAGTAACTGCTTCAGCTAAAATGAAGTATCAGTCTGTAAAAAAAAAAAAAGAAAAATCCCAAACTTAGTAGTCTATGAATACTTGTGAACCCAAATATTTTTGTAATATTTAAGAAATTCTAGCTATGTCTTACAGACCTCTACCACAGAGGTCTACAGGCTCTACCTGTAGCAAGAATTTACATCAAAATACTTACAAAAATACACACACAGAAAATTGAAATATAAAGGTTATGCCAGCAAAAGGAAAAACAAACATATCAAAACGGTCATTGGAAATATGTTCATGGTCATGTTAATACACATGATTTTTCTTGTAATCAGAAATAGTTACTAAGCACCTGAAAAGCAATATCCAACAGAAGTTTGGAGCAGTCCTGAAACATTTTTTGCATTTTGGCAGGTGTAAGCAAAAGTTTCTAAAACTAAGAGTTCTCACTAGTACAATGTGGTAACATTAAAAATTGAGGTAAGTTGTTGTGCTGGTTCTGGCTGGGGTAGTTAATTTTTTTTCCACAGGAGCTAGTATGGGGCTGTGTTTTGTATTTGTGCTGAAAACAGCATTGATAAGTCAGGGATGTTTTTGTTACTGCCAAGCAGTGCTTGCCCAGAGCCAAGGCCTTTTCTGCTCCTCACCCCACCCCAGCAGCGAGTGGGCTGGGGGTGCACAAGGAGCTGGGAGGGGACACAGCCGGGACAGCTGACCCCAACTGACCAAAGGGATATCCCACACCATATGGCATCATGCTCAGCATATGAAGCTGGGGAAGAAGGAAGGAAGCGGGTGGATCTTTGGCATGATGGCATTTTGTCTTCCCAAGTCACTGTTACGCATGATGGAGTCCTGCTTCCGTGGAGATGGCTGAGCACCTGCCTGCCCATGGGAAGTGGTGAATTAATTTCTTGTTTTGCTTTGCCCGTGTGCACAGCTTCTGCTTTACCTATTAAACTGTCTTAACCTCAGCCCACGGGTTTTCTCACTTTTACTCTTCCAATTCTCTCCCCTGCCCCACTGGGCAGGGAGTGAGCAAGTGGCTGTGTGGGGCTTAGTTACCAGCTGGGGTTAAACCACAACAATTGTACAGTATACATGCATATACCATATAGAATCTCAATGTTATTACTACATGTAATTGATCAAGTTCAGTACTTCAACAAAGAAACTGTATTGCCCATGCGCTTCAAATTATTTTTCTGATGTATCTTAAAGCCTTCTCTAAGATCATGTTTTCCCTTATATACTCTTCTATTTAAATACTGATTGGCAAGACAAAGAAAATAATTTTCTTCTCTACCATGTGCAAAGAAGTTGTTTTATTTAAATTCTGTTTGAAAAAAATGAAAAAGACATTTTTAACTACTGACTTTTCTTTGCAAGCATTTCTTATAGTACCATTTGGTTACCCATTGACCAGTCTTAGTTATCTTAGCTGTGTTTTTAGTAAGAGGACGACAGCTACTGAGATTTAGTTTTTCATCATCCAGATCAGTGTATTTTAATATACTGCTTTATGCATTAGTTCTATGTAATTCTATGTAGGCTTTAATTCTGCTTATTTAAAAGTAGTTTTGTTTAAAGTTTTACCAAAGCATACAAGAAGTGTAATAACATTACCCAACCATCTCCACTGGAGAGAGGATTTACTGTTTCATCCTGAATAGGTTCTATGCCTGCCTGTACTGAAAAAAAGTAATCTTCATTCCTTGCAGGTTACTGAAAATAAACATATATTAGTTTTCCTGCAACTTAAAGTATTACTGAAAAAAACTTTTCACAAATGCTTGGAATCTAATTTTTATGTTTAATAATTATGCTTAAGCTATTAGAGTGCAATGGTAATACACCAGTTGTAGTAAGTGTTTTAACAGCTAAATTGAATCCACATAACAGAATGGAAAAAAGAACACAACACACAAGATACACTCTTCACATATATACAGAATTGGGAGGCCACTTGCTGGACCAGCTGTAGTTTCTGGTTAGCTTTAGCTAGTAGGAAAGCATGCATCATGATTGTAAGAGCTCAAAAAAATTAATTTGCTCAGTATCCACAGACACAGAAATTCAGAAAGCAATGACGGACAGCAAAAGTGTGAGAAAGGTAGCAAATAAAAGGCTTTAAATAGCTTCCCCTCTTTCAGTAACGTTCACTTAATCTTTCACATTATGTCAAGCTTCAGCCAGCTGCTTACTTGTTCTTATATTTATTTCCTGCTGGACCCAGATAATTTATGAGATACATCAGATAAAAAAAAGTTGACAGCAAGCTATAAAGCCAGATATAACCAGTATATTCACTGTAATAAAACTAGAATACTGAATGATTCCTCTTTTAAGAGGAGCAAGACTTTGAACGATACAGCATCTCGGACTCCTCCAAAACGGGTATGTACCATTATAGCTCCTGCTTTTCTTAAAGCAAACTACTGAATTTAAATCAAAGCTATGCAGCTAGGACTCTCCTGTCAACTAACTTTACTTTTGCCCAAAAGAACAGGGATGTAACAAAATGAAGTCTATCTTTTGATACACAGAATACTAGAGAGACTTCCTATGTAGATAAAACTGTGTTAGGCATCAATATTTATTTTAAATTTCTTATCTGATTTGCATTATCAGCATGTTATCCAAACACTTAACATAGCAAAACGATGCAGTATTTCAAGCTTTCACCTTCCATCTCCACAGAACTATGGCAACTCTCTCTGTATACTGAACTTTCATATCTTACACTCCTATGAAAATATTTTGCCTTCTTACCTGATGTATTGGTATGTGCTAGGCCTGTTCACTCTACTGTCCTCAGTTACAGCTGACATTTCCTAAATTGTCAATGACCACATAACTGCTCTAATTCCATTTCAGTACAAAGTTAAACAAACAAACTTAAACAAGTTTCAGTGGTAATTTAAAACTAGTCTTTATCTTGCACCAAAACAGATATGAAGCACTGAACATCCCAGCTGAAGTAGTATTTTATTAGCTGACAGACAGCAAGGGCTAGCTTCCAGCTATAACTGACTGAGCATCTGTAGTAGTTTTTTGGTGTAAAAAAACTCTAGATTATTTTACATCACTATTGGCAATCTTTTCCTCACTGCAAGCTAGAAACAAATGCAAAATGCATTCCTAAAATACTGGTCTGATGCATTAAAAAGCTAAAACTCTTAACCAAGTAGCTCAGGCATGACAAAGTATTAGAGAAATATTTTAATTGCTGGACTGCCATATCAGGCCCAGTTGGCATGGGTTTATGAAAGGTAGGCCCTGCTTGACTAACCTCCTTCTGTGACCAGGTGACCTGTTTAGCAGATGAGGGAAAGGCGGTGCATGTTATTTACCTAGACTTTAGTAAAGCCATTTTCCCAATGTTTCCCATTGCATTCTTCTATAGAAACTGGCTGCTAAAGGCTTGGATAGGCATTCTCTTTGCTGGGTGAAAAAACTGGCTGGATGGCCCAGCCCAAATGGTGGCGGTGAACAGAGTTAAATCCAGTTGGTGGCCGGTCACAAGTGGTGTTCCCCAGGGCTCAGTACTGGGGCCAGCTCTGTTTAATACCTTTATCAACAATCTGGATAAGGGGATCAAGTGCACCCTCAGCAAGTTTGCAGATGACACCAAGCTGGGCAGGAGTGTTGATCTGCTTGAGGGTAGGAAGGCTCTGCAGAGGGATCTGGACAGGCTGGATCAATGAGTCAAGGTCAATTGTACAAGTTCAGCAAGGCCAAGTGCTGGGTCCTGCACTTGGGTCACAACAACCCCATGCAACGCTACAGGCTTGGGGAAGAGTGGCTGGAGAGCTGCCTGGAGGAAAAGGACCTGGGGGAGTTGGTCGACAGCCAGCTGAACAGGAGCCAACAGTGTGCCCAGGTGGCCAAGGCGTCCAACAGCATCCTGGCTTGTATCAGGAATAGTGTGGCCAGCAGGAGCAGGGAAGTGATCGTGCCCCTGTACTCAGCACTGGTGAGGCCACACCTCAAATACTGTGTGCAGTTTTGGGCCCCTCACTGCAAGAAGGACATTGAGTTGCTGGAGCGTGTCCAGAGAAGGGCAGCGAAGCTGGTGAAGGGTCTATAGAACAAGTCTTATGAGGAGCGGCTGAGGGAACTGGGGTTGTTTATCCTGGAGAAGAGGAGGCTGAGGGGAGACCCTATTGCTCCCTACAACTGCCTGAAAGGAGGCTACAGTGAAGTGGGGGTCAGTCTCTTCTCCTGATAGGACCAGAGGAAATGGCCTCAAGTTGCGCTAGGGGAGGTTTAGACTTGATATTAGGAAAAATTTCTTCACTAAAAGTGTTGTCAAGCACTGGAACAGGCTGCCCAGAGAGGTGGTAAAGTCACCATCCTTGGAGGTATTTAAAAGATGTGTAGATGTGGCACTTAGGGACATGGTTTAGAGGTGGAGTTGGCAGTGTTAGGTTAACGGTTGGACTTGATCTTAAAGGTCTTTTCCAGAGTAAACATTTCTATGATATTGTGTTAAAACAGGTTGCTTCCCTGAAAAGCAGCAGTTTGGAAATGTCTGAAAAAAGTACAGGAAACCACTTGTAAGTAATCCTGCAGTTATCAAATCTTGAAAGACAAATTTTATAGTTGTGGTGGGTTAACCTTGACGGGCTGCCAGAGACCCACCCAGCCACCCTCTCACTGCCCCTCCTCGTTGACAGGCTCTGCTTTGACCAGTGACGGGTCTGTTTTGGCCCAGCAAGCACTGGCTCTGTCCTGCGCATTGGAGCAGCCTCTGACCTGTTCTCACAGAAGCCACGCCCCTTGCTACCAAGACCTTTTCATGTAAACCCAATACAATAGATAAAGAATATAATTTTAGCAGATAAACAAAACAAAAAAGCTCATAGGAAGAAGGTGAAGTTACAGACTCAAAACAGGGAAATCATCATCAAGAGATAGCACTAGTCAGAATAAATTAACAAACCAAACAAAACTGAACACTTTCCCAAAAACAAATGTTCTAGTTCAAACAAGAAGTCAAGTAAGCAATTATATCCATGCTACATAGACAGAAACAGCCTTGACCATCTAATCACAAACTGAAGTCTGCACAGTATGCAATACCAGCATATGAACCCTGAACGGCAACAAAATGTGGAGTTCCAGAAATTGTGTTTTATTGGTAAGGCCATTTATCACCAGGCTTAACAGTCAGCTATTAACACTCTTTAACAGAAAACTACAGGTAAACACTGGAGTTGCCTTCCTGTCTGAGAAAAAGTCAGAAGCATCACAATAAGAAACCTGAACTCATTGATATCTTCACATTATGAAATTTTGTAAACTGCTAGTTTGACATGAAGATAAGGAACTTAAACTATCAATGAACCTTCCTGACTGTGATCTTCTCTTTAGCAGCAACCTTTATTTTCAAGAAGCCTGGGTCAAGAATTCCTTTGATTAACACCTCTCAGTTACAAGAGCAATGGGAACTGCAGTTTCACCCTTGATCTTCCCCTGAAAGACTACTGAAAGCAGAAATGAATATGAGGTATGGGCTTTCAGAATTTACAGATAGGTCAAAAAAAAAAAAAGTTATTGGGAAGGAAGAAAAAAAGGGATAGATACCTGGGGGTTTTTGTGTTCATTTGCTCATTCAAGCTCAGAGTGACCACTCTACGCCTACGTGTGCTTCACAATGCATTAGTTCAGAGCTCTCTAATGCTTACTGTCCAGATCTGATTTACAGCAAACACTCAAGATCTACTCTCATAGTTCATCCTCTGCCTTTGGCTGTTCCATCACTATGGAAATTTCACTAAGCATGTTCCAGCATTTATCATCTTATCTGAGGCAGGGAAGGGGTCTTAAGTCACCATCTAAATTGATACCTACAGCTATCATCTTTGAGCATTTCCATGCAAATATTTCCGGAGCCCTTAACTTTGTCAGCTCAGAACCAATTAACAGAAGTTCTCTTCCACTCCAACTTAGCCAAATTAGCAACACAAGGGGAAAGTTGGAATCCGCGTAACAGAGAGAAGACTTAGGAAACCCCTGGGCCTCAATGGACTAGCTTTGCTATTCTTGAATGCACTCCAATGTGACACTTCTAAACTTCTCAACTGGAAGCCCAGAAAGATGACCTAAAACTTAGTATCTTGGTTTCTTGTTTCTATGGAGGAAGGGGAAAGAAACAATCTTCTAGGCTAATGAAGATTTATTATGCAAATAACCTAGTTTTACACAGGTCAATAAGGAAAATATTATATGACTAACACTCACAACAACAGAGCACAGATAAACACTGCCAAGAAATCTTACATCACTATGGAAAAACAAAGGTGATAGCTGCTGTTACACTGTTGCATATCAAACTATAAAGGGAAAAGCTATGGTGTAGACCGGCACTCTGAGCAAATCATATTTCATACAGTAAGTCCACATGCGTCTGCAATGGAATCTTCTTGCATTTAACTGTGAGAGAATCCTTTGCTGTAACACAACCACAACGGAAACCTTAACTATTAATAAAACATACTCTGGAACTCATAGATGTAAAATATTTTCACCTATGCACTCATGTGACCAACAGAAACCAATGGAAGTGCTTTGCTTGCTGGCACTAGGAAAAGTGGACAGTAAAAAAGAACTACATGTTTTTAAGGTTTGCTAAGATAGGAAGAGGAGCTCAATCTCCCTTCCTATTCAGGAATGCTCTAACTAGCCACATCATACTATCAAACCTTCTCACTTCCCAATCCAAGTACAATTTCTACCATACTCAGCTTTGTGCTTTCCACAGGAAAACCTACTTCATATTAAAAATACTAGGGATACAGAAATACTAGGGAAAGCATAAAAACTCATCAGAACAAACAATAGGATACCAAACCAGACAAGAGAGCCAGTGAGAAAGAACCTCTCTCAAAAAATATCAGGATCCTAGATTGCAATTCATGTCGAACAACCTAAACAACAAAACATTAGTGGCAAACTGCCTGTAAATTAAATTATGTCACAGTGCTACAATATTGTACTATGTTTATTACAACCATCTTTTACTCACAGTTTGCAGGTTGATATCATCTTCTCCCATAGGTTCATCCACAATTTGCTGTCCATTCTGTAAAACAGACACAGCAAGTTACTAGAAATGCTGAATCCAAGTACAGAAGTAAATATATTGCAGATGTGCTTTTATGACATGCTACTTTAAAGGATCAAGTGTGCTCTTCTCCATATTCTATTAAAAAAATTCACTGAATGTAAACACAGAAGGTTGCGTATTGCTGGCATATACCACCACTCTCTTTGATCCTGGAGTATTATCAAACTGGATGAAGTCACAGTAAGAAATATATATAACAATCTGGCATTTGAAGCCTTACTACTACACAGCTAGACATTATTTCCACTACAACTTCTGCATAAGAGTTAAACCTGATGAAGGCTGAACAGCAAAAAGCCACAACAAAGAACAGATAAACAGGTCCGTTTTAAGAGCAAGACTTTATATAGCAACAATCAGTCCTTACCCTACTACGACTACTTCAAGAACATGTATAACTACAGTATAGCCTTATAAAAAACTAAGAATGCAATGCTGACTTTATTAGACAGCATTTACTACTTTCTGTACTTTTCTAAGGATCATTCTAAAAAGCCATGCAGGAATAGGCTTCTGAATTAGAAATTTCGCTATACATATTTTAAAAAAAGGTGAAATACCTTCTTGGTCGTCAAATGCTGTCTTTTTCTTGTCAGCAATACTATAGTTGGAAACTCTCTAAGAGACATTTTTCCCAGAAAGACTTAGAATGACCTTGCTTACACAACAAGCATGAGTATTCGCAATTTGTAAAGAGAAATATTTATTTCCTAAGTTATGGTATCAGGTATCATCTGGGGCATTCATTCTTAGTTTGCTCCTGAAGTTTAACAGCATTTCAATACAATTTCAGAAACAAATAAAAACTATTGAAAATGGTTACATTTTCCATTACCACTGGAGGCAGAAGTTAAGCTTGTTTGTGCATTGTTTCCCTAGAAAACACAAGGCCTAATTAATCTATTTTTTTCAGAACTTAAAGTTACATGCATGTATGGATACTTATTTTCTAGATGTTGGAAAGGTAATAAAAGCTGCTCAGAGATTCAGAGGTTTTAGCTTCATTCTACACCTTCCTTCCCACAGTTCAATTTTTCAGCATACTTCTTGTGTGGAACCTTCCTAACATTTTTCTGTAACAACTTCTGATTAATATGGTCTTCCAGCTTGTACATGACTGGAGGAGAATTTTTTATATGAAGTGACAGATTAAATCCTAACAACTTATGAATTCTAATTTTCAAATATTGCAAGTACATTGGATGTTCAGTCTTAGATGATTATCAGCTCTCTACCAAGTTTTCTCCTAAGCATTTTTTTTTTCTAAAAGACGCAGCTGGATAAAGCTAAAGTATGAGTGTTATGGATTGCCCAAATACAACACAGGCTTTTTTTTTTTTTGTTAGGGGAATGGAAAGAAGGTTTGGCTTCTGACTGTGTCTCCAGTGCAGAGTTCGGGCACATGGTAACACTGCCAATTTCTCACCTCAGCTGGCTTCAGGAAGATACTAGAGACTTCGAGTACGACTAGTCTACTCTAGAAGTCATCTTTCCACAAGGGAGGACCAGTAAGAAATTAGCTTCGCATGTCATAGGTTATTGTAGAGGTGAATGTAATCCTTATAAGCTGTCTCAGTTATGGGCAGTCAGCATTACACTTTCTAGTTGTGCAGCTAAGGGTAATTTGATAAAACGATGCTCCAAAAAGCCTAAATTCCCCTCACTGTAGCATCTTTTACTTATAGTGTACAAGCAGTGAATATTGCACTATCCTTCCTTAAGATACATAAAAAGTTGAAATTATCAAATAGAAGACCATAAAAATACCAGCTTAGCTAAGTAACAGAAACGAGTGTTTTTGATAAAGCCTGTTTACAAGGAAACATACTATGTATACATATATTGTTACCATCAAGGCCACAAGTCACAATACTTTCCCTTTTTTCAAATCTATGGCATATATTTACATTAAATTAAAAATTGTATTTTAGCTACACATCTCTATTTTCTGTTCATGCTACAAGATAGCTTCCAAAGTATCTCGTCAATAGGAAAAAATGAGAACGAAAAACAGTAGAACAAATAAGACAATTGACTTTAGCCGGAAAGGAGGAGTCTATAATGTCCTAACAACTAATGATGGCTAAACTCTGGGGCCTAAAATAGGGCCATTTGTGTATCAAAGCCATGTGCTCTAAACTGACTCCACATGCAGATTTCTAGAAATAGTGATTCCTGCTACAATAATCATTCCACTGAATAAGGTACATTAACTTCAGGTTAACATACACAGTAAGTTTTAAGATTTCATGCTTACTATTTTAAGGCAACTGAAACATAGCTGAAAGTGGAACACACCATCACAAATTTGAGACAACCCTGTCTTTGAAGACAAAAAGGCAAGATCAACCTCTCTTTTTAAAAAGGCTCTAATCTTCTACCTCACTGGCTTTTTCAGCATTTTATCAGCCTACCAGAAAAAAAACCACAGCAAACTTTTGCAACATGAATGAACTGTTTTGTACCATCTGGTTTTCCTGTTTAATCCTGCATTGCTTTCAGTTACTTTTCAGTTGAATCCAAGCAATGCATTCCACACACACTTATTGGAACTGGGAACAAACTCAAGAAACCAGCCTTTGCACCATGCGGTCATGTCTGACCCAGATCACTGGATTAGCAAGATCTTTTTAAATAGGTCTACCCAAGCAATGATTATGCTAAAGGAATCACTGGATGGTAGAACCAGTTTTTCTCAGAACAGTCTGAGCCATGTAAGGTAAAGAAGAATATGTATGTATGATTTATGGTTTGCTGGTATATGATACTATTAAATGGAAAGCAGCTGTGTATTCAGAAAGTCTACAAAGCATACTGCCTTCCTTATGAGTTAAAATGTTAAGCCAAAAGGTTCCTATTGGAAGTGGCAATATTGAAACCACTGTGGAGTGAGGAGGTCAGCAGTATACTTAAGAGGTGAGCAAATGAAATAGATGCCATTTTGCGGGGTGTAGACTTGGCTATAGTATTTAACTAGAGCCAAGGGCATGTCAATGACATAACAGATTGGGACTAGATATAACAGTCCGATGAATATAGAATAAGAGAAGGATGAATATATCTTTCACAAGTACAGATTGGTCTAATTCCAAAGACAGAGACTCTAGACTTTGCTTATTCTTCAGCTGCACTCCTCCTGTAGTGGGATGCTAAGCAAGAAGGGATCAAAGATCTGGTTATTTCCAGCACTCTGGCTCTCAAAGTAGAACACATTTCAGACGACGGCACAAGAGAACTAAAAGAAAAATAACAGAAAACGTTCACAGAAAGTTTCTACTTACATCTAAACACATCAGCAATCAGTTGACACCATGAAAGTAGGGTCTACTTCCCTGACAAAGGTAACATACAAAATGCTCTTCCAAACCACTCAGATTCCATTTCCTATTCTGTTTTCCAGTGGAAGCAGTCATGTTAAGTTAGCTACAAATTTCACTCCCAAAAGCTTTTAAACCTGTGGCCACATTTCACTACCTCAGTAGAAATGAATACTTGAACACAGTTGGGTTCCAGCAGTTTTCCTGAAGGCACACGGACAGGAACACAAAAGAGATCATACAGGCTCCTTAACTAGGCAGAAAGACATAGGGGAATCTGCATCAGGTGGCTGGTACATGAATGTCCCCTACATGAACTGACAAAACCTCTGACACAAAGGTCAATCAACTACAGAACAGGAAATCAACCATCAATATTTCTAGCAATCAAAAAATTACAGGATTAAACTCACTAAACTCTTCAGATACAATCAAGTACTTCATTTTCCTGGCAAAAAGACAGTTTAAAGAAGGCTTTCCCCCCACCCCTCACATTCAGATTGTTTCACTTCTTGACCAGTAAGACACGCTCATAAATAACTGCACTGGAAGTGACCAAGAGGTAGCAAAAGCAAGTAGTGTCAAATGTTAGGGTATTGGTATTAAAAAAAATACAAACGTACTAAATATTTTGTAAGAAAGGGGTACATCAAGAAATGTAGCCCACATGCCACCCACAATCAATTAACCACTTTTTATGAAGCAGAGTGCAGGATGTTCCCTACACACTACAACTATATATTGATCTACAGTTTTAATGTCACTTGTAAATTTTTATTTTGTTTGTTTTTAAATTCTGATTCCAACATTTACTGCAAGAGATCCAATTCACCTCAGAAGTCTGGCAAAATTGTACTACCTTGGGCACCTGCACAATAAACCTAATGTTATTCTAATTTATCCTTCTGATTAGCACTGGACCCATGTAGGTAATCTTGTACGTAAAACACACCATCTAGCACCCAAAACAGCAATTTGAGCTTAGCAATTTGGTGCAGAATATCTTATTAAAATAACTACATCAAGTACCAATCATATCCACCATACAGTTTTTTACAGGTATCTAAACCATATTAATTGAAATATTAAGTGAAGGAATCATTATATTGCCTGTGGTACTAAATTTTTCCTATTTTTCCTGTTAGTTTCATCAATAATATTAGAGATAGTATACACTTGAAGTTTTTATATTTAGTTTAATATCTCTATTCTCACGTTCTGTTTGCAAACAAAATTCTACTAATTTGGACTTACCTTGCTGAACTTTATGTTCTTTCCTACAGTTTTAATAGAATTTTTTTCTGAAGCATGTAAGTCTGTCCACAAAGCTTTCTCAGTATTAGACACCACCATATACCTTCTTCCTCCCCCAAGACATCTCTGCTTTGTGTTTAGACTATTGCTAGACTATTTTGGGATGTTTAAGTAGCCTCTCTGCCAAATATTTTAACTTTTTTTTTACCCAACTATGTTTGTCAGTTGTTTTAACACCCCTTATGAAGTTGATACCAGTTATAGCTTTCGGTGTAATTCTTCTACCATTAACCCCAACATTTCCTAATTATTAATATGGAGCTTGAGCATATAAATTGGTAACCAGTCTTCATACTATTAATGCAGTTCAGTATATAACTATTTACTTTTGCATGTAATTGGTGCCTTTTAGCAGAACCATACCCCCCAACTAAGTGTTATATTCTTAGACTTAACAATTGAACAAATCAAGAATTATGAACTGTTTACCAATGCAGGATGATGATTTAAGTATACAAATAAGCAGACAAGATTAGATGTCTGAATCACATAATTTAAAAATCATTATCTAGAAGTTTTAACATACCAATGAATAACATGGGTGGTGATTTAACTATGCTTTAGAATTATAATTTAAATAAATTACCTGGATAAGTTTGAAGTTTCTCCCAGGTAAATCCTAGTTTTCAGCTACCAAAACTTCCAGACTTACCCCACAACTTTTAAACATGAGATTTAATAAAAAAATTCCCCACCCTGCCCTTTAAACTTCCTGAAATAAAGTTGAGGATACCAAAAATAGGTATTTCAAACCACTCAAGAACTGTCTGCATTATTTATTATTTAGTCATTAAAACACTGGCCATATATAAATCTGAGCACTTACACTCTGGTGTTTTCAAGGGACTCTGAACTGACAGATAAAGCGTGCAATCCTTGAATTGTGTAAAGCTGTAACAATGCTTCTGGCTTGTTTCAAAGCAGTACAGAATACAGTATTCCCACTGAAACATTCATAACAAATTTGCTATTAGCAACACGAGGCGCTGCATGGAACTACATTCAGCAAAAGCCTTTCAAACCACACACACTCAAACTTGCTATTCTAAGCAGCAATGAGCTACCCTGAGAAAAAATTCATAGGTCCACAGAAAAATAGTTGAAAATAGACTGAGAGGACCTTGAGAGGTCATCCAATCTATCTCTGTGCACCAAGGCATGATCAGCTACTCCCAATGTTGCTCACAAGCCATTTATGTCTAACCCCTTCTTAAATCTTCAGTAATAGAGTTTTCACAACCTATTCCAGTGCTTAACTAAAATGTAAGGGTTTAATAGGATCTGAATTAATCACTTGTGGCCTAACTCCTGAATTGTGAAACCACACAGATCCACAGCACTTTACCTAAATCCTAACCTGATTAAAACCTATTATATATAAGTAGCAGAAGTGAGGTACCGTCTTAGACTTCCTTAGCTGTTCTCTCGTAGTATATATTCAATATATTTTGCATATACTATGTTAAAAATTGTACATGCAAGTATTAAAAACACCTTAATTTTTTGAAAAAACAAACAAAAAACTAAAAAGTATTTTTATGAAACAAAGTTACTGCAAGTATTTCTTTAATATAAAACTGTTACCTCAAGGTCCATTAACTCCACATAATTTATTCTAAACTTCATTGACTAAGGTGACTGACTTCTTCCTTTGCCGAGTATTAAAAGAAACAGCAGGACATTGAAACTTGCCTCTCTGTAGACAATCAACATCAGATATAAGCCATTAACACGCAGACCTTTTAGGTACAAAGTCAAACTTCCTTAAGTTTGACAACTTTAACTGTGACTTCGTAAACCCCATCTACTTTACACTACCACCTTCTTATCTAGTATGACTCAAGAGTATAGTTTAACAATACAGAAAAGAAGTCCCCTTTCCTCCACTGTGATGCTTTCTTTGGCACAGGCGCTCACCCAGCCCTGTGCCAAGTCAGGTCAGAAAAGAAAACTAAATAAAAAGTTTGCAGCTCTCAGCCAGTTTAATTCTCTAAATTAACACAGCTTGAAGTCAGACAAGTGCCATGGCATTATCCAAGACACCAAACATACAGTATCATAACATCTTTGTCCAGGCCAACCACTTTCTGTAGCTAAAACAAGCTCTAAACCATGTATATTCACTTCGGGGGGTGGGGTGGGGGTGTGTGTGTGGAGAAAAGAAACAAACAAACAAACAAAACAAAAAACAAACCAAAACCTAAAAACAGGAAAGTGAATTTTTCATTTAGTTCCCTACCTTTATGGGTCATAAATTATTACACTTAACACACCAATTCAGCAGCCTCAGTTAAAAACAAACATAAAACCAAACAAAACCCCCCCAAACCACATCACCTATTCTCTTTTCATCTGCTCCAGAGGAAGAAGAAATACAAATGCAGAAATCACTTACTTCAATATATCCAACCATTGCTGCACAAATGAAAATAAATTCCTTCTCTGCTCACACACATTGTCCTAAGAGTGACTCTAACACCTGATAATATACAAATATTATTACCAGGACTATTCGCATGAGAAGGCAGGTGTGCTTTGCCTTCACTGCCTCCTGCAGTCCCAGGCCCACTGAAACGCCCCGCGCCTGCCTGGGCTCCTTCCAAAGGGGACTGGGGCACACACAGGGGAGTTCGTGCCAGCTCCTTCCCCATGAGTCAGGGGCAGCCAGCGGGCACAGCAAGGCTGTGTGCTGCAGTTCCTTCCAGTGCAGACACAGGTTTTCAGACATGAGTTGGTTTCTTAGAATCTCTTTGCATGACAAATGACAAAGGTTGAAATTTAATATTGAAGTCAACTAAAGCATTGCTCATTTATGCTAATTTTGTCATTTAGCTATTTTAATAAATTCTACTAAGAGGAGAGACTAAGCTTTGGAGAAACTTCACTATTTCCTAAAATTCAGGATTTCCAAGGTGACTACACAACAAATGCCAACTGCTGGAAGACAGGAGGAGAGAGACTCCCATTAAGTGAAAAAAAAAAAGTTTAACATGCAAGTCGAAATTCTAACAGTAACTTATTTTGGCAATCATATTATATAAGGACTAATACAAATAATAGTCACCATGGTCTGGTTACATCCTGAAACCAGTACCTCTTAAGGCTGCAGGACAAAGATTACTTTATTTTTCAAACTTATGTTTTGCTGGACATTTAAAATCACAACAAAATACCATTTCTTTACATCATCTGTATATACTTAAACATGTTCTGATAAATTAATGCTTGAAATCAGATGTTAAATGGAAGTGTAGTTAATTTAATTAATGGAATCTTACAAATTGTGTCAGAAAACAGACCGAGACGAGATAATAATAATGTATTTAGAAGGCACATGCTACTTTACACAATTGAATTGCTTCACTCTAAATAAATAAAAAATAAAGAGAGAAGCACATTTCCTCCAAAAAGAGTTAAGTGGAGCATTAAGCATACCACAGGGGGTTCCTTGCATCAAAGGGAACATATGGTAACTGTTACTGATAAGAAGGAGCTAGCAGTAGCTTTGTGGTTGAGCCACTGGAGTAGGTCCCTGGAAATCAGAGTTCATCTCCTAGCTCTAGAGCAGATCCCATGAATTATGCTAGATGGAGTCACTAAGCTGTTGAGTCTCATTTTCCCATCTGTTACACAGGATTCCCCCCCCCCTTTCCAATGGGTGAAGCATTTAATCTTATTTCAGAGAATAAGGAGAGAATAAGTAGCACAGTATCATGTATGCCAGCATACAGCACAATATTTGTAGCAATCAACTACTTTAGTTCATCTAAACTTTAAAATTCCCTGAAGAGATTCTAACTTATCCAGTTTTACTGATTAAATTATTCCCCTCTTGAAAGTCACCAAGATTGAAAAAACAATTACAAAGTTTTACTCTTGCCTGAAAAACTGCTTCAAAGTTCCATCACTGAAATACTGCTATGAATTATATTTTTCTGGGGGGTGGGGTGGGGTGTGTGTGACACCAAAACAACACAAACCAAACAAAACCCACCCAAAACCAAATCAAAAACCACAAAAAACACCACAACCCCAAAACCACTATCTTGACTGAGTTCTTAGAGTTGATAGATCTGCCAACTGCCAAGATCGATCAACTCAGAAAGCTGATATTTTTGATGTGCAGAAATAAACACTCACCTTAGTCTATGTATCATTGTGAATCTAAGTCAAGCATTTCAAATGACAAACAATTACAGTTAGTGTGACAGAACCTAATCAATTCAAAGGTGACAGACATGCCTTTGAACATGTCAGTCTGCTCACATCTACTTTGTGTTAGGTGTCCCAGCTGTGGCAAGAAATATTACATACACTATAATGAACAAAACAATTACAAGCTAAAAGCTGCTAATGTAATAAAAAACCCTAACAGAACAATCCAAGAAGTCAAACTCAACACCTTCTACAAGGAAACCAAGAGCTGCAGAGCGCACACAATACTGCATGAAGGTACTGAATTCAGCAGAGTAAAGCACCTGGCCCCCCATCCCACCCAGCTGACAGCAGGACATCAGTATTACGTCACATAGTAGGAATGCGTGAACTAAAAAGAGAGAGCAGGTAAAATTGTACCATTAAGTATCTGAAAAATCTGAAGAAAAAACCCCACACACCTAAACATCGTTTATGCAGATGAGGTATGTAAATACTGTCTTGAGAAACATATGTAACATTTGTTATCTGTCTATCACAGTAGTTTGTGAAATACAGGGTATACTACTTATTTAGGTGAGAATTAAATTGCCAATTACCACTTTTAACGCAGTGTAAGAAAATGTCACTCCACAAATATGTGAAAAACCCAGACTTCAGAATGCACTGTATTGACAGCAGGTATGCATGAGAACCGATAGCTGAATGCTGCAGAGAAATCTGCCTTTAATAGAGAGACGGCAGATAGTCTTCAAAATCCACACAGAGCAGCCCATTTAGGTGATTCCACTTCAGCTTTGTTTACCTGTGTTGGCTATACCAGAAATGACTGTAAATGTAGCCTTTGCTCCTGTGGAACACAAGTACAACACTGATTACACAGACTAGTACAGAACATAAAGAGACACTGACAACTACAGCCTCATGGCTACAGGTGGCAAGACATTTGATAAATTTCAGATACCACACCAAAAGCATACAATGACATAATGTCACACTGACATCAGAATGGAATTACAAAGCAAAAATTACACTGTACCAGATTCTTTAAAGCATCACCATGACCATTAAATGCTAGCACCCCTTGTCTCGTGCAAGCTTCAAATAATTCTGGATGAAAAAGATAAAGCAAGGAATTCTGCAAAAGGGGATTCATTCATACCACCTATTTAAGCACGTAAATAGGTGATTATAAATCCCCTGTCAAAAGCAGTGGAAAAAACTGAACTTTCTACACAGCCAATTTAGAGCACCTAAATTAAACCTCCTAAAGATAGATGGCACAAATGCTTCCCAGAAAGTCTAGCAAACAGAATCTCCTTACGATAGCCAGCTCTTTCAGTGTACTGATGTTCAAAATTTGGCTGCCATAACTGTATTCATTCTCCTCCAGTCAACATTAATATGCATAGCAGGGTGTACAGATCAAAGGATCAGGCTAGTTATTCAGGCATTCAAATACAAACTCAAACCATCAATACTTAATTTGCTTGAAAGCAGATGTCTTGAAATAACAGGCACATTCTCACCATTAAAAACAAACCTATGCTTGTTATAAATCTTGAGTAGACCCTGAATCAATAAAAACATCATCATTCCACAGGCTTTAAAGGTCTTGCAATTTAAAAGGTGAAACTTGAGAAACAAAACCCCACGCATTATACTATATATACTATTTTTAACATAATTTGTCTAATAACTTTACACATTGAAAAAGCTGTCACAGATGCAATGTGGGTCGCTGACCTATTTGCACCTGTAGAAACAGAAGTCCTACAATGGATCTCTGAAAACTACAAACCCGTATTTTATCTAGAAAAATCGTTTGCATTATTTCTTAAGAGGGACTGTGTTCTACAGATCTGCTGCCCTGTTACAGCAGCTATTAACTATACCACCTTCCAAAGTAATGCTAGTTAAAGGTATTGTGTACCTCCTACTAAATTTGCTCACACATCACAGCAAACCACCTCCTTGGTGGTACCAGTATGAAAGTAAATGCAGGACTGCACTGGGAAACAAATAAAAAAATTAATACAATATGAAAACTCACAGAGTTGTTAAGACAAGGAAAGTGTCTGAGCTGAGTTTTGAAGTTTAATAATTTGTAATCCATGTGGATAACACGGTGTTACAAGAACTGTGTCAGCAAATCTGAGAGGCTAGCAGAAACTCTTTACCCCACTCAGTACTACAGCTAAAGACATTATTACTATCAAACTACGATGACTGAAATCACAATGAGTTTCTCGGCAGATGTAAAAAATATTTTTTGCCCAAGGGTACTCCTGCAGGATAGTGTCTGTAATTAGGATATTGCTATGCTACAGATAAACACAACTCTTGCAAATTGAAAATGTAAGTTATGTATTTCAGTCTTTTTTTTACTTATTTGACTTAAACTTATCTATTTTCATGAAAACATCTTTTCTCAAAGACTCATTTCAGGTAAGCAACCTTTCTAAACCTACCATTTTCCTTTTGAGGGTTATCTGAGAAGCTTTTACAGGTGCAGTCTGGTCTTAGAAACAGTGTGTTTATTCTAGACTTCAGCATTAGAGTGCAAACCTGTCAGTTCATCATTGTTTCACATTTTGTTAGTGGTCCTAGAAAATTTTTTTGTGATAAACTGCTGCAGACTCATGCCAATGTAAGTGTTTATTTTTTAGGAAGAGGTAAAATATAACCATTTCAAGAAGTTTATGACTGCAGTTTAAAAACAAATCATGTCTGAAATACACTAAAACAAAGTGTAATTAAGCGTGCATATTCACACATTTCAAATAACAATCTATTTTGCTACCTTTAAAGCATATACACCATTACTGACGTTAACACAGACTGCATGCAGTGAGCATGAAGGCTAAAGTAACAGTTAAGAACCTTTCTCTAAACCATTAGTCTAAGTGGCCTTGCAGAAGCATCTCCCCTACCCCCAAGCATCACACTACTACTGTAGTTACTCCCTATTACAAAAAAAAAACCACAACCCCAAACATCTAGAATCACCACTTCAGAAGTCAGTGAATAGCTGTGAAGAATTTAAAAGTAACTGCAGTAACTGGCAAGAATTTAAAAGACAGATCTGCCTGTCAGATGAGAACTGCAGAATTCTTCTGACCCGCAGAGATGCGGCCACTTAGGGCAAAAGGAAGACCAGACAAACATCAAAAGGACAAATACTCCTGATAATGCAGAAACTTAGTGTTGGTCTCTCTTTGCTCCGCTCACTGAGGACTAAGTCCTAACCTTGCAACTAATTGTTGAGAGCTGGCCCAAGTCCATACCGTTAAGATCAGCATCACTTGAAACAGCCTGGCTGCATATCAGCTGGAGCAGATTCAGGGAGAAGCTGCACTGTCAGAGGAAGCTATTTCTTTTCAGATGGGAGTCTGGTCGCAAACTAGCACATGCATTGTGGGCTACTAGGGAATCACGGAGCAGGCACAACCGACTGTGTAGGTGTAGTGTTTACATAGATCCAAACCACCACAGTAGTACACTGTAGGAAAAAATGAAAATAACTGAAGGCATCTGTGGCCTCCGTTGCAAGTGAATCTAGTTTCTAGCCGCTCTCATTACCTCACCATAGGAAAGCTGACCCGCGTCCTGCCTAACAAGGGCAGGAGCACAACGCGAACTCCCCGCTACCAGCGGCAGGAAACCACACAGCGCTGCGTCTCAGGGATGTTCCCATAAACGCCGCCAAGCACAAAGCTTCACCCATGCGAAACGTCCCTGCGGTTTCCCAAACGCTTGCGAAACTGCAGAGACAACCCCATCCTGCTCAGATAAGGGGGCAGCGGCACCCGGGCGGGGCGGCCCTCGGCCGCCGCAGGGGGAGCAGCGGCAAATCGACGGTACCGGGCAAGGTGAGGGCAGGCCCCGGCCCTCCGGCCCCCCCATCCCGGGCCGCGGTTGCGGAGGCGGCGGGGCCGCCCCGGGAAGGGAAACTCGCCGTGACAGTAACCAGACACCGCGCTGGAACAAAAGCGCCCGGGTCGGCCGCCGCCGCCGCAGCAGGTTACTCCCTCCCGGGGAAGGGGGCGGAAGGGGAGGGAGCGAGCCGGGAGCAGCCCGGTCCCGCGAAACACGCCCCGAGCCCCGGCGCGGGGGAGTCCCGGCCGGCCCTGGCCCTGAGTCAGTGCCCCGGGGAGGAAGCGGCGCCCAGGGGCCGCCAGGCGGGCGGCGAACGCCCACCCTCACCCCCCGTTGCCGGCCCAGGGGCTCGGCGCCCCACTGTCCCCCGCCGGGCTGCTGCCCCCCGGCCCTCTCCCGGCCCCCCGCCCGCAACCGGAGCGCTGCTCGTCCCGAGCGCCCGCGAGGGGAAAACTCTGTCCGTCCCTTGAGCGGCGGCGGCAGCCCAGGTCCCGTTCCCTCCTCGCAACTTTCTCCCCATAACACCCCGCCCGCCCCGTACCTCGGTGCTGCTCTCGGCCGTGCTCTCCACAGCCATCTTCTGCCAAGGGTCCGCCAGCTGCGCCAGGGGCATCTTCCCCGCCCGGCTCCCGCAGCCTCCGCGCTCCGCTTTCCCACACCCCGGCGGCGGCGGCGAGGCGGGAGCGGTGAGGCAGGCAACGAACCCTCCGGCAGGCGCGGGACACCCCGACTGGCTGTAGCGGCGGCTCCTGCGGCGACTGCTGCCCGCTGCCTCCGTCCGTCCGTCCGTCCGTCCGTCCCGCCCCCTCCCCGCTGCCAGGCGGAGCCGCGCTTCCGCCCTCCCCCCGGCCCGCCGCCGGGGCCCAGCTTCCGCTCACAACATGGCGCCCAGGCCTTACCTGCCCGGCCAACGGCGCCTGCGCGCCCCACCGCCGGGCGGGTCCCCCGCTGCCCGCAGGTGCCGGGCTGGGCCGGACGGCGAGGCGAGGCGAGGCGAGGCGGGCTGCGGGGGATGGGGACGGCGAGGTGCGTCTGGCTCTGCGGGAGCCGAGGGCGAGAGGACCGGGCAGGACCGGGTCAGTCGCGGGCGCGGCCATCCCGTGCCGTGCCGCCGCCCCTGGCCCAGCCGGTGCTCTGCTCCCGATAGCAAGGCTCGTCCGTACTTGTGCGCTATCCGGCCTGGGCTCGGTTTCGTCCCGCGTTGCGCGGGGCAGCGGCGGGCAGCCCCGCTGCGTTGAAGGGCGGCAGCGGCCGAGGCGCGGTTCTTTCTAGGAAGCGAGGTTCAGTCAGGGCAGCCCCAAGGGAAAAGGCTGTTGGAAACGCGTCGGGAAGCTCGGGCAGGGCCTGGGGCGGCCTCTGCTCCGGCAGGTGAGCTGGGGGGGATTGAGTGAGGCAAAAAGTTTGTTTGCATCCACAGAAGAACAGATGGAGAAGCTGGGAGGCGAGTGAGAGCAGGGAGAAAGACATAGTGTTGTGCAGAATATCATTAGGCAAAGAGGGAAAGGCGTTAAGATGCAGGAATTTGTTTTTAGAGCAGTACCATTTAAGTAGTGGTTGGACTGCATGAGTAAGAGTTGCCTTGAAGCGGGAAAGTCATGCTTCTGCAGGCTGGGAGACTTGAAGATAAAGCTGTCAAAAAAACCCCACAGGTTCTGAAAACATCCCTTATTTTACTTTATATCCTCAGCTGTTAGCTAGTACACAAACAGCTGACTTAAATGTATACTGAGATCCACGAATGTATGCCGTCTTACGTGGTTCTCTTAAAATGTTAAGCACTGTAATAAACACCCATCCTTTTTGCAACATCAGATGGCTTGGCTGAGGCAGAAGAATCCTGGAAACATTAGACCAGCAACTGAAGATGGGTACTGCTGTCAAAGCTAAATTTTTCAGAACTCTGAGAAGGCCACTTCCTTTTCAACAGCCCTAGCTGTCCCAAATCAATTCTGGATTTTGACAGGTTAACATTCTTTAAATATTTGGAAGGTTTTGGGGGGTATGGGGAATGGCAAGAGTGCTAGTAATTAAAAATGTGTGTGCATGCATGCACGCATTACTGGATTGAACACAGGCTACGTCTGTTTCTGCTTGGTAGCATTTCTGATCCCACTTCATATTCATGTAAGCATAAATACCTATCTACAAAGAGGTACAAAGGAGTGGATAGGCAGTTGCTCATAATGAATCAGACTTAAGCTGGTGCTCCAGAGACTTCCATATCTGGAGTAAAAGGTCATAATTGAATGATCACTTGAAGCCATCACCACTGCCAGGAGAAGCAGCTGTGCCCTCCCTTTGCTCCCTGCTCTTCAGTCTGGCCCTTGCATCAGCCTCTCTTTTGAAGTGGTGCAATTGCTTGTGCTGCCACGTGGTGAGTTAGGCTGGGGAACAGATCTATGTCAGAACTAACCCTACCCTTTTTACCTTCTGTTGTCCTCAAAAAAAAAAAAAACAACCCACCAACAAACCCTATCAAAGTTTGAGTTAAAGGTTGAAGAGAGGGCGGGAATCCGTCCTTCAAAAATGTGCAATTTGCAAAACCGGCCAGTTACTAGTATGAAATTTAGAACAAGGTAACAGAAAACAGATAATTCAGTAGTGCTTGGCAGCCTTCATGCTTAATAGCAAGAAATAATTTTTTGGTAGTCTCATCAGCACCAGGTCACTTCAGTCTCAAACTGGCTGCTGGAATGTTGAATAGAAAGCTCATATTCACAGCAGTTGTACATTATGTGTTTGACACACAAATCAGGATTTTTTTTTTAAAATCCTTGAGTTCATGTAAAAATCCATGATGAAAAAAATGTTTGCTTCCATCCCTTTGGAAATATCAGTTTCTATTCCCTCACAAGGATAATTCACGTGACAATATGAAAGCTCGTGGATTTGTACCTGCATCAACTGTAGTCAGGTCTGAGGTGTGCCATTAGCGAGAAGAACCTGAGAAGCTGAAAGGTGGCAACCACAACAGGAAAAAAACCCTAAACCTAAACTTGCATTTAACATAGTCCATGCAATCCTTCTTTATATAATAAGACTTCCTTCCTCGAAAAAATTCCATGATGTCCTCTTTTCCTTTCATAGTTGTCTAGTCCTTTCCTGCCATAGGTACCTATTCCAAATTACTTGCTTGAATTAAAAACTCCTTTTAGAAAGAGAGTGGGTGTTGCATTTCAGTTAGGGTCTCTGAATTTTCTATGTTGGTCATCTTTTGTCCTTCCCTGTATGCATCCTACAAATCTAGAAAAAAACAAGGGCAATTAATTTATGCACTAGCATATAAGAAGGGTGTGAACAATAGAAATCTGACCTTTTCTCAGGCACTGAAGTACAGAGGGTAGGCAGAAGTATGCCCTTTCATTGTTCAGGGGTGTGAGTATTATCATGCCACACATTTAAATTTTATAAAGGCAAAAGCTGCATTAGGATTTTAATAGGAGCTACTATGCAAGAACAGACTTCAGGGCGAGAAAATAATCTGGAAATTGTCTCCATGGGGAAGAGAAACATACCAGTTAATTTCTAGGAGATGTGGGGGATTCTGACTTTTAGATCCTGCTAAGCTCAGAGTTGGATCGTCTTCTCAGTGAGAGCTAAGACATTTAAGATATTTTGCCTCAAGACAGCAGCTCCTATTTTTTATTCCTTTTGTCTCAGGCCAAAGCAAGATTGTGCTTTTACCTGTGGCAGCAAGACCTTTCCTTTTACCCTCTTTCCCTCCAGGCACAGCCATCACTACTTGACTGTAGTCACCACTAATAACTGCCACTAGACTCGGTTGTGGGGGTTGATTTCACCTTTGCATAAGAGGTTGCAATTGTATTGCATCCGCACAGATGTTTTACACGCATTGCACCAGAAAATTTGATCATGTTCATTAGGAAAAGGGTAGCATATGGCACTGAAATGACAGCGCTGTATAAAATCCTGGTAACCTGTCACCATATGGATTAGGTGGGCTTCACAAGCTGCACCATTTCTTGATCTCCCTTCTAACCAATCTCGCTACAATGTCACCCTATTGAAAGGGAGACATCAACTTAAGAGGATTTACGTGTCTTTCCCCACAGAAAGCGTCCTGATGTGCGAGTAGCAGAAGTTGGGGAAGCTTGCTTATGGTCAGTGGTATCTAATGCTTTGCCCAGCTTTGAAATAGTACCTACTTTTTGTAATTAAGGCAGAATTCATGGCAGAATTGGTAAATCACCATAGTCATACCCAAAAACTAAGTATATAACAGGATTAGTTTGCTAATATTACTATCAGAATAATATTTGGGAGCTTGAACTTGCATTTCTAAGATACAAATAGGAAAAACAAAGCAAGCTATTTATGGCAGGGAACAAAACCTACAATCTGACACTCATCTAAAGGTGTAGTAATGTATTAGGTGTGAATTATAATGCAGTATCTTCTGGATTAAAACAAACAGAACAAGAAAAAGTAAACACATTCCAAAAGTGTGAAATTCAGTTTCAAGTATTACAACCATAGTACTGTGGTGTTTAATTTGATTTTAATGCACAAGAAAATATGTGGAAGTTACTGTCCAAATTTACATGGAAAAAACCTTAAAGGAGTTAAAAAAAACCCTATACAATGTATTTGTTTAACTAGTAGGTGCAGAGTCTCTTACTCTCAAAACACCTGGATTCAATTCCTAGCAGATCACAAAGGACAATTGTGTAATTCAGTAAGCCACTTAATGTAGATGAGATTCAAGTAAGGACACTTAGTCTTTCTTAATGATGTTTTCAAAAGTGTGAAGAGGCCTTGATTGGAGAAGTGTAAATACATCCTGCCTAAATAGACTAAGGAAGCCGTAGTGCTAATTAGAACTATTTGCTCTGTGCTTTAGTTGCAAATATAAAGAACATCTCCTTAAGCTTATTGGGATATTGGAAGGATGGTTTCATTGATGTTTGGAAAGCTGACAAATACCACAGGGAGAGAGACATAGTGCTGCAAGAAGTTTCCAGCTGAGTGAGTTGTTGTAGCAGAGACACAAGAAGCATTGGCTATACAAACCAGAGTTATTATCAATAATTAAAAAGGGAAGAACTGAGATGAATGTCTATCGTGTATTAAGACTTAACCTGACCTTTCAGACAACATCTGCTGGAGGGTGCTTTCACCATTACAGGCCCCTGGATGATGGAATCATACAGGAATGCAAACATTTCCTACAATTTCCTCTGGCAGGCTCTTCTTTGAAGTTCTGATCCTGCAAGTGTAGTAGAAGACGCGATAATGACAATAAGAATACTTATAAATCCTACATATATGAGAGATATGGTGTCTGACTCACTGCTTAAAATTCTAGCTTTTCTGGATGTGTATATGTTTACATGAAATTTCCCTGAAAGAGTAAAGCATAATGTATCAGGCTTGATGGCATTACTGCTCTGAGTTTTATCTGCGGTCACTATACTAGCAGGAAATATTGGGCCTGTGGTTTCTACATCCTGAGTGGAAATCTGGAATTCAATAAAATATGGTCCCATTACAGCATACCTGTCTCCAACATATGTTCTCATTTTAGTGTTCCTGTACATACAGATAGCTCAGATTTATCTTCTGAATGACAAAGCTTATCCTGTTCACTGCAGAGTATGAGAAACCTCTTGCTGAGCTTTGAAATCTTACACAGAGACCTGCTATCAAATACTGACTACAAGTTGTCACCCTCTTAGAGTGCAACATTGAGAAACAGATCAGAATTTCAGATTGTGGTATTTTGAGATAAAAAGGAAACTAGAGTATGAACAAGGATCAGTTTCCAAGGGTGGGTTTTTTCTGGGTTAAATATAACAGAAGCTAGCTGTTCACAAAAAAAGAAAAAAATGCAAAGGTGATAGAGGTAGAATATGAGATTATATTATACAAGATAGTATAGCAATAACAAACTCATCACTTTCACAAGCCACTGCTATAAAATACACCAGGCCTAGAGGAGACCCCAGCATTAGATGTACCCTACCTGTCTCCTCCCCCAGACCTAGGAGTTTAAGGGTCACGTGCCTTTCTATTTTTGTTCTCAAATTAGGCCTGATTTAAAGAGCCTACTGGCAACAACACCCAGTTTATCTAGCTTTTCTGGGATCTAACCTTACTATCTCAATTTCTTGATTTTATGCTCCCCCAATGAAATAGTTTTAATGTCCTTCCCCTGGTCTCTCTAACAGCTACCCACCAAATCACCTACTCTAACAATCTTACTCTTCACTGTCTTTTATAGCACATCCAGCATATCTTAGCCAAGAATCCCTTTTAAATCTTAGAAAGCATTACTTTCTCTTTCCTGACCTTTAATTACTCTCAACAGGATTCTCCTGACTGAGCTAACAGCTGTCCTTTATCCTGTTTGGCAACACCTGATCCTCATTCCCAGCAGTCTGGTGATCATTTCTGAAATACCTTCTGTTGAAGTGATCAGACCTAATAATACAGTTTGCTGCCTCTACTGCTTTGAAAGATCCATGTGTTCTCTCAAGAGAGTTCGCTTGCTCTTCCATCTCACCCTTGTGCCTTGTCTTTTCCCCTGTAGAGAACCAAGCAGTGCCATTCAGCGGGGGGCCCACATTTGCCCATAAATGTTCTCCAGTGATCAGTAAAATGTGTTGCATCATCAAATGCAAATCAAAGGGTCATAACTGTGCATGTTGTACAACAGGCTATATGTATATGTAGCATTTTCCCCATGTCCCTGTATGATGTCTGCTGTTCCAGTGCAGCTGGAGAATTCCTGCTGTCAGCCCTGGCCCCCTCGTAATTTGCGTATGCGACAGATTCACGTCTCCATGTATTGTTGATATATGACTTGCATGTAAAATGAACTTCACTGGTGGTTGACTTAACCTGAAGTGTTTCTTCAGCACTCGGTATGAGCTGGGGATTGGCGAACTCCAAAGCATATTGGCACCCTTCCTTGTGTCCCATGGGTGATTTACTGGTGAAGAGGTGCCTACTCTGTATATGGATACTTTAGATCCCCAGCAGTCATTCCAGGACCGTGTGATGACACAGTTCCACAGTGAATGTTCATTTCCATCACCCAAAGTGAGAGCTTACTGAAGGGAGGCGTGCTTATTATCTGGAAGGAGTGAAGAGAAATGCGTTAGCTGAAACAACCCTGTCCCCCTTGTGGGTACCACACTCTGTCCCTGCTGTGTTAACCCACTTTGTCCTATCTGATGGTGCAAAGACATCCTCAAGGCCTTGCTCCAGAGTCACAACCTTGCCAAAAGGAGTGGTAAGATGAGGAGGCAGCAACATTTATCCAGTACTGCGGAGCAGCTGAAGTCTGCGTTAAGATGGGGTCCCTTATTTGGAGCTTTGGTGTTGCAAAAAGGTATGTATGCGACAGGTGGGTCCGAAACTGTAAAGTCTGAGCTGTAAAAGGCTCTGGGCTATGGTGTGCTTAAGCTAAGAAGTGGTACAGACTGGACCTACTCCTAGATTGGGCGAGACACTGAAGATGGAGGAGGGGAGGTTGTGGAGGATTTTTGGCTTTTTGGTCATTCTCCAGTAAGTGAAAAGGAAAGTAACGTAAGATGTAGGAGGAAATGGAAAAAAGGGGCTGAGAACAGGAGATGGCTCTTTGAACAGGGAAGGGAAAGAAGAGCAAAACAATTCTAAAGAGCATATAAGGAGCAGTTGTGTCTTGGAAATGAATAGCCAGTTAATCCTACATATGAATTTTTGTGTCAATATTTAGTGAATCACAGGAAGTCAGAAAGGCTGATGTGTTAACAGTGGTAACTCATAGAGATGCTCTAGCAATTGTAGAAACCTGCCAATATTTTCTTTTTTAGAGTTACTTGATACAATATTAATGAAACAAACAACCATTCACTGTCTCATTAAATCCATTACAACCGGATAAAATTTCCAATGGCTTCAGCTAAATGTTTGCAGTAAGAAGTGAATTTTCAGCTTGTGAGTGGGCCTACAAGTTAATAGAGTCTTTGGTATTACATCACCACAGACAGTATAAGGGATTAAACGAGTTGTCAGGATTATATTCCTCCTCAAGTGATTCACTTTCAGCAAAACCAAAACTCTGTCTGACTTCAAAGAAGCTATTTTTAAAATCACAATTTTCAGGAAGGAATGACGTTATTTTGCCTGCTTCACCAGAATGAATGCTCCTCTGCTGCACACAAATGAGCTGCTTGCCCTAGTTGAACAAAAGCTACGATGAGGGCTTTGATCAGTGTTGACGGTCTTCCTGCAGTATTTCAGTGTCTCATTACTTTGTGCTTTCTAGAACCACTACTAATGACGTTGGTTAAGAGAGAGTGTAAATTGCAATAAGATGGCCATCTCCAGAGAGTGCTGAATCGGTCTATCACAAGGATTCTTTAATTATTAATTTCATTGCTACAGATTTTTTTTTGTTTAATAGTTTTTCAGGACAAAGAGATCCTTTATGAGCTCCTTAAAGCACCACTCATCTATATGACAAAATTTGTCCACTTCAGTCCGCAGAAACCCCTTTTACATTAGTGACACATCAATGCTCTTGTTTAAAGGATTACATTCCACACTAGGTTTATTTTTCCTTGGAGACAAGCAGGAAATCTGTCACTAATTTCCTTCCAGCTAGCTCTGACTGCCTTTTCTCAGTCCTCTTAATCCTCTGTACATTTCTTCTTCTCCATTTTATCTTCTGAAGACAGACCTGGTTCTCTTAACTTCATTGTTGTGTTTCTTTCAAGGTGGTATTCATCCGTCTCACACAGCTCCAACCTGGCACTTGGCAGAAACAGCAGGTCACCTGCTCTCCCTGCAATAGATTGAGCGGATCTGAGGTTCTCACCCACCGTGTGTACATCTATTTCCTCACTTACCACATCTCCTTTTCCTGCCCAGTCATTTTTATTTTTACCTATCTCCGCATTGCACGTGGTGCATCTAAAACGTTGCTTCCCCTTTTCACACCTAAATCCTTTCTCTTAATAACTTCCCAGTTGTCGCACAAGAAACCTCTCTAATCCTCCTTGTCAAGTCATCAGCTTCTCATTAAATGGTGTACCTTCAGGAGCCGCATATTTGCCATTCAGCATTTCCTGTCTGTTGCCACTGCCAGGAGTTGCACTCCCGTTGCTGCAACGTTCTCATCACCTCACGTCATGTCACTCACCGACACAGCCAGATTGGTCCCATCTCTCTTGACGTTTCTGCACCTTCACTTCTTTCTGCTTCTTACTCGGGTTCAGCTTCATGGCTCAGCAGAACTCTGTCCTGGTTTATTTCACTTTTCTCATTTTATCCTTTACCTTGTTCATGGTCCCATATCCTTTTGCATCTTCTTTTGTACTCTTTCTCAGCCTCATGCATTTTTTATGTTGCTTTGTGCTTCAGGCTTCTCACGTAGAAAGCCCTGCTCTTCCCCAACCCCCCTTGAGTCTTCTTGTATCCACCTTGATAGTGTCTCTTAGCCGCTGTCCCAGAAAGTGTGTTTTTTCCAAGTTGGAAATCTCTGAATTCAAAGTGCAGCTTTTGTACTGTCAAAAAGCAGAAACGTTTCCACCTCCACTTTAAAAGTAAGGAGTGCACTTGAGATAGATTTTTGCAGATGTAGAGCCATATTCTAGACTGTCCTCTGGGGCTCACAGGTTGGGCCTCTAGGCCTGATGGACTCAATATAAGGTCACTTTTAAACATTTTGGGAAATGGTTTAAACTCTTCTCTCTTTATTTAGATGCAATTATAAAGTTTTTGGAGGACTTGTTCCCACTTAATACAAGGCTAAAAGTGCTGTAAACCTTAGGTATTTGTTCTCCCTAAAGAAAGAAAGAAAGTAAAACCAGGTTTATTTAGTTACAAGCCTTTGAAAAATCTGTAGATACTTTTAAACACAGAATGGCAATTGCAAATAATACTTAATTTGAGGGAGTAGGTGTAAACCAAATATATTAGGAGTAGGCATGAGAAAAAGTTAAGCTTCCCTTTTTTACGCTTCTCCCCTACCAGTGCTGTGGAGACTGAAAATAACTCCACTCTCGGTGATGTCATCACCATTAGAGGCACGCTGTCAGCTTAATTTGTTTTCTGACTTCAGCAGGGGAAATGGAATCTGACTGCTGACTCACTTGTTAGGTCTAAAGTAAAGTAGTTATGTTTATTTCATCTATTTGGCCATGAGTTTGGGGCTTTAAATACCCACCCTTTTTGTACAGGTACTCCTATTCACAAAGCAAAAAGGAAACGAAGATTCTGAAATAACTCTGTACTTTGTTATCATAGAGAAGATGTTGTCTGAAGCAGGAGTATAAAAGATTTTTACAGAGTTGTCCTACTGAATAGTTTTCTTTTCTCATACTAGGCCTCAGTTGCGGTCTAGTAGCTGGTTGTCTGACATGGCTGAGTTGTTACCTTAACCTCGGCCTCAGCAGCTGATGCAGTACCGGTGGTGTCAGCAAGCAATGGTTTGGCTGCAGATCCATTGTTCAGATGCTTTTATTTTTCTTTCTTGGCTTGCCCCCCAATGTCTCTGCAAACTGAAGAAATCTTGCAGAAAATCAGTGTCCAAATGGAACCTCTTTTGTCCGTTCCATTATCCTTTTTTTTTTCCATATACCTGTGTGGTTGGGCAGAATTTCTCTTTCCCACAAAGAGTATTTTTGATGTCTACATGACATATTTTGCGCACATTTTGAAAAAAAAAAAAAAAAAAAAAAAGAGGTTGCAGTTTAGTTTGAACTGGCAAAGTAACAGCAAATGGAGACTTTCCCTGACGCATATTTTTTTTGGCTCTCCTTCTTTATTTAAGTACCCAGGGGCCAGATCCTCTGCTGGCAGAAGATGAGAGGGGCTCTAGCTTTTTTAACCACTTTGCATCTTCTGGGGATTTAAAGCTTTGACTGCCACTGACTCGTCTAAGCAAAGTAGACTTGTGTCCGTAATCGAAAGAGAAGGCATATTTGAATGCAATTAATGGCTTTAAATATTTAGAGCAAGGAAGAACACACACAAGAAGTAATAACAAGAAAAAAGATACAGATTGTTTCAGTTGTGTGTTTTTCCTCAGGATGTTTAAGTAGCATTGTCTTAGTTTCAGTTTATTTTTCTGTAATCCTTAGAAGTTATTTAATATCAGATCTAATCTTATTTTCTGCCTTTAGCTTGTTTGGTTTTAGTTCCTCCTTCTAGAGTTTTGGTTGGGAGCTACTCCATGCTGACTTTTTACCCTTTTGTTGGTATGCAGGAGGAAAACATGCTGCCATATTTCTAAATTCTCATGGACTCAATGAATCATTATTTTGTTTGTCACACTTTTAATCCTGTGCATGCATTTTCATGATAGAACTGTGTTTTTCTGTAGGAAAAAACCAAGGGATTCTAGAAATTGATGTGACAGCAACATTAACAATAGTCTTTAATAGTTTTTCCCCCTGGGATTAATTTCAGTTGTAGACTGTATCTTCTGATAAATAAACTGTGAAAACTAATGGCAACATTTAACTTAAATACGAGGTACATGGGAAGGTAATGTACTAGTACATTAAAACAGTGAATACCATTCTTTTCCCATTAAAATCATAGGCATAATTCAAATACCTACAGGAGAAAAACTCAGTCTAACTTTTTAACTTTCATTTTATAATGGCAAAGTTTATCCATAGAGGATCTCTGCATAGCATCCTTCAACTTAGCTGTTGAAACAGCTTTCTGGTGTAACACCATGCATTTAAAAGACATTGTCCCTGTACTAAGCATCAGATGCTGTCTCTGTGGGCATTTTTAGGGTGGTGTGGAGATGACTGTCATCCTAATGCTGCAGACCACGGTAGTCCAATTTAGTCCTGCTTTAGTAATCCCTGTAGGTTCAGGATAGGATGAATGCAGGATGAACAAAGTTTGCAATGGCTAGCGTAGATGTTTATATCTCTGGCTTAAGTGGACTACACCAACACATGCAGTTTCTGTGAAAAAATCCAAGTGTTTCTTTTCTAACCTGTAATGATTAATGAAGATTAAAGAATACTTCCTTTTACTCATGGACTGGTAAAGGACTTTATCCTAGAGAACCAAAATTTCCATGCTTCAAGGGCTCTGGTCATAAACAAGAATGGGAGAGACTTCATCTTCCATCCCACAGTGGCATCTAAATGATTTATGCTCAGCCTTGCTTTTTAACTCTGCACACAGTTTGGTGAACTCTTTGCATAAACTGCTCTGCATCCTATAAAATGGGTTATACTCGTGGCTTTTGAAAGGCAAAGATCATTGAAAGGCCATGGAAGTTTTGTCTGACAAATAACCAAATAAACTTTAAGAAAATTCTTCTTGCCTTAGGCACGGTGTAATTTTGCTGTACAAAACAGAGTAAGGCCAACATTTTCTAATGGAAATGTCTCAGATCAGGCCCTGAAATAAACTATGTATTTGTTTCATCCATTGGTTCCTGGCACATCTACTGATTTGCCCTGCTCGTCTCTCTCATGGGTTAACTATTTGTAGGAGCAATATTCAAAATAGTACTTGGGCAGCAGCTGACCTGTATGCTTTGTACTTGTCAGCAAAGCAGAAGAAATACAATTTCCATAGAGTGCAAGAGCTCTTGATCCTCAGGTGTAAGAAATCAGGAAAGGAAGGCAAGAGACCAGCATGGATGAGTCAAGACCTGCTCGTCAAACTAAAGGGCAAGAGGAAATGCAGAGGCAGTGGAAGCAGGGACAGGTATCCTGGGAAGAGTATAGGGACACTGCCTGGTTGTATAGGGATGGGAGGAAGGCCAAGGCATGGGGCAAAGGACACAAAGAACAATAAGAAGGGCTTCTGTAGGTATGTCAGCCAGAAAAGGAAGGTCAAAGAAAGTGCATCCCCCTCTCATGAACATTGCTGGCAAACTGGTAACAACGGACAAAGAGAAGGCTGGAGGTACTCTGCAACTTCTTTGCCTCAGTCTTCACTGGCAATCTGTCTTCGACACTTCTCAAGTGGATGGACCACACGATGGGGACTGAGGGAGCAAAGTCCCTCCTACTGTAAGAGAAGATCAGGTTCAAGACCACCTGAGGAACCTGAACATACACAAGTCTGTGGGACCTGATGAGATGTATCCCAGAGTCCTCAGGGAACTGGCTCATGCTGTTGCCAAGCCACTCTCCATGATATTTGAAAAGTCATGGCAGTCAGGTGAAGTCCCTGGAGATTGGATGAAGGGAAACATTGTGCCCATCTTTAAAAAGGGTAGGAAGGCAGACCCTGGGAACTATTGACCTGTCAGCCTCACCTCTGTGCCTAGGAAGATCAAGGAACAGATCCTCCTAGAAGCTATGCTAAGGCACTCAGAGGACAGAGAGGTCATTTGAGACAGCCAGCATGGCTTCACCAAGGGCAAGTCCTGCCTGACCAACCTAGTGACCTTCTATGATGGAGTGACCGCATCAGTGGACAAGGGAAGATCTACAGATGTCACCTATCTGGACTTCTGTAAGGCCTTTGACACTGTCCCCCACAAAATAATTCTCTCTCAATTGGAGAGATATGGATTTGATGGACTGTTTGGTGGATAAGGAACTGGCTGGATGGTCGCATCCAGAGGGTAGTGATCAATGGCTCAATGTCCAAATGAGGTTGGTGATGAGTAGTGTCCCTTAGGGGTCTGTATTGGGAACAGTGCTGTTTAACATTTTTATCAATGACATAGCAGGATTGCATCCACCCTCAGCAAGTCTGCAGATGACACCAAGCTGAGTGGTGCAGTTGACAAGCCTGAGGGATGGGATGCCATCCAGAGGGACCTGGACATGCTCAAGAAGTGGGCCCGTGTGAACTTTATGAGGTTCAGCAAGTCCAAGTGCAGGGTCCTGCACCTGGGTTGGGGAAACTCCCAGTAGGCAACCCCAACAGGCTGAAGGATGAAGGGATTGAGAGCAGACCTGTGGAGAAGGACTTGGCCGTACTGGTGGATGAAAAGCTGGGCATGACCCTGCAATATGTGCTTACAGCACAGAAGGCCAACCATATCCTGGGCTGCATCAAAAGAAGCGTGGCCTGCAGGTCAAGGGAGATGGTTCTACCCCTCTACACCACTCTCATGACCCCACCTGGAGTGCTGCGTCCAGCTCTGGGGTCCTCAGCACAGGAAAGACATGGACCTCTTGGAGTGGGTCTAGAGGAGGGCCACAAAAATGATCTGAGGGCTGGAACAGCTCTCCTATGAGGAAAGGCTGAGACAGTTGGTATTGTCGAGCCTGGAGAAGAGAAGGCTGTGGGGAGACCTTATTGCGGCCTTTCAGTACTTAAAGGGGGCTTATAAGAAAGACAGGGACAGGCTTTTTAGTAGGGCCTTTGGCGATAGGACAAGGGGTAATAGTTTTAAACTAAAAGGGGTAGATTCAGGCTAGATAGATATAAGGAGGAAATTTTTTACAATGCGGATGGTGAAACACTGGAACAGGTTGCCCAGAGAGGTGGCAGAATCCTCATCCCTTAAAACATTCAAAGTCAGGTTGGATGGAGCTCTCAGCAACCTGATCTAGTTGAAGAGGTCCCTGCTTATTGCAGGGGGATTGGACTAGATGACCTTTAAAGGTCCCTTCCAACCCAAACCATTCCATGATTCTATGATAAAACCCAACACAAGTTCAGCAAAAGGTAGTTCAGCTTGACTTTTTAGCTGGAGGAGGAAGCTAATACTGGTGTTAATTACATGCCTTTAAAAATGCAAATCTTCATTACAGCTATTGTTCCTAATTCAGAATCAGTTAGATTTACTGTCTATCAGAATTCCTAGCTGCAATTCTTAAGCTCCAGGAACTGCCTCCATACAAAAGGCTGCAATCAAGGACTTGCCAAAATTAAATAGATGCCTGCATCAAAATGCTTATTATAGCACTTATGATGTAATAAGTGCCAGGTGGATGCATGGACTATGACAGAATAAAAAATACATAGCTATCCCAGCTTTAAGAGTTTGTATTGTTTTGTAAGATATCTAATGTCCCTTTTTTCAGAGGCATTCAGACAACATACTTTCAAAAGACTTTTTCTACAATAGAGAGGCAGGGTTAATTAAGGCTGAAAAGTGTTGGTTTTTCTAGCATGGCTTTAGCATAGTTTGATGGCCGTGCAGCTAAATGTCACTGTCTGAAAATTGTGAAGTAGAATGTAGTAAGTATCATTGACAATTTTGTTATATTGAGAAATGTGCTCTTAACTTTGAAACCTGCAAACAATAGAAAGATGGATATATATATATGGAGCTTATGTGTTGGTTGTAAATTGGGGTCACTGCCTGAAGATGAACTTGAAAATGTGAGGAAAAAAATTTTAGTCATTTGAAATCAAGCTTAGTGTTGTATCTGGAAGAGATTTTCTGTACTCAGACAGTACTTTCTCAAGTGGGACAACAAACAGTTTTGTTTCTCGTGGGCAAGCCTCTACCAAGCTTCTCAACCTCCTGGGGAGCCACTGGCAGGGCCCGTGTCTCAGGCTGCTACTTACACACACAGACTTCCCCTGTCACTAGGGGAATGCAGATGTGAGGAAGAGGGAACGTAGCTGGCAGAAGTCTATTCTCTTGCATGAGATAAGTGTTGTACAAAGCAATTATCACAAAGCATTTTGAGGACCCAGTCGGAATCCTTTGGCTCGGTGCCACATTGCTCTGCATCTAATTTTGAACACTTCTTGCCCAAAAAGCAAGAGAGCCCCACTTTTCTGCTCTCAGCCATGCATTGGGTGGCTTGGCAGGAGATACCCAGCCCAGCAAATCTTAGAGACAGCCTTGGGTGTCTGGACAGACTTCACCACAGCCTCAAAGCTGAGGCGTGCAAGAGGGGTCTCACCAAGTCAGGTGAGAGCTGACCCTCACAGGAAGAAGCAGACAGGTGTCTGCACCTAAATACGATACATCTTTCAGAGTATGGCATGGGAAGCCTCTGTATGCTGGCTGACAGTGGTGGGCAGTCAGCAGTGTGCTGGTGAACCTTCAGTCCTTGGGCTGAAATGTTAATAAAACAAACAACCCCCAAACCAAACAAACTTAAAAAGTGACTCCCAGTTCTTCAAAGTGCCAAAATACCTGCAGTGATAAGAGCAGGAGGGTTGTGGTCAGTGCAAGGGCTGGGAGAGGGCCTGAGAACAAAATTCAGAGGAGGGCCAGCTGGGCAAACTACAACAACCAGGAAGTTGCTCAGATAAGCCTATTCAGAGAGTCATACTGTCTACCTTCCTGGTCCTGGAATGGATGGACAGACCTAGACCTACCTTGTTCACCCACCTTGTCAAAGCAGACATGACTGCTGGGCTCCTAAGCCTGGGATTTTCATGCAGGAAAACAGTGAATTAACTTAACAATGATTTTCTTTTAGATAGCAACAACATCTTTTCCATAGAGAGTGTGGGCTTGTCCCACCTCTGTTCTGGCTTCGCCCATTTTAAACAATGAGAAAGAGCACAGAGGTCAAAGGCCATTTCCCCACCATTGCTCTTGTCCTGCTTGGGCTTCCCATGCCTAGACTCAGGAACCATCTGAGAAACAACCCTGGAAGAAAAGGCCTGTGCTCAGGCAGGCCAATGTGCTCAGAAATGCCAATAAACTTTTTCCTCTTTAAAGTTTCAGAGTGAGAAAACCATGGTAGTATCTATTGTTTCTCTGATATCTCGGAGAAAGTGTTTTCCCTAGGAGCTCCCCTTACCCCTCCTGCTGCCATGGCCCAAGCTGTCCCATAATCTGTGCTGTCAGGAATTCCCCAGAGGGCTTCACCAAACTTCAAAGCTGTCTCAGGTCTAGGACTGTCCATCCATTTGTTCCAGGATCAGGAAAATGAACAGTAGTCTAATCTTTATCGTCTTCCTAATATCCCTTCCAAGCCCCAACACTGTCTTCCAGTTCATCCTTCTCTATCCCAGCTTAACATCTGAAGTAACTTAGTCTAAATGGTTTCTGTGAAAACACATTTCATATATCTTTTCAGTGTTGGGTAATTCAAGGCTGAGATGGTCAGTGTTAACATAGAGCAGGTGAGCCTGATTGACAGCGTGGGTGCTTTGGTTTTCACCTGTTTGGGTTGGCCAATGATGTAAGCTCAGAGAGAACTGGGGAGACAGTGGACAGAAATGGGACCTACAGAGCTAGCGTAAGACAGACAAATAGCACCGAGGTCCTAGGCAAGGTCTGGATATTTACATGGGAATATGGCCCTCGTGTCTGAGAGTCTGTGTGAACTTTGGTTTTAGATGTCAGGTTAGTACCAGAGATATATTGGAGATCAGAGAGTGAGATTTATCTGCCTAAATCACCTTGGCCAGCTACTTTAAAGTTGATGTCCCTGGCCACTGATGTTTAGATGGCTAAAATTGTATGAAAGAAACCATTCCCTGCAGAAAGAAACCATTCCCTGCCCATTTCCTGGGCAAAGTGTTGTGGGAGTGCCAGGTGGGAATGATGGAGGGGATAAAGAGCTTTGGAGTATATTAACTGATCAGAATCTGACTATGAGCCACTAATGAGAAGCTTCCTTGAAGCACAGTGCTTAGATATGTCAAATGAGGCAATTTTAGAAAAAATGAGACACATTCATGCAGGTGTGTGTGACTCTGCCAAAACCTTATCTGGAGTATTGTATGCACTTCTGAGCATCAGTGACTGAGGGAGAGGGAATTCAGTCTGGACAGGTGCAGAGAAGTGATGACGATAATGGAAAGTGTTTTAGAGAAGAGAGCTTGCTCAGCTTAGAAAAGCAAAGGCTGAAAGAGGTCATGGTTACTCTCTGTAAATGCAAAACAGGTAAAACACCTGGACGGGAGGGAGCCACTTATGCTAAAGAACAGTACTGGCACAGGAATGAATGAGTGTAAATTAGCCATGAATAAATGTAGATTGAAGGCTAGGTTGGTTTATAACCAGCAGAGCAATAAAGTTTTGGTTGTTTTAAAACAATGGAAATAAGAGAGGACAGAATCTACATAGTTTTAAAACAGAACTTGGCTTGTTTATAAAATGAAAGATGCAGGTTGCCTGTAGTAGCAGATAGGTAGAACTTGATACACTGGGAAATTCCATCCAGTCCATTGCTCCTGGGTTAGTCTCTAACCTTTCAACTTGGACAGACATAGCCAGTGTCAATAACAGATAAAACTAAAGCTAAACTAAAATTGGAATATTAGTGGCTTGCTGTAAGAGGGTGGGTAATTATTTAGAAGATAATATGCCCCAGTAGATAAGAGAATCAAGTTCCTGCTAGCAGCATTCAGGTATTTAGGCAATGTACAAACCTGATTAGATAAAGACAGCCAGGGTAAGGTAGGAAATAAAAAATAATGCCTTGTAAACAGAGGTTACATTACATTACAGAAGTGGCATGGCAAACACCATTCACCTAGAGCCTTGGAAGCAAAGGAGTAAGACATTAGTGAAAAAGTCTTTTCATTTCTACATGGTCCTTAAAACTCAAAACACTCAAGGACTGCAGATTTTCACTCTACTGCAACAAGGCAGCAAAGCACCACACAACTTCTGAGCTCTGAAAGAAAACCTTACTGGTGGCTGATCCCCATGACTGGAATAGGATATATTCGACTAGATGGGCCAGAGTTGTCCATTTCTAAATTTATGTTGTAGTTATTTCTGAGAACTAATGGCATTTCTATACGACCTTCACTTCAGTGTATTATTCATCCCCAGGAACAGGGATCTCATTTTAGGATCTCTGATGCCAAAATTAGCATTTCTGGTAGTGAAAAGTGTGAAGAATGTGATCCTCAAGGATCAAAAAGAATGGCATAGAAAGGGAAGAGTATAGATGTTAACAATAAAACCAACACTCTCTGCCTTTATTTTTTGACCCCACAGACTAAACCTACTTAAAACACATGTACCACACTCAGCAGCTCTGCAGGCTTAGTACAGCGATGTCTTCTTTTTTTTTTTTTCTGTGGAAAAGAGTCTTAAATTCTTTCAGATGAGTCTCAGGTAACCACTTTTTTATCAAGTTCTACATTTTTGGATTTGAATTTCAGCACTGAAGATTCCAGATGCTATAAAAACATTAATGTAGCACAACAGAGTATTAAGGCCATGTCTCACTGATGCAGACAGTACTGGTTTAGCCACCCAGCCTGACAAACTGCTATCAGTGCCAAGCCAATATATCTTTTTTTTCCCCCCATAATTTACCATTTTCATCCCAGAATGCGATTTCTCAGACATGCTATTGTTGTCGGGGACATAAGACTCCATTACCACTATGCTGAAAACTCTTCCCTGCCCACACCACGCATTCAAATGGATCTTAGCTTTTACTAAGCAGTGGTTTTGTAATCCCGGGTTGAACAAAGCGTAGCTGACTTAATAGAAGTGTCATAGTAGAGACATGGTCATTTTCTTATTAAACTCTAAAGAAAAAAAACTCTGAACAATACTATTTTATTTTTAACCACCAGCATTCACTCCCAAGACCCAGATGCTATATCAAAATTTAAAAAACAAGTCTTTGACTGGAGTAGGACAAGACATATGGGTGTCATGCCAGAAAAGAATTAAAAATGAAAACAAACTGGAAAGCTGTATTGCGCGTAAACCGTCTTCCAATTACATCAGCAACTGATAAGCAGTAATTTGGTTTGATGTTCCTGTTATTTTCAGAAAGAAGTTCAAAGGTCCAGATTTTTTGAGAAGTATAATTTTCATTGCATTAAGTCTCACTGTAATTGATAGAAAGGCTCTCACTGATCAAAAAATAGAAAACCAGCTAGCCTCTTCAATGGCAAATTATTATGGGAAGACTTATGAAGTTTAATAGCAGCCATGGCTGGCAATGCCTGGCAGTACAGACAGGCAATGCTTACCCACGGCAGAAAGGTGCTTGCTCCCCAGGAACTAGCACAAGGTCCTGACTAGCAGCAGGCTTCTGCTTGCAGGCTGTCATCCTCGGGATGGGGGTTCAACCATGCACATGCCTGCTGGGAGGGCAACATCCTGCAGCATCTTGCAGGAAACCCAGGAGGCTCCTGGTCTACATAGGTGACAGGTCCTCATGGAAATGCCAGATGAGCTGAACAGGGCCAAGGATTGACTCAACCCGCTCCTCATAAGCAGTGAAGAGCTGGTGGCATCTCTGGTCACACAGGCCACTCCTGGCTGCAGCAACCACTGGATGCAGGAGGTTGGGGTCCAGGGGAAGGCTGGAAGGTGAGCAGAGGACCCTGGGCTTCCCAGGAGCAAACAGACTTGTTCAGGGATTGCCTGGCATGATCGCCTGGGGAGCTGCTGTGAAGGGGAAGGGTGCCCAGGAGAGCTGGCTGGTTTCTAAAGACAACTTACTGAGAGTTCAGGAATGAACTGTCTTATCATGTGGGCAGACCGGGGATTTCAGAAGAAAGTCTGCATGGCTAGAAGGGGAGCTTCTCATTAAACTAGGACACAAGAAGGGAGTGGAGAAGAAGTAGAAACAAGGACAGGCAGTATAAAGCATTGTTAGGTACTTCGTGCCAAAATCAGGAAGGCCAAAAGCCAGCTGGAGCTGAGACTGCTGAGGTGCACTGATTGGAACCAGACAGTCTCTGTGGGAATGCTAATTTCAAAGTAAGTTCAGGAAAAGCACAAGCCCACCGATGGGTGGAGAAGAAACCCTAGTTACAGTGGAGCAGAAAAGGCTGAAGTATTCAATGACTTTTTTTACCTCAGTCTTCGCAATCAAAGGCTGCTGTGGTACTGGCATGATTTGGGACAGAGAGGGGCAGTCCTCCCTTGGTGGGGTGGGGACAAAGAAGTTAGAGACTTGAAAGAAGTTGGATGTACTCAAAATTGTGGGGTTGGGTAGGGTTTGCCTGAAGATGCTGGAGGAGCTGGCCAATATGATTATGGCATCAGTATATGGGGAAAACATTTTTAAATTAAGCTTTTTTAAGTAGCAAGGGAGTGTGAAGAAGAAAATGGAACATGCATGTGAACAATTTTAGCTGTAGCTGAGCTACATTAGCTGCACTGGCTATTATAATGAAAGAAATTCCCACAGCTGAGTGGGCCATGGGATTTGATTTTCATATTTCTTGTCCTACTTTTATGTTTATAAGACATTACATACAGCCACCTTCATTTTTAAGATCTGGGAATTGGTGTATCCTATTTCTGAAACAAAAACTAAAGTTTTACTGAATTTATCACTGAGGGAAGGGGGAAAAACCCAACACCAGGTAAAATGTTACTTTTAGAAGCTGGACCTTTCACAGCTGCCCTGCGTGAGATAAGCTGGTACTCTGGTGAAATAGTCATTTGACATCTGGGGAGGAAATGCTGTGAGGAAGTGAGCTCCTACTGCCAGTGGGCGGAGTCCCAAAATTTCTGCTTAGTTTTAGCTCAGTCAAATGCTCATTTGGCTCAGTTGGATTTCTCTTTAGAATTTAGATCTGTACAAGTACCGCGAGTCATCATCAAACTGACCTTCTCGCCCCTCTGAAAAAAGTTTACAGACCGTTCAATTTGTGACTTGTCACTTGTGAATCTTAATTTCCACAGTCCGGCTATCACACTCATCCCGGCTCATCTTTCTTTGTGTTCTTTAATACCCAGCTACCAACCTTCCTACCTGTCCTTCCCAAGTACCGCCTTAGCAAGAGGGAGCACAGACTGGCAAAACAGGAGGAGTAACTATCCATCTCACACCATCACCTTTCTCCTAGAGGGGCAACTGATTTGGCTGTCTCTTCTCCCCTATATTCCCAGAATCTGTAGACCTATAATCTTTCGGAGATCAGCAGCTCCCTCAAGTTAAGGTAGAATTAGGCAGAGGGTTCAAAAGTGAAAGTGGGCAGACAGACAATGTGGTCAGATAAGCCCCAACTCATTCAGAAACCAAGCTAATTAGTGAATCTAAGAAGGAAGAGAAAGAAGGAAGCTAAGGCTGGGAGTGAGAGGTACAACTGAGTCTCATTTTCCCTTTCATTTGCATCATTGGGAATTCTGCTAATGGGTTTGAACAGGAACTGAACCGGACCCTAATTCAGCTATGTATATTTCAAAGAAACACATTTAGGAGGTGAATAGTGAAGTTATAATTTAAAAAGAGGAAAAAGGAGACATTATAAAAGAAGCAATGATGCTTGTTCCTTTTTTAAAATTTCTGTTTGATATTAATATTTGGACATGTATTGACACACTAATAACTGCTTTGAGGAACAATTAAAGGAAAATGACTGGCTTTGGGGCTAGGTGAGGATATAAAATAAATGGGTTGATACACTGGAAGAAAGAGAGAACTAGAGAGAAATGTTATATTACCAGTTAAGAAACAGTGAAAGGGACTCGTTTAAGACTGAATGCATAACTCAGCATTGCTATTTTCTGTCTCACTGGGCTTAGGCAGTTTACATGTTCTTTAAATACATGTGCTTTTAATGAACATAAGGTGATACAGTGTCAGTGTATATACTGAGATCGATTCACTTTCACCTGGGTTACCAGCTGTACGTTCTGAATGCCTATAATGAAATGTAGTTATTACAGAGTTTGGTCTCCTAATTTTTTAAGCCCTAAACTGTATTAGAATCTTTTCTAACAGCATCATCCATGTTAACAAACTTTCAGCCTGCTTCCCTCAAGTCTGAGGGATGAACAGGACAGGATCAGCACAGGATGAACACTTGCTTTGTTAGTCTGACCACACAGTTTCATAACTGTTGAACACTAGTCCTTATTAGTCTTTATGGACTTCATTTGGCAGGGTATGAGCTAAGCAGCAGTTAAAGCTTTCGTTTGGGCAAGACCTTAAGCATGTGTTTAAAGTTATGTGAATTCTGCTGGACAAACATGTCCCTTCTCTGAGTTGTGCCTGGGGATGCTGTGATTCACCATGCATATTCAGGCACAAGGCAGAAAAGGCAAAGAGAGAAGTGGAAAAGCGTCTTCCTATGAGTCTGCAAATGGCTTCGGGCACCTGTGATGTGCAACCTCCAGATGTGTGGAGGTGAAAACCAGGCAGGAACCAACTCTGCAACTTAATTCCTTGAGGAGCTAGAGAACATGCAGGCTTGTTAAATAAGAATCTATGGAAGTTTTCTACCTCAAGGTTATTGTGCTTAAATTTGCAGGCTATGACAGAAGGGTGTCTACTGTCTGACAACCTTCTTTGCTCCTGCTTCTTCCTCCTGTCTTCTTCCCAAATGGGTCTTCTGTGTTATTCTCTCCAGGTGTCCTTGTCAGGGGCTCAGCATCTCCTCACAGCATAATTTATTGCTTAGTTATCACTGACTTTAGGTATTCAGAGCTGGAAACTGGTATTCTCTAGACAATAACAAAGGGTGTCCAAGACTGACGCATGACAGTGGCCATTCAGGCTTTGTTGTTCCTGTGTGCCCTGCACTTGGTGCGAGAACTCTCCTTGTCTCCTCCCATGGGTTCTGTGTCAACTGGGAGGCCAAACACAACAGAGAAAGCAAAAGACCCACACTCATAATGATGTTTTCAGCCTAACCTCTCTATGCAGATGCCTGATGAGATTTAAAAGCCAGAGAGACATTTCACAGAGGTCTGCAGTAGTTGGGGCTGTTCATTGTGCTGCAATACACTGCACAGCTTTCAGTCCTAGACAGCAGGCTGTGAAATTGGCTGAAGCATAGTATGATTTATAGGGAAAATTCACTATGTAGTATGAATAACTATATACAGTGGAACTTCATGAGCTTATAAAAGCTGCTTTTGGATATATAGAAAGAGAATGGCTAGGATCTGAAATTGAACTGTTAAAATCCCACTTTCTTGTCTGTTTTGTAAATTCCAGTTTTGGGCTGTACTTAGAGCTGTAATCAGTGTTTTGAAAGGAGTTAATCTCAGAGCATGAGGAGTGACTAATACCATTATTCTCCTTTTAGATTGCTTGCACCGTTTCCCTTTCTGATTAGTAAGAAGAATTCTCTACCCAAAAGGCCCATCTACTTGCAGCCTCTGCATTCATAGTCAAGGATTACTTTCATTTAAGACATTACTTGGATAATTTTGCAAATCTGCTCAACATTTTCCTTTCCCATCTCCCATTTCTTCCTTTGCCCATATTCTCCTCTGGCTTGCACTTCACAGAGTGCTATCCAAAAATGAGAGAGGTTGCTATGATCTTGCCTCTCTTCCTGCAGTAGTTTTGAAGATTTAGTGTGGGGATGGTGAGTTTCAAAATTACCCGTTGTGCGCATCCAGTTCCGTTTCCCTTCTCTAAAGAAAGGGACACCCTTTATTCAAGAGGCTATCACCTCTGTAGTCTGGAAGTCAGCCATTCAAAAGCAAGTAAAAAAATCCTAACTTTTCTGCTGCTCAGGAGTTGTGCGTTAGCTTAAATATCAAAGTTAACAGTCAAAATTATGCACAGACAGAGAGCGCATCCACACATCCAAATCCAGCTCGAGACACCTATGCTTCAGAAAAGGGAAAGCCTTCCTTGTCTTGCTTCTTTCCAAGACATTAACTTGTCTGCTTTTATTAAGCTCCCTGTTTATTGCAAGGCAGTGCAGTTACCAGTGTCTCAAGCTTCAGCAGCTTGTTGCTGTTTTTTTTCTACTTCCCAGTTTCAGAAGCGATCACCGCATTGGGTTTGAACTTCCCTTCCAGCAGATGGTTGTCTCAGTTTCCCAGTAAGCTACTCCAGCTTTGTCAGGCCTGATAACACTTTCTCTTCCTAAAGGCACTTGCGCAGAAAAGCCTCTGGCCTTTGCGGTTCCCTTCTGGGGCCGTCGCAGCCTCTCGGGGAAGCAGCATGTTTGGAAGTACAAGGGAGTAAAGCTCATCCTTAGAAATGTACCTCGACCCAAATATAGAGTTTCTTGATCCTGATAAGCCACTCCTGGAATGAAATATTCCCATCTCTGACCTGTCCTGTACTTAGCCATTGCTGTGAGCTTAATCTTCACTTGTTCTTTATCAATTTTACACTTCAAATTTGTTGGGAATTACAGAGTTTTGATGTAGATCATACTTAGCTACAGGAGTCTTTTTATAGATTTCAAAGAGCTCTTTATTATTTGACAGTTCTCATTCAGTAGGAGGTAGACATTTCGGGCTCACAAATTGGTAACATTATTTTGTTTTTCTTTCATAAGTAACACTTAACTAGTGTTTCTAATAATATTGCAGCTAAACAGATTCTAAATATGACAAAGTGTTGAAAACACTGATGTGCAGGGGAAGTTGTATAATTGAATAAAATCTTCATTTCTTATGCCCAACACTTTAATCTAATCCATCCACTCAAAGCCTAGAGGTTTCCTCGTCTTTCAGCTGCACTTATCTGATAAATGAGCTTTTAAAAATAGAGATGGAACTAAATTCAAAAGGAGTATTCAAACCTCTAAGTACTGGGAGGGCGTAGATAAACTGGAGCTTATATTAAAAGCAGCTGTTGTGTTAACAGTCTACAAAACCAAAAATAGGCCTGAAGTTGAATCATTTATTGAAATATTGTAGTATTTGGTTATGGTGTAATCTGGTTCTCCATGTGTTATTCTACCAAACAAAACCCAGTTCCAGTTTAAGATCAGTATCATTATCTTCTGGAAGGCATATGCTGTTACTTGTGCATGCTGACAAGCTACACGCATGTGTGCTAGAAACCGGCTGTGGCTTTGACAGCTGGTCCTAACTAATTGCCTCCACCAAGATAAACACTGTCCTGGAGTTTGATCAACTACTTTTTAGGATAAGGGACAAACAGAAGAGAGCTATGCACTGTGGGAATCCAGGAGATTAACAGGAAAAAAGATTAACACTGTAAGAATATTGCTGTATCAAGGCAAAAATGCTCATATATTTTATGCTTATAAGGTATGTTCCATACAAGCAGTTTAGAACAATCTGTGATTTTACCTTTGCTACATCCCACAAAGAATATCTCCTTTCCTGCAGTGCCATTTTATTCAGTAATTGTCCCAAGTCATTATACTTCCTACACAATATCAGAAATGTAAGTGTGAAGGGAAATACATTGCTTCAGTTTGTGGAAGAATATATACCCCACTTCTGCTTGGCATGAAATTTTGATCTGATTTATTTGCAACTGCCCATACAGTCTACTCTTATTATTCAGCTTTGCACATGAACTTGAGTCTTGAAGTAAAAATTGCCTAATTCTTTATACTGCTGTTGCACAGGCACAGACTGGACAGACGCACCTCCCTCTTCTCAAGCCAAACCCAAGTGTCAGGAGGAGTAACATGAAGAATGCTGAAATTTGTTTTGAGTTAGATCTGGGTTTGCATTTTGTGGCATGCACTCTAGTATTCCACTAAGACAAAGGAGAAAACTCAGTTTTCACTGTGGATTTATTTCAGTTGCATGCAAATTTCTGGGTGATGAGGCTGCTATGACTTTTCAGCATCTAGAATTATCTTATCACAAAAGAGAACTTTGAGAGTAGGAAGCTCATAGAAGCCAGCAAATTTAACTTCAATGTCATCTGAATTTGAGAGAATTAATGTTCCTGCTTGCCAGGTATCTTGTGATGCTTCCACTGTTAGCTGCCTTCTGTGAAAACCCAGAATGTTTTCTCCCCAAAACATGTGCTAAAAGTTCCACAAGGACAAAGGTGGTAATAAATAAGGTGAACCATCACCACTCTGGCATTAGCACTGGAAGAGTAACACCAGGCTTACAAAAGCACGAACGCATGGCACATGAGCACGTTCGCTGTACAATTACTCTGTTTGTGCAGTCAGTTGCAGTAATTGGATAATTGGGTCCACAACTGCCTAACTACATCAGTAACTACTCATTGCTAAATTATATGTGAGCAATGTATAAAAAGCTCCAGTGTCTAAAAGCCTTTGTTACAGAAACTTCTGTTTCATGAAGGCTCATCCTACTTAAAAAAATCATGTCTGTGCACCATGATATTTTGTTTGTCCATTCCTTTTGAACCAGGGGAGTGTAGACAGAAAAAGAAACACAACTGAATGGGAAAAGAGGCTGTTGTGAACACAGGCTCTTGATTTCCTCTTGTGTTGATCCACAGAGCTTTTCAAGGAACACCATGGGAAGTTAAATAAGGAGGGTTTAAAGGTCCAGTCTTTGAAAGGAGCATTCTGACATGGTCTTCCAGTGACAGGTTGTTTCATTTTTTTCTCTCCTGGCCTTTTCACAACTCTCATTTCAGTTACTTTCATAGGAATAGAGAATGACTTCAGAATATCCTGAACCTGAAGCAGTTCTGGAGGACTGAGCCTTGGCAATGGCAAAACCATAAAAAGACAGATTGCCCTAAGTGGCCATTGCATGGAGAGTTAACAGCAAGTTACCAGCAGGACCACATTTTTGACCTGAGAGCTCTAAAGAGATGCAAGTGTGAAATAGCTGAACTACTAGTTGTAGTGTGCGGCCACTTATTTCTCACCTATAGCCAATAACCTGGATGCCAGAGGAACGGAGATATAGCAAATGATGGTGCCTGTTTTTGCAAGGAGTTGCAGGGACTTTACAAGATTACAGAGTAGTGTTGGACATTAATAAAATAGCAGAATTATTGGATACGTAGGCAAATATGATACATCGGGCAAGATCCTTCATGGTTTTGTAAAGGGAATTCATTCCTCATTAATCTATCAGAGTTCTCTGAAGGAACGAACAAGCATGTTGATACAGGAGATACAGCTGATATGGTCTCCTTGGATTCCTGAAAGGTACTTAATGAGATCATTCACCAAAGGGTCTTAAAGAAATTAGGATTGGGACGAGATGGATAGTTCTGACACGGATATGCAACCGATTAAGAGAATAAGTAGTTATTTTTCTCACCAGAGGGAGCTTACCACTGTGGTCCCACAGGGACTTTTCATCACATTCACAAATGAATGGAAAAGGGGTGAAAAATAAAGTGACAAAGTTCGGTAACTGTTCTGAACTCTTCCTGGAGGAAAAAGCAAAAGCTAGCAAAGTGTGAAGAGTTGCTCTAACCATCTTGTGATGCTGAATAACATGGTGGGTTGGGGGAAGAGAATGTATGAAAATATAAAAAGAGTTCACAAGAGAAATCCTAATTTAATATATGCAGTTACAGACTCTGAAAAAGCTACTATCAACTAGTGCAAAGATTCTGAAGTAGTTATAGCAAGTTCTGCAGGAACATCAGCACAGTGCTGAATGGCAGTCAATATGAAGCAAATTACTAGGGAAGGAAGGGAGAACAATCCATGAAACAATATTAGGCTAAAATATCTTGAATGCTCTGGACATTTTAGCCCTCATATATATATATAAAATAGGACCAAAAAAGGAGCATATTAGAGTGACAAGGAGACTCGTATATATGAAATAAGCTCAATACAAAAAAAATCAAACATACAAGAACTCTAGATACGAAAAAGTAGAGGAGATATGAGAGAGAGCTATAAAATCATGTATGGGATGGAGATCAATAAACAAGGGTCATTTTGCTCTTCTAAAATAAGAGGAAGCATCCGAGGAAATCACCAGGCTGCAGCTCAGCTGTAGAACCCAGGCCTGGGATTATTCTGGGTACTAAAATTCTGGGTACATTAATTCAAAAAGTGATTAGACAAATTCATTAATATAAAAAAAACCCCAAACAACAAAACACTAGAGCCTATTTAATGCTGAGATTAAACATGCACCTCTGGATCAGGAAATGATTGTCTAGTGCATTGCCTGGGATGGGAGAGTATTGTGGGAGAGTACCTTCACATGCTTATCCTGCTTTATAATGTTTCTTACATCTGCTGTTGTTCACCATCAGATACTTGTCTAAGATGGCTTTGGTCCAGTTCTGAATGACTATTCTTATGATCAGTACAGGGATCCTATGAAGTAGGAGATGTCCCATTAGGAGACTTTGGCTTTGATAACAAGTAATGTTGCTGCTTCCATTGTCTCTTTATGATGACTTTTAACTTTTTAAGAAGAGAAATGTTTCACATTGATAATATTTACCTTTTTTTTTGGCACATGGTTGCTATGGAAATAAACAGTAACTTGACACAGATCTACGTTCCTTTTGCTTTCATGGGTAACGTCATTGAGAAACCCCAGATCAGTGAGTGACAGGGACATTTCACGAATGAATTTCATTTTGTAACCTGCACACACAGTTCTTGAGCTGACAGGAGAATAGTTTTAGAGTAAAAAGTACATATCAAAACCAGTTACTGTGTAAGGGATGTTCTCGGTTTACCTGTTGCGCAAGTGTCCCAGCAGGAAAGCAGAGGAAAAAAAAAAAAAAAGGTTTGCAGCTTACTTTTAAAATAATTCTGAACTTCTGCAATCAATGATTCATTAAAGGGCCAGTGCCAGTAGGCAGCAAATCTCACTATCTTCAAACAGTTTTGATTATAGTGTTTGTCTCAAGTGTGTGCTTTTTTTTCTATTTTTAAAGCGTGCAAGCAGTTTTTTGTCTTTCTTGTTCTGGCTTCTAGATTTTATCTCTGTTTATTTTGCTTTTTCACCATAATGCCAGCATTTTCTTCATCTGGGCTTTAACAGTCCTTTCTTTCTTTGCATGTGCTTGAAGTACATTAGAGAGGGTCCCTGATTTTTTTATATCTGGAACATTATTCTTGTCCTTTTTCCTACTGAGGCCCCTCAAAAAGTCACATTCACACATTCACATTGGATGCAGTGGCTCATAGAAATGGCGGTTTCCCTTCAGATTGCCATCTCAGTGACTCAGACAGCTTCTGAAGAAGATCAAAATTAAGACAGCACAATGCAGGGTCTTTCTGAAGCGCTGAAAATTTTAAAGACTGTGAAAGTTAGTTAATAAGTTTTAAAACTGGAAACAGTCCTATGTGATAGCCCTGCATAGTTACTAGTAGATGAAGTTGCAGACAAATAAACTGTGTTTGTTCCTTTTTCTTGGGGGAGTGTGTGTTATCATTTTGTGGCTACGCACTGAAAGTACTGCAGTTCTTCATAACAGCTCTCGTTTATGACTATGTCATGCAAGTGCCCCAACTGCTCTGCCTGCTAGCTGGGCCTGGCAGGTGACAAGATGGCATCTTGCAATACCTGAAAAGCTGGGGTCTGCAGGAGCCAAATACTTCTTGCTCTTACGTGTTCGCCTCCTGAATATGCATCACACCAATGCAGCTCCCTTTGACAGAGCTCGTAGGATATATACCACAGTTTTTTGAAAGTATTAATCCCCACGGAGATATGATAGTCACATACATAGAAAAAGGAAATGAGAATGATAAAAATAAATGCCAAGTAAAGCAAGAGTTTTGTTTTGGATTGAGTTCACAAAATATATGGTCACCAGTAGAATTTATGAACCCCCCATACATAGCTGCAGATGTTAAACAGAGTGAATATTAACAGAGATATTAAAGGACCAGGGAAGAAGTGGCATCCTAGCCTGTGGCCTACCAAGACTGGCTCCTTGCACCTCTCGCACCCCAAAGATAATGTGCATTGCATTGCCGTCACTGTTAGTATTAGAAGCATAACGGGCATAACTTGGCATAAGCTGTGCCCGCAGTCTGTGGAGGGGCAGAGCCTTGAGTGAGGCTGGCAGGTGGGTGCTGGTAGGTTTGGTGCCCTGGCATGTGCCTGCTGGCTGCACCTGCCCTGAAGCTACTCTTGGTCTCCAGCCATCATGGAGATGGGGTTTATGTGGGGTGCAGCGTGCTTGTGCTGCTTGGGGTGCAGTAGTACAGTTGAGCAGCACAGCCTTCTTCGTTCCTCTGGCTCCAGGATGCCCTCCCCGTCCCTCGTGCCTTCCCAGCAGCCCCAAACAGTTTCATTTCAGGAAGCCAAGGTTTCATAGATAAACTTTTGAAAGTAACCTGAGAATAAAATGTCTCACAAACTTAAACTCTTCTTTATCCTCTCAGTATCCTTGCATTTTAAATGTAAAATATAAAAGTTCCAGCTCTGTGTGTGTGTGTCAGTTTTTTCAACTTGCTTAAAAAGGACATAGGAAATCACATGGTAAACATTATAAATATGTCAGCAGATTCAGCATCATGAAACAGTGTTTGCTGCTGTAGTTTAGCTTAGAACTGGAGCCAAGCAGCATGACTGCTTTTTGCCTTCATAATCTTGGAGAAACAGCCCTGTACAATAATTAGGCTTGTGTACTCAGGCCTTAATTTACGATTAGCGTTTGATTCTGCTGAAAATCTGTTATGAACTGAGTCTTCTTGTAACTTCCAAACATGGAAGAAGAAATGCCTTTCTGTTTTGAATTCATTCAGGCAACACCAGTATCAGCAACCACAGAGCAGTTATCAAAGCAGAAGATCAGTGTTTGCAGACCTCAGACTTGTGGCTCTCACAGGTATCATCTCCTATGAGGCAGTCAGCATGGCACTGTAGTGTCCTGTGCCTTGGTGGGGTGGAGTGGAAGTTGCTTGGACTAAAAGCCCTTTTACAATGTCCATCACCTATAATATCTATGTATCACGTGTAATCTCTATGAAAAGCCAAAGTAATGGTCGAGATCGTTTAGTGACACATAGTTAGTAAGAGTATGTACAAATAAAATGTAATTAGTAGCATATGGGATCAGACTTATGAATGTTGTAACAACAAGGAAGTGCTCTGAGTAGTTGAGATAACCCCTCAGCCCAAGATAAGCCGTGAATACTTCACCTGTGTCTGCACAGGTCTGTAGGAGCTGATCATGTTACGCATGAGTAATTTCCCGTCCGAATTAGGGAAGTAGTAGAAGGAGCCTGTAGCTCAAAGAAGATCAATATCAGAAGCAACCTTGAGTGTTGAAGGCAACCATTTCCAGGTAAAGTCTGAATACCTCACTGGCACTGAGGAAGCAAAACTGATAGAGCTGCATTGATAAAGGTACAAGAGGTCGGCATTCAGCTCGTGGGGTGCTGCTGGAGTAGTTGATGCTACACTTTTACTGACCAAGGCCTGACTTAAGGATTGTAGATGAGGGACATGAAAACAGCCTTGGAGCAATCTGTTGGTAAGCAGACTGAGCCAGGCTAGAACCAGGCTTCATTACCCCGCTCTGCCTCCTGGAACCTTGTCTCCAGTCTTGTGAAAAGACATCAACCTTTGGTTCTTCCAGAATAGCCCCTTCTATTGTCACCTGCAAAGAGGTGAGTCCAGAGTAAAGCCAGTAGGTTTGGTTTATACTCTCTTTCTGGAGGCAGTAAAGCCAAATCAGCCAGCATGCACTTGCACCCAGAGAGGTGTTTAGTGGAGCCAGATGTCAAAACACTAGCACTGATTGGCTGGGAAAGAATTTCAAAGAAGCAAGGAGTGGGTGTTTGAAAGACACTTTGCAGCTTCAGGCAGACCCTAACCCACTACGGTGACATCTCTATTGGTTGGTAGAAATAATTACTTTCCTCTAAGCATTCAGTATTTCTTTCTAGTACTCAATCATAGCCTGAATGCTGTGGGGATCTTACTACAAACCCCACTGCTAAGAGTTTGTGTGACACTTGTCTTGGGTGAAAGACCTTGCTATTGGTTAGCAGATTGTAATTGTTGGACAAAGCTGCTGGATCCCACAGGAAACTCCAGCTCTGTACGGTAACTTAAGCTACTTATTTGTCCTACTACTGTCACTTCTATTGTCAGGAGGTAGGCCCCTCTGTGTGCAGGAGTTCGCTGTCTCGGTGGGCTGGCCACAGGACCCGGGCTCTAACTCTTTGCTCTCCTGCTGTAGTTTAAACATCTTTCCCAGAAGAGTGCTGGCAGCGTGAGCTTCTGACTTGCAGCTGAAGCCCTCAGGAGCCACAAAATAGACATAGACATGCTTCACAGAAAGCTTACACTAATGCTAGTACTGTACATAAGATGGATCCCAAAGGTTTACAGAAAGCACAAGCTTATTCACCCTTCATGGGGCAGCTGAAGAAAGTCTTTCCCCATCCCATATAGTGAGGTATGATTGTAGTTTCTTTTCCAGCTTGTAAAAATTTCCACAGGAACAGATTGTGTATAATTGCTTTCCCTCACTGTTCAAATGTGGTTCCCTGAAATGAGAAGGTTTAGATTTGTATGAGGCATCACAAAATAATTAGCTTATTATTACTTTTACCTATTGGTGTTTTATTGGTAGATAAGAACATAATTTTTTTTAGGATCATTTTGATAATTTGGTTGTAAAACTGTAATGCAGATTGGCTTTTTACTGGTATCTGACTGTTTTTCTAAGAACAGTAACAACCACAATCAATACATTAAAGATGAAAATGCAGCCTGCACTTTGCATTATATTCTGTCAGTGATGTTATAGTTTCAAACCTTTAAACCTCTCTGAATGCTTTATGGATTTGCTTAGTGAGGATAGCTCACTGCTGTAGTTTTTACCATAGGTGAACTTCATTAGCCCTTCCTAAAGTAAAGAAATAAATTAAATAAAGCTGATTAGTGCTCAGCACAGCTCAGGCAGTCCAGCTACAGTGGTTTATCAAAGCAAAGCTCTTCATGTTCCCTCCAGACTTACTGTTCATGAACACTTCAGCCTAGCTGAGGGCCTGTCCCCGCTTGGGAAGAATGATGTTTCATGAGTATAAATGAACGTGTGCTGAAATCCTCAGGGATTTCTGGCTTCTTGGTGCCAGTGGCAAAATTTTAATAAGAGCAGATTCAGTCCCTTCTATGGAGGAAGAAATTGTAGTTGTAGTGGATATTAGCTGCTCGTGGGTTAACATGAGGGATTTCTTTCCCCCTGCTTAGATTACAGCACAAATTAGCTGAATGCATCAAAACGCTCCAGCTTTACCCTAGTATAGAAATGGTCTTAGCTCGAAACCCTCAGTGTTAATTTCCTTTTATGCAAGTTCAGGCATGCTTGGCCGGGATGGCAGACAAACTGCTGCAATTCAGTTACACTAAAGCTAAGGAGCAATAGAACGCTGAGCATTTCATAAGCCAGGAGACCACACACACTGTCTTCTTCCTCAGCAGAACAAACACAGCATCAAAGTGGTATATTTGCTAGTCCCCAGCGAAGCCTCCCGGGTGCAGAGTGGGCAGGGGCAGCCCACAGAGCTGCCTGCCCAGGGTCAGTGTGACCCCCTCCCTGAGCCCAGGGGAAGATCACCCCAGTCCCATGCCCTCAGCAGAGCTGGCCCCCTGCCAGCACCCCAGGGGATGGGACACTTCGCTTCTTAATGTACAAATTCTTGCTGCCCTCCCGCTCCGCCTTTCTTCTTTTGCATGCCTTTGCAGCCCCAGCCGAGTGCCCCTGCGTGGGCAGGCCTGCATTCAGACTTGGGAAATTTGGCAAGTGACAGGAATCGAGCTTCCTGTTGTTCACTGCTGGCAGTTCTTCCTCACCCCTCCATTGCGTCTGATGGTGAAGCCAACAAAATGCAGCTGGGGATGGTGCTGGGGACCACCACACTCACTGCAAAGCCATGGCAATGTCATGAAAAGCCTCCTCCCCTTCCCCCAAATTAGGATTTGGTTAATTTGGTTAATTATGGCCTTGAAGAGGGCATATAAGTTGTATAGCAGCATTTGGGCTCTAATTACTATCTGCGGGTACCTTATGCAATAACCCTAAATCACTCTACGTAAGAAGCTGTTTGGTAGGACCAGGCATTTTTTGTAGTTTCATTATGATGGCAAAGGATGAAAGAGGAAGAAAGTCACTGTCGCTTTTGTTTTCTCTTCCCGTATCAGTGTAAAAATGCCTGTGCAACCTTCTGATGGTCTGTGATGAAAATTTTAAAGCTGCTTTTCCTTAATTCCCCTAGTAAGAAAGTTTCAGAACAGTAACAAGTGGACAACTCCTTCTTTCAGGTCTCATCAGACCAACCATAGGTCTGTTCCAAGGCTCCTCTTCAACAGGGAAGGCCTCCCAGCTCTATTCTGCAGTTGTCACCACACTGGCAATGGTGGTGGTGGCATTTTCTAGAAATGTACTTTAAAGTCACCAGGGTCCCCATAGTGACATATGGACCCTCCCTGAGGACCCCCTGCCTCTGGAAACAGCACGGTGTGCATCCCATTGTGGGGGCAGAGGAACTGCATGGCCAGAGACACCACCTGTGAACCCAACCGGCTGCAACCATTTCTGGGCTTGGTAGAAACAGGGCAGTGGTCACAGCTGCCACCTTGCTCCCCACTTCCCTGCTTGCGAAGCCTGAGGGTGACCAAACCTGGGGAGAGGTTTCTGCCAGGTAGCCTTCTTCATGAGTCTTTCCTCAGGATGTCCTCTCTTCTTAATGAGAACACTGATGTCCCAGCCACATGGCTTTTTACAGCAGAAAGACTTTTGGTTAACCCTTTTGGTTGGTACACATGTGACCTAGAAGTAAATTACATTCCAAACTTCATTCAAAACATATTACCCCACACAAGACACAAAATGTGCATTGGCTTTTGAGAGGTATCTGCAAGGATTATTTTTTTTCATATCCTTCTCTCCTTTCAACTTTTTAAAGCTTTAATATTTAAATTTCTGGTTAATTTTATTTTCTTTCAACAGCTCACCGGTCAAGTGAGGAAAAAGACTGGCACTGCTTCTGGGTGGCAGTTTTATGTTCTTTTGTTGCTTAAAGGAAAGTTGATGAAGATTTACATCAGCTTTATGTTTGAAGAGCCATAATGCTGTGTGAGTTACATTCCTCATCCTCAACCCCATTTAATTTTCAAACAATATAGGTAATCATGGGAGGCAGACTTCATAATATTGAATTACTGTCATCTCATATGTATGTATGTATAAATGCCTGGATCAGCTCAAGCACCTTTGTGAGAAATAATCTGTCAGACAAAGTGTAGGAAACACAGTGCAAAACAACTGTCACCAGTCCTTTTGTAGATGTAATAATGTATTTTAGCTGCTCGAGCATAGGAAAGCCTGTTATCATGAAAGCACTGATGAATGCAATGCTTTTTGGTCATGTGGATTAAAATGCTTCCTGATGTGTAGCACTTGGCAAAGCTTCCTGTATTTTTTCTTGAAAAATTATTCATGTGCATATTCTTGGCATGTCATTCCTACTTTGAAAAATGCAAGGTAAGGTGTCCTTTGCTTATTCCTTTCTTGGGATTAATGCTCTCTTGAAAAAACTGCAGATGATGGTCACTTTTACGAGTCTATGAGAAGATGTGAGAATCCTGCAGAAAAGCCCATTTGCACCCATGGGACTGTGCATCCTCCCTTCCTCCCCTGCAGAGGAGTTTTAATGTTTCCTTTCCCTCCCAGTCTCTATCTGCTTATGAGGATGGGAGCAGAACTTGCCTGTGAGTACACCCTATGCACTGCTGAAGGTGAGCTCAAAGTCCTGCGTGGTCCACACACCCAGATGGTCCACAGAGTCAGGCAGGACATAGGCTTCTCCAGCCTACCCCACCAGGTGCCCTCAGGACACCCCTGTCAGGGCTGTGCTCTGCTCCTCTGGCATTGTTGAGCTTCACCCATCCTTGCAGCTGCAGATTTCTTCAGACGTGTTTAGCTTATACGAGCGTGTAAAAGCATGGTCAAGGACACATTAGAAGCATGGCCAAGGACACTGAAGATCCCAGCTATGCCCTCTGCCTCCTTTTCCTGCAGCCTTTGTCTCGGCACACAATGTACTTTTTTTTTTCTGTAAAGTTTGCAAGAGGGTACGTCGTCTTCTTGTTCTTACGTAAGTCACATTCCTCCTCCTGTCAAAGAAAGCAACTGCGTGCATGCCCAAAGCGCTTGGACATACAAGGCACAATTAAGGCCTGCTGTATGTCCTCTTTTATCAGGGAAGTCAAAGCAAGGAAAAGCTTGGCCAAGGGTGAAACCTCCATTCAGTGTTGTGCTCCTCACGCATGAATGTTATTGCAGCATTTAAAGAACAATAACTTGCTGACATCGTTGCTAGCAATACCAGGGCATATTTTATTAATGCGTTCACACAGGGTATTGGCCAGCTCTGTCTAACAGCTGCCAAGGGTTACACTTGTGAATGCCAAACAAAGTCTCATTTGTTTGCCTGCCTGGGTACAGATGTTGGACCTGAATTACCTCTCAGCACAAGGTCCCTCGCTGTCTCCCAAACTACCTCCTAGTCATTTAGTTCTTTCAGGTTACCCTCTGTACCTGGCCTTCAGCTGGCACATCCCTGCCTGCTTTTCCCAGCTGCTTTGAACAGCAATTGCGCCCGAGCTGGTACGGGGACGGCAACACACGCACGCAAGTGGAGGGTGCCTGTTACACTGGCAAAATGACAACGCAAGGATTGGGAGAGCCATGGGAAGGATTATTTGAGCCTATTTCTAATGTCCATTTGTCGCAAGCTGGCTGACCCATCCTCTGACAGCTCTTAGGCTGAGTCCAAAGCCCACATCCAAAATGAGACTCTTTGGGTCTGAGCAGCTCAGCCTGGCCCAAGTGCTGGAGGACCTGTCCTGGGAGAGACCTTGCTCTGGGTTTCCTGTGCTTTGCTTCAGCCCTCAGGGGCACACAGCAGTTGAAATAAAACCACCAAACTTTGCTGGTGCAGTTTGCTTTGCTCCAGAGGCCTGGGAGGGGTGCTGGGAGCACAGCAGCACTGGCACACCAATTCCTTCCTCAGTTTCCTCGGTAAAGCCAAGGATCTTCCGAGGTTTCTCTGTGCCTGCAATCAGGCACAAACACATGCCCATTCAGTGAGTCATTTTGACTTCCAGTGACTAAGCCATCCAGCTTGCAGGAGGGAGGGAAATTATAATAGTAATAACAGTTTGCGCTACCACTGGAAGATTTCAAAGTGCTCTCTAAGCTGTTTTCCTTATCAGGGCTCCTCTGAGAGATGGCAATTGTGCAACTGATATTTCATAGTCATTTCTGTCTATTATATTTTTAAACTGCGGGTTGCTTTTTGGCACTTCTGAGACCCTCCCAAGTCCTCCCCTCCCCCAGCCATAATCAATTCTCCAGTTTGGAAAATTGTATGGCGACTTGTGCTCTAGTGAAAGCAAACTGGAGGCATAAAATACGCATCTTTTTTTTGACACAACCTGCCAGTTTTAAAAACATCAGCTGTTGAAATGACTGCAAAATAGTCAGCTGTCAGGGAAGCCGGAGGAACCAACTCCTTCTATTTAAGCCCTTGGGACTGCTCAGGTACACCTCTAGCAGAAAATGAGAGACAGCTCAAGGAGGCAGATGCTGCTGTAACTTTACATGCTATTACTATTAATTTGGGGACATCTTCAGTCAGTGTTCCTCTTGGCTCTTCAACTGTTCTCTCCAGTGCCTTGTGTATGGTAAGAATGTATATAAAAGAGTCCAACTGAGAAAGTTATACTAATCATAAATAGATTCTTATTTGAATTGAGAGACATAATGAACCAAACTGAACTGCTCAGATGAATACTTGGGCTGTGTTTAATCTCTATATGCAAAAAAGACGGCAAAAGGACTATTCTCCCTGGCCAAGAAGCTACTTTTCTTGCTGTAGATTGAGTCAGTAACCACTAAGGATTGTACTGCAGTCTGTCTGAAGAAGACTTGCCTACTCAACCCCTTTCCCTCTGCATTTTAACAGCCATTTTTCCTTGCTTGGATCTTCTATTAATTTTTATGAAAGTCACTAAAATCGGAGAACACAAATGAAACAACTTAACCTTTACTTGCTGGTTTTCAGACATCAGCAACTTAGTGTGAGTGAGGAACCCAGAATTAGTGCAGCTCAGTTGGGATCGAGACACGATTACCATTCCCTAACCCTCCCACACCGCATTCCCCCGGCCCGGCCCACCCCAATATCTAATCAATCAAATTCACAACAATAAAGGAAAGAGAACAAACCAACTGTCCGCAGTGAAGTGTTGTTTAAATAATGACTCAGTCAGATTAGAGGATAATTTATTTATTTAACCATTAAGAAATAAATTTTACAGGAAGCACAGAGATAGTCTGACATGGCTCAGTTCTGTCTTGGACACCGTAAATGGTTCCTGTCTCAGGAAGGAATCAAATGAAAATTGTAACAGTACTTAATTCAGGTGTACGTATACATACTCATATATATAAGATATATAAAATATATACTTATTTATAAAGCTGTTACATCTATCAAAAATCTCCTTACTGTTGATGATGTACACTATGTGCATAGTGTTTCTATGAATATTGAAAAGTGTAAGCTGTAGGTTTTGCTAAATGTAAGCCATGTTATACCAGATGGCAGGGAGCCGTTCTTTCTCTAGATGGACCATCTACCCATAAATAAGTATAAAATGGGCCTTGTCATTTTTATGGCTTTCATGTCGTTATAAAAAGCTGAAAATGCACACAGATAATAAGGAGCTACGGATGGCTAATTGATCCATTCATTTTGTTTCCAGTAGTATTTATCACATGATGTCAGACTGGTATAAAATGTAAGGGATGTTATAGACTGCTTCAGGGATATATAGCAGAACTGGATGAATTAGCAATGACTGATCCTGTTGGGTCATCATTTTTACCTGCATGTTAATGAAACTCTACCCCAAACATTTTTTCAGGGTTACCAAAATAGGTCGTATTTAATAAATTTTGAAAACTATGTTTAGCACTTTTTTTTGACAGTTACTTATAAGAATGACAGAGTTGGCTGTTAGAAGCTAGACTAATTTTACATCTGAATATTCTTTTCCATGTTATCGTACTAGCATTTTAAGCATATTTCTATGTACTATTTAGCATACTTATGTTCCCACTCTGGAGTGCAGATCCTTTCCTCTCCACAAGTTTATTTTTATTGCTTATTTTTCCTCTGTTTGACTGTCAGTCTGTCTACATTGTCTGTCTTTCATCTGTGCAACAAGGTACCTAAAATTCAACGCCATTTTACAGGATAGTTTGACGAGACCTGTAGAGTTGCGGTTGCCTACCTGGAGAGTCACACGGAGAGTATGTTTGTCTGTTTTACTCATTTCAGGTTTTGCACTCTCGGACATTTTATCCCTTTTGCTAACACACATCAGGCACTTCTATTATTGACACCTTCAAGTGATGGGAGTTAGAGGCTCAAATTTTATTCTGGTTTTTGAGGACAGGGCTCAGTGGGACATCCTAAGCTGCACTGTTGCTACAGCGATTTCAGCTGCACAGCTACAGATAAGATCAAGTTGCATCTAATCCAGTGTGTCTTCTAGTTTAGCTTGCTTCTTCACAGGGGAGGAGTTAGGAGCTACAGAAAAGGTGAAACAGAGCATGATTGAAGTCCACACCAGATCAGCTTCAGCTAGACTGTCCTGTTCATTACTGACCCTCCCTGGGAATTACACTAGAGCTCAGGCGGTTGAACTCACTCCTTTCTGTCAATCTCATGCCCCCCACTACTATGATCAGGGAGTTTTTCTTACATATTTCACGTCGGAACAGAGGTCTACACTTGTCCTTGCGGGGATATGGAAAAAACAGTGGAAGATGAATTGGTTTAAGTGACTTGTCCTCAGCAGCACAAATATAAACTTGACAAATACTGAGATATTTAGGAACACCGGAAGAATAATTTAAAGCTAATCCCATGATTTGCCTTCTATCCCCTCATTTGATGAGACCTGAAGTTGTCAGCTGTTAGCTGTCAGCTGATCAATCAGCTGGGTGTGTTGGCAGTAAAAATATCACTTCAAAGGGGGATTTGTAGCAAATTGATAGTGTTGAAATCTTTTTATAGTAATGGCAGTAGATATATATATCACTGGATTATGAAAGATGAAATGCAATAAAACAAGATTGTTTGATGTATCTTAGTTGGCTTCTTCACTGATATCTTTCCTTTCTAAAATATCCCAGCTACTTGGAAAATACCTAAAGCTTTCATAATGGCATGATATAGAGTTCAGATTTAAAAATGACTGGAAGAAGATCTCTCCCCCCTAAAACTATGGGCAAAGATACTGATACTATTGTGTGACTGCCAAGTAATTAAACTGAGTTTATGTAAGTGTTCTCTTTTATGGGGAAATCTCGCCTGTGCTGGAAACAATAGCAAAGTATTCATTAACTTTAATGGAAACAGGATTTCCCTCTTACTTTTCTTATTTGATTTTTTATGGACAAGCTTTTGGATATTATATGAATTTAATTGGTCATATATAGTACTGAATGGTCTATAAAAAGAGACAGATACATACCTGGCCATAGACAGTAATCAGTGTTACACAGAAAATATTCTCTGATTACATTAGAAGCTGTAAACTCAGTAAGAGGGTCTTCAACATGCTAATAAATTCCTCAGACTAGGCAGTCCCCAATGCTGCAGCATACATAGAGTGTACGAGATTTTAACGTAGCTTTGTGAGGCTCCCTTTCTAAAGCTTGGCTTTTTTCCTTTGGGTACTGATATTCTTCCTCTGTTCTAGACTACGTTCTTTTTGTTTGGAAGGAGAAAATTGATTATTCTGGCTTCACTTAAACCCTTGTCATAGGATATTTCCACCTCCAAAAAAAAGCACTAACATTCACAGATCGCAAAAAAAACCCCCCCAAACCCTTCACCCAGCAATTTTCCACAATACTTCAGTTTTAAAGCTAACAATAGAATAATTTAATCTGAACATAGGTAGATTTTCCAAATCACTACTTATTTAGATGCCGGTTTCCAGCACTGCATTGCTAGTAGCAAGTAATAAAAATATTCAAGTGACAGACTGAGTTATGGGTTGTTGTGTAATGGAAAGCTGATCTTGATGACATATGAAAGGAACTGCAGAACAAAATTTCTCAATGAAAGGAAAATGGCACACGACTATGAAGCTGACATGATATACTAGTGAAAATACACAATATATGTGGTGAAAAAATCCAGTTGTCATATTCTAGGTCCAAGACCTAAATGTCTGAAAAGATTCTCCTCTGAAGGCACATGACAATGCATCTAGCTAAGTGCCAAGTGCCATGTTTTTATCAGATGGGTCTTAGAGCGCAGCTCAGGGTATGGTGCATTGGCTTCTGACTGCATCATGTGTAATGGGGTGGAAATAGTTCACACATTTGTCATGACGCAGTCTAGCATCTGTAGCTACACAGCGTTCCCCACTTTTGGAGTTAGAGTTTAGTGGCTTCATAAACAGATCCATATGACCTATAGTTATATTAAACTATAACAATATTTTTCCACAGCATATATCTTCAGCAAGGCCCAAGTACAAATAACTCCTCTTGCTATTTTGCTTTCTGCAAACGGATCGCACGCTCTCTTTATGATCTGCCTGGTTGTTATTTAGGTCTTTTCTCTGCAGGTTCACAGTGACACGTTCTATCATGACTAGAAAATGGGATCTTTAGCTCAAGAAAGGTACATCAGTGGCAAATGATCAACAAAACATATTTTGCTACAGGCATAATAGATTTGAAATAACTTCACCTTTAATTTTTAAGGTGTGCTATTTACTGCTGCACCAACAATCACCTATATGATAGAAGAGGCATTGAATTTTTTTTTTCCTTCTATAAGGTCTAGGAGAGGTTGTTCATTACAAAGTTTACTGTGGCTCTACTGCAACTCCTTAATGTGATCACACTTCATGGGAATTGCATCTTCTTGAGTCTTTGTCTTAGAAAAACCTTTCTTTTCCACTCGCTGTTTAGACTATATGAGTATACTTCTTGATCTGAGTTACATTAGTGTTCACACGCCCAATCTTTCTTCTCTTTGGACTGTATAGAACAGTCATACCAAGGAACTAAACTGATTTTTTTTTAAAAAAGCTATTTTAAGTGTTTCTGTCTCTTAAAAGAATGATTGCAATGCCTACCGTGGTCACAGTTTGACATGTTGATGTCTCACATTTCTCTTTATAGAGAAATAATATATATTTTCATGTATAGACAAAAACATCCCGTTCTTTTTGGTCTTTTGAGAAATGCAGCTGCTGCTGTAGCCTGTTGTGAAATTAATTTTGTATATTTGCTTCCTATTAAAAGGCTGGATACCTATGACAGCAGGGGATATAATTAAAAGGCCTTTAAAAAATCATGGATATAATAAAGTTAACAAAGCAATTTCCGAAATATGGTTTGTGTAATTGAGAAATAATAAAGTGATGCTTGTAGAGGTCCATGCTGGCACCTGCTCTGAAATGCAATAGAGCATTTGCAAAGTTTAGAAAGACATGTAAGTAGGAAGATCCTTGGAAGACAAAAAGTATTCACTCCATCTGACGATATAACCAGAGCACATTATGACGTGAAGGGGAGAGTGAAGGTAATGTTTCACGCGGCGTGAAGGAGTATAAAACTCACCCACAGCCTTTCTTCTGAAAACAATAGCTCAACAGCTCCGAGTACTTGGCAAGTTAAGCCACGCAGGCAGTAGGAGGTATAGGTATTATGTAATTCATCAACTATCTCCCATTTTCATTAAAATGGGTCAACACAGCTTGTACATAAAGTCTTGTACAGGCCATATTTTCAACTTTATCTATAATTGCCTTGCCCTGCTATGCTCAATACTGTTTTCCCACAGCTTTTTCTGGGGGTGAAAGGCTTATATTTTACGGACTTGGCTTCCCTTAAGAGAAGAGATTGGAGGAGGTTTAAAGCCTCCAGACATGGCTGTCAAAGGCAGCTGAAAATGGTGCTAAAGAGAGTCAGATATGAAATGGAAGCTTATTGTGGAGAACTGGCTGCTCCTGGGCACATCCAAAGGAACCACAGCCTGTCTAGGGCCATTTTTGGGAAAGAGTGAATAGTTAGCGCACGGTGCCGATGGATTGGTACAGCCACCTGCTTGGCTTACACAGACCAGGACAGCACAGAGTACGGGGCTTGCATTTTGTTGAGTATCTGCTTTCTCCGCATCTGTCATTTTCTATTATTTTCAAAGTCGCCTTTAAATAGAAGTAGAAGCTACCTTAAAGCCATATTGCCCCCTGCATTTATATTCTAGTACTGCTCTGAGCACAGGGATGAAATAAACCAGGATCAGGCTCATATTTTCGCCCTCCTTGTCTCCCTTGCTCCTTTATGTACCCCAAATGAATGTGATCTGCTCACCTGTGACCCACTTTTATAGACGAATTTGCCTAGGCTTAAGATCTGATAGCTTCTTAGTAATGACAGCTGACTGTTTTCCAAATCTCTTGCGTAGCATTTCATTACTATGTATAAAGATTTCCTTCCAGAGATTTTTTTTTGCTGTATTTTTTTAAGTCCTTCAAAAATGTATCCATATGGCAGTTATTCCATTATCTACCTCCTCATGATTTTTTAAGCAGATTGGCTGGCTGTGTACAACAGTTATCCTCCTGAGATTATAGCTAACTTTTCAACTGTTTACTGCCCATTATCTTTGGTATGGCCATAAAATAATATTTAAAGGAAGTATAATCTTCAAAAGTTTAATTCATTGTCATTATTCCTGCTCTTTCAGAAATGAGCAGCTGACAAATTTGCTGAAGCAGACCTATGTGATGCCATGTTTATGGAGTGCTTCCCCAGAGCAGAACAACATGTTATTGCTTTAGCCACAAAGTACAATCTAAAAATAATTCTGCTTTGCCTGTGTGGATTGACTATTTTTCTCCTTCAGAGGTGATTTAAACTACTAAAAAGTAGGATGAGTTCAAGAAAGAGAAATGTGATTAGATCAGGTGGATTTTATCTTTAATCTATGAGCTTCTGGCTTTCTTGTAAGAATTGTTAGTTTTAGCTTTGAAATAAATCACTTATCACTTGAATATTTAAATAAGACTTTACTTTTGGCAAACAACTAACGTTGAAGTTTTAATGAGGAGCGGAAATGAAAAACATGACTGTCAGGTAACTTTAGTTAATCTTATTCAAGATGGAGCTGTAAGTGCTTAATGCAGCTGTTCATTTTCTTTGGCATTGAAAAGAAAACACATTTCACTCAGTTGCTACAGTTTGCAGTCAGGCTAATAAAATCCCTTCAGAAGCTGAAGCTTAGATCCACATTTTGTGCAAGGTGTGAACCCACAGGGAACAGAAAGAAATGGGCAGGCTGTTTGAGCTGCTGGACTTCACAGAAGACCAGCATGTTCCCGATAACGCGGCATTAGTGACTGGTGACGTGGAGGGAAGGCGAGGGGTGGTTACAGGTCTGCTCTCTGGGGCTCTGTCTCACTCACTAGCCAGTTTCTGAGATGCTTCAGCCGTGATCCCCTCTACCTGGCCTCTGCCTTCCTGCAGCTCACCTCTCCTGCAACACGTTCCTTCCTCAAAGGACAGCCATTTAACCCCGGTTAACTCCTCTCCTGTCCACCTTTGGCAAAGCGTCTTAAAGGACTGCAATTTTTTTGCCCTTGGCGCTTCCCAGTATGCAAGTAGTCAAGAATGCCAGTGTCTCAGCTGGCCTTCAGTCAAGTCCAGGAAGCAAATGAGATTGTAATTACCTGAGAGATCTCTGGATTAAGTACAATAGAAAGCTGGCAGAAACATTAACTGAATTTTTGGAGCCTTTTAAAAAATTTTTTAATTAAATACAAAAGAGAGGAATACTACAACTTGCACAGTGGATAGTCTGTCACAGTTTGAATACTGAATACACGCAGTAATTTAAAAATACAATACAGTCCTTGATTTAAAGTTTTTTAATGCTGACCCACAATTTCAATCTTTAGTGTCTCTTAAATTCTCTTGAAGATAGTCCTAACTCAGTTGGTGAAGTTGCCAAAGGTGCACCGTAGGTTTTGGAAGCTGGCTAGAAAGCACCTAAAATGTCTGATATGGGAGTTCTTCTGAAAATGAGCAAAACCTCAAATCAGTTCAAAGTTTGTCAACATCAACTTGGAGGAAACAAAAAGTTTCATGTGAATTGTCATATTTGGTGTTTCCAAGATGAACTGGGCAGCACAAAGCTGGCAATAGTGCTGTTTCAGCCTGCCTGCATCTGCAGGTATGGTATCACTTTAAAAGGTTCCGTGCTTTTGAAGATTTCTTCATAACCACCAACACTGTAAGCATGATTAGACTATGTTTAGGGATTGTGAAATAATTCTGAAATAATCCTTCACGAGGGATAAGAGAGTGGTTACAAGCCAGGGACTGCACACGGACTTGTGCTTTTGTCACCAACAGTGATTCATGTTTGGGATAGACCCAGAGGCTATGTCTAAATAGGGGACCTGGAATCCCTGACGTACTTATGGGTCAAGAAGTATACTAGGACCGTCTCCAGAGGAGATATGAATTTCTGACAATGCTCCCACCCTTTCCCTGCTTCCACAGAAAATGGAGCAGAAGCAGCACATTTAGTTCCCTCGTTTGCACAGTCCACCAGTTACATGCATAGCGTGAATAAAATATTATCGTTCTCATATGTCTATAATTCTCATAATTTCATCTAACTGCTGAGTTAAACTCAGTAATTTAATAGTAATTAATGTCTGATTTACTGTCCTGGCTGGAATTCAGTGGTCAATGGGAGATGATCAGCAGCAAAAGTGCCCGTTAGTATTGGCATACAAAGAAGCTCTCACCAGTTGTGCTGCAAACCTAGTTTTCCCTCCTGAAAGTTTCCGAATTAGCTGTAGTATTATTCACAGAATAGAAAAATTTAAGCAGAGAAGAAAATCTGCAATTGTCTCGGTTGTCTCTTGAATGGGAGGTTGTCTTGAAGGAGTCTAGCAATGACACTTATTAACTCTGCTGTGGTGTTTAGGGCTGTTTTGTGAGAAACATTATATACTGAGATTTTGACTAAACTTTTGCTCTACGGATGAATGAGATTATTTTATCATAAAGTACTGTTAAAGCTGGAAACTACAATGAACGCTCACACCAAAACCATATTAGACATGGGTATTTTCTTGTATAGTGAAGAGAAAGGAACTGATTTTTTTAAATTTCCCCGTTGTCTGGCATGGGGATTCTGGACTTCCATATGTTTACAGAAAGCCTTTAACAGATCAAGAACTACCCTACACAACTGGCAAATTAAATCACTTGCTCACACCCTACACATGGACATGCTTTAGGGAACCTTCTATGTTCTATTAAATGCAAATTTCTGCACATAGGACAATTTTTTTGAGGGGCCAATTAGCAAACTGAGGGGTTTCTGTGGGTTTTATATTCCCAATCTCAGTTCTGATTGCAGGTAGAATTTCCCATGCATTTCTCCAGAAGCTAAACACTTGCTTTCACTCTCTCTTGCCACTCTTGATGTCACATTTTCAACGAAATAATGACTAAACGGAAAGTATTCACATTTCCAAGGAGACTAGTCAACAGCATTTCATACCAAGTAAAACCTGCAGATATTCATCATACTTTTTCTGTTTCATCCCGATAGAATGATTTGTGTTTCACAAAGTGTTTTTCAGCAGAATGAGGACACAGGTGCCTGCTGTCCCACCAGCGTGGTGCCCCAGAGAGACAGAGCTGCGCAGGGAGGATTGGGCCTAGCACCATCTCTCGGCTCACTTTGCTTTTCTTCTCATCATTAAGCTCAGAAGTTCAAAGCCCAGCGCTGATGATGGTGCACTTGTTTTTCCTGCTGAGTGAACATAAGATGACCTAAAAAAGGGAATCTTTCATCATAATGACATTATCTGGCAGGGTGGTTGACTACTGGGGAAAAAGCCCATTGCAGCTTTTGCCGTCGTGTTTCAAGGTTTTGCCCCTTTTTTTCTCCTACCCTCCCAATAACAATGATGTAATATATTCAATTAAGCTGTAACAATGCATGAAGCTGTGGTTATCATAAAATATTTACACCCCTGGAGTGCTGTAAACACATGGTGGAGCCCTAATTAACCATAGGTAGTCTACAATTATCCCATGGTAATTACCCTAATTGGAATTGGCTTATTATGGGGAATAGAATTTGTTTTCTGTTTAGAGCTGAAAAAGAGAGTTGGCAATTAACTAAAAGCAGGAGCCGCTTCATCTGACTTCAAAAAATTAAATTGCCCTCTTAGAGCCTGTCACTGTTCCCACAATCTGAGCAGTTTTACAAACAAAACCAGTAATCAGATCCAGTTTCCAAAGTGTGGGTACTTTCATAACCTTGTCTCTGTGTCAGCATTGTCAATGAATCGGGTGATTAATAGCTGTGATGCACAGAGGTCCATAAAAAAACCCAAGAAGGACTATCCAAAGCACTGGGAGATACACAAACCATTCGCTCCATTGAGCTATTAGAGGAGTTGTGGGAGCAGAGAGAGAGCACACACTTTCTTTTGCTATGGGAGTTATTCAACAGCTGAGATGGAGACACTCTCCACCTTGTTAAAGCATGACAAGCAATATTTCTGATCAGGCTTTTCCTCCCCTGGCTGTTGGTAAGTCTTGCAAGTGTAACATCCTGGGCTACTTGCAAGGGAGCGATACTATACCTGTGGAGCTGTCGCAGGCTAATGGGACCCCTCCCACATCCCAGGACACTTGGCAGTCACCCCAAATGCTCGCTCCCAGGCCCCTGCTAGCAAGAGGGTGCAACACTTGTGGGCAGGACACCGTGGGCGTATCTGTGCAAAGCACTAAACATGGCCAGTGCACAGGAGGGTGAAAATCCTGGCTCCCTTCCCAGGCGTTGCCAAACACCAGAAACAGTCAGGCACGTTTGCGTCAGGCTAATAAAACTAGTGCCTCTCCTCCAAGGAGGCTGGTAGGGGAGCACCAGGAAGGAAGGGTGACCTGCTGTCCGGTACCATCCTGAACCTAAGAAGAGATGGGATTTCTGGACTAGACTGATCCCTGCTGGCCAAGGCTGAGGCCTGGCACACGGCTCTGCTGCTGCTCAGATGAGTAAATGTGTTGCTGTCCCCAAATGCCTGTCCCTGCCCCTCCTTCCCCACCAGGCAGCCCTGATCCCTTACAGTCACCAGAGTCAGGGTGCTGAGAGAATGGGGGAGCAGGAACAGCTTTACCTGTGGCTGCTACTGGCAGAAGAGGAACTGTAATACAGCCTGAGGATTGAGGACAGCATGCTGCCACTGTGAGGAATCTCCTATTTCTAATTTTATTTTCCTATCTGCTTGTAAATGTCATGAAATATTAAATTAAAAAAGAAGTGTAGGGTGTTACAAAGTCCTGTCATGAAAATGTATCTTCTAAGTCATAAATTAATGATTTGTTTTCTCCATCTGGTTTGCCTGATGCAGAGAGGAACGGTTTGCTTTTGCTAAGAGTGGAAATGCCTCTGCTGAAATGCTCTTGTGGAAATAAGAAAACGCAAGAAGAAAATATTGAAGTACCCTGTATCAGTCCACACACTGCTACAAACAGAAGGAAAGTACACAAAAGGAAATATGACTTGGAGGACAAACATATCTGGCACGTTATTGATTACTCCCTACAAATACAACATGTCCTCAGCTGGTAGGTATGTAGCTGTTTTCCACAGTTCATGAAAACCACTGCTTTTTGACTGTCCTTCTAAAAGCATGACCTACCTACCTTCCTGTCATGTCTGTGACTTTCAATGTTGTTGGCTCCTCGGGCCGTACTTTCCAGCGCTGTTTTTATTTTTTCCAGCAATTACACTAACTGCCACCTCCAAAGGGGAAACTAGTATTGCCAGTTATGAATGAGGTTAACTGTGAAAAGTGAGAAAAGGAAGAAGCTGGAGATATGCCTGAGCAGTATTTCTACAACGCTTCCAAATGGAAATATATCCTTATGCTTTGGAGACAGTGAACAAGGTGGCTTTTGGTCAGAGTGAATAAGGTAAGTCGTGTACAGCTAGATAGATTTTTTTTTCTTTCTTGTAGAAATCAAATCTATCTAAATCACTTTTCTCTGTTTTTCAAGTATCTTGAAGTTGGATGCTAGCAAAAATTTGTGGCTAAATGTTAGCTCTTTGCCTGCATTTATGCCTGGGAAAAGAAGGTAGGGCTACTGCACAGGGAGGTGGTTGGTGAGATTTTCTACATCTGCTGGTGGCTTTCAGAGGACCACAGGACCAGCAGGAGGTGAAATAGGTTGGTCTAATCAGGAGAATTAGCCCTGAGTCTTACCATGATCATTGCTCCTCCTCCAGCTTCTAACCAAGGTATCTAGGGACTTCAGTTTTGGGGAAAGAGATGACATTATAGCAAACAGCGTTTTTGCTTGTTATGATGTCAGAAGGAAGAGAAAGAGTAAGAGAGGTCAAACCTCTGTATAAAGACCAGACATGGATTGCACTGAAAAATGATGGCTGTCTTTCACAGAAATATTGTAAAAATTGTATTTAAAAAAGTAGGCACATGCATGTCAAATTCAGCTTTTTGTTGTTCTGCCTGAGCTCGTCTACCTGTTTCTACCTCTTGTATTGCCCCATGTCTAAGGCAGCCTCATTTCAACAGTCTTTTCTCTGTCAAAATCTTCTTTTGCACCCAAGCATCTTCCAGCAGATCTGAGCACAGTGTGACTGGCACACAACACTCTGACCAGAATCCCCAAGGGATGGAGACCCCAGCCAGGTAGCTTTGTTGCCAAGGAGAGCTGCGAAGTGATCAGTCAAATCAATCCCCTCCTGTTGTGTTGCCCGAGATGTTTATGTTTTTATGAAGGAGCCAGTTCACTTAGTGAGTCTCTATTTTTAGGTTTGTACTAGCAGCCCTTGGGAGTTTACGTTGAAGATGGGGATGAAAGGACGTCTGTGAAGGTGAAGGTCTGCACAGCCAAAATGGATTTGGCTTCCTGGACAGTACTGCCACAGGGTCTGCAGACACACAGTTTACAAGCAGTGTGGATTGTCACATTCACTTGATACTTTTTATATTTGCTTGTTTTTGAAGTACCCAAAGTTTTTTACCTTGGACAGTCATCAGTTGCATTTTATGAGCTTGTCCCCCTTCAGCATTTAATATAACGGCAAAGAGGGAAAACCAAAAACAGTGTCTCAAGGACTGCTCAAAAACCTCTATAAACCAGAAAGAGGTTTAGATAAAATGTCGACATGAACATAGCCTCCTTCAGGATTACATAGCAAAGGGCAGTAACATTCAGAAATTTTCACACCAGTTCTCTACAAGCTAATTCTGATTCTAGAAGGGACCTGGGCATCACAGCATGACCCTGCCTTGGTTCACTAGCCTTCTTAAGCAGCAGCAGGTTACATTTGCATCGATAGTCTCCTTGCTTGCTTGGCAATACCCTTCTCCAACATCCAGTGTTAAGGACCAGTCTGGGCATCTCTATATGATAATGCATTGTGCCATATAAACATAACCTTTAATTTTTTTTGTTTCTTTTGAAATAAATGGAACTGCTTAATAATTGCCAAGACGATATTTAGGTTTTGCTTTTTATTTTGAAATGTAAATACATGCTTTAGTTCTCTAGTCTAGTAAAAATATATATTTTTTAATGGGCTCAGACACATTGTTAAATCATTTTAGATGTTACCACTGTATTCCTGTTTTTCCATAAGTTATTAATTTGTTCCAGCACTCCTTCTTTTGGCAAGAAACTCACTTGCATAAGCTGTTGGATCAGCTTTTCACTGATTTTGAACTCAGTGATTTTTTGCTTCAGCAAAAATAAAGAGCTGACTAAAAGAGTTTTTCGTTTAGAAATATTTTTCCTCCTTCGGGATTTTGGGTGTCCATTGACTCCAGCAGGAATGGAGACGCTTAGCACTTTGCAGCATTGACTTGCTAAACCAGAGACGCTCCTGTAAGCTTGTCCAGCTTCCAAGGAGCTGTGCTGCTGCAGTGTCATTCCCACGTGTCCTCTGTTTCTCACCCTGTGCTTTTCTGACTTTTTTCTTTAAGCAAAGGCACTGGTTTTCTCGGAATGAGCTGCAAAACCTACCCCTCCCTCTACCACAAATGTCCTACAAGATGTAATACAGCTAATTTCTCAGAAGTGTGCTTTTTCCTTTTAGTGGGCAAGTAAAGTACTGTTAATCACTAGTGGGTGTTTTAGGTAAATATAAGCCAACCTGATGAGTGAGTGATACCTGGCAGGTGAATTCGTTGATTCTTTCAGTTGTTAGCTGACATTGCTTGCAGCGACTCCTTCCTTGCTTTGCTTGCATAGAGTACTAGGGAAATTTGTAACCAAGAAGGAAAATATTTATTAAAATTATAATACCACAACAGCTTAAGAAATTTTTACCTTGTAGGGATTAATTCTAAAGCAGCACATTACAATGAAAAATGCAGTCCTCTGCAACAGATACTGCAGCAAAGCAAACCTTGAAGTGCTCTTGAAAGCTCCCAGTGATTCCTCTTATAGGCTGTGTTGAATGTAATGATGGTGATAAGTGATTCACATTGCTCTGTCGTATAGATATCAAACTTAACTGCACAGCTGGCTCTGTGGGGTTTTGTAACACTTCTGTTCACCTTGGTAGATCCAGGTTCCAGATGGAAAATTTAAATTCTCTGAGAGAGTCCATGTGAAAACGTTGTGTCCCTGAAGACAGTCTGAGTTCTGTCTCCAGCTTCTCAGGGGACAATTTTTTCATGCTTTCATCTTCAGGAGATTTCAGTCTTAAGGTGAACTTGATTCCAGGCTTTAGACATCTTTTACAAGGATCCAGCCTACAAGGCAGGAAGCTAAAAATTTGGATTTGATCTGTTCTCAGTCAATAGCTCACTCCTCTGTTGATGGCTGTTGAACATTGTCCGCTGGATGCAGGTCTGTCTCAAAAAGTCCCCACGCTAACAGTTGCTGGGAGCTATGAAGGCAAAACAGGGGAAATACAACCCAAGGCACTTTACTTACAGGGTTGCCCTAAGTCTCCGTTGTTGACAGCATGCAGGACAGTTGCCTGGGTTGAGTGGATCTTTGCTCTAACCCAGCGGGACTGCTCCTGTGTGCTTCCTTGGGTAAACAATTCAACTTCTGTTCATCTCCATTTCCAGGTCTAGAAAATGGTGATAATTCCTCACCTTAACTGTGTGTATATGACAGGCAAACAAGGACAGACTTCTAATAATACTCAAGCATCCAAAGAGGCAAACTGTCACATAATAGGGCTTTCAAAAGAACACAGGTACCTATCTTCTCTTGGAGTGAATCACAATGAATCATTTTGAACCCTTGCTACTCGGACAAATGGGGCGCAGCTCCCGAAGGTTGTGTGAAAGGAGTCTGCATGAAGCTTTGGCTCTTTCTTCTTGCAAACACAGATGAGACCTTTTTTTTTTTTCCCCCCTTAAAAAATAAGACTACTTTTGTTGGAGTTTTTCACTGAAATACAGATTTATATACACAGGCTGAAATAACACCCCCTTTTCAGTTGCCTACCATTGCTGCATACAGTTAGCTGACTTTTCAAGAGGTTTGAAGACTAAGATATACTTTAGTTTGCAACTCCCTTTCTTTTATCAAGTTTTGGTCACAAATGCAGCTTTGTAAAGGCATCTGGTTGATATGACTCAGAACGCATTTTACAAAACCACCTGGCTCTGTGGAGAGAACTGATTTCTTTGTCAGTGAGAGTGATTGACAGTTCAAACCCACATAATCTAAAAGGAGATGCAGAGACAGGTTCTGACAGTCCATCACAACAGACCTCTCGAGTTAGCCAAGTCCTGTGCAGGAATCCTGCACTGGGCTCCGTGATGGGGGCAGGCATTTAATCAGGTGATGAAGGCATGCGATGAGTGTGCCAGACAACGTGTTGAAGAAGGCACAGGGAAAGTGTGTGCTGTGGGAAAAGCTGTTGCTAAAGCATCTGTCTCTGAGTGGTGCCTGTCCCTGGCTGTGGTGCAGCCCCCCTGCCCAGGGAAGCCAGGAACCAGGCATAGCTGCTCAGAGGCCCTAGATGGTGGGTGTGAAGCGGAGTACAGAAATGAGTCTTGTGATCATATGTGGGACTCGATGGGTCTGGCACCACCTCAAGCAGATGTTCTTGGTCCCTGTTTCAGTGGGCTGAGCTGGAAAACAGCACCAAGCCTCAGCTAAGCAAGGTTCTCCAAGCTGTACTGTGAACATGGCCAAATCCCGTGGAAGTTGATTCACAGTGCTAGAGTCTTCACTGGAGCCTTCATCTCGGACAACTGTTCAGAAGCCTGGATGAATCATGTTACCAGGGCTAAGCACTGAATCATGCACCTATCAGATCTGTCAGCAACAGAATTTATAGGTAAAAAATAAGTTGGTACACCTCTTTAAAGGGTTGGCAGCATTTTATCAGGATAAGTACTTGGATCTTATAACCATATGAGCTTTCCAAAGTCTTAATTTAATTGCACAGCCACCTTCTTATCTAATTTGCCTCTAGCCAGATCTTAAAAATGATTTAAACTTCAAAGATGATAGTAATCCCGCATGCACAAAGACACTTGGAAAAACTATTTCTTTGAAATGTAACTGATTGCAAACTAGTGTTGATTGCCTGTGCTTTCCTTGCAGCATTAGCTTTTCTGTGGGCATGGAGTGCTCTCGTAATTTGTCAACTGCTACCACTATTTAGGATCAGTTAAGCTTTCTCACATTAATTAAAAACTGTAATTAAATAACCAAAAAGCCCCTCACTATGACTCAGTTTCAGAGTGTGCATCTGGCCCTTGTTTGAGACGGAGGGGAAAAAACCAGTAAAGTTATGTCAGAAATTTCCGGGATGTTTTCTTTTGATTATCCCATAAAGGCCCTCTGCTGAAATAGTAATGGCTGGGAAATAAAAGAGAGAGAAAGACATCTTTCACAAAGGTGGAAAGGTCTGTGGCAAATCTTTATGCTTATGTTACATTTTGATCTCAGAGTGCAGTACAGGACTAACAGATCATGCACAGAAGGTGCCAAATAAATATTATTTTAAAATATCTTTTATTTACAGCCCTGTAAAAGTCTTGGTGAACTTTATTTAAAAAGATTCCTCTCCTTGAGGAGACATGCACTCTACTCTTACTCTCCCATATTGACACAAATGGGGAAGATGAGCATTAAAGAAGTAGATTTGCTCTTGCAAATGGTTACCACTGCATTTAATAGCCATATATTTATATATTTTAAAAGATTAGGGTGTAGCTTCTGAGTACATTTGGAAAGAAGAGCTCTGTGCATAAGCTTTATAATATTGCACAAGATCTGTCTCCACTAATTGAATTTGGCCACTTTTATGTTGTTTTAGTGACCACATAAAAGAAGGAGGTTAGGATACCTCAACTTCTGTCTCCTGATGGAGATGACATACCTGTTGTAGCTAAAGCTTTCTAACAATTAAACTGTCCTGACTGTAACATAAAGATGAGACATATTTCCTCATAACTCCCCATCTAGATTCCATGAGAGCTGTTCAAAAACATTTGTTGAACAGCTGTCTCTAGAAAGAAGAGTACACTAGTGAAATGTATTTCTTAAATTGATACAGATTTTAGTGGATTGCTGTTTGGAGTTATTTTTGGAGAAAAAAAGTTTTTGGAGTGAAAAAAACTATCACTTCAAAATGCACTTTGTTTTTCTACAAAAAAGATGTTCAAAATGGTGTTTATTGAGCTGAAAATTTGGAGTCATACAAAGTAATTTTTTGAAGGAGGGAGTCTTTTGTGATAGCTGCTGGCTTTAGAGCTCAATTTAGTTTGAAAGAGAAAAAGATGATCTTTTCCATGACAGAAATCCCCTTTTTATCGGCTGAAGATTCTTATTTCTGTCATGGTAGATGGAAATTTTTTTTCTTGATCAAAGCAAAAAGCTAATTGATTTGTTTGTTTACCTTTCATTTATTCCTATGCTGTGAACATGTCCAACTGAAAAACTTAGCTCCCTTATTAAGAGTCTGTGATCTCACTTGTGAAATCATAGAGTCATAGTCACAGAATACTGTCAATGACAACCTATCCTTCTCTGACAGATCTGGCTTGGTGACTTTTTGGCAAAACCTCTCTCAGGCACGCTAAAGGCTAGATCTTGACCTAGCAGCTTAGATTCCCAGACAGGAAAACAAATAAGGGTAGAGGAATTGCAGAGCCACAGAAATGCTGGATGGAAAGAAGCCCTTGCAGCCACCTAGCCCAGCCTCTTGCTCAGAGCAGGGGTGCTGCTAGTGCCGGATCAGCTTTGTTATGGTTTTGTACAGCTTAGTCCGGAAGGCCAGAGATATCACCACCTCTTTGGATAGCCTGACCCAGTACTGCACTATCTTTCTATTAAGTTTTTGCTAATGCCCAACTTGATTGTTCTGATCAAAAAATTGTGCCTGTTGCCCTTGGTCATATTATCTGTCTCACAATATAAAGAGGGATATGGTCATCATCTCTGTAACTGACCGCCAAGTAGGCTGTCATTACAGTGTCCCTTAGCCTTCTCTTTGCCAGAGTGAGCTGCTGCTTGCAAGAAGGGAAGAGCTGGTGGCAGCACTGGTAACCCAGGGCAGCCCCTCCTACAACAACCATGAGATGCTGGAGGTCGGAGTCCAGAGGAAGGCTGGAAGGTGAGGAGCAGAGTTGGGACTTCAGGTTTTGGGAGGGAAAATTTGCGGCTTATTCAGGGATCACCAGGCATGAACACCTGGGGCGCTGACATGAAGGAGAAGGGTATCCAGGACAGTCATCTGGTTTCTAAAGGAAATGGTAACAGATCCCACTTCAGCATCCCAAATGTTCCTTCTCTGTGCTTTTCCCTCTGTGTGGTACTGAGCTAGAGGCTTACTTCCAGTTTCATACAGGAGATCTACACAGTGCCAGAGCATCTTAGCGCAGAGTGTGACTACTTCCCCTCTTCTTCCCTGCCTGTCTTTCCTGATCAGCCTGTAGTCATCAAGAACCATGCTCCAATTGTGGGCGCAGCATCCCACCATGTCATCACCATCCCAGTCCTGTTGCAGGTCCACCCCTGCACCTGGACTTGTGGGTCCTGTTGTCCAGGCTTTGCACATAGGCTCTGTACAAGCAGTAGAAGAAAGCCTCTGAATGAACTTCCTCTCTGACCAGGAAAGCAAATGACCCTCTGGGGGCCTTCTGCCTTGTATATCTCTGCCGTTTACAGCTTCTCTTTCATCTCTGGACTTCAGCCCCTGTTCCCTGGTGAGTCTAGTTTAAAGATCTCAGCAGTTTGACAAACATGGCCACAAAATTATTCTCTCTCTCTCTTGGTTCAGTGGGTCCCCTCCCCTCTCACCAGTCCTTGCTCATAGTCAGACAAGACAGCATGGTGAAGGAAGCTGAATACTTGCTAGTAATCCCAGCTGTGCAGTCAGACACTGGTCTGCCAGTCGTGCCCGCTCCTTTCAGGACCTCCCCCTGTGGCTGTAAGGATTAACAAAAACACGCCTTGGGCCCCCAATCCCCTCACCCTTCCTCCTGAGGCTTTATGGTCACCTTTAATCTGCTCAGGGTTTTCTGTGCATGTGTATCTCTGATAGCATCCATTAAACACACCCATGCCTGTCTCCTCATGAATATTAGCAGCTTCACATTTTAGCTGAAAGTCAGAATTCAGGATAAAAGGAGGCTATAAATATGCAGGGTAGGGACTTTCTATTCAGCAGTCTTCTGGTATGGACTCTTTGCAGTTTTTCTAGGCATATCTTTAGGTTTTTGGTTGCCTGTTTCTCAAAATCCCTGCCCTAAACTTAACTAGCCCACTGATGTTCCAGTTACTCAGTGTGTGTCTCTGCTGACCACCTTTGCAGCTAGATCAAATGTTTGCCAAAATCTCCTCACCTGTGAACTGACAAATATCTCTGCTGAGAACTGTTCAAAACAGCTGAATATACAGCCAAAAACATGATCAAAACTGACTATGGTCAGTACATGACACAAGCCTCTTTCTGAATTGGACAGTCAGAGAAAACATGATAATGGTCTTTTTACAAGTCTGTGCAGCCTCTTTACACACATTGATTCTGCATTTCTCTCAAGGAACAATCAAGAGAAACAGATTTCACAAACATATTCTTCTGTGGTATAAACCAACATTTCAGCAGAAATGAAAAGCGAATGTTTCTTTTTCAATGGAGAAATACTGTAGGCAATAAAATCCTGTGTTGTTCTATAAAAAGAGTTTCCTTACAAGTAAGACCTCTGACATCTCATAACCCCAAACATTTGTAACAAAAAAACTGCTTCAAATTTCTGCAAGTGCTCTGCTCGAAGTATATTTCGATAACTTGTTAGGTTTGCCTATAATGGCTATGCTATGACTGACTGTCACTGATCTGGCCAACTAAGCAGCGTAATTTTTGGACAAAGGGCCATGTGAAAACCCTAGGTAAGGTAAGGAGAGGACAGTTTCAGTGAAATTCAAACATTAGATATCTGCAGTTCAGACAAGCACATTTTACCAAGGCCATTTTGAAGCAATAGACACTCTGTGTGATTCACATTGCACAGGGTGAAAGAGATTGTGCTCTAGAAGCACCCAGGGCTGCACAGATGTAGACATCTGCATTTGATGAGTACCAGCCTTGGCATCAATGGAAACCAAAGTCACAGAAAGACTTTGCTTGGTCCCATTTTTGCTACTGACACAAAGTGGGAGGAGGGCCTACAGAGAAGGTAAATTCTGCTTGTCATAAGTGGTTATATCTGTGCTTGAAGGATGTTGGATATTAATTAAGTACACAGGTTAAAAAAGAAAAAAGTGAACGATGCTTGATGATCCCAGGGTCTGAATTTCAACAAAGGGTTGGGATGAGGGCTACAGATGCTGTTGTGTCAGCTCCCTGCTATGCACCAAGCTACCACCACAGCTTAGCAGTTGATAGGATTTGCAGAAGCACGTAAGGGCTGGTGTAGCTTATTAGTTTTTGTTTTCTGTTTCATTTTGGGTTTTTTTCCTAGGACTGTGAAGTGTCAAATGTCTTTATCAGCCCTTTCACCTTTAGTACTGAGTCCAGTCAAGTACTCGCGTGAGTCAAGTCTGAGGGCAGGTTGCCTTTGCAAATGCATGGCTACAGGCAGGGTGCAGGGAAAGGGTGACAGATGCTGTTAATCAGCTCTCCAGTGGAGGTGTGGAAAGACTGGGGGAGCTGCCTTGGCACTCAGGGTAAAATAGTGCTTGCCTGCTTGCCAGCACATGCTCCTTCTTGCCCCAGAGAGAGATCCAGAGCATTCGGCTTATGGGCTGAGAAGATTAACATTTGAATGAGGAATCCTTCTGTCGGCTGCTCAGTTCCAAAACTCCTAATGGAGTAAGTTGGAGATCAGTTATTCTTTATTTTTTAAAAAAAACCAGAGCTTTTCCCTGTTTCTCAGAAAAACAGGAGATGATTTCATTGTATCATAATTGCTAAATTTATTATTAAGATGGGAGAGTGTCAAAAGCTGTAATCTTGCACGCCTCCTTTAATACGTAACATCCTGATTATAGTGGCCCTGAAAAATTAACAAGTATTCAAATAAACCCTAACTGAAAAGGATGCGAGGCCACCATTATCCAGCCTGCATGACTCATTAAATGAAGGGCGAAGAGCACAGCAGAGTTGCATTAATCACTTGGTTCTGCTACAGGAAGAAAAGCATTTGTGTGGTACTTTATTTACAGCATACCATATGCAGAATTAGCCGATAGTCTCACCAAGACTCTAGGGATGCTGATGACAAAGGAGCATCCCACTTCTAAGTAATTTTGTGAGGTTCTTCAGTTAAATTTTGTTTTAGACTTCACATTTTGTTTGATAATAATGCACAAAAAACTTTCATATTTTTGCTTTTTTTGATGAAAAAGAAAGAAAAGCTTCATATCCTGTTTAATGGCTTCTTCTTTCCTGGATTTTAGAATATGAGAAAAACTCATATCAGGTTGAAAAGATAATTTCAAGACCAGATTTTGTAAGATCAAGAGAGAAAAAAAAAACCTATAAAGAGGCTGGAGACACCTTTTTTACAGCAAGTTTTTGGATGATTTGCCTTGAAGGTGCTCTTAGAAAAGTCTTACGGTATTAGTTTATTTCTCATACCACAGATGGGCATGCTATTAGAAAAAGAACAACAAATGGGCGAAGTAAAATTCTGGTTGCTTAGACTCTCTGAAGAATACTTGGGACCAGAAAAAAAAAAGAAAATAAAGCAATCTGAATGGAGAAACAGACCAGAAAGGGTATCAGAAGATAAAAAAGTAGCATTGTTTCTGATGATAGGTGGTCCTGGTGTATTTGGTGTTTTTATTGATTCCAGGAATGACTGATTTGCAGCTGATAAGCCAACATTGCTGTTGGGTTGGGGGCTCCAAATTGTGTTTGCACCAGATGATAAAAAAGTTTAACGGGAAATTTGGTCAGCATCGAGAGCAAAGCATGTGACAGGAAACTACTGATAGGTATAAATGTTACAAATTACCATTCAAAAGAACGTACCCGGTCCAGAGTAAGACTGGTGATAGTCACTGTACATTTGTAAGGATCTCAGAGAAGATGGTTAAAGCCCTGGATTGTGTTGGGCCAAGGTTCATGTTGCACAGCAGTGTTCAGAAGTGAGGCAGCAGACGCAGAAAATCTCAGATGTGGTTGATACTGCGAAATCCAAAACACAGAAGAAAAGAGACTTGGTGCAGGAAGAAGTGACGAATTCAAAGTTGACGTTACAAAAAACAACATATGGAGCTTCATATGCTGTGGCAAACACCATAAACTGAGGTATGGGCTGGCATTTGGAAAAATTTTAATATGGTTTGATTGTTGTTGTTTTTGGCTGGCGAGCTGTTTGAGAGCCTCTTCCGGGAGCCAGCTGGGACTGATTATTGTGTGGAGCAGTATACGTTCAGCAGTGCAGAGCAGGTCGACACAAAGTACTTGTGGAACAGACCTCTGGCCAGGCTCCCTGGCTTGGAGTGGCCACTGGATTTGCTGTGGTAGAAATCACAAAAGGATTCCCAATATGAAATTGCTGTATCTTGACCAGAGAGTGTTTGGATTTGTCCACAGAACACCATTCTCACCTTCAATAAATTAATTGAAGGAGCCATTTTAAGATCAGACAGCGAGTTCTTGCTGATGCGGTCCATGGCTTTTCTGTCGGTGTTGTCAACAAGCTTTTCAAATAGTATCAACTGAGGTAGGGGGGCTTGTGATGTTGAAAGACAATTTGTGATTACAATTTTCATTGCAATCATGGCCTTTTAGCTCCTAAAGTGCTTTTATTTAAAATTAACTCTTAAACTCTCCTGAGATTGCTAAAATAAAAAATGTTCTACATTTGTACATAGTCTTCAAGATTTGCAATACTAAAACACATGTTAAACATATAATTCATCCAGTGATATCAATGGGGCTATTCTTATGCTTAGAGATAAACATGTCTGCAAGGTCAAGACCATATTCTGTATTGTCATAACTATAGAATAATGTGTAGGCGGGTGCTGGGACTGACTTCACTAGTAAGCTGAAAAATGTATTCCTTTGAGGGGTCAGGTTCGAAAAGTAATAAAATATTCAGTTCATCATCTTTCCTGAGTCAGCAAAACCTGGCTGAACCTAGGCTTTCTGTTCAAGATTGGTGGCATTTTCTTCTCTGTGATGATGGAAGTATCAGAAAAAAGCCAATGCTTTCCATTGTGAAGTAGTAATAGACATGATGAGCTAAACATATTAATCAGATTATGATTACTTTTTTTACTTTCTGACCCACAGGAGATAATCACCACCTCTCTCCATGATCACGTCCTACCATTGCTCCTTTGCTGCCTGGAACTTCTGTCTGGTCTTACTGTTCAATGGTCAAGTTAAACTCAGAGTCTTGTTCTCTATTTGTGTTTAGCTTTGCAAAATGCTTCTGCTATTTCAGGTCTGAACAGGTATTTGTGTGCCTGAAAGGTTGTTTGTTTTCTCAATGATGTAAATTGACCTAATAAAGATATAGCCTGTCTTTGCAAATTGTGTCTTTCCAGCAAGACAGCATCTTTAACCAATTCATCTGAACTGCTCTGCATTTTATAATGTATTCCAAACTTACATATATGAAATGCAAAAAATTCTAGAGTGAATTTTATAGGATCGTTACAGGGTGATTTTTTCCTACTGTGCTGAATTATTGAAGCTTAGAAATATGTGTGCACAATACATCTTCTCTGACTTTAAGACTTATAAGTTATTTTGGTCAGTTAGATTTCTGTTTCAAGATGTTAAGTTCATGTTGAGAGGAAAACTTCTTTGTTAACAGAATTATTGACCCAAACCCAAGCCACTAAATGAAGTATGATTTGATAAAAATGACATCTTGTTAAAATTTCTCTGTCCCTTAACACAATCTTCAGTAAATCAGAGCTGCGACACTAAAATACTCTATATACTCTAGTTTCATGCTATCTGTGAACTAGCCAAAACAGAAAACTATGAATATCTTATACAGAAACCTCATTTTCTTTGGTCCCATTTTCCTACAGAAAGTTTCTCCGGCACGTACCCCCCTGTTGTATTTACAACTACAGCATTCTAGCTCTTTCAGTCTCTGTGAAATAAATCAGATATGAGGAAGTCAAGTATCTATGTCTGCTTCATATACACAGTCTGTGAGAGCACTCCTATTGACTTCCTATGTTGTCATGGGGAAGCATTCAAATTTTACCTTGTTTAGTCAAGGTATAAACATGTCTTCGATAACGAACATGGGGCAGAGGGAAATAAAGTCAACAAAAAGTGCCCAAAAGATTTACATTAACTGTCATTTGAGCTTTTGTAACATGCAGATGTAACTGCTATGGATAATAGAAATACCTGTCGTTTTAGCTATCAACACATCTTGGCAATTTTATCCAGTTGCCCTTTGGGTGCCCATTTTGCTTCGGTTCTTTGACTGGTCTTGCCTTACTACCTTTCACAGGCAAAGTAAATGGCTGTGATCATTCCTTTCTACTCACTTCACATATTCATTCTGACTCAACTTTTTCTCTGACTCACAGTCTGTTTCTATTTCCATAATCATGAGTGCATGTGAAACATCCTGGGCTAATGTGAAATGGCACAGACATCAAAATGTGTTATTCATACCTATGTGAGTAATGCCCACTCATTCTTTGGTACACGTGTATTGCCTTGATAGCACCTTCATTTCCTGTCTCTTTCCATTTATTCAGTCACTTGGTGAACCTTCTTCCACAGCAATGGGGATGATTCCTCTTTCATTCTTATGTCAGAATGAAACCCCCTCAACATACCAGGATTACATCTTCAGCCAACTTTAAAAAAATTATCTAGAAAAAGAGAAAAAAAAAAAAAGTTTAGGAGTTCTGATAAACAATTAATCATCACAAGGAGCCAAATAACTAATTCTTCATACAGTCTGCTGAAAGTGCAGGAGTTCTCATTCTTAGTGAACAAAAGCTCTTCAAGAAATTCAGCATAATTTAGGAGTTAGAAGTTACATGTGCATTTTTGGCCCTTGCCAAAATCTTTCTGTAAATCATGTGTGGAAGACATCAGAGCAAAAAGTGGCACATATTCTGGAACTAATTGGTTTGCTTAGGCTGTAGATCTGGTGCATCTTAAGGTACACATTTTAGTGATAATACATGCTACCGTTAAACTGAGGTCAGTACCTGACCTATAGGTATTGCAACTGCTTGCAATATTGGGGCTTTGTGATGAAAAGCCTACTGTACATGTGAAATCTACTGGGTAGGTCCTCCTATCCTATGTAACATGTAAAATCGCAGGGGAAAGTTTGAGTAAACTGTAGAAACTCCACAATATCTCCAAAATTCACAAAAGAAACAGAAAGTGTTAGAGGATATCCTTTTCTATATTAATATCTGTGAGCAGAGTGGGCCAGGAAAGAGAAGAGAGCTACAAAATAATCACGACATATCTATTACTTTAAACGTGACATTAGGGTAACATATTGGTTGCATGTTCTTTTTTTTGTTTTACTGGAACATTGTCACATTATCACATATAAATAAGAAAAGATTTCTACTTATAATAATACTCTACTAATACTGCTTCTATAGATAGATACTAATTAACAGTTGTGACTTTTTAGATACCTTCCAGAAGGTCATGGACTTGGTGATTATTGTGGAACTGCAGAGTTAACTCTTCCTGGAGCTTTTACTGAGTATCCAGAAATCTGGCAACAACTCTCATTCAGTTGCTTAATGTTTAATGAAGAATACTGGTAAGATATGTTCTGTAATCTACAATGTTGATAGACACAAATTAATTTCATCACATGCAGTAACTCAGGTTCTTACCACAGATGATGTCCAGGTGGGAACAAAGACATCCTGACATAAATGTTCTGATGATCTGATGCTCAGCCTTTCTTGAAAATAGCATAGTCTGTCTCTCCCAAACTTCTGATGGAGAGGGATGTAAATCCCAAAATGTAATTTTAAATACACAGTTAGTCAGAATTAGAGGAAAATCTGGAGTTGGGTAGCATAATAAGGGCAGAAGTTTTATTACTTCAGTCTTTTTGCTCTGTGCTGTATTGCCAGGGACAAACACATCATATGTTCTGAAGAGGCTTCCCTGTAATCGCTGCAGCATCATGCTGAACACAGACTCCAGAAGCATTGCTCGTAGGAGGGTTGAGTCCATTTGGACATGTTGGAGATGACACATCTGGTAAATGGGTGTGATGCTCTGGTTTTCCAGCTTCAAGTGGGTGGATCATAGGGTGTCACTCGGGTATAGTGGTGGAGGCAGGGGAAGGAGGCCCAAAAAGAACTTGACTGGGCCAGGGTAAAACCTCATTCCTTCACTGCAATGTTGAAAAAGTGCCATCACAATGCAAATATTACAGCAAAATATTGTTTTGGTTAGGTTGTTTCCACGCTCCCTTGTTTTATTGCAAAACTTCTTTTTTCTATAAGTTTTGGGGTTCTGGGGAACTTTTTTGTTTGTTTGCTTTTGTTTGTTTTTTAAAACACTGTTGTTATTAACAGTAATTACCATCCACTGCAGTAGAGTATTTTGTCTTGCTCAAAAATAACACTAAGCAAGAGATTGTCAGTCTTTTTTCTCTCTCCATTTTTTTCCTAGTGGCGTGCCCCTTCCAATTTGCCATTTGCCAAACCTACTTTCTTTTACATCAGCTGCGCAGTCTGTACAGACAGAAATTTTTGTTTTAAGACTGCTCTTCTTTAAGCTGACCATGCACTAGGAACTGACAGCAATTTGCTTTTTCAGAAAATATTTTAAATAACAGGCATCAGTGAACATAGATGCAATTAGTACTTCAGTATAGTGGGCACTCTACCACACTTCTAATTTTCTGGATTGTGTGAACAACCTGGAGATCAAAATTTAAAACTTGCTGGGGCTTTTAGGCAGGATATTCCTTTTGTAGGAAAAGGCAGTGAGATATGAGATGCTTATGCTGGTAACCGAACACGTACAAAGCACTTGAATATTCCAGTTATCTTCTGACTCATTGAAACTTGTGCATTCTCTGTGGACCTCCTAATCCATTCAGTAAAAAGAATAGAGGTTATAGATATCTGGGCAATTGGGCTGAACTCAAATACTTCATCTGGCTTCAGTAACATTTCTTGCATTTCTCACTCCGGAGTTTCAATTTTCTTATTGTGAAATCATCGTGCTGGAAAAAGCTCCAAACCAACAACAACAAAAAAACCCAACTCAACTGTGAGAGCTAGGTTAAACAGATTCTCCTAATTGTGTTTTCTTTCCTGTGTATTGAGGTTGATACTTGAGTGCGCAGAGCAAAAAAAATAACTTGGAGGGAGATGTATCCCCTCACGCCCTTTCCCTGGGAGCCCCCAGGGGCCTTGAGCCCTGGCTTCCCCAGATGTCGGCGCCTGTTCCTCCACCCATGAGCTCGGTGACGGTGGTCCTTGGCCGCCGTCCATGGCACCAGCCCACGGCCTCTCATTCTGCTGCCCGGACCCTCACGCTCCCTTCTGCGGCCCTGAGGCAGCTGCTGGGAGTTGTTGGTGCTCGGCCATCCCATGGGGCACTTATACCTCTGCTGCATGGAATAAAGCTTTCCATCCCACTGGGGTTGTTTGCTTACACATCCCTTTTAGGAGGCAGGTGCAGGAGGCTGACAACCTTCCTGGGGTGTTTTTTTTATAACATTTAGTGCAGGGTTTATACTGCTGCGATCCTTTTTTGGACTCTGGGGTACAGGGAGCTTCATACAGTAAGCTTAAATTAATGCTCCATGCTGCATGTGGAGTGAAACCTGTCTCCAGGCAGAAGCTCTGCTGAAGTGCTGGTGGTGGGAAGTAGGCTGGCTCCCGACAGTAACCAGGGTATTGGTCATTTCTCCCTCTTTCAATATTTTCTTTAATATTTGCTAACATTAAGTAGAGTGCGGAAGACACTTAAGTGGTGCCAGTGACTTTCCACAAGAGTCTGGTAGCCAGTTCCCGGGGGGACTTAGTCACTGCTTTCTGCTCAGCAACGATGACCGAATTTGAGTGACTGCATGGGCTGTAAATTTAAGCCCCAGTGTCCTCTTACTGCAGCTCCGATGTCTTTATTCTTTCTGGCTTGAAGACAAACCTTCATATGGAGAGGGTCACTGACAAATTCACTGCTTTAAAAGGGCAGAAATAATGTTGTTTGCTATGAACATGTTGTTAAACTGTGACATCAGTATTTGGGAGGACAGCAATTATAGAAGGCCCACGTGAGAAATGATCTCAGTCAATGGATAACAGCTCAGAAAATGACCAGAAAACTTTTCTTGGTACTTTGGTAAAAAACCAAAACTTAGTTCCGTGTCAGTTTATAACAATATTAAAAAGCTGTCACTGGCAGAAATTGTACATAGAAACAGAAAAAAAATATTTCTGTGGAAATATCCTTAAGAATACTTGTAGTACTGACATTCCTCAGTAAACTGGGGATTAGCGGGAAAGATTCCTGGACATAGCTCAAGTCTTTGCAGATAGATACTATTGGTCATTAAAGACAAACATAGCTACTCTGAAAGAGCAGAGTGACATTTTGATTGAAAACGCTATTATATTAGAAACTCGCGTGGCTTCCAGCCCCCTCTGCTCAGTATCACTGAGGCCACGCATTTAAATATGCACTGCTTTAGAAACTACTAATATTGCATAAGGGACATTACAGCTTTCTTGCCCAAATGAACCACTTGAAAAGTATGCTTCATCTTCTGGAAACAGTCATCTCACACTATCATTGCCTACACTTGGCAACAGGTTTTGAAAGATGCTCTCTCACTATCCTGCTATGTGGGTTTCTCAAGCTCAGAGCATGTTTGTCACTAGACATCTCTGTCTAAAAGACACAGTGACTTGCTTCTCATAATTTTACTTTTTTTCTGTTCCACTCTTACCACTTCCAACAACAACATTAATCAAGTGAAGGGAAAGTTCATTTGTCTAGGAAGTCATTTATGGGTAAGCATGCTCTTGTAAGCTCTTAGATTGCTCAGTGTAGTAGACTGTCAAGGTAATATACACATGCAAGAAATCAGTCATGCACTGTCATAGTGCATCTCTGATTACAGTTATAATTCCCTCATTTGAGAGAACATGTGAGAGATATATGCTTTACAAATTGTATTCTTATAAATCTGAACAGTCTTTTGGGCTATGGATTCCTTACTGTACAGCTCGTATATTCCAGCGAAGCATTTGTATTCCAGGTACACTGCTTCTGATGCCTTTTAAATTCTTCTTCCTCCTGTTTCACTTCACCTCTGCCCATCTCACCAAAGACAGCAGCTGTCACATCATATATGCATTTATTCCTGTACTGTTTCCTTTACTATACTTTGCCTTTCATGGCAGACATTCAGTCTCGGGAGACTTGCTTTCGTTGCTTTCATATTTTGAACGGCTTGAAAGGAGCGATGGCTGAAAGAAGGGCCTGCAAGCTAGATTCAGAATGATAGTCTGGTTGCAGGCACACTGGAATACCCAGCATTTTTTCTTTTTACATACTATACATTTCCCTTCTCACTGGTGCTTCTTTATTTCAGACGGAAGCTTGCAAGGAGCTTTAGTATTAATGAAGATCAGATACTGAATCTATTTGGAAAAAAACACAGTGTGATCGTACCGCATCTGTTATCTGAAGTAAAAACTGAAGTCAGAATTTTAATAGAGAGCATATGAATATTTTTGAATCTACAGAATAGCACATCTTACTTTTCAGTGCAAATGAATCAAAGTTACTACCTACACTGACTGATAAGAGCATGGTCTTCTCTCTCTATTAGGTTGTTAAGGTCCATGGAAAACAACTGTCAGCCAATACAGAAAACTAAGGATTGCCTCCTAATCTTGATGATGATGTAGGTTTGGCACAAAAAATAATTCGCTTTGTGTATGCTGGAGTAGGAATCCATCAATACTGAAGAATATTGAATAATTCAGCAGTCAGGTAATGTTTGTTGACTAATATTTGGTGCCAAACACAGGAAATCTCATGGTAAAATGTGTATTTACAAGGGAGGAAGAGAAGTATTAACCAGATGGTTATGAGAAGGAGGACTGCTGAACTGAAAAAGAAAACAGTTTGAATTGAATGGATATGAGCAGAGGCCCACACCTTCCTCAAACTGTAGTCTATTATGTAGGTAGAAACCACATACTGATGGAAGACGTGCTATCTAATTAAGCAAGCCCATACAAAAGTGAAGCAAAGAACCATCACCCACTCTGGAAATGTTCTTTGTAAGCACTTATTTTTGCATAAGAACACCACTGCCCATACTCAGTTTACTCCCTCATTTTGGTATTTGAATGTTGGAGGAGCAGAACTGGAAAGAAATTATTCCTAGTTCTAAAATCACATTAGCCTTTAAATGAAAATTTTCCTCCAACCAATGGAGAAAAGCCATTGATCAGAGTGTCTGACATAATGTATTAATATTTTCAATGATCCTTAACATTATCTACAGATCTTGCACATGACAGTGTAGAATATTGCATAGCTTTGCTTCTCTAGTAAAGAAGCAGAAAAAAAAAGATGTTTCTCACAGAATACACTGGAGTTATTTTGTCCAATCAAACATTTTCTCAAACAGTATTTCGAAAACTGGACAGAGCGTGCACAGACTGTGAAGGGGCACCATGGTTTGCCTTAGTTACATCCAACAGAGAACTGAATTCCTGAAGTAAGAGGAAGTCTCCAGGGGAACTGTCTTGAAATCAGCTGTCAGACTCTTTAAATTTAGGTTTTACTAACCTACCAATACAACTAGAAAGAATTCTGGATTCCCCTGATTATCTGACTTATACTAATGGCAAAGTGTGATAGTATTCTACATTCCAAATAATTTGATTTTCCTTTGAGCTGGTAAGTGATCCCTCGAGAGCTATTTGTTATTCATTAATGCATTGTTATCCAAACTGAAGTTTCCTGTGAATGTTTTTGTATCTTATAACCTTGATAGTGTCTATGCCTTACCTCGACTACTATGTTGTGACCACAAAAGTGGTATGCTAAGGAGACAGGTCCTTTTTTTAATAGCAGTCAACTTTTGAAACACACTAAAAAGCCAGAAGAAAGCCAGCTGAATCCTCAGCTTACCAGGATTTGAAGTTCCCCTGGGATAGTGCCTTCTCACTGATGGACAGCTGCATTGTGTAGCCATCATATGGAAATGTTGCTCCAAGCTCTGTGCCAAATATGAGACAGTGATTTAATTTCAAAGCCAGAAATGCCAGTCTCGGTGTGTAGACATTCAGATCCAAGTAAAGGCAAGCCCTTGACAATCTGAGACACTAATTCTATTTCCAAGAATAATGATATTTCCAAGAAAATATAACATATAATTTGAGAAACTGAACCTGAAGTACTTGGATGAGGAGTGTCGGTAACCTCTCCATGTAGGTACTAAGAATCAGTTCAGTCCTCTCCCCCAGCACTGGCTTCTCCCTCCCAGCCATCACCTCTGCCTTTACCTATTAACTTTTCTTCAGGGCTGTTGCCTGTAGGAGATAGGAAGGCTGTAGCACTTCCATCCAGGAGAAAATATCTTTTGCAGTCACTCCTGGCACTTTGTCTTTCCTCAAATGCTTTATATATGAAATGAGCAGAAGGAGTGAAAACAAAAGAGATACTGTGTTTGTTTTTGGGTAATCGCTTGCTTCCCTTAACAATCCTGGACTGGGAGTCATCTGGAGGGATAAATGATTGTGTCCATGAAAGGCTTGGTTTAGGACAGAAGGAAAGCGGGAAAGACAGAAGATAAAAGAATATAAGCTAAGGAAATCCATGTCCTGCTCATGAGTGTCATGTAAGAGGGCAGAATTTACCACATCTCTCACTTAAAGGAAACAATTATGTAGCACCAAATTTGAAGACCAGAAGAAACAAACAGAAAAGACACAGTAAACAAAAGCAGAAAATATGTTCTCAGCCATGCCTTACTTGTCCTGCCATGCATATAAAACATGTTGATAATTATTGTAAATATAACCTCATTACTGTGGAAGGAGACAGTGGGAAAAAAAAATCAGTCAAAGAGATCAAACTCCATGAAAGACAGAGCTAAAACCACTCCTACAGAGTAACTGTAAAGGTGTAAGAGTATACTTCTTATATTTATATTATACTTTTATTGTATTTTCAGAGAATATATAATTATATTATATAATAATATATGTAATATTATACTCTTATCTAAAGAGTATAAATATTCCATAGCTCTCTTCAAGGAAATGGAGGGGGAAGCATGTGTAAAAATAATCAAACCAGCCAGCATTTCACAGCCACAGTATCTGAGTTGCTCTTTTTTTACTTGTATCTAAATTACAAAGCAGCAGCATCTCTTCCTTGCCTGCACAACAGGCTGCTCCCAGATGGGTGACTTGTGTAACGCTTGTATACGAGACACCAAGTCGAGGTCGCAGACTTGCAGAGGAAATACAAGAATAAACTGAGACCAGGAGAGGAGAGGAAGCATGAGGGTAGCCAAGAACATCCGCTGTCTTGCTAAGATCCTTAGCCCCTCTTTGCTTCCTGACCCTTATTACAACTGACAGGGGCAGAAGACAGGAAAGTATGATGGACTCCATCGAAGTCACACACTTCCAATTGCTTAAGCAAATTTTCTCTTCTTCTTATGCTAATAGCACTCTAATAGGGCAACTCTTCTACAATATGAGGTATCCTTCCTGATATTCTTTTGGTTAAGCCTGTTTCTTCTTATTTTCTTTTCTCTTATTGGTGCCCTTTTGCATCCTTCATGATTTCACTTCTCTGTTCTTCTTCCCTCCTTCTTTCCCTAACACCTTTGTCCTTGATGTGTGACTCCACAGTCTCCCCTCTGTTTCTGTCTTCCACTCCTTTGCCTCTGCTGGAAGATTTTCAGTGCAAGGAGGGAAGGAGGGAAGGATGGAAGGATGCTGTTGTGAATATACCTTCACACCCTCCTTTTTCTCCACTGGGTGCAACAATGCTTTTTACTGAGAGCTGCCCAACTGTGGTAGTTTTGGTGCCTCCTCATTCTTTATTCAAGGATGAGATAACTCATGTGCAGCTCAGTGCCAGCACTGTGGTAGCTGACTAAAATCCTGACTAAATACTGACAAAAAAGTCATGCAGTCTGAAACTACTTCTGAATGATTTGCCTTCTTGGCTATGCTCCTACATCACTGTTTTCAACAGAAAGCACTGTACTTTAAATGCCTGGGATGGGAAATCAGGGAATCCCATACAGCAATGATTCCCTTCAGACTCCAGTTCCTTGCTGACACTTCTTAATCCGTTCATAATAAGCAAAACTGGAACACCTAACTTACACTGTGAGAGACAAGAAAATACATTTTCTGCATTGTGACTCTTTCGTTTGAGCTCTATCCCATCTGTCAATGTCTCTTTGATGTGCAGATACAAGAGTCTGAAATTTCCTTGATCTTAAACAATGATTATATTCACTCTCTTAGCTATAGCAGTAGAAGTTCCTATTTGCTGATACAAGGAAACACATATTTAGCTCATTATATGTCAGGACCTCTACAACATTTATAGTGTCTGTGCTTTCCAAGATCTCATTCTCCGTCCTATCAGCATGTCTCACATTCCATGCTCAACGTTTATGACTGTTAAAACATATGCTTGTTCAAACAAATTTATCCTATCAGTCTATTCAAGGACTGCAGAAAGACATTAGTTTGTGTAAATGCCATGTTCCAGCATTATTTACGACTACTTATATGGAAATACTCATATTGCCAACACTGATTTTATGTACTTTTTCTAGGCCTGCAAGATGATGAATTTTTGTGCCCACTGAAATAATCTGTTTATCTAATTTGTGCACCACTCTTAGTGTAATAATAATCTTTTAATTCCCTTAATATGACACATTTTACTGGAATTCAAGTCACATGAAATGGAGCGTATATTCAGGTGTGAACTGCCAACATTTATAATCTACCGTTTGATATAAACAAAAGCCTCGTCTCCCAAAGCAATCAGTCATGTACCGCCGGGCTTCGTCCTATCATCTGGCACCATCATAACTCTGTGCCTTTGACATGAAATAGTTTTGCATTTGCGAGTTCCTAAATGGACAGCATGAAATCTCTGGCTCAAATCCCTCTATTTGAGAGATATTTGCTAGGATGAGGACAAGCACTCCTCACTCATGTAAGCAGTTCCTTTGAAATTGGTGTGGCACCCAGGAAAACAGAAGCTTTCAGGAGCAGACAATGGGCCGTGGTCAGCAGTAATATCAGCTTGCTTATTTATAGTACTTTTCATCCAGAAGAACTCTGAACACAAACATGAAGGGAAAATTAAGAAGGTACAAAATAAGAGCAAAGCATTGATTGAGTAGTGAAGGAGACGCCAGCCTGTGTCTAATAAATGAGGGGCAGCCCTAATTATAAATGTATTTGCTTTTATTGTCATGTTTCAGAACTTTAATGGCCATCTAATGTATTTTTTATGGGATGAATATATTTCTTTCAAAACCACAGGAACCGATCTTGTTCAGCTGCATTTAATTTCAGTGGGAGTCGTAAAAGCTTATTACCCTATAGGTTTGTCCTTCAAATGTACTTAATTAAATATATAGAGAAGATACCCAGAAAGCCTGAAGTGGCTGAGACGGAGCCAGCACCAAACCATCTTTCCTCCTCTTTTTATCCTAGGAATAGTCATGAGCTGGGTCAATTATCACTTTGAATAAAACTAATTGCACAACTTCCTCGGTTTAAATGGGCTGCAGTAGGCTTGAAGTATTATGTGTCCCACTTTTGTGTCTCCTGCAACGATCCTTTGCTTACACAGTGATGGGGTGGCAACAACATTGCTGCAGCTACTTCAGCATTAGGTCATAACAGGCAAATGGTAACAGGATGTTTGTGGCAGCTTCACAATTTCTTTGAACCACCTTTATCCCAGTACATGAAAATAGCCTGAATTTTGCGCACACAGACAAAGTACTAATCCATCCTGTGCCTCGCATTGTAAAGACATTGCATAATTCTCTGGCATCCAGCCACAAAAACTCTCCTTTGAAGAAATGCTTTGTGGAATGACGACATTCAGAAGCAGGGCTTACAGGAGTCGAAGTGACCGGCCTCTCTGGAGTCCCCTAACATTGCCCCAGCAATAAATGCTGGGATAATTATTATTTTATAGTCACGGAGAGCTTTGTAAGCTTTCCATAATAGAAATGAAAACACAGTGTCCCTGCCCCAAATAACTCACTTTGATTTCAATGCCATGAAGGAAGATGGGTAACAAACCAGAACAGAACAAGGAGATTTTGGGAGGAAGCACACACTAATTTTGACAAAGTTACACATGTACTGAGAAAGCATAAAGCCATCTTCAGAAGGACATCTAGGTACTTAGCAAAGGCCTTGCATAGCAGGGAAGATAAGAAAAAGATTTTTAGGACAACTGTAAAAGCAGGATTTTTTTTTTCTGGCAATTTTCTTGTGGGCTTTAAAGAAAAGTGGATCAATGAGGAAAAATGTGACCGAGCAGAGCAGCACATCATCTATATAGGATGGTCTGAGCATGGAAGAAATGGGCTGATGGGGGAGCTGCAGCTGCAGGTACCTGCGTGGGTCTTGCTGGTGCAGCAGCAGGCCTGCCTGGGGTGGGCATTGCCTGTGCCCAGGGTTTCCGGGGTGGTCAGGAACAGATGAAATGGCACAGCAGGACGAAGAGGTCATGAAGATGTGGGGATTATTGCAGTGGGAGAATGGAGGAAGGCATAAGACATGGAGGTGAAGGGTACTTCAGAGGGGAGAGAAAATAAGGGTATCACAGTAGCGTGTCACTGATAATGTGGTATCTTCCAGCCTAATTCGATATCTGGACCTAGCTGCCCAAACCTGACCATGTTTTAATTCATTTACTTTTTCTGTTTCAGTGCGACTTGCCTTCCCACCACCTTTAAAGTACTGCTGCAAGAGCGTTTTCTTTCTGCACATGCTGTGAGATAAGGAAGTCTTCCTGATTTTCCTTTTTCCTGCCTAATTTGCTGTCTGCAAAGCTCACCTGAAAAATTCTCTCTCAGTTCTTTAGCCCACCACTTAATTTTTCCTTCATCTGTTGTTAGTTTTATCAGTAATATTTTGCTGTCAAGCTCTTGAAAACCATTTGCAAGAGACAATACAGAAAATACAGCATTTTGTTTCATCTAATATTTATTAAATGGATTCTGATTTCTGTTTGCCAGGAAGTAGCTGCCTCAGAAGACTGCTGCTTAATATGTAACAGCCAAGAGACATAAAAATAAAATAAAAACATGTATTTGGAGTCAGTTAAATAAAAATATTAATCATACTGAGCATGAATAGAATTTCGCTTCATAAAGCAATTTTTGCTGCTTTTTAAACTTTACGTCAGTCATCTCCCTTTGAAAGGTGTTACCCTGTTACACCATTCCACTCGTACTCAGTTTTCTGAGCTTGTGATCTTTGTTTGCTCTCCCTGGGTTTTCAGTATGAATTCACTTCCAGGTAGAAAGCTTCCTACTTGTTTGTCCCATGCATAGGGAAAAGGCAAGAATTATTCCTGGGAGATCACAAAAAGCTGTGCAGGGAAGAAAACTGGTTTGTGCATTGTAAGGTAACCTGAATATCCTTTTCATGGTGGAAATGCCAGACAGAAATAATTACCTAAGAGTGCTGTGGTTAATGGTGGATTAGCAAAAGGCACTCAGAGTTGAACTAGCGATGCCCTTGTCTCTAGGATGGCAGAGCTGGCAAGATGTCAAAGCCCATTATCCCCACTGGTAAACCAGAAGGAGATACCAAAGCAGACAGATGCTCCCCGTAATGCCTTGTCTAAACTACGTTATTGATCTCTGTCAAAATCCTCTTCCCTCCTCTATGTCTAGCCTGCATGAGGTGAAGTTGCATTGAGCAATCCAAGGCACTCAAATTACAAGGAAAGCCATACTGTTGGCTTTTTGCCTTACCTGTAGTTATGATAAAAATCCCATGGATTAGGATCTATAGCCCAGTGGATAGAACATGGACACAAACATTGAAAGTGATAAATTCCTGTACAAACAGGCAAATTTTCAAAAGCAGAGTCTGAACAGAGATGCCTTTGCTTTTGCTCCACCTGAGATTCCTATATCTAGACCCAGATTTTTTGCTTCTCTGAGCACTTGAGGTTTCCATTGATCTCTCTCAGAGCTAGGAGCCAGCAGCAGTTCCGAAAATCTAGCCTGTGGTGAAATCTTGGACCCGCTGCAGTTAAAGGGAACTTTTCCAAGATTTCATCTGATGTAGCTAATTCTGAGCACTCAGGAATTAAGTGCTAAAAATGAGATGAATGCATTTCCTGGTGAGGAAAATGGAGAAAACATTTAGCCACTTCTGTAAAATGTATTACAATCTGTGAAAAGGAGCATCTGGGTGATTAGGGAAAAAAGATTTCCTTTTGCAGTATCAGTGAAATCTCCAAAAACTCAAAATTAGTTTTTCTAAAACTTGCTTTATATGCCTTTACTTTCATTTAGATTTCAGTTACCTCCCATGGGAAAAAAAGAAGTTGTAAATTTTTTTTTATTTTTAGGTATTTACATAAATGAAAGGGGAGGATACTGAATTAGGAACCAACGGTAGATCTGCAAGCTCTGTGCTTGTCTCCTCTGTAACGCTATATTGGCTTGGGGCATGTTCACACCACAAAAATTTTGGATACGATTTTTGGCATGAATTTATGTGGATTATCTGTTACCTACTTCCCTTCAGTATACTGCATCCACCAGAAGTGATGGTTTTCAGGAGAAATGCTCAGCATTCTGGGCAGGATTTACAATGTCGACTCTGAAGGCGGAAACCTGCCTCTCACTCCAATTAGTGTCTCTTGATCTGAGTGTGATTCAGAGCACGTTCAGGATTGTGAGATGTATAGCAGCAGCAAAACCAGGAGAGCTGCTCCCCATAAACTGTGGCTGTATTCAGTGCAGGGATTCCCCCTGTGTCCCATTGCCACCTGCAATCTGGTTGATGTCTCACGCTTCTGTTTCTGAGCTCGGTATATGTGCTGACTGATGGGAAAGTACAACGCTGCTACAGCAGCTTCCCCGATGGAGGGAGTCGTGCTGCGGCACTGTTGGGAAGTTGAGCATCACCACCAATTGCCATGCCTTGCTGTTGGCATGAAGCCATTTGTAACACACGGGCTGGCCCCTGTGGCTTATGGCATGCATGAAAGGGCTAAATCCCATATGTTTGAAACTGCCATCTAATAAAAGAAATTATTCATCATATATATTATATACTATATATGATATATAAAATATACACAATGCCAAAATTAAAGTTTATAACTACAAGTCAGTTAGCTATCTACAAAAAACCCCATAATTTTGGGGGAAGAAGGAGCCTTATGAACCACTTCTCTACATATCACGGAGGAATCAATTTCAGACAAGGGTAAGAGTACTCCGCTAACATTTGTGCAGGTCCTAAGCAGTTACGCAAGAATACAGCTCAGTGAGATTTTTCTGAATGAATAGATAAATAATAGGGCTCTTGAGACACATCATTTGCATTCAATAATAACTAGAAAATTCCTTAGTAAAAATGGGCAGTAGGAATCCAGGGATGGGAGCCTGCTTAGAAAACAGTGTGCTGGATGTGGGGTTTCCAAGGCTGTGTCCTAGTTTAAAGGTCTAGTTTAAGAGGAGATTAATTATATCTCAGAAATACCTGTTTTTTTCTGCACTGACTGTCAAAGGGGCCAGAAGTGAGCACTCAGCTGGGGGCATCCACGTTGTACCACTGGGCACAGATGAATCTCACCTTCATACTGTAACAGTTTATTATTGCAGTCACCCGATTTTTCTTTATATACCTCACTGCATTAGGTTAGCTGCTATCTCTCTGTCACAGTTTCTTACAGTTTTTGCTCTCAAGCATTTGGCAGGGCTTTACACTGAATTCTAGTGCTTTTCATCTCATGGCACCCAGGAGGATATAAGGGACATGACTAAGTCTCTCCCATTATTGAGGTGGGAAAATGTACATGATATTTGTGCTGTATTAACAATTAACAATTAGATGATTAGATTAATGATGTTTTGTCCTTTTCATCACTGAATACTCTTTAAAAAATCCTTTAATGTCTTCTCTCTTGGTTCAAGCTTTCTTTTGAGAGAATAGCTGCACTCCTTTGCCATTTTTGGGCCAGCATTACTCACCAGTCACTGGCCAAGAGTTCCAAGCCAAATACCATGTCCAGGTAGTTTCTCTCTGGAGAGGACATGGGTCTTCCACATGAAGCTGTAGTGAAGAGGGTTAGTCTGGACCTTAGAAAAGTACAGAATAAAAGGTTGTGTTGTTATCATCTCCTATATACTGTCATTTCTCCTAAGGTAAGCAGTAATACTCTCTATATACTATACTTTATATATCTTATTGCTTCATTACTCTTATCTCAGATAGTATTTGCTCCAAGCTAGGTCAGAAGATTGCTTTGAAGACTAATTGGAGATAAAAGAAATCTTTTTTTAAAAAGACTTTCTATAGGCTGTGTTTTCTGAATATTTCCTTGAGAGAGGAAAAAGTATTTTTATAAGCTGCTTTCAGAGTAGTTCAGTTGCTTAAGGGTACTAACCAGTGCACATTAATTTGCAGGAACATTTTGAAGCTTTAGAACAAGCTGCTCCCTGGATATTTGTGCCCTGGTGAATATTGCATAAAGGCAAATGAATCAGATTTTTTGGATTTTTTGTACGTCCTGAGTGCAGCACTTTCACTATATGTTATTGGCTGTAACACAGATCTCAGGGGTAGCTTTACTGCCAAGTGTCTCAAGATTATATTAGCTACCTCAGTGGAATGTTGTGAGAACATTGCTTTTTTAGAAATGTGGCTTTTATCAGTAACTTTTGGAGGGAACAGTCTAAAAGCTCTAAGTGAATGATCCCCTGCCAGGCGTGACTCCTGCTTGCTGTGAAGGGTGATTTGGGATGAAAAGGATGGTGAATAAGATAGGAGAGAGAAGCTGCAGTACATATATCCATTATAAGCTTGTTCTTTCTGTGGAAGACATGATGCTATAGAAGCTATGCAAGGAAATGGGAAGATATTTCAGGTGCAATTAAATCTTTCAAAGGGAGGACCAGTCCTGTCAAAATTTTCTGGGAGCAGCTGTGGTGGCATTATAGTATTCTGGAGCTAGAGTAATGCAGGAATGGGGGACAGGGCATGCGAAGTATTGCCTGTGCACCGTTATGCCCACTCTGTTCTAGGAAGCCTGCATCCAGCTGGACCAGATCCTGGCTACACTTGGGCCACTTGCTGTACAGCACACAGCGCAAAGGAAGCTACATTTTAGCTGTGTGGGAAATACCGAAGATGTCACCCTGCACACTGCTGCTAAGCCCTGTCTTTCCCCACTCCAGGTTTGAGGTCTTTAAGGAATGCGGTTCTTGGATTTTTAGTTCACCGGGAAAATTGCGTGGTTGCAGCCCAGTGAGATCTGCGGGGGAAAAGCAGGATTTTTCTCACCTAATTTATGATGTCTCTGTCTCTGACGTAGGTGATCTGCTCCACTCACTGTAGGCTCCCTTTGAGTCAATGAGGAGGAATAAACACTTTTAGGACATGATTCATCTGATGCATTTTAGACATTTACATTAGAGTTGGATCACTTCCACTGTAGCACTGCCTATTTCCTCTCTATTTGATTACAGAGAGAACTTGGCTCAGAAATAGATGTCACCATCTAAAGTTAGGAGAAACGAATCCCACACAGCCAGCCTGTTGTAGAGATGCTAACTGAATGGGAGACTCAGGCATATCTTTTTTTCCTGGTGTTCTGAGGAGGAAGCCTAGGGAAAAGGACTGGGAAGGGGATCATGGCCATGTTCTAGAGAAATCTATGTAAGGGACAGAGAATGGAAAATATGAAGCTGGAAAGAGCTGGAAAAGGGGATAAGTACTGCATTGAGATGATTGCATTTGATAACAAATTATGCGGAACAGTCTAATCTGAAGCTGACTGCAAAGAGCTGTAGCAGAATCTCATAATACTGAGTAACTGGATAATAAAATGACAAATGAAAATTAATGCTCATAAGTGCAAGGCAATGCAAATGGAATAAAAATAACTCAGACTATTCATACATAATAACAGGCTCTCAATTAGCTATTACCATTCAGGAAATACATTTTGGAATGACTGTGGATAGATTTCTGGAACCATCAGCTCAGTGCTCAGGGGAGGTCAAAAGAATATATGAAATTTTAGGAATTATTGAGAAAGGGATGAAGTAAAACCAGAAAATGTTCTTATGTTACTGCATAAATTCACAGTGCTCCCACAGCTTGAATGGGTGTACAGTTCTTCCCTGGCAACCTCAGGGCAAGAATAAGAAAGCTAGAGATGAGATAGAGAAGGGCTGCAAGCTGATGAAAGATACAACAGCAAGGCAGAATTCAGCTCTCCAGTCTGGAAAAGAGATGGTTGAGAAGGTAATATGATAAAAGACTATATAACTATAAATGGTTTAGAGAAGGTGAATAAGGAATGATGACATGCAATTTTTTGTCCTTGAGGTTGAGGGGACACCCAATGAAATCATCAACAGTGGGTTTAAAAAAACCAAAAGGAAGCACTTTCTCACACTATTCAAAACTAAATCATAGCACTCCTTGCAAAAGAAGGCCAAATGGATAAAAAATAGATGAAATCAAATTTATTCAGTTATAGAATCATAGAATCATTTAGGTTAGAAAAGGCCTTTAAGTTTATTGAGTCCAATTGTTAACCCAGCACTGCCAAGTGCACCACTAAACCACATCCCTAAGCACCACATCTACATGTCTTTTAAATGCCTCCAGGGATGGTGACTCAACCACTTCCCTGGGCAGCCTGTTCCAATATTTGATAACCCTTTCAGTGAAGAAATTTTTCTTAACATCCAATCTAAGCCTCCCCTGGTGCAACCTGAGGCTGTTTCCTGTCATCCTATCACTTGTTACTTGGGAGAAGAGACCAACACCCACCTCACTACAGCCTCCTTTCAGGTAGTTGAAGAGAGCGATAAGGTCTCCCCTCCCCTCAGCCTCCTCTTCTCCAGACTAAACAACCCCAGTTCCCTCAGCCGCTCCTCATAAGACCTGCTCTCCAGACCCTTCACCAGCTTCGTTGCCCTTCTCTGGACACGCTCCAGCACCTCAATGTCCTTGCAGTGAGGGGCTCAAAACTGAACACAGTATTTGAGGTGTGGCCTCACCAGTGCTGAGTACAGAGGGACAATCATGTCCCTGCTCCTGCTGGCCACACTATTCCTGATACAAGCCAGGATGCTGTTCGCCTTCTTGGCCACCTAGGAGTGGTCTATTATATGTATTAAACATTGTGGCCTAGTACAAATTCCTGAATAATCAGCTCCTGAATCAGCAAACTGCTGGAAAACAGCATTTATTTTACCACTGCACACTTCCGTTATATCACAGTATACTTCTGTTTCTTACACACTTTCCCGAAATACTGGCTGAGTGCCATTGAGTCCATGTTCTGGGCTAAACTGACATTTAACCTGATGCAGTGGGGCAATTCCTGTGTGTGTAGGTGTGAAAAGAGTCTGAGAAATAGCCAGAGGGAAACACCTCAGAGGAGGTCTACACCATGGAAGAAGTCTGAGCTGAGTAGGGGACCATCGCTGACACCCATGGATAGAATGCTGGCATAATGGATGGCAGAGGCCTCCCCTGAGAGGCCACCAAAATATAATAATGTAAATTTCTGTCCTGGGAAAACCTGTTAGATTTGAGGCAATGGGTGTAATTTATTGGTCTTTTTAGTTCAGCATTATTGTGAAGGAAAAGATCTTTGGTTTAGCTGAGGTATGTTCTGGGTAAGGTGGCCCTGCTGAAGTATCATATCAGAAACACTGGACTTGGTTAAAATGGGCTGTACTTTGAGCACCAAGAGCTCCAAACAACATGGACTGCTGGTGGTGTAATGCAAGGAAACCGGAGAATTGCTTCCCAAGAAGTGCAAGATGGACTTTCCTCTCTCTCCCCTCCCACAGTCACTATGTATAGCTCTGGACATTTAAAGGAGGAAGTAAATACATCAGATTCAGACTTACTCCTTTCCTAAAGGTTTGGTCTGTTAAAAACTAATAAGAAACACTAGAAATTTTAGGACAGCAATGTAGGTTTTTAATAGGATACCAAGGATGTGGATCCATTGTAGCTTAAGAGGAGTTAAGTCATAACTAACTTTTCTCCCTAATTGTGGAGGGAGACAGTGGAAAGGCAGCAGTTACAACTGTGTCCTGTGTTCCTTATTCCACAAATGTTGTTTACATCTTAATGATATAATTAGGACAGCTTAACGATGTTATTAAAACATTTTAATTCTTCTTTTGCTTACACTTTTGTCTACCCAGCCATGAATTTTTCTTTGCCTGCTATTAGCATGCAGAGTTGGGACTAAGCCTTAACCTCTTCGTACTGCATTTAGGAAATTGATTTGTTTTGCTAAAACAAAATGAACATATCGTTTCAGGCAGCTGCATTTGAGTGTGACTAGTAATAGTTATGACATTACCAAGGTGTTAGAAAGTGTTCATGCTGGCTGCCTTATTCTGAAGAGAATAAAGTCATTTAAAAAGTGTCATACTGAGTCTACTGAATTGATGGCAGTCTTCGGTAGGGTTTGGGATTGGACCCAAAGGGTCATTCTGTGTTGAAAAGTAAGATTTTAAAAAAAATATTTATATTTAATCAAAATCCATTTAACTGTTCAGAATCACATCTGCAGTCTCCAGTGATTACTATCCTTCCACAACAGCTTGCTGTCCTTCACATCCCTCCCTCTCTCCACTGATGTTCAGCAGAAGAAGGATGGGTGTTCTTCTGCATTACCTAGTGCCTCTGGCCCTGTTCACGCAATTCCTATTCCAAACATTTCAAAACCTCTCTTCTTGCTGATGCATCCAGCCAGCTGGACTTTTAGATTCCTGGTGAGGTTTTCAGGACTGGATTAAAACAATTTGAATTTATAATTTATTTCAAAGTAGGGCAGATTTGGCTTGGCAGCCTGTGGGATGTGACAAACATGGAATTCCAGCAGCAGTAAGTGTCATTTCAAGAAGACGACAAATACTTTAAAGCTACTCTTCTATTTTGCAGTTTCATTTTAATAGAGGCCTGCTCACTGTCAATGACAGTCAAGGCCATGTAACATGGCAGTTTTGTCTTGTTCAGCAATAAGGTTACAGCTTTTCTTTTGCAATCCTAACCTAAGAAAAGTGACAGGTTCGTATGGAGTCTTACTTCTACACTGCGGCTAAAGCTATCACACACATCAGCGGAGCAGGAACTGAGTCCTATCCATCATCTAGGCAGGACTGGTGGGATGAAGAACATGGAATATAAAGTGAATGAAAGTGACACACATCAACATTTTGGTGCAAAATCTTTGTGGGGATTAGCGTGTTGTCAGTTCTTACCTTCCAGTGTACCATAAGCAAATCTGCATTTGTAATGCAACCATTTTATCAGCATAGCCTTAGCACAGAGAACATGTCAAGAAAATGTTGGGAAAATAAGAACTTTTCCTGGGGGATACCAGAGAATTTTGTTACAAGCAACACAGAGTTTTACAGTTGCCTTGCCAGACTCAATCTTGAGAAAGCTGATTTCTGTTGTCTCACCTACATTCTGACTTAAGCCCAAAACTCCAGAGCAAACCTCCAAACACTTCGATGCCTGTCTTCTGCTTTTCAAGATTCAACAACCTTTTTATATAAAATCTCCTGCTGCTTTTAGGTTTTTCTTCTTGCCATTCCTGGACTAACATCTCAGTAAGCTCAGAAACTCCCTGCTGAATTGAGTGCTGTCACTGCAAGGGTGCTTCAGATGCTCAGGTTAATGCACCTAAAATTAGTTTATGTGTTTCTACAGAGTGCTATATGTAAGTACAACATTATGAATTTCCATAATTCTAAATTATTTTTATCTTTAAGATTTTAACAGTACTGCTAACAAAGATACTCTCTGTTAATACTGATTTCAAAAGAATGTTTTCCAATGCCTCTAGTTTGGTTTTAATGAAAACCTAGAGATTGCAATCTATGATCCCCCTCCTTGTTTTCCAGTAGCTTTACCATTCAAGAATGATTTTTGATTAAACCTCTTATATATTTAGGTGCATTTTCTGCTATTTTCCTTACATATTTCATCTCCCAGTCCATGTGGTTTGCATGTTGTTCAGGTGTGATTTCAGTGTGGATAATTTTCTAGAGACACTTTCAACACTGCCTTTTACAGAGGATATGTACAACATTTTGCAGGGTGCCTAACTTCATAAAAGTATCAGAGAGGACTTAGTAACAACTCTGAAGTCATTACTAAACCACTTGTCTCCTTCCACCTGCCTCCCAAGAAGTAAAGTCATTTCATTGCATTCCATGTTTGTCTCTCCCTGACTGCCAGGCACACAGCAAATGGTTAACGCTTTTATAATAGGAAAGCTGAAACTGGCTGGACTTGAAGGGATTGCAGCCTGGATAAATTGCTTTACCACCTGCCAGATCAAATCAATACCCTCTTTTCCTTTAATATGGCTTAGAGGAAAAAAAAAACCAACCAACCAACAACCTCAACAACAAAACCACAATGCTCAAGGGTTTAATTTATCAAAAAATGCATTAATATTTTCCATAGTATGTAACGTTTGACTCTCTGTACACAAATCGGTAAGTCCAGATGAAGACGTACTCTATCCAATGATTCACTTTTTCCTTTGAATACTACCTTCTGTCATTGACGACAATTCCTACATGTCCCAAGACACTTTGACATGGGCTTCCTGCAGCTCCTGGAGAAAGCCAGAGGACATCCCACCTGGAGTTATCTTGGGAAGAATGTTTGCTCTGAATATAAAGCAGAAATGCAGAAACTGAACAAGAACAAACCTCTGGGCACTTGCAGTCAACCTGTATTAAGAACGGCAGCACTGATGCTACTGCTATATCATAGCCAGTTCCCCTGCTACTACCTGTGGCTATCAGCTCCTTGGAAATGCCAAGCGTCATCATCTTGTACTCAGATCTTAAATACATAATGCCTCTCAACACAACTCTTAGCTAAACTGAATGTAACTGCACGCTCTTGGCCACAGTCTGTTCTACTTTAATGGTTGATCTGCTTGCCTTTTTGTTCAGATGTCACAGTGTAGTTGAAAAAAACATGAAGCGTAGTTCAACTCATTTTTGAGGCCTTCAAGCCTAGATCAGGGCCTTTCTATTTGCAGACTATCAAAAACTAGATGAAGTTAGGATTTCAGGGCCAACTTCTGCTGCATGTTTTATTGACACCAGCAATCACAGGTGCACCTGGAATACAGGGTAGTTCATTCAGTCCGGCAAACTGCTTCACCTCCCTTTCTCATTATCTAACGTGCTGAAAGTGAAATTTAGTGGTTGGTTATGTATAACATAACTCGCTGTGTGGGCACATAAGTGCCTGCTACTGCTACCTGCTGAATTAATTGCTTATCTAGGGAAAGCTGGCAATCCTGTGGGACTCGCTTTTAGCACAGAAGGACCTGGATTTGCTCTGTTCAGGCAACAGGGTTGGTACCCTGGGAACTGTTACAGAAGTACAGTTACAATTCAGAACAGATGTTCAAATCCATTGGAGACAAGTGCCAAGGCACTTTTGAAAACCCTATTTGTGTAAATCTATGTCTGTGATGCCCAAATTGCACTACAGTCATGGTCCTGATTGGCCTGAGCTCTCCAAGATGAAGCTTTCTGAATGATTGATGCTTTCTGAAAATGGAAGGAGGACTCTACATTTGAAATTTGATGTACATTTCAGGTACTCCTACATGAAAGAAAACAGGTTCTTCTGCTACCCACTCACTTTTCCCATGGCTGTTCACTCCAGCATTACCTCTTCTCTCTCTTCTACTGCTCAGGCAGATGAACAGTAAATTGCATCTGTCTGGTATGACTGAAAATAGCCAGTTCACTTTGCCAGGTTATTCTTCAGACAGAGCAGTTGTTTTTTTGAGTTTGGGGCACAAATAGTTGCATTTGCACAACAGAGATGGAGAAGAGGGAGTGAGGAATGAGGTCTGGGATTGTCTAAACTGCTATAAGCAACACAGCTGAATGAGAAATCATAGCTGGAAATCTGTTCCATGGTTTTTCTCTACTTCCCAGCAGATGAAAGTTGTGATTATTCCTCTACTCCAATCTCACATAAAAGCAAAATGGGGGACAGAGGACTATAAAAAGGAAGTGATTCATCTCTGCTTCCTGTGAAGATCAGCAGTGTTTTTCTTGATGATTTTTGCTTACCGTGAGCTTTGTGTGTGCTGCAGCTGTGAGACTGCCGAAGAGCTGCTCTAGGAAGTACGTACTGGCATCAACTGTTAGCAATGGGAAACAGTAGTTGATGCCAGGGTCATGTTCTGCCACACGGAGTGTTCATCTTTCCCATCTGGAAGCCTGTGAACATTGGTCCTTCTTGTCCCTGCTAGGGAAAGAGTAATGCATTTGACCACGACCATGGGGCTGACAACAGGGAAGGGAGAGCTGCCATTTCCCCCCCCCCCCCAAGAAATCCCCACACAAACACTGACAACATGCAATTGTACACAGCTGTCTTGCAGGGAAGCTGTTTCAGCCATCTTCAGAAGCAGGAGGCCAGGTGAGGTTGTCACAAACAAGCTGAAAACAGCCTTAATTTGGCTGTGGGCAGGGTCAGAAAAGCCTGGGTTTTTTTCAGTCCAAGTCTTTATTCCCTCATTGGCAAGGGTGAACAGATCAGTGTCTGGTCAGGTGAACGCCTCCATTCATTTTCTAGACTAAGGAAGGCCCAGTAGCCAAAAGCCTTGTTTCTGTTCCCTTATAATCCAAGAACAATATAAGAGACTATATCCTATTGCCAATGTCTGCCCTGGGCAACAGCAGCGACTTTCTTCAGACTGAAGAAACTTCAGGTTTCTAAAACATCAAACATTAAAATCCAGGCAACATAAGAATGAGTGCGAAAGGCTTCAAAATCCAGAAGATTTTCTACGGGAGGTTGTTAGGTGGTAACTGAGAATGATTTTCTTGTCTTTATGTTTATCTCCTATCAGTGTAACTTCATTTGCTTCCACTGATTTTTCTCTTGATTTTGTTATACCTGATTAACATCTTTATGAAAGAGGAGATCAAAGCAATGATGAAATCACCAAGAGTCACTTCGTGATTTATTCTTCTCGCTGTCACCAAAGTAGAACAGTTTCATAATCAGCACAATTCCCTTTATAGGCATTAATCCAGGAAAGCATTAAAATGTCAGCCCAAGTCTACTGCTGTTCAGCAAAACATGTCCTAGACTCGTGTATATTACTGAGTAGAGATCCCTTACTGAATTAAGGTGATCTGAAATAGATTTAATTCTATATGGATTATACTGTAGGACACTAAGTGGTGTTATTGATAATCCAAAGAACACATCACTGTAATTAATTTTCTGTGCAGACATTTACTATGTGTGTCTACTCTGGAGGTATACCTAAGAAAAAAATTGTTCTACTGAGCAGGACATATAAATGTATAACTAAGACACTTCTTCTGCAATATAGCTTTTATCGTCACGCTTTCTTGGTGCTTTTGTAGCTAATTATTTTACTCCTTGGTCACATCAAAGTTCCTGCAAAATTTACTTCAACAATTTCACAGATTCTGGTTAGAAGAGTTTTTCTTCTCAGAATCAAATGCAAAATACATTAAAAAGTATAAATAAGACGGTGTAAGAAAAAATGTCACTGAATTGCATTTCACTAAACATAAAAGAAGAAAATAGGAAAGAATGACATCAGTGAGGCAACCAATACACAGGTTACTGTTCAGAAAAACAGCCCGCACACATAAAGGAGGAATAATTTGATGGAATGGTACTAAGTCAGAGTGAAGTTTCAGAAAAGCTGAGATAAACATCATCCACTTGTGATCAGTCTCTCTCACAGGTTATGCTTACAAAGATTAAAAAAAGAAAAGCGCACCTACTTTATTCACATTTTCAGCACAGTCTAGGTAAAACAGCCACAAGATGGCAATACACCATGCTGTGAAAGAAAATTACTACATCTTGTCTGATTTTAACCCCTCCACACATGGCTGAAATGTGCTGCCTTTTTTAGCGTTGGGAAATTTCATGAGGAATAGGCAGAAAGTAATAATTTTAAGAAAAAAAAACTAATCCCACTGCTGCTATAAACATATTGTTCCTCATTTCTTTTAACTTTCCTGTGGTTTCTCTCCAGTTACTGCTGTTTGTTGTGTGCAAGGAGCTATTGGTTTGTATTAGTGAAAGTGCTAGGGGACACGATATCCCCTAGCATCTCTGCAGTAAGGGAGAGGTCTGTACTTGTGAATGTCATAGAGACTCTTGGCAGTCAAAGGATGGCTCCGTCAGTAGTGAGGAAGAAATGGGTGCCCTTCTCCCCTGGAATAATAAAAATAGAGACAGCATAATGTTATAAAAAGGGATAGAAATGGGGTAGAGCTGTGCTCTTAGGGACTTATAATGGGAACTTCTGCAGTAAACTAGAGACTGTAATTGTAAGAGGTGACAAGAAGACAGGCCTTGCCTGAGCATACAATAGCACTGAGTCACCAGTATGAGGTCACTGCAAAAACGGCTAATAGGCTGCACCAGGTGAAGTGCATTTTTCAGATGTTCTGGGAGGATGTGGCGCTGCTGTTTGCTTGCATTCTACTTGTACTGCAGTGGTCCGGTATGACAGGGCATTGCTGACATGGCATGGAGATGGTTCCCCTCCTTTTCCCTGGAAACGTAACTCAGCTTTCTGATGTGGTTGCAAGGCAGGATGTTGGGAGGTGTCTGGTTGACGTTCTGCATTTACAGAGTCAGGATTAAATTAATCACTAGATCTGAAGGCAGGAGGAAGTTTTCCTCAGGTCAGAAGGTCAGGGATTGTTGAATATGGTTTATGTTTTCCTGGGTAACAGGAGGGCGTAACTTACATCCTAAGGCAACCTGGGAATTTAATCTGAAAGTGCTTGCCTCTTTTCTTCTTGTGACAAGTTGCAGCCGACTTTTGATCTTCTGCTACCGCCTTCAGCTTGTGACATGTTGTGCAGAACAGGTAGATCTGCGGGATGCCTTCTGTAAATGCTTGTTACTTTGTGCACCACTATTGAAGGGCTCTGAGCTAAGCATCTAAATAGTGGTTCCTTTTGTCATATGATCCTATAGAGTAATATTTTATTAGTCCTTGTCCCTAAATGCTTGGGTTAGGAATGCTAAGGAGGTTACAAGTTAAATGAATCACCAATTTAACTTCAGGTCATAAATAGGCAAGATATAGATGAGATGTTTTATTCCATTCCTGTCATCCTGAGTAATTTATTCCCACCCCTGCTGGCTTTGAATTGCCATCTTGCTACTACATTCTCAGACTGCCTGCTGCTCATAAGGATCACAATAACCAATCTGTTAAACTGTTGACCATTTCTGATGATGCCAAGAAAGGTCATGCTTCATGCTATTCTATCCTCTGCATAAAATCAGACAATGCAAATTGAAATCCTTCCTGCCTCTTGCAGACAGCTGGGCTATAGTTTGTAACTGGAGTTTGAATTGCTAATACAATTTTGATTACCATTCCCCATCTTTCTTGTGTAGCTTTAAAATTTAACAAGGAGTTATATGCATCAAGCTACAAATTTGTTATTAGATTGCTCTGTATGTTTTTTATTAATTCCACTAAAGGGTTGATGTATATCCTGATTAACCACTTTGACTCTTTTATTGTAAATTGCACTTCAGCTACTTTCTGCTCCTCGCTGATGCACACTTTCAATGAAGATAAATATGTTTTGCTTGTATGAATTGCATTATTACAGCATGAGATAGATCGGGAGATGTTTAATGAGTAGTCCAATGTTTTCCTCTAAATACTATTCATTCTGGGTACACCAGAACAAAGACATCATGATGCTGATGGAACCGTTTTACAAGACTATTATCTGCACATGGAATATATTCAGGCTGAGGGATGCCAGGGATTCATCCAGGTTCACCTGTTGAAAATAGCAAGGATAGAGATAACTGGCAGTTAAAGGGTCTCCGTTTCTCAAGTACTAGATAGTGCCAGTTGATCTTTTGACATTGCACTTTGGCTCCAGCTTTTCTCATCACCATAATCACTAGTCTTTAGCAATCTGAGTTCTAGTTGTTATCGGAGTTACAATGGCTTTTTGTTAGACAATGTTTCATCGATGCCAGATTTGGAAGGAAGAGTAAATTCCACCTCTTCTTTCCTCTCTTTCGTGTGCGTGATTGTCCATGAAGGCCTTCATGCCACCTACTATACAATAAATATGTTGTGGCTGAAAGGGAAAAGAGAGAACACTCATGGAAAAAAGACATCTCTACTGCTTCAGAACAGCTCCTTAATATAGGTTCTGAGGTGTGGTAGAGGTTATTAGATTACTATGGCTGCCTCAGAATATTCAGTGGCTGTTTTTCTCATTCAAAACCTGTTTTTCCAGAAGACACTTGTTCTTGGGAAAGGCTTAGTCTCATTTTTAATGTGAATTTTGACATCTTGATTTAGCCTTCTGAAAAATAAACAAATCCGGTTTCTTTTTGCCAACTAATTTTTCCAATAGAAAATTAAGCCACTTCTAAAAAACATGACATTCAAAATGATTGAAACAGAAAAGCTGTAGTGTGGCCTCTCAGTCTAGTCATGTTTTTTTGCATATGCTTCATTTGTGAACACTTTTGAGATTTTGACTACTGTGATTTAGCAAGAGAAACTGCAAAATCTTTGATATTTTCACAGGAGGGGAACACTATTCTTCATGCAGCTTTACTGATTGCGTCTGTCTCCTGACAACTTTTTGTTAGCTCCAAAATTTATCTCCTATATGTGTAAAAATATTTTCATTATATTCCTGTGCTCCTGTGTCACAAGCCCTTCCTCATTTCAGCAAAAGACTGCAAGAGATGTCAGTCTGGTTTCCTCCCTGCTCTTGGCCTCCTGGTTCATGCTTTTGTTTTGTTTCTTGTTGAGTGTGGTATATGTCACTCTGACTTTCTACGGCTCATTTCATTCTGTGTAAACTGATGGCTAGATGATTCTGCCAGTACCTGCAGATAGGGGATTCTCATCTGATTTTGTGCACTTTATCTGAAGTGCAGCAAGAATGGTATAAACAGAGGTCTTAGGTCTGTGTTATTGTGGGAGCACATGTAGAACTCCAAGGGTTAAAATCTGACTGCAGTTAGAGCAAGTTGCATTATGTAGGAAGGAACAGAAAAGACTAGAACAAAAATCAGGACCAATCTCAGCAAATTTAGCTGAGAACCACGTACAGCTGGTTTTGTAGGTGCTATGCTATATCAAGATACTCATATTCTGTGTGTTTTGGAGCTATTTTTTCTTCTCTTTTTTCCCTATATACAAACACAGTAATTTAGGGGTGACTCAAGGAAAACAGAATCACTTGCCTCTAGTTAGTTAAAAATGCAGGTACCAAACTTTTCAGTTCTGAGTGTACCATTTCTGTGCATTTAAACGTGTAAATGCACTTTAAGATCACTATAAGCCTTTCAGCCAAACTTCTCACAGCTCTTTGTTCTCTTACTCTTTTCAGCCATATAGATTTTCCTGATACCTTTCCTTTTCTTTACTCTGACTCACTGATCACACATCACTAATGGGTTTTTCTGTGCTTCAGTTTCTCCATCTGTGAAATGAGGAACATCTGTATTTGCTGTTATGTCAAGGTAATAGATGTATTAGAAATACCTCAGCTACTCATCACTATGTTCCCATTTGTAGGCAGCTCCTTAAATCAAACCGCTGAGGTACTACTTCTCCATGTTCTGAGGCACTGTAGTTTGGTGTGTTCAAATACTGCTGCTATTCTAGGCTATCTTGAAAGAAAGGGAAAATACCTTCCTAGCTAACATTTAGAGAGGTAAACTTTTCCTGGGGAGGAGGTGGATGGCTTGCTTGTAAATGGAATAAAATATGCAAAATTTAGAATATCTTGGGCTAGTGATTTACATCAGAAAGAGCAGATGTAAAAAGTTACAATACTGGAATTTGGTGGCTGTTGTGGTTTTCCTTTGTGGGCGCATGTGTGTGTGCGTGTGTGCATGCTCTTGATACTGCTTTCAGTAACTTACGAGAATCACAAAGGCAATGGATAAATAGGCCACTGGATTCGCTCATGAGGTATAGGTTAAGACAGTCCTTCACAGAACCACAGATTGGTTGAGGTTGGAAGGCACCCCTGGGGGTCATTTAGTGCAACCCCCCTGCTCAAGCTGGGCCACCTACAGCTGGTTGCCCAGAACCATGCCCAGGTAGAACCAAGGGTGGAGACTCCACAACCTCCCTGGGCCCCAGAGTGAAAAAGTGTTTCCTGATGTTCAGAAGGAACATCCTGTGTTTCAGTTTCTGCCCACTGCCTCTGGTCCTGCCACTGGGCACCACTGGAAAGAGCCTGGCTCTATCCTCTGTGCACCCTCCTTTCAGGTACTTCTATACATTTTTGAGATCACCCTTGAATCTTCTCTTCTCCAGGCTGAACAGTCTCAGGTCTCTCAGCCAGTCCTCATAGGAAAGGATATTCTAGTCTCTTCATCATCTCAGTGGTGCTTCGCTGGACTCTCTCCAGTATGTCTGTCCTTCTTTTGTACTGGAGAGTCCAGATCTGGACCCAGCACTCCAGGTGTGGCCTCACCAATGCTGAGCAGAGGGCAGGGGTCTCCTCCCTCGACCTGCTGGCACCATTCATACTCAGGCAGCCCAGGATAGGATACCATTAACCTTCAAAGACAGGAGCACCATTGTGGCTTCACATATTCCTGTCCTGTCAGGGAAACTCCCCGGACCATCTCTTTTCCACCTCAATTGTTGCAAGAAATTGCTGGTTGGAGGGGAAATCTTTTGGGCACTTTATCCTCCGGGCTCAATTGGTGTTGGCTGTAGCCGTATCCCAAAATAATAAAAAATATGGATGAATGAAGTGCGTCTCTTATGACCACATCAATGTATAAGAAATTCCATTAATGAAAATGTAAAGAAGGTTGTAGCCCCTGATAACTGAAGATAAACCTCTGGTGTGGATTTAAAAATCTCAACCTCCTTTTTCCCAGGAAGCAATTCTCCCCTGAGCCAGACACAAAGACTGAAAACATACAGTTTAACTGAGACAGAAAAAAATCTCAACAGCCTCTAACATTTTTTAATACTTGGTGTCAATAACTCTAACTACAAAGAAAACAAGTCTGTAATATTACATTTTTCTTGATTATAAAGAACATTTTAGAAAACGTTTAGGAGCTTGGGGCAGCTTCCATTCACAGTTTAGGGGGTGGTGGTGGTAAAACATGGGGTGGGAGGTGGCTCAATCCTATCGGTGTAATGGTGCATTGCTCCTTATGGGAAAGTGTACTACACTGCCCTATCAAAGTATGGGCAGGCTACATAGGTGGCCTGCACTTGACTGCTTACTGCCTGTGTGGACCATGAATCTGGTCTTGAGGGCAGCCTTGGCAAAGCTTAAAGAGTTGATGCTGTTCAGGCTCATCTTTGACAGCTGAGCAAACAAACTAGGAAAACACCCTATGGACTCAGCCTTGTCCTCTCAAGTGTGTACAGGGAGCTAATCTGACATGGTCATTCATCATGACTATTCATGGTCTGTGGCTGTTATGTTGGCTTCTTGCCTGTAGAAACAGAAAGAAAGCAAGCCTCAGTTAAATCCTGCTTCATGGGAGCCTTTGGGCTCGTTCATTTGGCCAAAGCTATGTGGAGAACCTCTCAAGGAGAGTGTTCTTCCTTTCCTGCCTGCTTCCTGCAACTGTCCCAAAGTCTCTGAAGCACAGTGAGTCTGTACTCATCTCCTTTGTTAAATGCCTTCAGACTGCTTTTTAGACAGCAGTATTTGCAGTTGAGCCTGGCTGTTCACCAGTAAGTGAATGTTATCCAAATTTTTGTCCAAAATGGGATAAATTACAAGCATTTCAGTTTCAGTTTCAGTCTGTTTGTTTTTCTGCAAGCTGCATAATTGAGCTGCCATTTCTAAATCATTGTTCCCAGCTTCTTGTCACTTAACATCTCTAGCATTTCAAGCAGATTAATCTTGAATCCTTTATTGTATAACTACACTTCAAATGGAAATAGCAGCAAATCGTAAATGTTCTGAATCTCATCTTTGCACTGTATGCAGCCAGTGTTATTAATGCAAAGTTAAAACCTAGCAAGAATGAATGTCTAGTGCTTACTTGCATTGAGTGGATGCAGATGGGTGGAACAGGGAAAGGTGTCTCCTCCTGTACATGCTGTTGAGCACATGCCTACCTAGCTGAGCAGTGAGACATTATGCTGTTAACAATCTGCTGTGTGTGGCAATTGCTGGATTTCCTTCTTGGAGACGAAGCGGACTTCTGTTTGACTTCTTCCAGATCCTCTGGCTTTATCTATTCTGTTATTCAGATAACCCTCATTTGCATGGGAGGCTATGGTTAGTGAATAAACAGAAGTAGTTGGATAAGTTATAGTAAAATTCAGCCTGGCTGTATGAAACGTGTGTGGCAAGTAGGAATTGGGATAAACAGGTACTGTGATGCATATAGCATCAACAGGCTGCTCAGGAATTTAGCAAATCTATAGGTAACAAAACATGGTATGTCAGTACCAAATGGTGAACTTCTTTATCTTTTATAGCTTCAGTGTTCCTTTTTTTTTTTTTGTATTTTTGGGATTTTTTAAGGTTTTGGGTTGGGGTTTTTTTTTTTTTTTTTGTTCTAGCTACTCTTCCATTGTCTCCTGTCTGTTGTTGCAAAGCGGTCTGCTGAAAAAAAAACCAAACCCCAGCACAACCTGGTCAGGGCCAGTTCAATACCAGATCCTGTATTACTTGGGAACAATGTTGAAGCCACAAAGGGACAGAGGGTCAAGAGACTTAGTATTACCCCATAGAATCAGTCCACCTCAGGTACAACATGCACAAAGCAAAACAGGATCAAAGGCCGAGTTTTACAAAGTGTCTGCTTTGAGCAGGGGAAGCTGTCTGTAGACATGTGTAAGGTGATACATGGGAAATAAGAGGCAGAGAAGACACCATACCTTTTGACTTGCAGAAATGGAGAGATCAGGCCAAGAGTTACATGAGCTTCTGCCTCAACTATTAAACTGTAAATCCTTAAAGGCACCACTGGAAAATTGAAAGTCACTTTGGTTTTGAAAATACTTTGCCAAGACTGTGTACCTAGCCTTCATGCAATGCTCTCTGTGAAGAAGTCAGTCAGGGAGTGAAAAGCTGCCCCAGGTAGGCTGGTGTCTGATGGAAAATGTATGGGGGAACTGTGGAGGACAGAATTGAGGACCGAGAAGTTCAGTTCGGTGTTGTGGTAGAAGGATAATGATCTCTAGGGGGAGGAGATTCTCTCTAAAATAAGATTTCGGGGGTTAGGATGATAGAGATCAACTATGGGGGTTTAGAAGGGTTTCAGATTCAGGGTGATGAAGGTTTGGATGTCATCTACGGAAGGAGGCAGGACACAGAAGAGGACTGACTATGGGGTTCTCTTCCCCATCTCCCCTTGCCATCTTCCCTGTGGGGTCCACAATCTCTGCCTCCTGCTGTCGCACGCCCCTTGCGCACACGGTCGTTTGTGCCCTCTCCATCTCAGCTGTCACCGCAGCTCCTCACTTTTACCCCCATCACTCTCCACATCACATCATTCCTTGCCCATCTTCCTGCACGTTCTCACCACCGACGGGGGGGAGGGAAGCAGGGAAAGATGTAGGGCAGCAGCAGTGTCAGAGCTGGCTCTGGAGGTAAGGGCTGCCTCCTGCTGCAGCGGTTGCACTGCGGAGGACAGGCGCCCTGCTGCCTGCCGGTGCTGAGAGGCGGAAGCTGCGAAGCCCTGCCACCGCGGGCCCGCTCTGTGCCTGCGCCAGCCCCCAGCAGCGCCGCGCCGCTCAGCTCACCACACACCTCCCCCCGGCTGGGCGCCTCCCTCTGCGGCTGCCTTCCGCGGGGGGGACCCTTCCTCACGGGCAGCAGAAAGGGGCCGCGGAACCCCCCGGGGGCTGCCCGCCCCCCGCACCGCCCGAGCCCCGCCGTCCCGCCCTCGGCGCCGCGCCGCGGCGGTTGGGCGGCCGCGCCTGTGGCCAACGGCAGGTGGCGCTGCCGCGGTTGGCGGCGCCGGAGCCCGGCGGCGGGCGGGGTGACGGTCGCCGCCGGGGCCGCCATTTGCTGGCGGCCGGGAGCCCGTCCTGGGGTAGCGCGGAGCCGCGGCTGCCTGCTTGGCCGGAAAAGCTGTCGGACTGCTGATGGCAAATCAGACTAAACCAGAAAAATTCCTCTTCTGGCTTTGGAGCAGGAAATTTTGCAAGAAACCCACACCTGCTCTCGGTGCGGGGGGTGGTGGTGATCAGTGCTGGGTTAGAAGTCTTGTGTACAGACATTTAAGCACTGACTTCTATAAGCCAAAAGTGAACCACCCGTTTTCTCTTCTCACATAATGCAAAGGTGAGTCAAAAGGTGAGGAAAACAAAAACCCTTTGCACAACTTCGAGGAAATTAAAGTTCAAAGCATGCAGAATGGAAATTATGGCAGTATTACAAAAATCTGCCACCTCCCTCGCCACCCCACCCCCCTCCCCCGTCATCTGACTTCATGTCATCTTTGGGTATTTCTGCTTGTCAAATCTGGTTTCAGCTGGGGGTATGCACTGGTAATGCCAAGGAAGCCTAAACCAGTTCTTGTGCATTGGCTTTTTATAAATGTAGTGGATTCAAGATGGGGATGAGCCCATGGAAGGATCCCTGGCAGAGCTGTCGAGCTGTCTGCGTCAACACAGATTTGATTCAGCCGGAGGTGCTCAATGTATGTTTTGCTGCAACTAGGCTTGCAAGTGCCTGATGTTGTTTTTTTCAGCTGGCACCAGCTGTGTTCCAAATGGGACTCAGTTTGTAATGGCACTGTCATTTTGAGACCTCAGATAGAAGCTGGTCCAAGGGAGGCGAGTTCAGCCACCAATGGTACCAAAGTCGGGATGTCACTGTCCCTGACTGAGGAAACTGGCAAGGAGTTGATGTCACCACCTTGAGGTCTGCAGTGGGCACCTTGCTGATGTCTGTCTGTCTGTGTGGTGCAGTGGGGCCAGGTTGTCATTGTCTAAGAACACTTTGTTTTAATAATAGCATCAGTAACATTTCTACTGGTTTCCCATCATTTTTTCAGCAGACCTGAAATTGGATAATTGGTTTAATTAAAAAAGGGATAAATGGGAATTATCTTTTACTGTTTTAATATTAAAAATCTTCAAAATGTCAGCAGCTTGGTAAGGAGGGTGAGACTTTTCACTTTAAGGAATAAACTTCAGAATAAAGTTTTTTTTTTTCTGCTACAGCTGAAAGTGAAGCAGCAGTAAGAAATGTGTCTTTCAGAGCAGTCCAAAGTATCAGGAAGGAGGGAATTTAAAGAAGGTATTTAATTTCAGTAGCTCTAATTTCTACCGTCTCCTCTGTTTTGTATAAAAATGTCTAGAAAATAGCTGCTTTAAAATGAGTTTTGTGTTTCACTTCACGTGCTAGTCCATGTGCTTGAATTATATGCATAAAAGGGCGCAACATGAGATGAAAAACAATGGCCAGACTTCAGCAAAGCCAAATGAATGAATTATGTCTTCAGCTGTGTATAAAAAACTCCGCATAACAATCCGCGTAACTTTGTGGTGTTTTAGTTTATTCCTCTTATAACAGTTAAAAAATACAATATTAACAAAAAAAGTTAGCTGTTATGGTTACATTATAAAATTATTAATTTGGTTGCTTAAAAATAGATTTGGTAAGATTACTTTAGACTTCTCAGTTGACAGTCTTTATCATAAGTTATTGTATTGACCATGGAGTATAGAGGATGCCCACCTTTCTGTAGGCCTAAAGGCTGCCTGAGGAAGGGTGGCAAGAATTTAGGGTGCGATGCAGTATCAGTCCCTGCCTTCTCTGAAGAATCAGAAGCACTTCATTACCATGGTAGAGATAGTAGTCTTAGGTTTTAACAAGGATATGCAGTTGCAGGGTGCTCCTTTCATCTCATTGAGGTGATCCTGCTTTACGATGCTATGCCCTAGATTCAAATTGTGATTTTCAGCTAGGATTTCAGGAGCGGCTGCCACAATAAGGCTGCTTTTTACCTGCAACGTAGCAGAGGCATACATTAACACTAAAGTCCCTTGGTGGCAATAAGATCATTAACAAATTGACTCAAATAATTTCAAGACATTCTTCCACCTCATCTTTAACCTGCTGAAAAATGTTCACTTCTTCTGTTTGAAAATTCTTTTTCTTTCACTAGAGGGCACTATTAAACAGGAAATACTGTATTTTAGCTCCCAGATGAGAAAAGATCCTCTGTTCTCAGTTGCAAGAAATCCTGAGAGAAATTCAGCTTTCAGCAACTGATTTTGCCTCGACTTTTTTATTTTTAACCTGTACTGTCACTTTACTACCCTGACTCTTCTCCACTGGGAAAACCCACTGGAATCATGTCAGTCAAATATCAGTCCTATTTCACTGTTTCATACACTTAAACTATAGCACATCAGCCTGAAAAAAGGCAGCGGTACCAAAAGGCAGAGAGTGGACAGAATACTGGGCAAAGAGAATTTCCTTCAGGAACATGGAGATGGCTCTTTCATTTTATTTGAGAATATTACTAACCTCTTGCTTCAGTCCCAATTCTTATCCTTCATTTCAAGATCCAGAGAAAATTAGCAAGAGGCTTGCACAGTTTCATCCTGAAACTTATGCCTTTCCTATGGAAAAAAACAACATTCAACTTATGACAAATAATAAACCAAAGAGATGTCTGTCTCAACAGTTGTGAAATGAGAGCTGCTGCGTACAGTCTGAAGAAACCTAGAGCTTTGACATATTTACAGCAGACTTCATCCCACTGGTATTAGCTTGCAGTATGAAACAGCTTTATTTTGGAAACCATTTTGTGATCCAACGTAATTGTCCTCTTATAGAATATGGGGAAAATTCCACATGCTACATCCCTTAGACTTTTTCTAAGAAATGTAATAATATTTCCTGATTCAGGGAGGAAGAGAGGTGATGACCTATGTCATGTATTGTTGAAAATAAGGATGTGTTTCCAGCACTGTCCATCTGATGTCTTTCATAACACAGTGTTAATATAACTAAGTGTGTAGAAGACCAGAAGCAAAAGTAACTGCTTCTGGGAGTGCAATAATGAAACCATTTCACCAGTTTTGTACTGAACACAGTAAGATTATAATAGATGGCTGATAGCCAACACTCAGTAGTGTCAAATACAGCAAATAGATGACGAAAATATATAGATTGGGAATAAAATTTATGAATGCTGATGCTGAATTCAACAGATTGAGAGTGAAGAAGGCATAGACAACTGCACAGGCCTATGCTTTGAATATCATCTTGCAAACCACTTTTAACCGAATGCATTTCTCAGTAGTCTGGCTTTCAGTAAAAAGATGAAATGAACCACTTTGCATATATTTTGGTAGTTTAAAAATATATGCTACATATGCAACAAATTTTTGGAAGTGATTGTTTGTGCACAAGCACTGGTTTTCTTGGAAAGCAGTATGGGTTAATTACGTGATGAGTGAGGTGGAGTGCCAAGATGAGGTTTGTGATTCCTGCTTCAGACACAGGACTGGCTAGTTTCTATGCCCTTTTCCTTTCCAGTTCCCTTGTTGGGCCCTATAGAGTAGCAGTCCCCAACATCTGACTTGTGAAGGATATGTTTGCTTCAAAACTTGTGAAACAGCTCAAACCCACAGCAAATTGAAATACAAAATCTGAGGCTGAGGAGGAGAGTGCACCCAGATGTTCCCGCAGTGTGTTGCTTCCTCTGGGTTGTGGCCTGCCCAGCTGCCAGTGTAGAGGACAGTCTGTGCAAAGATGCTCAGCTCTACTCAGTTCTACACTGCAAAGCATGGTGAGATCCTGCTCAGAGGGCCTCCTCAGAGTATTACATGGTGGAAGCCTATGGGCAGAGATGGGTGGTTTTTTTCCTCTTGGCACAGTTATGTACTGTGCTATAAGAGGACTCTGAAAGCCTCCAACTGGTATTTGCAGGGCCTTTTACCGAAAATGAGTGTTTAGGTCCCTTAGCATCCCATCAGATCTCAGCTGGTGGATTTGTTTGAACTTCCTGTTCTGTTTGTCTTAATGGTGTCTATGACTCAGAGAAAGAAAGTAAAAAATAACTGAGGAAAAAAATAGGAGTGAAAGATCAGACAGTTCATAGGACCCTTTTTAAGTGGGCCACTGGATTACAGAAGTGTCGTAAGTGCATGGCACATTACTTGATCTCTTTCTCACTTTATATACAAGGTTCTTTAAATGATAAACTGCAGTGCTTCGTTCTCTTTGTATATGAACAACCATAACAATGCTCTTGCCTGACCTGTGCGTTTTCTGCCCTCCTTTTGCTCAGTTTAGTGAGTGAGGTTTGGGCAATGTCCCACTGAATAATACATGTGTCTTTTAATGGCATTCACGGGCTGCTTTGTGTAGGCACTGCCAGAAGCCAGCCAGAGCTGACGCTAGGCCTGCACATTTGTGACACTGAGTAGAGACAAGTATGTGGGACTCAGTTGCATGCGGGGCTTTGTCAGACTGTTTCTTGTGTGAAGAGCAAATGACACAGCCATCTAAGGAGTCAGCAATTAGAGAACAACGCCCTTCTGTGCCTTCTTTTAGCTAAGCAGCTAATATGTGTGTATATCAAAAGCTGCTTGAAATAGTAACAGAAGAAGGCATTGAGAAAAATTGAGGCTGATGTGAGACCATCAGCCTGTTTGGTTCCTACCTATTTTATAGGCACAGGAGTTGGCATCAGTTACATCTGTGCTCTTTCCAGATTCCTCACTTATTTTTCCCTTTCACTTGGATTGTAATTTATTTTTTAAAAGAGAAGAGTATTTGGAGATGTTTATATTTTCTTTTCTGACTTACCACTGGCTTGTAATGACATTAGCTGCAAAGAGATGTTAACCTTTGGCTAACAGCCAAATATTTTCAAAAGGCATGCCCTCCTGCACTCTCAAAGCAGTACCAGCTCATTCAGCTGTGTGGTAGACCCTATCCCTCACTGGTGCTTGTATATGAGATGAGCAAGAGAGGGATCATCCTCTATTACAAATTTAGCTGCAGGATGAGGAGCAGAGAGGAGAAAAACTTAGATGCCAGATATATATAATTGGACGCTTGCCACTGCAGTCTCTGCAGCATGGGCCACATGCCAGATCTCTTTCTTAGCCTGGTAAGGCAATTGATTAAATCAAGTTAACCACTGTATGATTCTAAACTTTTATTCTTGCTGGCTCCCTTTTATCTAATTTCCTTCCTTCCAGAAGATGCTGCTACAGCTACTCATAGCATTGCTGACTGTGAAAGTGACAGAAAGAGCTGGGTTTTTTTCTTAGTTGGAATGCTATGACAGGAAAGAATATCTGCCTAGGACATTTTGCCCTCATAGAAATCCTATACAGTTACTATAAGTTGTGTCCTCCCACTCGTATTTCCTGCCTGGTGTTTAACTGTCCTGATCTAAATGGATGGTAGAGCAGGTGATAAGTCCATGTGGCTGTGCAGCACAACAGCCACTGCGAGCAAAGGAACTAAGTTTCTCCTAGCCTTCTGGTAATGCCTTGTCTGGTGTAACTGGAGAAGTTGCCCAGTTCTCCAGAACTTCAAGGTGGATTTGCTCAAAAGTTTTCCTTACAGTGAACACTCAAAGACCACAAGATTTTAAACTGAAGAGATGTCAGGTTTTATGAGAATACAAATTAGAAAGGTTAGCAGTTATTTTCCTTGAATAATGAAAGCTGAAGGTGACTAGAGATGGAATAAAGGTCTGTAATTAAATGTCATTCTGCCACTGTGTCACTGCAGTTGGATTCTTGTTTCCTTCTGGTTTCAGAGAGCTCAGTAGCTTCCTGGGTTGCAGCAAATTCTGCAAAGTCATCTCTGATCCATGGAGAGTTTATTTTCAGTTACTTCAGAGGCTGGAGCATCAGCTCCCTACTTCTCCGAACAGTCTCTTTGCTTGTGCTGCAGACACACGTTTCTTTGCTGGGCCCCTTCTCGTAGCACCTTGTAGACTCTGGGACTTTCTCTCGGTTGCAGTTTGGTGACAAGGTAATAAGTGGAGATACATTAAATCTGATTAATCCTGGATCAAAATTGTCTAAATTCTACAAGAACACCCACTCTGAAATTAAATGAGGTCATGCTTGACTGGTGATAGCTCCCATGGCTACATTAAATCTTCTTCGTTCTGCACAGAAACTCAGCGTTCTTCCAGGCCATGATCCCAAAGTCTGTGGTAGATGCCCCCCCTAAGCCCCATGTCAGTATTTATTTTAACCTTAGTCTTTCTGAGTAGGACTGTTTTATGAGTAATTTTTACGATTCTTCTATTCTCATTTCCTCTCTGTTTGAAACTTCTGATGCTTTCCTTAAGCTAGAGGAAGTTGTCAATCATTTTTCCATTGTCCTCTGTGGTTATAGATATTCCTGCTGCGTAGTTCAATGCTTGCTACCAAACATTAACTAACAGAGTGACATTTTTAGTAGTTGCATGTGGCCCACCTACTGCTGTTTTCAGTCCCTAAATCTGTTGCTGAGTGTGCAGAAAAGCCTTGGTGTTGAGTGCAACTATACTGAGAAGGAATGCATTACTGATGGGAACACTTGCAATGGGCTTTTTTTAATGGCTTTTCCAGAGAAAAAATGGTAAAATCAAAATTCTTAACAGAAAAACTACGCATTTCAAATATGTAATTTAAACACAATTAAATATAATTTATTCTTTAATCTTATTATTCTGAACATAGGAATTTTCAAATGTGTTTCTGGGGCAGTGAATTCAGTCCTGCATCTTGTCCTTTAGAGGAATAATTTGCATTGCCATATGTGGTTTCTGAATTCTCCCAAATTAAAATTTCTATTCTAGAAAGGGGATATTGAGGTTGAATTTGAGCAACAGAAAACCGGAATGGAAATTTACCAGCTTGTCAGTAATTGCCTGGCTGGACTCGCAGGTGAATCCTTTATTCAGCACCTCAGCATTTTTTGTGGCAGAATAGGCAAGATCACTTCTTATTTTTCAATACCTTATAAAGAAGAGATGGTTGACCTGTCTAACAGCCATCCTGGAATTGATGTACACTTGGGGATCTTGGTGTCTTTGTAAAGGGTGGTGGCCCACTCCTGGAGTGAATCATCATGTCAACTTGGAGTTTTAAGAGCAAGTTTTAATTAGAATAGCAGTCATTTAAAAAACAAATGCCCAAATGAAAACTTATTATAAAAGCAGACCATGATATGGGCTTCTGTATTTAATTCAAAAAACAAAAGTGACCCACATTTTCTTTCACATTTCTTAAGGCAACTTTCATTCTAAAAATAACCTCCAGGTTGAGTTTGCTTTAGGACAAATGTGATGATGAATATTTCAGCATTACCTGAATGTTGATCTTTAACTGAAAAATGCAGTAATGGTTCAGAAGTTGTTTCAAATACAACAAAACATAATGTTTAGCTAGAAGTATCCTCTCATTGCTTGATTTAAAATTAGCAATGATCACTCTGAAATAGATAAACCTTTTGAAGGAATTTATAGTTCTTGTTTTGTTTACAGAGTACATTTGCCAGCCTTCCTTTAGCTACATCTCAGTCTTTTTTTCAAAACAGCTTATGATATTAGATCATAAAACAGAGTAGTTTTTATATGTAGCAAGGCTATTTAATTTATTTTGCATTTTTTCACTTGCCTGCATGTGGAAAACGCAAAAGTGTTCAGTTTCACAAAACGCTTCCACATTCAAGCCAAATACAAGAATCTCAAAGTATGGTCCTAAATACAGATTCAGAAAAAAAGGTAGTCTGACTGTCAAAGGTGATGAACTCCTTTTTTATTGCCACAGATTTTGTCATCCATGTGGTTTAAGACCCATGAAGGAGTAGCTGCAGTAGCAGGTATGGATTGGCCTTGTGAAGAGCCGAGCCCTGGGTAAAGTCCCTGCTTCTGAGGTAGAACCCATCAGCATTCTCAACTAGAACCCTTGGTTCCAGGGTTGCGGCTCTCTCTTGCCAGTATGTGAAGCTCATAAACTGGGTGAAGCTTGGGTTTCAATGAACTACATTCACAAGTGCTATTTGAGGATTTTTATAAACATTTTTAGAGTTGTGGGCTTTGATCTTATCACTGTGCCATAGCCCACTCAATTCATGTTGTTAAGACAGACACTGCTGTCAGAAATCTTGCAACTCAAATTTAGAGTTTGATCTCACCTAGAGCTTATGTTTGGCTACTAAGTAATAGATTGAACCCATCTCTCATTTGAGGTGGAGGTTTTGATCATATCCTTTCATTCTGTTCCTTTCTACATATACACGTATATATACTTAAGCTAAACCTGGTAATTATCTGTCTTGGCTGATTATTTTGGGGGCGATGATGCGAGAGTCATAAGCATTCATTTCTGTAGTGTTATCCTACTCCACCTCCTCACCATGTGTTGAATTGCTGTGGTATTTTTGTTCATCTCTTGTCTAGTCCTCTCCAGCCTTCTTTTTTCTCACCATGGACTTGCAAGCTTATAAGAACTGAATCTTTGTTATACTCTCCTTTCTGTGTTTTTTTTTTCTTCTTCTTCCTTCTAACTGAATGTGTGTGAGTGAAATGAGGGAAGAAGAACATTGGGCTGTTTGCTTTGCGTTGGTGTTTACTATGAGTCATAACAACAGCTTGGTGCTCTTGAAAACTTTTCTGGTGGGAGAATCAACAGCATGGATGCAGGAAAAGAAACAGCAGAATGTACTGTACTTGCAGTTCTCTGACCCAAGGACATAACTGTGGATGATGGGAATGCATTTCAATAGAGGTTTGCACTTAGCCATGCTATGGATATATAAAATTTCTGCTAAGGAAGCCATCTGGTTACTCAAAATTTGCCCTGATTGCATTGAAGCTGGACTTACTGGGGGAGATTTTGGTGGTAGCTGACTTTTCATAGAGCTGCCTAAAATAGGCTTGGTATGAGAAGTAAGTCTAGAATGATTATTTTTACATTGACAGTACACAGAAGCTTAACATGAGATGACATATTCATCATACTGTTCTCCAGTTATTTTCCTGGAATTACCCAGATTCAGACAGTTTAAGAACTATTTAATTCTTATGCCTGGAATTACCTTGTTCCCAAACTGCTCACAATTTCTTACAGTTATATCAGAGACAAGGTACAGAACTGAGCATAATTTAGGATCTTAAATGACTGGTCATATGCTACACGAAGACTATGTTGTCTTGATTTGTGGTTGAACGATCAACTACAAAACACTCTATCCCCTATTAAGTGACTGTAATAAACAGTAAGAGACAGTACTCAGCCCTGCGGCTGAAAGTCTATTTATCACGGTAATAAACGAGACTCCAGATCACTTCTTGATGCAAAGTGCTATTGGACAATAATTTTCTGACTTGTCTGTGTTCAAAGAACTTAATGCAGCTTCCAAACTTGGTTCCAGTTCCAACACATGGTGCAGAACACAGGGAGAACAACAAATATTAAGACAAGATGTTAAGGTATTAGGGTAAGGTAGGAAATTCAGTACCTGTGAACTGAGACAGGAAGAAAACATCAGGATAAAGTAGCCCAGTGGTTCCAATTGCACATCATAACCTGCTTTCCTGTGTAAAATCTTAAAAATTGTTTGAACAAAAAATGACCACACATAGTGGGAAAAAATGCTTGCTAGACAAACAGTTTCAATGTTCAGCTCTGCTGGATGGTCAGTATTTGCCAGTTCCACAAGCCACACCATTTTACTGTCAGTAATTTTACAAGTGAATAAAGGTGTTGGTGGCTAGTCAGTCTCAGCTGTGCTAATCTGCTGGCGAACAGACTAGACAATAAAGCAAGGAGATGGGGGCTACACTTGTCATTATAAAGATTCTTTCAAATTGACGGCTGTGCAACCACTCTGCCTTCATACAGAAAATATTAATCAGGAATCCCAAGGAGCTGCTACTTTTATAGCAGAATACTGGTTGTGCATTCCAGAACTGCAAAATTCCTCACTTTCCACAGAGCACATGAGAAATGACTGCCTGGCATATCATGATACTGATGATACTTATGGATGAAAAAGGAAAATAATTGCACAGACTTGACTGCTGAAAGAACGTATAAGATAACAAGTGATTTGTATCAGTACCAGCAGAATTGTTATGGGTACCTGGCATTGCCAATTATAAGCAAGAAGCTGGTGGGAGTATTGGCCCAGAACGTACTGTATTAGAATCTGTTTTCAGTACTAAGGCTAAAGAGAGCTAGAACTAGAAATGTCATTGACTGATTAAAACTCCATGGGCTGTTTGTTTCACAGTTAGGTGTCACTTTAGAAAAAAGTGAAGTAGACCAAGAGCTGAGATAAGTATAGTATCAAGTTCTGAGTCTAAAGGCAATTATACTAATGCCAGAATCACACCTGAGTGTGACTGATCTGGACTGCTTACAGCAGCCAGGCAGGATCAGGGTACATGCGAGGTTAATGACTGTGTTGAACCTGCTCTCAGATGTTTCAGTGTTGCTAAATAATAAACAGCAGAAAATAAATGTGAAAACATGACCTATGTCAAAACAGGTTCACCTCCTGTGAACAGAAGACATCACATAGCTTCTTGACTCAGAAGACAGATTAGTCTGGGGGTAAATTTTTGGACTGTGGTAAAATGCCTGTTCTGCCACAGACCTCAAGTGTAACTTCAGATTCACAGATTTTTAAGGGCAGAAGGGGTCATATACCTTGGCCTCCTCTATAATTCAGGATCCAAAACCTCACTCAAATCCTGCATCAAGCCTTTAATTTTTTTCCCATGACATATTGTAGAGAAAAATATCTTGTTTTGATTTACATAGAGTAGATAGTAGCATGCATTTGTAGTAAGCTCTCCTCAGAAGTTATTTACCCTTACAGTTGCAATGGTATGCCTTGTTTCTAGTCCACATTTCTCTCTGATATTCAGTATGCTGAAATTTCTAATAGAAGTGTTGTTATGATGGTGGTGCTTCTTTACTCTGGTCAAGGGGGCTGACTGAACATTCTCCTGGATACATTAAGTTGCTTAGTCATAGTCATATACTTTCTGAACTTGTGTCTGTCTTGCAGTTTTTTCTAAGTCACTTCCAATTCTTCACTTCTGGTGTGGACACCTACGTTCATTACAGCATTGCATTTGGAGCTTCACTTCAGTCAGTAATCTACTGTGATCCCCAGCATCCTAAATTTGAGATTAGAGTCCTCCATCTATTATGTGCTCTGGCGTATGTTCTTTTTAACTAGATTTGTATTTGGCTGTATTAAAATTGATGTTACTTAAGTGAACCGATTCCACCAAAGCCATTCAGATCAATCTGATCTGTCACCACAATCCATTTGGACTCTGTTGCCCTTTTGTCCTCTGCAAGTGTTGGACCTTTTCTTCTGGGTTATTCATAAAGACATGGGTTCGCATGGGGACTCGTGGTCAGTTCAGAAGTAATCCCTGCCGGTCGTGGCAGAAAGATTCTCACAGCACAGTGGCCTCACATTTATAGTTATTGTTGACACCTGTCCATCAACCAGTCCTCACTCTGTTTGGTACAATTATGCATTGTGCTATTATTCCTTTGTCATGTTATCACAATGTTTCTAAGAAGATTTATTAACATACTTACCGTTAACTGAAAGGCAAATTAACCAAATGCATAGTCCCATCAAAATATAAGACCTGTGTTCCATAAAGCAGTGATTATCATTATATTGTGGCTGTATTCTGAATCAGTCTCTTGACTACCTTGCCTGTGATGATAATGCACTAATTGACATAGAGTTACCCAGGTCGTTGTCTTTACCATTTTTATATTGCTGGCCGACTTCTAGCTTTTTTCCCAATAATTTGAATTGTCTCTAATAATTACTATATTTGTTACAAATTATTTTTAGTGTGATACATAAAGAACAACAAAAGATGCCAGTTGTGCCAGGCGATGAAGAAACATGAAGTAGCACAGATCCCTTGTCCTCAATGGTTTACCTTCTAAGTGGAAGAAAAGGGTAGTGCACAGAGTGAACAATGGAGTGGAAATTACCATGTTAATTCCATAGGCAAGGTAAAGGTACTGCCTTTTATCAGATCAACTAACATGCATGGAAAAGCTGGTTGCTCCAGCTCTGAAACAGAAACAAGAAACTTTAAAATGAAATAGAAATTCAGAGAAAATGGTTTGCATTTTAGTTAATATATGCCTGTTAGAACACATGAGAGAACTGGTACTTGATGACTGGAAAAGACAGAATATTGATAGGGACTGGAAGAAGGGAAGAGGTGATTAAATAGTTGGTTTCTATGCAAAAGAGAGACATATATGGGGCTTTTTTGTGCCTTGGTGGAGACAGGCATCAAGGTACAAGGAGGGAGCTGGCTTCAAATGGGGCAGCCTGAGGACAGCAAGACCCACTGCCAGGGAGAAGGGCAGCTGGCACTGACTTCATTGGCCAGTGAGAGTGTATTTCAAGCATGGGAAACATTTTTGCTAATGTCCTCAAAGGCCTTTTGCAAAAAAAAAAAAAAAAAAGTATTCCAGTAGTTCTGGATGCTGCATGAAAGGCTTCTGTTCTTGGAAAGGTCATGGCAGTGGGGGAGAATCCAGATAACTAGGAAAGCAAATATCACACCTGTTTTAAAAAAGGGCAAGGAGAAAGATCCAGGTCAACCTTGCCTCAGCCTCTGGGAGGTTTATGGAGCAAGGACAGGAAGGTGGTTGGGAGCAGCCAACATGGACTTACAAAGAGCAAATCATGTCTGACCAACTTGATTGCTTTCTGTGATGAAGTGACTGTCCCTACAATGTTGGGGTGGGCAGTGGGTTTTGTATACTTTGACTTTAACAAGACCTTTGACACAGTTTCTTTATCACCAGATTGGTGAGGTATGGGCTGGATAAGTGGGCAATAAGGTGGGCAGAAATTGACTGGACTGATGGGCTCAAAGCATCCTATTTAGTGATGCAAAGTCAAGCTGGTGGCCACTACCTGGTAGTCACCCTCAGGGGTTTGTTATTGGAGCACATGCTGTTTAATATCTCCTTTAACAACCTGGATGACAGGACAGAAGGACTCTCAGCAGTTTGTTAGTGACACCCATTTGGGGGGAGTGGCAAATACACTGAGGGCAGGGCTGCTATTCAGAGGACCAGGATGGGCTAGAGAAATAGACTGATAGGAACTTCATGAAGGTCAACAAAAAGAAATGCAGAGGCTCCTATTTTGGAAGGAATAACCTCATATGGCAATAAAGGCTGGCAGACAACTGTCTCATAGTTCAGGTAATCAAGAGGTTGAACATGAGACAGCAGTATGCTCTTGCAGCAAAGAAGGGCATTAGTATCCTGGGCTGTATTGGTACAGGGCTGTATCAGTCCTGGGCTGTATTAGCTCCCCAGTACAAGAGAGGCATGCACATATTGGGGCAAGACCAACAAAAGGTCACAAAGATGAGTAAAGAATTGGAGCATCTGCCGTATGAGGAGAGTCTGTGAGAGCTCGGTCTGTTCAGCCCGGTGAAGAGAAGGCTCAGGGTGAATGTCATCAATGTGTCTAAAGACCTGATGGGGATAAGTAATGAAGGTGGAGACAGACTCCTTCTGATAGCAGACTGAGAGGCAATAGGCACAAATTGAAATATATGGAATTGCACGTAAACATAAGAAAAAGTCTTTTTACTGTGAGGGTTGTAGCCAGTATCCAACACTAGCATAGGTTGTCCAGAGATGATGTAGTCTCCATTCTTGAAGGTACTCAAAACCTGACCTGACATGGCTCTGAATAACCTGCTGTAGCTGACCCCGCTTTGAGCAGAGGGTTGGACTGGATACTCTCCAATGGTGACCTCCAGTCTCAGCCAGTCTGTGATTCTGTGAACTCTGGAATCCAAAGACATGGTCTGTACTGGTTCCCTCTTAGTTTGTGGTTTGTTCTATTGGAGAATCTTCTCTGACAGTGCCCCAGCCATTTTTCCTCAAAATATTTAACTGTCATGTATCTAATCTCACTGACTTAAAAAATGTTAGTTATTTTAGTGGCTGTCCAATATCTTCAGTAACTTGGGACAGTAAGGAGATGCTTGCATCAATATAAAATCAGAAGACACCACCCTGCTTCTTCCCAAGAAGAAAGTACTTCTTTTTGAATTCAATGATGCTGTTTTTTATAAAGGCCAGTCAACTACAGACTTATGCAGATAATCATCTAAGTCTGTCCTTTCCCAAAACTGGAGGTACAAATATCTGTAATATATTTCCCTATCTGCAAAACTTGTTGGTATGTACCAACACTGAAAGACCATGCAGGATGAGAGTTCACATTGTTGTGTTGGTGTCTGAAGATAGTTGGAACACTAAGACGACTGGGAATGTTAAGCAGAAAAAGGCAAGACGAAATGATATCCTTCCAGGTGACTGTTCCCCCAGTTGTCAGTTTCTGAATGTTTGCTCTGTTGGCTGGATTGCATCCTGCCTCAGAGCATCAGCCGTATTATTTGGCAAGATTCCAAAATTTGGTGGTCTGGAATTGGTCTAATGGATTTATGTATCCATATGCAAAATAAAGTAGGAAATAAACTAATCACTGAGGGTTGGAACAATTACTGTAGGCTGCTAACAATATGTGAGAGCAAAGTGTGTGACTTTCATATTATTAGAATGAATCATAGGTAGCCCACTCTGTGTATTGCAGTGAAACTCCTATTAAATGAATTCATAAAAGCTGGGTGTTTGGAGTGCTTTAGATGGTATTAACCGTGGATCTTTTAGAATAAGGATTGTTTCTGTTTACAGCACATTGATTAATGTGTAGTGTGTGGTCTGTCCCTTCAGATTCCTAGTGATTGCTGCATTTGAATGAGGCCATAAAGGAAAAAAAAAGATACAGAAGCTTTTCAAGTATACGGGCATCAAATGGAGCTGAAGTCACTGAACATGGCATCATGTTATATCCACTGGCTTGCAATGTAAGAATCTAAATACAGAAATAATTAAAGGCTTGCTTGTAATGTCACTAAAATAAGTGCCAAGATTCCTGTAGTGTCTGATGGGAGTAAGATCAGACCCTTATTGTCCTCAGTCAGTGTTAAACAACATAGAAAGGTATTGCAAAATAATTAGGAGATTTGGGATTTTGCCATTTTTAATTCTGTGAAAATTTTGGCTATTATTATGTAAGGTATTTTTTAAACTCTTGATGTATGTTGTTATGTAAGCCCCATATCTCATCATGCAGCAAACACCTGCAAGAGTTTGGAGGTCAAAGTGTTGTGAAAATATATTGGGTCTAGAAATTAATAAACATACACAAATTTATTGGATTTGCAAGTATTAAATGAATTGTGGGTTTTTTTCCTCTTACCAAAAAAAAAAAGCAATTTATTTTCATAAAGGTAAGTAATTGGTATGTAACAACCCACCTCCTCATAAACAGTAGTTTTCAAAAACATGCCTGTGTCTTAAACCTCTCTGGTGTTTCCCACTGAAAAAAATGAAATGTATAGCTGTTGTCAAGTGATAGCAGAGTAATGAATTCAAACATACAAACAATAGTAACTAAAGAATTCCTGCCACCACAGAAGAAGCAAACTAAGGAATCAAAACCAGAGCTAACTGAACGGCATTCAGAAAGCAAGAGGTGAATTCATTATGCAGTCAACATAGTCAGCCATGCGTTTATCTGGGGCTCATCATCCTAAGGCAGAATTGAATTAAAGAAGTTAATCTCCCAGAGGTTGTCTCTAGATTGACAATATTTCAGTTTGAGTGCCTTTCAGGTGTAAAAAAAAGTCCTCTTTTTCTATCTGACCTTTCTTTTTGTCTTCACCATCCCTAATTTTTAAATCTTGTTTTCTGATGCCTGTTACCACACAGGTTTCTGCAGTGATTCTTTTGTAAGAGTATCCCTCCCATCAAAAAGTAATTTCTCTGACTCATGCCATCAGCTTCTAGTTATCCAACCAACATAATCTTCATTAATATTAAGCCTAGGTCTAATACTCTGTGTACATTTGCATAGGCAAAACTACCCAAGCTCACACATTGCCCAAGTCTTGACTTTTGTATCCAGATCAATCATTAAAAAAGAAGAGGCTGGACTGAATTTACTCCTGTTTTACCTTGTGTTACAGGAATTAGGTGGCAAGTGGGGAAGATATGTATCTTAGTTATAAAGCAACTGGAGATCAGTGTGGTCTCACTGCTGTTTTAAGCTGGAGCAGCCCTGGAAGGCGTGTTGCAGGTGTTGCAGTATACAGTCCCTATGGAGGAATGCACCATTGGGATAAACTCTTTGTCTCACCCTGTGTTGAGAAGCATTAGTCACTTGCACCATGTTTCATATGTTACTGAACTTAAAATGGAATAGATCTATGTTGGCTCCACATGTTGCATTCTTCATGTCTTCATGAAAAACAGAAATACAACTGCAGCAGGCTAGTGTTTGGTTAATCACATGTATTTGCACGTGTTCAGTTTGCACCCTTACAAAGCAGTACTTGGAAATGCATCTCTCAGATAATGAGAGACAGAGACAAGGGATGTACCGGGAAGAGAAAGAAGGCTACAGGGACTTAGGACTGGGAAGACAGGAGGAAGGGTGGTCTCTTGGGTAACCTTTACATCAGTTATACACACTTACAATCCATGCTGGTAAATTTTTAGTTTTTCACAGGTATCTTGTGGGATATGCATGTGAAAATGTGATATTTTTAAACAGAACCTCACACTGGAAGCACTCTAGAAAGTCTGGGGGGATACAGATGGAAGGAAAAAAGCATGAGAAGGCTATACTCTCCAGATGTCATCTAACAGGTTATAGCCAGAGACAGTACTAGATCTTAAATATCCTGACTTTTATCAGGTGCCTAATCCACTAGATGCCACTTATTTAGGTCATATTGCACATTTAATATGGACTGATTTATCAGCTTCTTCTGTGGTCCTTTAGCATCTGGCACATTTACTCATGTTTACACTGAGTCTGAATTTTGTGGCTTCAGATCAAGTTGGATATTACTGAAGTACGTACTTGAGAGAAGTCTCTCATATTAGTATTGCTGACACAGGGCAGCTCTAAGTCTTTTCAGGACATTTAATTACTCACTGCTAGGTTAAGAAATGAACTGTTTTTGAAAGATAGCTTAGATGTAATTTTCAAAGTTGATCTAACAGGAAAACTTTCTGAGGACTTTTACCTGTGCCTGGCATCATATAGAGAGGAATTAAACATCTGCAAAATCCTGTTGCGTTCAATGGAAGGAGATAATATTAAGGTTCTACTGCTATGCTGTGTCTCAGGTTATTTCTTCATGGATAGTTTAAACTGAGAAGGATTTGCCTAAAATAATCAGCGCCTTTTTTTAAATGCAAATTATTATTTAGAAGTGTGTCTACAGGAAACAATTAGCGGAGATCGGATATACCGTTGCCAAGAGGAAATGGGAAAATGCATATATTGTTTGTGGAAGATACTCCTCTGGAAATCATAATTCAATACTGTTCCTGTAAAGCAGGAAGACTGCCTCTAATTTTGCATGTAATGTGCTTGTAAATTTTATCCACTGGTAGAAAAGGCATCCCAGTGTCAATGGCAAGAGAAAGCAGCTGGACAGTGAAAGAGTGGCTGCCAAACACACAGTAGAAGGCACTTCAGACTGTGCCACAGGAAAGAATGAAAATAAAAAATAAACCTGATGTGGGAGGAAAATATTAAACTCACCGAGGAAGCAGTGGCTTAAGTCTCCCTCCAAAGAAAAAAGCCTTTTTTTTTCCCCTCAAGTTCTGCAGGGTTAATCTGTTTCTTTGCTTGTCAGTGTGTACTTCTTACAGTTTGCATGTATATACTTAGACATGAATAAGATATTTTGAGAGTCCCTGTGTGCAGAAGTGTTGGTCGCCGGGGGTAGGTGTGGTGGAATTTTGAGGGAGAAGCTGTAAGGATTGCTTATGTTTATGCCCATTGGGCCTTGAGATAAACTTCAAAGATAACATGTAGAACATTGCTTTTGAATTCAGTAGTTACAGATGTACTCCTAACGCCTGGGTTTAGTAGCAGCTTCCCAGGAGGGATTACTTTCTCTGATGTCTGGTTCACTTGGAGGCTTGAGGAAATAACTTTCTTGTTTCAAACTTCTCAAAAGGAGACATGACTTAAGGATCGCTTTTCTGACACAAAGCACTCTCCACGCAGACTGTTTTCTGGTGTATATTAATCAAAGTAGCTTAGGGATCCCCCTATTTAACAGTGGTATGAAAATACAGAAATCTGTATCCAAGGATTTTATTTTTCCAGTGGTGGGCAAAATAATCTAATCATACTACCTTTTGATTGAAGTATTTCCTACCCTGCAACTAGTAAGGGTGTTTGCAAAACTACGGTTGTTTATATGCGTACATACAGTTTGTATGCTCATAGCATGACAAATTATGATTATTAACAGTATAATCAATATGGTTACAACATAGCCAGTCTGCTGACCTTCTGAGGAAAAAAACTGCTTTATTTGCGGATCAATATATTTCAAGGCTAAGTATATCTCTAAAGTATAAGGTCAAATAAAGGTGTGTGCCAGCCCCACTTGGAAAATACAGAGATTTCAGAGAGTTGCTGAGCTATATAGTGTATTCTGAGTACATCAGTGTACTACAGTACTTAGAACTGATGATGATTTTGCTTGGATAGTTTAATTTTAAATTGAAACCTTAGTCTTCTCAAAAGGACAAGGAAATAAGAAAAAGCTAAGGAAAGAAGCAAATCTGACATCAGATAAAATATATTTTTCCGGTACTTAAGTAGCCCTGTATTTCTGCTTTGTCTTTTCTATCTCAAATGGAAAACAACATGTAAACAAGAAGTTTCACTTCAGTGGGAACTGATTGTTAAACTGATTAATACAACTAATTATTAGACTGAGAACAAAACTTCCAGCATAAGCTGGAACATGGATCTTTGCAGATGCACTCCTTTCTTTCAAGCCAAATAAATCAAAGCAATTACAGTCACATTGATCTGGAAAACACTGCTATTGCCCTATTCTGTGGATCCTTTGTAGGTGCATAGGCCAAAACATTCAGTCTGGGTGGCATGCATTTCTGCCTAAAAACATGGATGTGGGATCCTAAGTAGAAGTAATCTGATTTTCAGAGTCATCTGAAATTATCGTAAAAGTTATGTGCACTTCAAGACCTCCTTGCTTGTGGAATTCAAGCTACTTGTTTACGACACTAAATACAGGAATAGTAGCCTTTGCCTACATAATTTTATTTTTGTATATGTTAGTGCTAATGTTTAGCCCTGTAAAGTGGTAGCTATTTTTTATGTAAATTAAAATAATTTCTATGTTCCCTTATGTTTCTTTCCATTATGTTCTCCCATTTGCCATCATATACTTCAGCTGTAACTGCTGTAAAATTTGGGCTGCTTCACTGCAGGGAGAAAAGATCTTTGGTCTCTCACAGCAATGAACTGTGGAGTTAGTGATTTGCCACTAAATAGCAGTGGTAATGTATTGCATTTTCTTTTTCTGCATATGTTTTTCATATATTCCTCAGAAGCATTTTTTCATGGCAGTAAGTCTCGTGAGGTTGTTCAGTTTGCAGTTGATGGAGTGTTGGCCTGTACCTCTCTGCAAAGACATGGTTGAAAAGAAGTATGGGAACATGCAGCCAAACTCTGCCTGGTCAGTGCTGTAAGTGGTCTCATTGGTAACAAGTGTTTGGCAGATACGAAGGTGGTGGAACTGGCGACTTAGCAATCTGTGGGAAAAAGAGAGCCTTCTGGGGGAAGAAAACTCCAGACTAATGAAAGCAGACACATCCAGAATCAGACCAAGTGTCCTGTCTTGTGTCTGGTTCTTTTCCGTTGTTCTACAGAGATTTTGATGGCTTTTGATGCCTTTGCCTTGTCTAAGCTGGTGGAAAGGAAGGAGGGAAAACTGCCTGTCTTCAAGTGAGATGGTCTCTTGATAGGATACCTATTTTTCAGAGATGGTGCTCAAGATTTTATGGGCTGTGGGAGACACTAGCATTCCAGAAATCTAGCACAAATAGCATGATATTACTGATACGTTAGGAGAGACTGTGTAGGGAGCATCTTCTTCCATGCATCTACTTTCTGTTTGCCCCACTGGCACAGTTCTGGGCAGTTTCAGTCTGGTGAAGGCACTTCCCAGTTGGTGATCAGTACAAGTGTAGTGTGTTTCTCAGGAAGGTTTCACTGGTGCTTCTTTCTCAGGTCAGGTGTGTGTGTTTCTGTTTTTCCAAAGATAAAAAAAAAATTGTTTTAGATTGACCGTACTTGGTTGTTCTTTGTACATAGATAAGAGGGAGGAGAAATGCGGGGGTAGGCATAGATGCAAAGGAAATTGGGACTCATTCAATGTGTCTTTGGCACTTTATGGCATGTACTCTTAGCTTTACAAATTTAAACTCCTCTCATCTTAATATAGTCTGCAATTATTCCTCAGGGTACTTCAATTATTGAATGCCTATTTAAGGTAACTAATAAGCTCTCTTTGACAGTTTTGCAATTCAAGTCCTATTAGCATTAATGTAAAGCTGCTGCTTTCTTTTTCCTCTTCAGTGAATATTTCCCAATAATTTGATGATGTTGATTTATTATTTGTATTGCTTGACTAGAAAAAAATTTTTGTCTGCACAAGCTTACATAAATTTGGTACGCATTATACCAAAAATTAGACAAGTTGTGATCTTTTCTTTTAAATGCCATTGTTCGGATTCTTGCTGTAGGGCTAGGCACTGTTGCCATTTAAAATCAACACAAGCTACAAATTATCGATTAAAAATGTTTCACTGCATTGAAAGCTCATTTTCAATATGGATACATTTAATAGCTTGATGGTATTGTGGAGTAAGTAGGACTTTGCTACAGTCATGCAAAACAATGGCTGCTATGTTTCCTACAACTGCAAATGGGAAAAATACCTTATGATGATGGTAAAATCCCTTACAGGTGTTTGTGTCTATACAAAACGTGTTGCATGAGCTCTCCCTTCCTTCCCCTTCCCTAAAATAGGTCTTTCTCAGACCTTTCATCAGCCTATGACAAAACCAGTAAAGGTCAAAATCGTGTGGGCTCAGCTGATAGGCATTTGTAAATATGGTAGGAACCACATATCTCTTCTGAGAGCTCTAGGAGGATATCCAGGCACCTTGTCCCTTTTGGGTTAGTTTAGCACCTATCCTGGGGTGACCACCTCTCTGCAGGGGGACTGATGATTGAGGCTGATCTGTGATCCGCTTTCCTCTCACTTTTCTTCACTAGTCTTGCTGTCATAAAAATACCAACCCTGTGATACCTGTGGTTCATCAGAAAATGTTTTGAAGATAGCTGTCTTCATTTCTGGAAAGCATGTAAGGTATTCTCCTTTGGTTTCACTTCCAGTGTGCCGTCCTTCCTTCCAGAAATAGAATAGATTAACAAGCTAGAGACCATGACAGTAGAAAACAGGGTTGATTTAAAAAATACCACGTAAGGCTATGCTGGTGTGTCGGTAACTGGCTGGCTGTGCTTTTGCTTTTTGTGCTGACAGGAGGATATGAAATTTGTGGTGGCAGTGGTTAAGCAGCACAGAAGTTGGAGTATCTGCAGGAATAAGGTCTGTGCCCTGGGATGAGCTTTGTTGGCCAAGTCGTTTTAACAGAGTCTCAGTGCTTTGGGACACCAGTGTCTAACTGTAGGAGATATTCTGAAGCAAGCACAGTCCTTGCACAAATCTACAGGGCTCAGCATTGGTCTTTTGAGAGGAGACTGAAAGAGATGGTCATTCAGCCTAATGGTCACTGAGAAAGGCAGGAGGAGGAACTGGTGGGTAGCCGGTTTAAAAAGAAAGTTGTAGATCAGAAGTAAGGAGCTCATAAGAGGAAAGAAAAAGCTTTTGGAAGGTTCACTTAGGAAGAAATTACATACAGCACAGGAAAAGCAAGAAGCAAAATAATGCAACTGAGTTTTAAATATTCCATTGTAGCTATTAGAGTGTTTAATTATCTCCAGCACAAAGCATCATTTCAGTCCTAACCATTTCCTAAACAAGAAGCGAATGAGGTAGATGAGCATTACCTGTAGTGTTGCTTGTGGTGGCAAAGAATTGGAAACTTTCAGATGTTTCTTATTTTCTGGAACTATACTATGAGAACCACAAAGGGAAAAAAATTAGACAATTTTTTTTTTCTAGAGAGTTGTGCCTGGTCAGAGAACAAATCTAAGCTGTAATCAGCAACTCAGGTTCCTCTGTTTATAAAAGGTAAACTGTCCATCCAGTAAAGTTTTATTTTCCTTGTGGGGCAGATCAATAGCTGAATAATTGATTGCCTGACTAATTGAACATCTGAATTATTGAAGATTTTAAATGTGAATTTCATGGTGTGAGATGGTTAGAGAGTGGGACACGTGCCAGGGGAAGTTTTAAGTAAATGAATGGAAGTAGTCAGGTAGAGTTAGTCAAGACCCTTTACTGAAGGTAAGATTATTCCTGTCAATTCTTGTTCTGTGTATCCTCAACCTGTCTTTTCCATAAGTAATAAACCCTTTTTTCCCTCAGGCACTGGGGTCATAGCTTTCCCATTTCCCAAAAGTCCTGCTGCCAGCACCTCTCAGCAAACACAAATTTACACAATGTCATCATTCCATTCAAAATTATAAAACATGTCAGGGCCTGATTTTGCAAAAGTTTTGCTCTTTTGTGACTTGATGAATGTTCCTGAAATCAACATGGTTGGATTAGAAGCAGACTGCTCCTGTGCTGTTGTTGGAGAAAACTTAAGTGTAGTATTACCATACTTCTATTTTTCTAATAATTCCACTTGTAATAGATATTAAAATTAGTATCTTGGTGTTTGGCTATGTCTTTAAGGTACAGCCTGCTATTAGGAGCAGACCAAGACTTGGAATGGACATATGAACAATTCTGTAACTGTCTTTGAAACAATTTCAGCGATTCTTATTTGTTGTAATCCAGAATCTGACCAGCATTCTCAGCTAGCATGCACGGTTGTGTATCCCAGTAGAGAGAGGGTGAAAGGGAGGGACTATGGCTGAAAACATATGGACTTCTGTTCTGGGGAACATTTATGCAAGATTTTCAGAACTCCCTCATGAGCATGTGTTAATGCCTCTGTTTTACTCGTATAAATTAGAGAGAAATTTTATGGTCTTCCTTGTATTTAGGTCAGCTCATGCTTTCCACTATAAAGGAAATCTTTTATTTGAGCGGTCTCAGAGATGGCTCTTTATAGTTGTCTTTGATGATCAGCAGAGGGATTTTCTGTTTTAAATCTTATTGTTTCTTGCCTCTCTCAGAAAATATTTGTAGCTGGAGAAGATAATTGAATATTGCAGCATAAATGGTATACTACAAACACCACAAAGATGATAAACAAAAACACACAAACACGCACACTGCTAAAGGAATATCAAGTTTGCAAACTCTGGTAATAGACATTTAGGAAATGCTGCATTTATGAAGCGTCAAACAGTACACTGAGAAAGGTTAGATTCATGGGACAGCAGTTGTTATTTAACTGTATAAAATATCATTATTTTTTTTTTGCAGTTTAACCACTTTAAGCTTCTGAACATATATATTTACAGTATCATGCAAAAACCCCCGATGTTAGGACTTGAATGGTAAGACTTGCATTGTAGGTGCTGTGGCCACAACAGGCAGACCTGAATTCTCAAATTAAAATACAGGAGATAATAATGTGCTACAGAAGTAATATGAAGTGATAAACTTGCAAAGGAGTGCAGTCTTCATGTTTTTAGTTAGTAATGCAGGCACTTTTGTGCTAATTAGTAACAGATTATTTGCTGGATTAACAAGTTTGTTAATTAAAGTATGTAAAAAGTGAATAATTTTGTAAAATTCACTTATCCATTGTGCAGGTTTCCCTCTGGGAGCTTTCTATTTAGGGAATTGGAGATTAAAGGAAGAGCAATTGAGAACTGAATTGTGTGGGGAAGGGTGATAAATGTAATGGGGAGCCATAGTTTGTTTTGGGATGGACTTAAATGGAAGTTTTGTTATATTAGATAAGGGATCACAAAATCCCCATTTAATATCATGTAAGGGAATCTAACATAGTATCAAATGCGTAGTAGCTTTTGACATAGGAAGGTTGCTGTGTTAACTGTATTTTAGACATGAAGCTCACTCTTATTTGGGCTGAAGACATGTAATTCTTTCTCGTCGTCAGAGTCCAGAGTGCAGGCTCTTAGTGATGAAGGAAAGGATAGAGGGTGCTCTGGCACCTCCTGATTTTTGAGTACTGTTGGATAACTCTTGTCTGTACTCTTATGAAACTGCATCTTCATGTAAAGTAGGTGGAGTGTGCTGTAACTGAGCAGTTTTCCACAATCCCATTCTGAAAAGAGAAGAGAAAATGTCTTCTGGGTACTGATACTAAAAGGACACTTTTAATTTAGAATTCAAAGCTTTGTGGGCTCTTTTTATTACCCTGTATTGATATGGTGCACAGCACAGCAAACATCTTGATCATAGGCACCATTGCAATAACGATGACGCTGCCGATAAAGACAGCAGAAGCTCAAGAGTGAAGTTAAATTGGGATTTCTGCTCACCTTTTCTCCCACACCGTGTTCTTGAACAGTCAGCTGAGTTCCTAAAGGAGTTTTATATGAAGGATAGTGGATTCCAACATATCTTCTTTTCAGCTTTCTCCCTTATCAGACCTCTAAAAGGCATCACAAAAACTACACCAACACTTAGCAAACATTGATATTTTTACAGAAAGTTTACCTTCCACAATGCTATGATTTCCTTTGCAGTTTCTGGTTGGCAAAATTATTGGCTTGCCTTCATGGAATATTGGCTCGGGACATAGTAAGATAAGGGTGAATGGTAAGAAATCAGATTCTTTCTCTGGGCTAACCCATGCTGAGGGTGCCCTTACTGTACACTAGGCATGCCTTTGTGACAAACATTTAATTCAAATTGCATAATTCAGTTTGGGTTGTGCTATCCTACTGAAAGGCTTTTCACTGCAGAAGAAGGGCATACATTGTAGAAAGGAGCACAAAACAGCTAGTCTTGTTTAAGTTCTGTATGTCCCAGCTAGAAAAGTCCTCCGAGGGAAAAATCCCCTCTCTTATATGGCTTGGGTGTATGTTATGAGTCTTTATCTTGTATCTCGCTATAAAACTCTGTTTTATCAGTAAAGAGCATAGGATATTGAACAGTTACAATGCCTTTCATTGTTGAAGGAAGCTCTGCTATTAAGCTTTGTAGCTTTGAAAAGGTTTATGTTTCATTCCAACACTGATTTAATAGTCCCTCAAGTAGATAGGTCATGTCAAATTAAATATGGAAACCATCAATTATTATATTAAGATTTATGTAGGTAACTTCATTCATAAACCTCAAAACCAGAAGCTGTTGCTGAAGACTGCACTATTGGGATGAAGGCTGCAATTGGTAAGAAGTGTTTTCTTAGTAATGGTTTTCTCATTTTTAAAATTCCAGTCACTCCCGCCCTCTTACACAGCAGAAAAAGTTAGACACCACAGACCTCCATAAATGCCCATGCATCAGAGACCCCCAGTTCTTCTGTTCTCTCTGTTGTTATAGATCTTAAGAGACCATTGAGTGTTAGGATTCTCTTCACCAGAAGTCATTAAAAAATCTTTCATTTAAGATTTCAGAGAACAGCATTATTTCTACTCACCTCTCCATGGACACCTCTAAAAGTATTTCTCTAGAATTTATGAAAACAGACCAAAACTCATTCTTGTATGTGCTTAATCATGGGTAAAAATTCTGTCCTTTGTCACTGGTCTCATAGAAAAAGGCTGGTCTTTGCCATAGAGCTGTCCAAAGGGCAAGAATTTATTCTTAGTGACTTTCAAGGTTTTGCATATTGTTTTCATTCCAATGCATGTTGCCATTAGTGCACGACCAATAGCTTCCAAGTGCTGTCTGGAAACAGAATTACAATTTTGTATTTTGGTTTGCAGCCAGGACCATTTAATGGAGGAATGTTTTTTACATTCCACTAGTTCTTCTTTCCTGCTCAGCACTAGCTTCTAAACCCTTTCCTGATGACACTTATATGTCTATGAAACATTTCATTTTCAAAAAAGCCACCAAATAGTTCTGATCTTTACAGTCCAAGCCCTTGGAACACAATAAATTGTTATGCTGAAAAAACAAATTCATGGAGTTGAGAAAAATTTTGATTGTTTTGCTTTATTCTTAAGATGCAAAAGAAACTATTTGCAGAAATCTCCATAAGGAACAATATATGTATTTCTGAGAGGCTAAATAGTCCCCATTAAGGTGAAACATAAATGTGTGGAGAATAAAAAACTCATGGGGTAAAGGAAGGGTAAGAGAAAGAACTGGATCAAAACTACTTTGTTACTGTTACTTAGAATGCTCTATTTCTAGAAGCTTGCCAGAAGTGTTAATTAGTCTGTAAATGCATGTCAAAGTACAGGTCTTTTACTTGAAACATGTAATTATCTCTATTACCAGTATATCTAATTGACAACTAATAATTTTTAATATGTATAGGTAGAAAATTTAGCTAAAATACATTATCTGTCAGATTAGCAATGAAAATACTTCAGTGTTCTACTATGCAGGTCCAGGGCTGTATTACAGAGTAATATATTTGGACTGGAAGCTACACTATTTCAGAAGTTTTATAAGTATTAAAAAAACCTGTTTGAAGTATGTTTCCATATTTCACAGAATACCCATGTAATAGTAATGAATAGAAATTGTAATTGTGGAAAAGGGTATCACAGAATTATTATTTGTTAAACCAGGCCTAAAAATTGTTGGACAATAAAAAATGATATCACATTATAATATGTACCTGAGAGCATCTCCCCAGCTGGTGTAGGATTATTACTTACTATATATTCTTCATGAGTTTGCTCAGTGTTTAAATGTCATAGGATTCCCCCATTCCTTTGGTGTGACAAAGCTTTAATCCTACAGCTGTACAGCCGGCAGAGCTATGAGTGGAAATCTTATATAAACACACTTGTGCTAGTTTTGAACACTGGCTGAGGCACTGGTAGCTATCTAACTATAGCTTAGAACAGGGCATGTGCCAGATGGCTGCTAGGTGAGCCAGGTTGTGCTGTGTGTTGCCACAGCTGGAATGCTGCTGTAGAGCTATTGTAGAGGTACAAGAGGTAGCTACCTAGGCCTGACTACGTTTCTTGGTTGTCACAGCAGGGGCTACAGTCTATTCCTATGGTTTATGAGCTGATGTTTTGGTCTAAGCTTTGACAAAACTAGCCTGAATCATTTAGATTATCCTTCCTCCATACGCTGTAATCCTTTGAGCCCACCAGTTTTATCCACGCTGTGGCCCGCTCTCAGAAAGTCAGTGTATTTTCCAGGTACATGAGAAACTGGTGAGGTTTTTTTTCAATATTATTGTCCGTGAAGCAAGTGATTGAGCAGGATCAGTCCTGACTATGGGTATAGACATTTTTCTTCCACATTCAAGGAAAGAGAAGGAGGAAATGAGTCCTATGAGGAAATGAGAAGGAAATGAGATGTGGTGGCTAAAACTCATTACACACCACTAATCAGAGCTATATATTTGTTCTTATTTTTATACGCTTAATCAAGAAGATATGGAATGCAGGGTTGTTGCTACCTTGATCATTCCACAGCCATTGACAGAGGAGTTCCATTCTCTTTCTGTGCTGGCCTTAAGATTTCTCTTAATATTCTTAATATTCATAATCTTAATATTCTTAACCTTTCTATTCTTAGTATTCAAGAAAGCTACAGCTTTCTTCTAAAATCTAATAATAATATCCAGCTTTATTCTTAAAGCTTCAAGTTCCCCTGGGCTTTCTTTAGAGAGTCTTTTCTATCTCTGAAGAGACATTTCCTGTGCTTCAGCCTTTAGACAGAAGTGATATTGTTATGTTGACTTAATACTTGACCTGTTATCGAAGAGCATGATTGACTTTCTACAGCACATGCTGGGATGGGGTCACTGGGTCACATGAAGAGCAGAGTAATACCTGCCAAGATGGTCTGGTGAGGTGGATGTAAACATACATACATATATATATATATATGTTATAGGGAACTATGAAAGGGGAGTAGTCAAGCATGGATTACTGAAGAGAGAGCAACTCAACCTGGCTCCATTGAACACAGGACTTTTTATGACTCCCACTCTCCTAAAGCTACTCCTGCATCACTTTCCTTGAAAACGTGAAGCAAATTGATAGAATCTGTCAGAATAAATCAGCAGGTATCAGTTAGCTGCTCCCTAAAGGGCTCATGTATTAGTATTCATGCTAATGAGGGAACTTGGCTGAAGTTCCCTGGCTCCTCTTAGAGGTCTTTGCTCTGCTCTGCTCCCTACTGTGAAGAAAAAAAGAAACAGCATCACAGTATTGCTAAAGGTAAAGTTGAAATGGTAGCTCTATTTGCCAGAGCCATGTGTATTACCCTTAATCCAGGCAGAAGTGTCTGTTGACATCACTGGTACTTACAGATATCAAAGGCGATACAGACTTTCACACTCTCTACAATAGTTTGCAACTTTTCTGAGAATAGGATCTTCTGGGCTGCAGATCCTCAGATTTAGCCTACTATGTAGGTCAGAAAGTTCCATAAAAAACTTTTAAAAAATTTGTTGAATGGCATCTTTTCAAATAATGTTTGAACAGGTCTTCTCTACTGACATCAGCCTTGTATACAATTATAGTTATATCATATTACCACAGAAAGTGGCAGCGTGACCCATGCACACATTTTCTACTGCATTATGTTTATTTAGCAACCTAAGTACTACCATAAGTGGAATGTAATCTGAATTCATTAAGGTGGATAAAATTCCCCTGAGCATGAGTTTTGTGGTTGAATTTAATCTTTGACTTTGTGTCTTTATAAATAAACAAAGCCAAGTTCATGTTTCAGATCATCTTCCAGAAGGCACGTGGCATGGGATTCATTTTACCTAACCTTAGACATCTATAATGTTAAACTCAGCCCTAAACTAGATCACTCTGAGCTCTTTTTGTAGTCAGTGCAAATGAACAAGTATTTTGAGGGCAGGGTGCATGTTGATGTACATTAGATATCCATCTTGGGCTGAAGTGAATTGTGTTCCACAAATTCTTCTTTCCATAGGGCCAAAGGAGATTTGGTTACTCCCTCAGATACAGACATATAATCCTGGTCACATCACTCTAGTCTCTGTGGATCCAGACCTTTCCTGTAAATGGCTACTAGTTTGCCAGGAGATAGTTTTTTGTTTGATATTGGATTTATGCCCATGTTATGGGCTGAAGATATATTTGGCTAAATTGTAAACAGTAGGTTTGTCTCAGCATGAGATACCAGTCCACCTCACACAGTAGAAAAGAAATCCAGTTGGGGTTTTTCATATTTATTTAACTGAGGATTATGTGCTTTCAAAATGAGGAGACATTTCCATGCATGCCATTTGTGCCCTAGAAGACGGATGTATGTACCCTGAGCCTCATGCTGTACAACACACTTGCAGCACATAGACAAACCATGTGACAACAGCTGTAAGCTTCATAGCAAAAACATGATTAATTTCCCATCACACTGGTGTGCTGTGTATTGTTCCTCCTCCATGCTACTTGCTTGCTCTGTTGTTTTTGTTAGCAAGAACATGTTGCCGTGCTCCTTCCTTCCAAGCAGCCAGATCTGTAGTATGAACAGAGAGCTTTTATGCTAAAACTAGACAAGTTCTTTACTGCGCATCTTTGCCAATAAATAGTGCTGAAAATCATTGATCTCTTTTTAAAAACAAAGGTTAAAAAAAGTTTTGATTCCTAAAATGAATCTGTCAAGGAAGCACTGGTCCTAATCAGCACAAAGTATCACCTTTTGTGCAATGAAGGATGAATAGTTTTCGTTTGGAGATAGTAAGTATAATCTCTAAATTAAAACTGCGGAAAATGAAGGGCGAAAGATGACTAAGTAAAAGTATTTGAGAGATAGACCAACTTTACTGTTACGTGGAGTCTAAGGTGAAATAACGTGCAATGTTAACACATTTCTTTTTTCATGTTAGCATTGTTGGTTTGGAAAACACAATTAATGGTATTTAGTATTTTTAAACTCTTGTTAAAAGTTCTAATAATAGAAGCTTTAGATTACTTGTTCCTCAAGGTTTGTGTTTTTCAGTCTCATTTTTACAGTCTTATTCATCTTCCATTGGAAAAAGGGGTGCTATAAGGAAGCATAATTTCATTAAAGATGTTTTATTTTCTGTAAATTTGCTAGAATATTGGTATAGCTGCTGTTTATGGATATAGACAATAGTTAATATTTTCATCTTTAATTGAAGTCTGAAGCACCTGAAGATGCTCAGCCTCTCTTCTAATTAGGTCAAATATAAATAACCCTCTTTTTATTTAGAAAGAATATCAAGCTGAATTTATTAATTGTCCTTAATTCATACCTCTTGCAAAACAAATTGTAAACGGCAATGCAATCAAGTTCTGGTTTTGGCCATCTTATCTATCATTGTATCCTCATTCTACTGGTGGTCTTATTGCACTTTGAAAGATGTGTTTGGGTAAACACTTTCCCAGTTTCAGAAAGAAGCCGTCCTGTACTCCCCTCAGCAGTGAAGAGTATCATCTCTCTTTGTATACTTGCCACATAAATTGCTAGATTATCTATCCCCTGTGTGAATGCAAAGTTATTTCTCAACACTGAGGAGAATTTTCCTTTACATTTTTACTATATGTATGAAATGCTGAACTATGAAGCATGATTCAGGGAGGAGGCCTTGGCAGATCATCTGGTCCAGGCTCTTGTCTGTTAAGTCCAGTTAAAGAGCCATTACTTTCTTTCGGTTCTAGGCATAGTTAGGGACATCAAGATAGTTCTTGAACTAATTGGCTTGTTTTGGGAATAATGCTAGTAAGACTTTCTAGATACTTGGATCACTAAACCACTACTCTACCTAACACGGATCACCTCCACCACCTTGCTTGCCTGGATAGGGAACTTTCATTGTTTTTGTAGTATCTCATTAATAACAACTGATATGAAACTCTCATGGGAGTACCAGTCCACATCATTGACTTTTTCAGTTACATGAACATCCTAAAAATTGCAACTTAGAATCTACTATATGCGGAAAACCTCTTGACTCACCTTTCTCCAAAAATCAGAAACCCTCTAAAACACCCCAAAGACCCTGATTGTATCTGACAGTCTGGATGTTTATCACACCTGCCCATGAAAAAAAGATCTTATCACCTGCCTCAGAAAGTCAAAGTGGACTTACATCAAAGCCATTCCTCTAGGCAAATAAACCATATTTTTGAATAAGCCAACTTCTTGTCACTAGGGTGAAAGAAGTCTTGCAAAACATACAAGAAAGTGTTGCGTGCTGTCTGATGCTGAAATCTCTGTTAGAAACTATCTGAAATTCATGTAGAAGAAAATGAGACTTAAAAAAACATTTTCCTGGATTCTGTCTCCCACCTTCCCGCCTCCCAACCTGGCCAAACACATCACCGGAAATAAACTTCCCATAACCAACAAACACTAAAAGAAAACAGACCCTGTAAGAGTGGCAAACACATTTCCATTGCAGTGAAATTTCTGCTGCAAGGGCCCATGTACAAGACATGCACAAGAGTGTTTTTTTGTGGTGTGTTTCCCTCACCGC